>NC_053499.1:120902919-121515419 GCF_905171775.1 Rana temporaria
AATGATTCTGGGGTGCAGCACTAGATGGATCACCAGCAAGGAGGAAGGGGGTCCCGATTCTTTTATATAGATCTTTAGTTAGACCTCATTTAAGATACTGAGTCTAGTTTAAAAAAGGCCTGGAGGGATAAAACTAGTCAGGAGGGACTGCAGAACCATAATATATACGGGAGGGCATGGAAGAAGAAAAAAAAAACACCACACACACACACACACACACCTTTAAATTCCTTTAATGCCCTGTACACACAAATGGAATTTCCGATGGGATAAAATCCGATAGAACTTTCCATCGGAATTCCGTTCAAGCTGTCAGACCAAATACCGTTGACCGTCCAAAACGCAGTGACGTAAAACACTACGATGAGCCGAGAAAAATGAAGTTCAATGCTTCCTAGCATGCGTTGACTTGATTCTGAGCATGCGTTTTTTTTTTTCCTCAGTCAGAGTTCCACACAGATGGTCGGAATTTCCAATAGGATTCCCCCCCCCCCCCCCCCAATTGAAAAAAAATAAAACATGTTCTATTTCTAAACTCCGACGGGAAAAAGTCTAATGGGGCCCACACACAGTTGGAATATCCGATGAAAAAAATTCCGTCTGACTTTTTTCATCAGAAATTCCGATTGCGTGTACAAGGCATAAGAGTGTTAACCAAGATGGCTGTACACTGTTGGAATTTTGCCGCATGTTTTTAATTTTCCAAGTGGATGGCCCTGTTGGCCCCCTTAAACCAGACATTAGAATCCCAGTTGCTCTATCAGAACAGTGGCTTTTTTTAGTACTCCTGCCTTGCAGCACCTCAGTTTGAATTCAAACAAGGATACATGATAGCATGAGTTTTCATGTCCTCCCTGTGCTTGCGTGGGTTTACCCCTCACACTCCAAAGGCATGCTGGTATATGTGAATATTTAAATAAACTCAAAAATGACATTAACATTCCAAAAATTGTATAAGCTCAAACTTTAAAGTCCAATCAATAAACAACGGGATCACCACTGTGCCACGGTTATCCAAATACAAGTGCTCTGTAGCTCCACCACTATATAAGTTAGCTGCTCACCTGATGGCCGACCCCTGAAAAGGTCAAAGAAAGAACCATTATCCCTGAGAGGAACAAGGCCGACAGACACTTGAGAAGTCATCATAATGTGATACACAAGTCCTCAGACACTCAGGAACATCAGATGTATATGGGAAGTAAAGGGAAGCACACATCTAATGCTTTCCATTTAAAAGTTTTAATAAATAAAAAAATAAGTATTACACTTACAGAGAGAAGCACTGCCCACCAGAGCTAACCTAAATGCTTGTCAAACGCATATGCTGGCATTCAGCTTTGCAGCAAGATGGCAATTGGATGATGTCACAAACAAAACTCTGCCTCTCTATACAAGTTACATCCAAAGCAGAGACTTTTTCAGTAGGACTCCCCACTTTGGACAGAACACGTATAGGGAGGCAGAGTTTTGGGCATGACATCAACCCGCGGCAATCTTGCTACAAAGCCAAATGCTGGCATACGTGTTTGCCATGTGCATTTAAGTTAGCACTGGCTGCTGTGCTTCACTCTGTAAAACGTATCTTTAATTATTACAACTTTTAAACGGTGAGCATTAGATGTTGTGTGCATTAGATGTTGTGTGCTTACCTTTCCTTCCCATATACATCTGGTGTTCCTGAGTGTCTGAGGACCTGTGTATCTCATTGTGAGAAGAAAGGAGTGAGGACTTGCCAAGAGTCTGTCAGAACCATTATCCCTGAGGGGACCACAGCTTGCTGCAACCTTTCTGGTAATGCAGAAATTATGGCCATGAGGCGAGCGGCCAACTTATATGGTGGTGGAGATACGGAACACTTTTTATTTGGATAACTGTGGCGATCACACTATTGATTGGACTGGATTGCAAGGCACAACAAATGTTTCCTGCAGCATTTTATCTTATAATTAACATTGACGTGTTATATGTACTTTCTCCTAGAAGTAATTGGTCATCTGACCCCAATCAACAGCAGCTGAATGTAGGAGGAGAAAAAAAAAAAAAAAAAAAAGGGGTCACCGCTCCAGATGGGTCGCTATGTAGAGTAGACTGACTCAGGATACTTTGGGTGCTGGCAATGCACTGACCATGCATGAGATACGAAGAGAGGAGATGGATAGCCGCACTCAAATAACCAAAAAGGTTGTCTTTTTATTCAAACGAACAGCAAATGCATCACTTCACAAGGTCAAAGGAACAGGGGAACAGCCGACGCGTTTCACACTGAGCTAGTGCTTAATCATGGCTAGTAAGCTAGCCATGATTAAGCACTAGCTCAGTGCGAAACGCATCGGCTGTTCCCCTGTTCCTTTGCTGTGACCTTGTGAAGTGATGCATTTGCTGTTCGTTTGAATAAAAAGACAACCTTTTTGGTTATTGGAGTGCGGCTATCCATCTCCTCTCTTCGTATCTCAAGCAGCTGAATGTACATCGTCCTTAATGATGGCAGGAGCTTAACTGAATTTTGGAGGGCATGTATAGCGATTGTACTTAGAAACAATGTAACCATTGGAATATTGGTTTTTTTTTTTATCTGAAATGAGGGGAAGCTCTGCTGATTTTATCATCCAATGATGTGCAAGCTAAAATGCTGTTTATTTTCCTTACATGTTCCCCTCGGATCTACAGCGACTGCACTTTCAGTGCAATGTCAAGTGCACTTTGCACTTGTAGCATGCTCTTGTAGTGCAAAGTGGATTTGCCTTTTGTAAATAACCCCCAAAGTTTTGATATTGAAGATCACGAAGGCCTCATGTACACCCGTTTCACAGGCATTTGATGTTTTTTTTTCTACGACACTAAACACTCCTCCATGTTAGCCTAGGTGTCCACTGCACACATGAGCATTTATACACACACACACACACACACACACACACACACACACACACACAGTTGGACATTTTTTTATCCTAATGCAGGTCATGTGCAATTTGAAGAGGTTGTTGCTTATTAGCCAACAGAGATAGGCATGTCACTTACCTCATCTACAGTCTTATAACAAGGTGGATTAGAATTGGGATCGAACTCCATTTCAGATGGAATTGACTGAAAGAACAAGAAGATCGGTTAGATACCTTCATAAGTAAATACTGCACAGAGATTAAGAAAAAAAAAAGGGGGGGGGGGGGGATGTTTGACCCTCCCTGGTCAGATTGATTAAAAAAAAAAAAAAAACCTTAGTTAGACTTACCGGTAACGGTATTTCTATGAGTCTTTCAGGACAGCACCTGGAGAGAGAGCGCAGCTCCACCCACTTCCCAGGAAACACTGCAGTCAATGCTATAACTTCCGCCCCCTTCCACCATGGCCTCAGTTGTTCACGAGTACCTCCGGCCACGCTGAAATTAGATAAGCAGAACATAGAAACTACACGCATTAGCATATATATATATTATCTTTAATAATAAAATGGCGGGTTATCGGTGCTGTCCTGAAAGACTCATAGAAATACCGTTACCGGTAAGTCTAACTAAGGTTTTCTCACCTCGTCTTTCAGGACAGCACCTGGAGATGATAACCGAGTACTTACTCTAGGGTGGGACCACCGCTTGCAGGACCTTCCTGCCAAAAGACTGCTCTGACACAGAGAGCAAATCCATCCTATAATGACGAGCGAAGGTGGAAAAGCTCGTCCACGTTGCCGCTTTACAGATGTGTTCTGGCGAAGCTCCAGCCCGTTCTTCCCAGGAAGTTGCCACTGCCCTAGTAGAATGGGCCATTACTCCGGGAGGAGGATCCAAACCTTTAGCTTTGTATGCCTCATGGATAGCCATGCGTAACCATCTAGCCAGAGTACTCTTGGAAGCCCCATGCCCCTTGCGGGATCCCGAAAACAGAACGAAAAGCGAATCCGCCTTTCTGAACTCACTAGAGACCTCTAGATAGATGTCAGGAGATGCATTAGACGCTAAGGAATGGAATTCTCTCTCCCTCGGACAAGAAGGAGTTGGACAAAAGGTAGGTAACACTATTTCCTGCGTCCTATGAAATACTGACACTACCTTCGGAAGAAAACTCGGATCAGTTCTTAATACTACCCTATCAGGGAAGATTGACAAAAAAGGCTCCAAAATGGAAAGCGCCTGAAGCTCGCTAACCCTCCTCGCTGAGGTGACCGCTACCAAAAGCACCAATTTTAAAGTCAGAAACTTTATAGAGGCGTCTACCAGTGGTTCGAAGGGCTTTTTAGTCAAACCCCCCAGGACCACTGATAAATCCCACTTGGGGAAAAATTTAAACGGGGAAGGCCTAGCCCTGGCTAAGGCCTTAAAAAATCTGATGACGTAGGGCTCTAGAGATAAACGTCTCTCTAGAAACACTGACAAAGCCGCCACCTGCGCCTTCAAGGTGCTGGCTGCCAGACCCTTATCCATACCGTCTTGTAAAAACTCCAAGACGGAACAAGTATTCAAAGGAGAATAATTTTTACCTTCACACCAAGAATTGAAAACCTTCCAAGTCTTGAAATAGATGGCCCTTGTGACCTATTTCCTGCTACTAAGTAGCGTATCTACCAAACGTTTGGACAAACCCTTCCTGCTAAGAATTAGCTCTTCAGTAACCAGGCCGTGAGTCTTAACCGACTCACGTCTGGATGAAGTAGAGGGCCCTGAAAAAGTAAATCTTTTCTGACTGGCAGTACCCAGGGATCTTCTACTGCCAGTTCCAACAGACTCGAAAACCAAGGCCTCTTGGGCCAGTACGGAGCTATCAGGATCAGAGTAGTCTTCTCCTCCTGAAGCTTCCGTAATACTAAAGGGATGATCTGAACTGGGGGGAAGGCATAGCACAGGCGGAAGGGCCAGCGTTGGACTAACGCATCTAGACCCTCTGCCTGGTCCATTCTGTTGAGAGAAAAATAAGCCGGAACCTTGGCATTGGACTGGGACGCGAACAGGTCTATCTGAGGGGTTCCCCACCTGTTTACTAGCTCTTGGAAGACCTCCGGGCATAAACACCATTCCGATTCCAGAACCCTCGTTCGACTTAAAAAGTCTGCCAGAAGGTTTAGGCTGCCTTTTAGGTGTACTGCCGATAGGGAAGCCAAGTTCACCTCTGCCCAGGACAGAGTCTGTAAGGCCAGATTGAGGAGTACCTTGCTTCTCGTGCCCCCCTGTCTGGAAACATACGCCACCGCTGTGGCGTTGTCTGACAGAATCTGGACATGTTGGTCCAGAACCAGATCCTGGAAGGCCCTTAGCCCTAACCAAATGGCCCCGAGTTCCCTCCAATTGGAGGACCTTCTGGACTCTTCCCTCGTCCAGGATCCCTGTGCCATCTGCCTGTTTAGGTGAGCACCCCATCCCCACGAACTCGCGTCCGTAGTTAGGACCCTTGTAGTGGGGAAGGACCAAGACAGGCCTAGGCGCAGATTTGCCTGGCCTCTCCACCACCAAAGTTTCCTCTTCACTGAAGACGGAACTCTGAATCTTTTCTCTAGGGATTCCCCATGGGTCCAATTCTGAAGGATCGCCTGTTGTAGGTCCCTTGAATGGAGACGAGCCCACTGCACTGCCGGAATGGCGGCCGTGAGTAAGCCCATTGTGGACATGGCTGAGCGAACAGAAATCGGCACATTCGTCTGAATTGTCTTCACCGCAGCCTGAACTTTCTCTATCTTTTCTTCTGGTAGAAAAATCTTCCCCTGAACAGAGTCTATAGCGTATCCTAGAAAGACTATCCTCTGGGAGGGCACTAGATTTGACTTCTCTTTGTTCAGAATCCAACCGAGCCCTTCCAAATGAGCCTGGGTCCTCCTCAGGTCCAGGAGAAGGATGGAATTATAGAAATCCCCCTGAGCCTTAGGGGTGCCAAGGCCTCTGCCACCACTTTTGAAAAGACTCTGGGAGAGGAGGAAAGGCCGAATGGGAGGGCTCTGAATTGGAAATGTCTCACTCCGCTCTCTGTTCTGATGGCTAGGCGCAGATAGCGCTGTGAAGAAGTCCTGATCGGGACGTGCAAATATGCATCCCTTAAATCTATTGATGCTAGAAAGCACCCCAGGGGAAGAAGCTTTCTCACCGAGTATATAGAATCCATGCGGAATCTCTTGTACCGGATAGCTAGATTCAGGACTTTTAGGTTTAAAATTAACCTGAATTTGCCCGACGGCTTCCTTACTAGAAATATATGGGAATAACAGCCCTCCCCCTGTTCTCTCTGGGGCACTGGCGTAATCACCCTCTGTTGGAGAAAATCTTCCACTAATGCCAGCATAGCCCGAGATTTCTCTTGCTCCCTGGGCAATTGGGTCACATAAAACCGCGACGGTGGTTTTCCCGAGAACTCCAGTGCGTAGCCCTCTGCAATCAGTTTGAGGACATACGGACTGGACGTCGCCTCTGCCCACTGTGGAAGGAAGGCTTGGAGCCGACCTCCCACAGCTGGGAGACCGTCACTGGGGTTTAGCAGGCTGGCTGGGGGAACGAAATAACACCCCAGGCTTCCCGCGGCCCCTCTGGGACCGCCAGGGTCTACCACCTTGGCCTCTTTGCGCATCCTTAGGACCCTTGGCTTGGAAAAAAGGACGAAAATTTTTCTTGGGCCCTGAATCTACCTTTTTCAAAGGAAGAGCCTTCTTTCTATCCGCCGTCCTATCCAGAACGGCGTCTAGTCCTGCGCCAAACACCAAGTCTCCTTCAAAAGGTAATCCACACAGTTTCAGCTTAGAGGCTGTGTCCCCCTGCCAGGTCTTAACCCATAAGGCCCTTCTGGTTGAATTTATCAATGCCGAGGATCTGGCGGAGAGCTTCACGGATTCAGCAGAAGCATCTGCTATATAGCCTACCGCTTTCATAAGGACTGGAGAGGACTCCAAAAGCTCTCTACGAGAGGTACCAGCCTCGATATGACCTTTAAGCTGATCCAGCCAATGTTCAAGGTTTCTAGCCACCACAGTGGATGCCATAGCTGGCTTGAGATTAATCAAGGAGGTATCCCAGGCTTTTTTGAGCAGGCTGTCTGCTCTTTTATCCAGGGGATCCTTAAGGGTACCTGTATCCTCAAAAGCTAGGTCCGTATTGCGAGAAACTTTTGAGAATGCTGCATCCAGCTTAGGCCTTTTATTCCATGCCTGCGTTGGATCTTCATCGAAAGGAAATCTCCTTTTCAGAGATTTAGAAAAGAAGGGAGCCCTCTCTGGGTCCTTCCATTCTCTTTTAATTGTTTCGGACAATACTTTATGTACCGGGAATGTACGATGTTTTACCTCATCCAAGCCCTGGTACATCCTGTCATGCAAGGACAGCTGAGTCGCATCTTCCTTAATGTTTAGGGTAGAATGAATTGTCCTTAATAGGTCATCAACCTCCTCTAAGGACAGTTTATAGCGCGAGGAAGAAGTATCCCTTTCTTCTTCTTCCTCCGCCTCTGATCCTGAAACAACATTTTCAGGTTCCTCCTCCTCGGACTCACTGTCTAACCTTCTAGATGTGGAGGGGGTACTGGCCCTGGCCTTAGATCCCTTAGTCGGACCCTTGTCCAGGAAGGAGCGAAAAGACTGGAAAGTCTGGTGCAACTCCTCCCTAAATGAAGAGAGCAACTCCCCCGTTCCCTTGACGGTGGGCTGCTCAGAGGCCGAACTAGTAGAGGCTTCCCCCCTGACAATCTCCGCAATACAAGTTTTGCATAAAGGTTTGGTCCAGTTCCCTTTAAGGGAAGCTTTACAAGTAGCACACCGCTTCTTGGAAGGAGGAGGTTCTACCACTTTAAGTTTTTCTTTAACTTTCTGAAACGACACAAAGGACAACAACGCTATGTTTAACCTTTGTGTGCCAGACCAGCAAACCACCAAGTGCACACAGCAAGTGAACAAATAAAACCAAAACCCATCACCGCTGTACCAGAAAACTACACACACCCACAGAAGTGACTAGGGTGAGTGAGGCAGGCTCCCCTCCCCCGAAGGGGCAGAAAAGAGGGACATAACAATACCCTGGTACATTGACCACCGCTGGGTCTCCTACCTGGGCCGGGCTGGTGCTTGTGGCTCCTGCTCCCGCCACCTCTGCTGCGTCTTCTGGCTCCATGGTCCCAGAACGCTGCGGGCGTGCGACAGCTTTTTAAATGTCCCGGGTTCCTCTCGCCGCTGCGAGACCCGGAAATAGCACCGCCGAGGCCACTCCTCCTCCTGCGTTCCAGGCGGCCGGAACCGGAAGCCGCCACGCGCCGCCGGAAGTCCCGCCTCCACCCGGAAAGGACGTCACTACGCCCTCCGCTCCGGAGCCTCGTATGCCGGAAGAACGGCACCTGACCGCCCCCCCGCAAGCTACGATGCCCGGACTAAGGGAGCGAGACCTCCAGCAGCCTCTGTCCTCGCCGGACCGAAGAGGAGAAGTACCCGACTTCACCCGCGCGTCAGGGGAGAAGTCGAGTCCGCCTCCTGGAGGATCACCTCCTAACACCTAAAACACCGGTATGCTCAAACAAAATCACCTTCCCCGCCTGGGGAGAGAACAGCACACCCCTGGTTCCCTGCAGCGCTTCCACCATGGCCGGAGGAAACACTACAACTGAGGCCATGGTGGAAGGGGGCGGAAGTTATAGCATTGACTGCAGTGTTTCCTGGGAAGTGGGTGGAGCTGCGCTCTCTCCAGGTGCTGTCCTGAAAGACGAGGTGAGAAAAATCTGACCAGGAAGGTTCAAACGTCATTTTTTTTTCCTTTCTAGCTCAGATTTGCAGATTTGCACTACAGTCCATTTAACATGGTTTCCTATGGAACACGTTCTGTAGTGCAAATCTGCAAAATGCAAAAAGCACCAAAAATGCATAGGTGTGAATCCAGCCTTAAGACCGGTTTTATTCAACAAAGCAGAGCAACCAGCAACAGTGTGCAGTAATGTAACCCATACATCCAGAACTCCTCTTCTATCACAGCATGATAATTGCTGCTAGGCTGCCACAGTTCCAGTGTTCAAAAAAACTGGTATACACTTACATGTCTTGAAATGAAGCAGGACATGGGTCCAATTTCTGTAAATAAGCCGACCTGTAAAAAAGACAAGAAATCAGTGGGTTATAAACACTGCAATCCTAAATGCATTACTACAAAATACCATAAAAAAAAAAGGCAGAAGCTTCACATCTCCCACAGACTACCTGCAGAAATTCATGTTTTTCAGTGCCAATTGTACAACATAGTGGTTTTATAATTATTAGAAATGCTTTAACCCAGCAAAACAGAATATACATTACAATAGGAGCTGTTTTGAAAACGGTCAGCTTTAGGATCCTTCATTCATATAGAAATTAGCTAAAAGAAGAGAACCATTCATGGATAGTAGCACAAACATAGGTCAAACCTAGTCTTCAATCACACCAATAAAACAAAAGAAACAACATGGAGTGAATAGTGTTACCATGCTGCAGAAAATGGTCAACATACTGAATTCAGCAGGTGCTATATTCAAAGGAATTACTCAGCACTATGTGCAATTATATTACTGTGTAGCTTTTTTTGTGTGCGTTACAGCAAGTTAGAAAAATAAAATAAAGTAAATAAAATCAAAAACTGTCATACACTAATGTTACAGAAACAAAAAAAAATAAAAAATAAGGGGAAGGACGACGACGACTAACAAACGCTTAAGATTTATTTCAAATTTTGACCACAGCTCTTAATGCGATCTTTTTCTTTTGCTCATGCAGGGCCATCAGGAGTGAAGGAAAAATACCCAGCACTTCTAGGCATGGGTAAGCACGCAACTCCCTCCCATTCTTCAAGAGATAGCATGGGTGGCTTGTGATTGCCCAGATCTGTCACCTGAAGAGGGGAAGTCTATAGCCTTGTGCAAGTTTGGCGTTTACGATGGGCTCTCTTTACCTCGGTTCTGGCATGGAAATGAGAAAAGGCAAGTACATGCTGCTGGGAGGGGAGAAGGATATGAGGCTCTTTCAGCTTCCTGGCTTCATTCTGAATAAAGCAGGGTAGTACCATTTCAGGGCTCTGACCCAAAATGTAAAAATAAAAATATATATTCTTCAAACATTACGTGTTTAATTATGGCTAGTATAAGTACATGATAAAGACAAGTCTCCTGCCCTCCGGAATTTTCGAGAGGTGCTATGGGGTGGTGTAGTTCAATTTAAAAGCTATCTTCTAGAATCTTGCAGCCCTCCTCAGAATCAGGGGAATTCATAAAACTAGGAAAAAAGAAAAGAGCGGAGGGCGCACCGACCTAGTGTGATACTGCTAAAATGAATTTATTCAAATATAAAAATCAATCATTGTACTCACAATGTGAAAATTAAAATCAGGCTTTCAAAGACAGCAGCAATCCAGCAACATCAGTGGAACCTGGAGCACTGCAGACCACCTAGCTCTGAAGAAAGGGGTTCGCCCCCGAAACGCGTCAGCTTCAACATCGATCGTTGGTTCAAGAGACTGTCGTGTTCCACTGATGTTGCTGGATTGCTGCTGTCTTTGAAAGCCTGATTTTAATTTTCACATTGTGAGTACAATGATTGATAAGTATAAGTACATAACATCCAAGTTTATTTCACTTGCCCATGATCCCCTGCACAGCAAAAATATGGTTGCGCTTGGAAATATTAGTATCACGAGCCAATCAGGTTGGATTGCATTGCATGGTGCTATAATCCCTGTGTTCCAGAGACTGGCATCTAGAAAACGAGGCGTTTGGGCAGTTTACAGGACAGAGAGAACCTCACTTAGTAGGCCTGAATAGTAATGTCACTCTCCTTGCTATGCAATACAACAAAGTTGTATGAAAAGTGAATGAACAATATTTTGGCAAGTAGTATAAATATATTTTTCTCTTTTCCGTATGTGGGGAATTTAGAGTTTTACATTTATGTTAAATTAAATCTCACCTTGTTGACTTGAGTAACTACAGCATCCACTACCTCTCCCTTGAAAGGCCGGAAAACAATGGCCTTGTACTTGACAGGATAAAGAACGAACCCTCTGCCAGGTTGGATCACTCCTGCGCCAATGTTGTCAATTGTAGTGACAGCAATTACAAAACCATACCTGAAGAGAAAGGGGAAAATATACTTAAATAAGTGTGTGTTGAATTGGATATGATGTAAACATCCCTTGTAATAGGAATCTATTGTGACAGGTCCTCTTTATGGAGAGATGCGGGGTCAATAAGACCTCACATCTCTCCTACAGGCTGGAAAGCATGAAATCGGGAAAAAAAATAAAAAAATCACGATCTCATGCCGACAGCCGCGATCATGGCTTTGTTTACTTCCGGGTTATGACGTCACACCCAGGCCTCCGACAGTCATAGAGATGACTGGTGACCATCTGGTCTCCAGAAATCTCTATCCTTGTCATCTGGCACCGGCCGATTCTTTCTCCGGGCCCCCGATGGCACAGGAGAGCCTGAAGAAGCACCGGATGGCGGCGGGGGATGTTCACTCCCGTCGTCTATAAGAACGATCAAGCGGCAGAACTGCCGCTACGATTGTTCTTATGGTGTGCAGAATCGCCGGCTGAAAAAGAAGGATATACTGTAGCTACAGGCATCATTTAGATATCCCCCCCCCCCCCCCTAAAGTCCAGGACGTCATATGACATCCAGCGGTATTGAGGTGGTTAAATAAAGTGGATGTAAACCCGATTCATGAAATTTGACCTACGCACACATATCTGTAGTGTTTACTTATACAAAGCCCTGAGTCCTGTGTCTTTCTGCCGTTTCGCTCCTCTGTTATCAGCATAACTTCTGACAAGTTCTTCCGAGATGGGAGATAAAAGCAGCTGAAAATTTGTGTCGTGGGAGGTTGCCATAGATTAGCAGAGAGCTTGTCTTGCATCAGCACAGCTCTGAAAGTATCTTCTTTCTTTCGCCTATGTGGGGGGTGCCTTACCTCCAATCAGCCGTCTCCCAGTGCAAGCCAAGACTACATTCCCAGTGGTGAATGAGGAAGTGAAAATTCTAACATTTAAAAATTCTAAAGAATATAGAAAGCGGATATACAAGTAAAAAACGTACGTAGGGAGATTTGTTTCATCTCTATGTATCATCTGAGGCTGTTCACTTCACTGGGTATATGTGAGGGTTTACATCCACTTTAAGCTTTGACAATAAAACCTGGAAGCTGATTGGTTTCAATGAAGAGCTGCACCAGATTTTGCACTTGCCGGTTTTAGTAAATCAACTCCACTGTGTGCATGCAGGTGCCAGCATAAATCATTGGATTCTTGTCGGCTGGTACTCATGTGAGTGGAGCCTTACCAGATACGTTTTTTTGCTATAGTGGTCCAGAGATTAATTATATATATATATATATATTACATATTACACCATCCTGGCACTGGATGCTCAAAACTACACTTGAGTTCCATACTTAGATAGTCAATACTGAAAGGTGTATTTTACATAATCAGATGTAAAGAAATTTGGCCACATCCACCTTTCGGCTGCATATACTTACTTGCCAGTGCACGTCCCCTCTACCTCAGTGAACAACTTCTGCTTGACCGTGTTGAGAAGGTTTGGCCCAAAATACCTGGGGTGCAGAAGAATCTCATGTTCCAGGGAGATCTGCAACAAGAAAAAGGAGTGTTATATTAACTGGAAACCATTTCCACCACAAGGTATCTGCAAAACAATCAATTCCAGTGAAGAATGACTAGAACATGCACACTTCTATAACATATACCCAAGAAAATAAGGCGTGTGGGGAGACAATGTAATCCATGTGTCTACCAATAATAATAAGTTATTGGTTTAAATGTAACCCTCTCACTACCAGAGCCTATTTTGGGTCACATGGTAAAGGGTCACTGTGATTGGCCCTTTACCCCCATCCGTGATCAGCTGTGTCCCAAGGACTCAGTGATCACAGATTGCGCCACGGGAGGAGCTCGGGCAACGTGCTCACGGGAGGACGCCCATGTATGCCCGCCTGGTAAGTTAAAGCGGAGTTCCACCCGTGTTTTCATTTATTAAAAGTCAGCAGCTATGCTTTTTATAGCTGCCGACTTTTAATAAACTGACACTTACCTGCCCCACGGTCCAGCGATGCGGTCGCCCGGAGGCTCGCTCCTCTCCCCCGTCATCATAACTGGGGGCACCCAGCCGTAAAAGCTTACGGCTTCACGGCCAGGCGCACACTGCTCATGAGCGAGTTGCGCTGCGTGCTCCTATTGGCCAGCCGATATTCTGGGACCGGAGTTGTGTCCCAGAAGATCGGTGGCAGGGAGGGGCCGCCTAGGGCGAGAGGAGGAGCTGCCTAGGCAGCCAAAAAAAGGAAGGGAGACAGGAAGTCCCACTAAAAAGAGGGTACCCCCCCCAAAAAAAATGACATGCCAAATGTGGCATGTCAGGGGGACGAGGAGTGCTTAAAGCGGAGTTCCAGCTTTCTACTGTTTATTAAAAGTCAGCAGCTACAAAAAGTGTAGCTGCTGACTTTTAATAAACAGACACTCACCTGTCCCACGGTCCAGCGATGCGGCCGCCTGGAGCATTGCTCCTCCCCCTCTCCGCCGGCACCTCCATTCATAGTGTGTGACAGCTTTCGGCTTCACGGCCAGGCACTCATTGCGCATGCGCGAGTCGGGCTGCGCTGTATGAGTGGACAGGCAATCTCCTGGGACATGTCACGTGTCCCGGGAGATCGCCTAAAGGGAGGGGCTGCCTAAGGCGCGAGGAGTCGGCTGGGCGGTCCCTGAGTGGAAGCAGGAAGAGGGACAGGAAGTCCCCCCCAAAAAATAAAAGACATGCCAAACGTGGCACGTAAGGGGGCGAGGAGTGCTTAAAGCGGAAGATCCACAAACTGCGTTTTAAGTCCACCTTGTAGCCGTGTTTTATCTATAGTGTTGGGAGGGCGTTAGATAAGAGCCGACAATGAAATTGTAGAAGTTTCTATGTACATGATAGCCAATCAGCTTCTACGTTCAGCTTGTTTAATCTAGCTTTGGAAATCAAACCTGGAAGCTGATTGGTTTCTAGGCAGAGTTGCACTTTCCCATGTTAGTAAATCATCCTCCAGTGATCGGAATTTGGGCACAAGGAGACACTCTGTTTCCTCCAATGACTCCGAATACACCCGCCAACCCAGGGCACAGCAACAAGTGACTACTACTCCTACAGGTGAAGCCCCTCCACTCCTTTATACAGATAACGAGATTTATACTCACATGGTAAAACATTGCTGGAATCGCCTCCTCACGCCACCCCGCTCAGCACAAGCTTTTGTTTACACCGTGCGCCGAATAATAAAGTTTGTTAAAACCGGGGCGGGGTCTCCGTTCCTGACGTCATGTCGCGCGGAAGTGACGTCGCCCGGCGGTGTTTGGCTGCTGTGGAAGCTCGGGGGGGTTTTCAGCTGTCCGAAACTTTGTACGGCGGAAGACAGGGAGGGGAAGCAGATACCGAACACCCTGAAAACAGCAAGCGCCGTCTTCTAAAACAGGAATAAAGTGGGCGTTTTTGATTGGCTGGGGTTGGTGCCCATCACCTTTACTACCGACCAACCAGCGTTGAGGGTATAGGTCATGCAGCCTCCAATCAGGGTGTAGCAGAGGCGGCTTCAACACGGCTCGCTTTGTGCAGGTGAGCGACAGAGGGGAGGGTCACGTGACTCCCATTGCTTATACCCGTATTATTACTAATAATGTCACCTGGATTGTATGCCTAGGCAATGGGGCGGGCTTGGTGAAGATGTTGGCTGCCTAGTATGTACCTGTAGTATGGAGAGCTGAAGGGAGTGCAGCTAGTGCTGGGTGGGTAGGTCACTGAGCATTTCCTACTGTCCTATATATCTTCTAGTTCCTCATCAGAGCTCACCTCAGGCCTGATTGGTTTCTGCAACACACTGATACATAAGGGAGGATATACTTCTGTCATAGATACATGTAACTGTACTGTGTGTGTATCTCCTGGGCATTATATTTATGTAATGTATGTCTATTCCTAGTGATACAGAAGATGTGTCTGGTCCCTGACACCTAGCGGGCCATGGTGAGCCAAATAAAGTGACAACGCGGAGTGTGGACCTCATCTAAAGTGACCTCCTTACCAATCTAAGCCTGCCGACACACGGATACACCACACGGTGAAGGTAAGCGCCGAGGATATAACCCTCCCGAAAAGTTGGGAGATATGATCGTGTTTTGGCTGATCGGTGTGCGTGTTTACACACATTAGTAAGTGTAATAGTGTGTATGTGTGTATGTATATATATGTGTGTGTATGTATATGTGTGTGTGTGTGTGTACATACATACACATACACACACACACACACACACACACACACACATACATACACATACACATACACATACACACACACACACACACACACACACACACACACACACATACACATACACATACACATACACACACACACAACACCATCATACCTCCCAACTTTTTGAGATGGGAATGAAGGAAACCTATTCGTCAATGTATGTAAGCATAGGACACACCCCTTGCCACGCCCCCTTAACCACTTAAAGTGGAGGTTCACCGAAAAAATACATTTTTAACATTACAATCAGCCGAGTTGTCCTAATGACAATCGGCTGTTTTTTTTCGTACATACCGACTTTCACCGCCGCTTCCGGGTATGTCGTCTTCGGGACTGGGCGTTCCTATCTGATTGACAGGCTTCCGACCATCGCATACAGCGCGTCACGGGTTGCCGAAAGAAGCCGAACGTCGGTGCGGCTCTATACGGCGCCTGTGCACCGACGTTCGGCTTCTTTCGGCAACTCGTGACGCGCAGTATGCGGCGGTCGGAAGCCTGTCAATCAGATAGGAACGCCCAGTCCCGCACAAGACATACCCGGAAGCGGCGGTGAAAGTCGGTATGTACGGGAAAACAAAAAAACAGCCGATTGTCATTAGGACAACTCGGCTGAATGTAATGTTAAAAATGTATTTTTGGGTGAACCCCGGGCCAAAATGCAGCTAAAAGACCCGGCCAGGTTTTGCGATTCGGCACTGCGTCGCTTTAACAGACAATTGCGCGGTCGTGCGACGTGGCTCCCAAACAAAATTGACGTCCTTTTTTTTTACCCACAAATAGAGCTTTCTTTTGGTGGTATTTAATCATCTCTGCGGTTTTTATTTTTTGCGCTATAAACAAAAATAGAGCGACAGTTTAAAAAAAAAAATTCAATATTTTTTATTTTTTTCTATAATAAATATCCCCCAAGAATATATAAAAAAAACATATTTTTTCCTCCGTTTAGGCCGATACGTATTCTTCTACATATTTTTGGTAAAAAAAATCGCAATGAGTGTTTATCGGTTGGTTTGCGCAAAATTTATAGCGTTTACAAAATAGGGGATAGTTTTATTGCATTTTTATAAAAAAAAACGTTTTTGACTACTAATGGCAGCGATCAGCGATTTTTTTTTTTTTTTTTTTTTTTTTCGTGACTGCGACATTATGGCGGACACTTCAGACAATTTTGACACATTTTTGGGACCATTGTAATTTTCACAGCAAAAAAATGCATTTAAATTGCATTGTTTATTGTGAAAATGACAATTGCAGTTTGGGAGTTAACCACAGGGGGCGCTGAAGGAGTTATGTTTCACGTAGTGTGTGTGTTTACAACTGTAGGGGGGTGTGGCTGTAGGTCTGACGGCATCGATTGTGTCTCCCTATTAAAGGGATGACACATTCGATGCAGCCGCCACAGTGAAGCACGGGGAAGCCGTGTTTACATACGGCTCTCCCCGTTCTTCAGCTCCGGGGAACGATCGCGAGGGGGTGGTTAGAAACGAATAGCCACCCCCCTCATCCTGGATCGTTCCCAGACTATTTCCGACAGCCGCATGTACCGGGGGGGTGGGGGGGTCCCGATCGGACCCCCGACCTACGTCTAGGCAGGGACGTACGGGTACGCCCATCTGCCTGTACGTGCCATTCTGTGGACGTATATGTACATGCGGCGGTCGTTAAGTGGTTAAAGGAGAATTGTATAAAAAGATTGGTTAAACTCACAAGTACTTTTTACCACTACTATTCCTTTATACTGGCTTTTGAAATGTACAAATGCAGCAATTTAGAAATTGGATGAAAGGTTTAGCATTAGGAAACCCTTTTTTGAAAGATAAAAGGTGCAACAACTACAGTGGAACCTTGGATTACGAGCATAATCCTTTCCAGGAGAATGCTTGTAATCCAAAGCACTCGCCTATCGAAGCGAGTTTCCCCATAGAAGTCAATGGAAACAAAGATAATTGGTTCCACATTTACTTTTTTTTTTTTTATGGCATGCAATACCAAATGTGGCCAGAGGTGTGGGGGGGGTGCCCTGGAGAGACTCGGAAATACTCAGTTTGTTTGGCTGCACTCAGAAACCCTTGGAAAGGCTCGGAAATTGGGTATTTCCGAACCGCTCTGAACGGCTCAGAGTGTCACTGTGCTGGCTCCGTACATCTGGCCAAATATTTATTTGTAAAGAGAAATTAAAACCATTTATAATTTTCCTTCCACTTCACAACTATGTGCTACTTTGTATTGGTCTATCACATAAAATCCCAATAAAATTAAAAGTTTTTGGTTGTAACCTGACAAAATGTGGAAAATGTCATACTTTTTCAAGGCAGTGTAAGTGACATTTCTACAGTCAGTCTTGGAGGATTGAAGCTTGGAATGCATGGCAGGTAATATCAGGAGTGGTGGGGCAAATACATCCATACAAGCTGTATATACTGGTGCCGGTCTTATGTTTTCATACACGTGAGTGAAAACTCTTTTACTTGCTGATTGACTGTTTTTATTAGATACTGCACAATGATTTTTTTTTTTTTAAATGGTGTTTATTGCTTTGTTGTATGAGTGAAGTGCCATTAAACTGGAGGAAGACCTTGGAGATTATCCCAAAGTAAAAGTATCTTTAACCACTTAAAGCGGAGTTCCGGCCACAAATTGAAAAAAAAAAACTTTTTAAATATAAATACCCCTGTAATACACAAGCTGAATGTATTCTACTACAGTTAGTCTGTAAAATAAGGTCCGTTTTGTTAGGTTGTTACAGCATTTAGACACTTTATAAAACAGAAATTGACTGGGGCCATCTTAAGTGTGGGCATCATGAAGCCAGACTGTATGACTTCCTGGATTTCAGCCTCGCACATGCTCAGTGCTGTACAAGCAGTGTAATGGTTTCAGATCAGTTTTCAATAGCAACGGGAGTGTCAGAGGAAGTTACCGCCCCTTATCTATGCAAAGCAAACCTCTCCTCCCCTCCTCTCCTCCTCCCCTCCTCCTTCCAGGAACCAGTAAATATAATAAATAATTTGTTCCTGTGCAGATATATCTACATAACAAGATGATATAAATATATATATCTTGTTATATATGTGGTGTGTATACATATACCAGACATGTGCACTGTCAATAAATTCATTTTGTTAGTGCGGTGATGTTAGTGCGGTGATGTTAGTGCGGTGATGTTAGTGCGGTGATGTTAGTGCGGTGATGTTAGTGCGGTGATGTTGGTGCTGCGATGTTGGTGCTGCGATGTTGGTGCTGTGATGTTAGTGCGGTGATGTTAGTGCGGTGACAGTGCGGTGATGTTAGTGCGGTGACAGTGCGGTGATGTTAGTGCGGTGACATTAGTGCGGTGATGTTAGTGCGGTGACAGTGCGGTGATGTTAGTGTGGTGATGTTAGTGCGGTGACGTTAGTGCGGTGACGTTAGTGCGGTGACAGTGCGGTGACGTTAGTGCGGTGACAGTGCGGTGATGTTAGTGCGGTGATGTTAGTGCGGTGATGTTAGTGCGGTGATGTTAGTGCGGTGACAGTGCGGTGATGTTAGTGCGGTGATGTTAGTGCGGTGACAGTGCGGTGATGTTAGTGCGGTGACAGTGCGGTGATGTTAGTGCGGTGACAGTGCGGTGATGTTAGTGCGGTGACAGTGCGGTGACAGTGCGGTGATGTTAGTGCGGTGATGTTAGTGCGGTGACAGTGCGGTGATGTTAGTGCGGTGACAGTGCAGTGACAGTGCGATGATGTTAGTGCGGTGACAGTGCGGTGATGTTAGTGCGGTGACAGTGCGGTGATGTTAGTGCGGTGATGTTAGTGCGGTGACATTATGTGCAGAGTGGGGAGAGGTACAGATGATCAGGCATACAGAGCACATCTCGGTCTGTGTAGATCTGTATGTGAGAACAGTGATCATAGTACAGCCCCGCCTCCCTGCACTAGACTTGTAACACACAGTGCAGAGCGATGTTTCTATGTACAGGGAGGCGGGGCTGTACAGGGAGGCGGGGCTGTACTATGCTCGGTGCTCTCACATACAGATCTATCAGACAGAGTGAGACTCGCTCTCTCTGCCTGATGATCTGTATCTCCGTGCACCGGAGACAGATGGCAGGTGGGCGGGTGGTGGAGGGAGGAGGACGGGGGCGGCGGTGACGGACGGGTGGAGAAGCTAGGACGGGGGCGGTGCTAGGATGGGGGCGGTGCTAGGACGGGTGGAGGAGCTAGGACGGGGGAGGAGTTGGAGAGGGAGAAGAGGAAGGACACCACCTCTATGGGCGGCACTGCCCTCCCTCCCTCCCGCCCCCCGAGATGTTCATCCACGGCTGCGATGTTCAGCCCAGCCTCCTGGGATTGAAGACACACATATCCCAGGAGGCATAGCAGCGCTGGATGCGGCGGGGGGGCCATTCCGCCGCGGCGGGGAAATAAGAGACTCACAGATAAAAACGTGAGTTTTTAAAAGACAAAAATAAAACATCCCAAATGTATTTAAGGGGGCAGTGTAAAAACGAATGCAAAGAAGTTGTAAAATAGGGTGGAACTCCGCTTTAAGCCCCGGACCTTTAGGCAGCTAAATGCCCAGGCCAGGTTTTGCGATTCGGCACTGCGTCGCTTTAACAGACAATTGTGCGGTCGTGCGACGTGGCTCCCAAACAAAATTGGCGTCCTTTTTTCCCCACAAATAGAGCTTTCTTTTGGTGCTATTTGATCACCTCTGCGGTTTTTTATTTTTTGCGCTATAAACAAAAATAGAGCGACAATTTTGAAAACAATGCAATATTTTTTTACTTTTTGCTATAATAAATATCCCCCAAAAACATATATAAAAAAAATTGTTTTCCTCAGTTTAGGGCGATACGTATTCTTGTACGTATTTTTGGTAAAAAAAATCGCAATAAGTGTTTATCGGTTGGTTTGCGCAAAATTTATAGCGTTTACAAAATAGGGGATAGTTTTATAGCATTTTTATAAAAAAAAAATTTTTTACTACTATTGGCGGCGATCAGCGATTTTTTTTCGTGACTGCGACATTATGGCGGACACTTCGGACAATTTTGACACATTTTTGGGACCATTGTCATTTTCACAGCAAAAAATGCATTTAAATTGCATTGTTTATTGTGAAAATGACAGTTGCAGTTTGGGTGTTAACCACAGGGGGCGCTGTAGGAGTTAGGGTTCACCTAGTGTGTGTTTACAACTGTAGGGTGGTGTGGCTGTAGGTCTGATGTCATCGATCGAGTCTCCCTATAAAAGGGATCACTCGATCGATACGCCGCCACAGTGAAGCACGGGGAAGCCGTGTTTACATACGGCTCTCCCCGTTCTTCAGCTCCAGGGACGTAAATAGTCGTGCGGCGGGCGTTAAGCGGTTAAGGGCGGGGCAGCCGAGAACCTCGCGATTGCTCGGCTTCGGCTGCCGACATCGCAGGCACCCTGGACAGGTAAGTGTCCTTATTAAAAGTCAGCAGCTACAGTGTTTGTAGCTGCTGACTTTTAAAAAATGTTATATATATATATATATATATATATATATATATATATATATATATATATATATATATATATATATATATATATATATATATATTATTCTATACACATGGCATAAACATAATGGATACATATATGTCAGCTTGGCCAGCACATGAGAGGTGATGAATATTGATGAAATGTAAAGTGCAAGGAACCCCGCCCCAGCCAAGAAAACATTGGCTGGTTACTTGCCTCAGCTTCGGGAACAGACAACCAATTTTGGGTCCCATCTCACTCGATGCTAGCCAAGCACAGTGCCTCAGCTGACCTGCGAGTAGCGATTTCTCTCTCCCCATGGGGTCTTTTCTCCCCTTAGGGGTAGAACATATTAAATAATACTACATATTCATTTGTATTTACAGTTCTGTATTTCTGTACCCGTCTCCTGATGAATGGCATATAGCCATGAAACGTGTCGCGTTTCCATGGGGGCTCAGTCAAGTCTGGCTCATTACCTATGTATTGGCCCAAGTTTATTTTTTATACAATCAAAATTCATTGAGTTCTATGTAACTAATGTGTATGTGTATCTATCTTTTTTCTGTTTTTACAGCAGCTCTGTTGCATATGGTGTACCAATGCCTGCTAATAGGAAATACTTTGTATTACATTTCATCAAAATTAATTACCTCTCATGTGCTGCCAAGCTGACATATATGAATCCATTGGGGGTTATTTCCTAAAGGCAAATCCACTTTACACTTGGAGGTGCAGTCGCTGTAGATCTGAGGGGGACATGCAAGGAAAATAAAAAACAGCATTTTAGCTTGCACATGATTGGATGATAAAATCAGCAGAGCTTCCCCTAATTTCAGATCTACCCCTCAGATTTACAGCGACTGTCCTTCACTTGTAGTGCAAAGTGGATTTTCCTATCGTAATTAACTCCCGTTATGTTCATGCCGTATGTATGTATGTATGTGTGTGTGTGTGTGTGTAGATAGATGGATACTTTTTTTACTTCTTTATGTTTACTTACCACTCTACCTCCACACGTCAATTGCCTCATTTAAAGTCCCGCATTCCTTTCTTCCCTGAGGATATCAACATAAGCTGTTTGTATGTGTATTTCATAATGTTCAAACAGCTTTCCTCCATTGTCTGTGCATTTCATAATGTTCTATGGGGGAAAGCCGTTTGAACATTATGTAATACACAGACGATGGAGGAAAAAATGTTCTTGATAATGCGCACTGCTGTATTAACCACTTAAGACCCGGACCAAAATGCAGGTAAAGGACCCGGCCAGTTTTTGCGATTCGGCACTGCGTTGCTTTAACTGACAATTGCGCAGTTGTGCAACGTGGCTCCCAAAAAAAAATGGCGTCCTTTTATTTTCCCCACAAATAGAGCTTTCTTTTGGTGATATTTGATCACATCTGCGGTTTTTAGTTTTTGCGCTATAAACAAAAATAGAGCGACAATTTTGAAAAAAATGCAATATTTTTTTCCTTTTTGCTATAATAAATATCCCCCAAAAATATATAAAAATCTAGTTTCTTTTTTTCCCTCAGTTTAGGCCGATACGTATTCTTCTACCTATTTTTGGTAAAAAAAAATCGCAATAAGCGTTTATCGATTTGGTTTGCACAAAATGTATAGTTTTTACAAAATAGGGGATAGTTTTATTGCATTTTTATTAATATTTTTTTTTTCTACTACTAATGGCGGCGATCAGTGATTTTTTTCGTGACCGCGACATTATGGCGGACACATCGGACAATTTTGACACATTTTTGGGACAATTGTCATTTTCACAGCAAAAAATGCTATAAAAATGCATTGTTTACTGTGAAAATGACTATTGCAGTTTGGGAGTTAACCACAAGGGGGCGCTGAAGGGGTTAAGTGTGACCTCATATGTGTTTCTAACTGTAGGGGGGCGGGGCTGGACATGTGACATCATTGATCGTGTTTCCGTATATCAGGGAACAGACAATCAATGACAGCGCCACAGTGAAGAACGGGGAAGCGGGACTCCAGCGGCGATTGGGTCACGGAGCTTCGGACCGGGGGGAGCGCGCCCGCGCCCCATGGCTGGGCACTTAAAGTGGACGTACAGGTACGTGCTTGTGCCCAGCCGTGCCATTCTGCCGACGTATATGTGCAGGAGGCGGTCCTTAAGTGGTTAAATAACCTCCTCTCTTTTTTTTTTTTCTTTTTCTTTTACTGACCAGCGTTTATCATCCACACCATAATGAACAATATATGTCATTGTAAAACTGTATTGTATTGCTTCCTTTTGTGTGAAATCCCTGGTGTTCCTGTCAGTCCCTTTTAGCTTTCTTAATAAAACCTGACCACACATAGCAGGGGAACACACTGTGGTCAGCTCTCTAGCTGTGCTGTGAACTCTGCTTGATCTCCTCCAATGATTAGACTTTTCCTCAGGGTATGTGCTCCCTTATTAAAAAGGAAACAAGTTATTTTTATGTTTTTACTTTTTTTTTTTTTTAACCGAGTAGGTTGTTTTACAAGGTGATTGTTTGTTTACACTCACTTAAAGAAAAAAAACCTAGTACATGGCAAACGTGAAATGTAACCACTTCGTATGATCTTCAGAATATCCCTGTTTCATCTTCTATGTCATTTAGACCATAGTTTGTGTCTTTTTAAGGGCCGCTTTTTGGTGCCAGTGCTCATGAATTTCCTATTCATCAAGCATTCATGCATCAAAAAAAAAAAAAAATACCAGCCCCAGTGCACAACAATACAGTACATCTGTTTTATAAAGTGTGTGTTGGAGGCTCGATAGGAATGAATAATAAAAAAAAAAACAAGCCACCCTCAATGTACATATACAATATGTGTGTCTGATGCCCATTGCAATGTGCTTGGTAATGCACATAATTTTAACTCAATGTTTCAGCATGGTCAGGAAAAATGACCAGCAATATATCATTTAATTGATATTTGCTGACCCCTGATGATCTGTAAACCTTGGTAAACACATAGGGCCAGATTCACGTAGATCGCCGCATCTCTGCGGTGGCGTAACGTATCTCATTTACGTTACGCCGCCACAAGTTTTACGGGCAAGTGCTTGATTCACAAAGCACTTGCCTGTAAAAGTTGCGGCAGCGTAGCGTAAATCCTTCGGCGCAAGCCCGCCTAATTCAAATGATCCGGGTAGCGGGCATGGATCATTTAAATTAGGCGCGTTCCCGCGCCGATCGTACTGCGCATGCGCCGTCCCTAAAATTTCCCTACGTGCATTGCGCTAAATGACGTCGCAAGGACGTCATTGGTTTCGACGTTAACGTAAATGGCGTCCAGCGCCATTCACGGACGACTTACGCAAACGACGTTAAATTTTCAAATTTCGACGCGGGAACGACGGCCATACTTAACATTGGCTACGCCACCTAGGGGGCAGCTTTATCTTTACGCTGCATATCTCTTACGGAAACTGCGTAAATTTACTGTGACGGGCAAGCGTACGTTCGTGAATCGGCGTAATGACTCATTTGCATATTCTACGCCGACCGCAATGGAATCGCCACCTAGCGGCCGGCCTAGAATTGCAACCTAAGATCCGACGGTGTAAGTCACTTACACCTGTCGGATCTTAGGGAGATCTATGCGTAACCTGATTCTATGAATCAGGCGCATAGATACGACCGTCGGAACTCGGAGATACGATGGCGTATCAGGAGATACGCCATCGTATCTCTTTCTGAATCCGGCCCATAATCTGTAAATATCAGAATCATTTTTGTTGAAGGGAAAAAAACGATGTACAAGCCAATAAATACAGAATACATTTCCAAACTTTATTTTTTTAAATCCGATAATTATACAATATTGCATATGACTATTTTATATTACAGGAGCTCTAGACCCCTCTTCCCTTATTTTTTTTTTTTTTTTTTTTTTAATTATTTAATAGTTTCACTAGGCTAATTTTATTGCTTTGATAAGAAAAGCATTGTTTACAGAGTTAATTGGACCATGGCAAAGTGCTAAATGAGGCAGAGAAGTGACACAACGATATCCCCCCTTTTACTCCTATGACCCTATATGGTGTTTCAGCTGGGCAGAGACATTGAAAATGAGAATAGATAGTGTCAGGTATCATGGCTGCATCTTGAATTGTAAAATAAAGTTAAGAAATATTTCACAATGTTAAAACTTTACTATAACTTGCCTACTTTTAAAACTGAAGCGTTAACATTGACCCAAACCATTATAATTTCCCTTTTTGAACTACAGTGTCTAACGTTTTTGTAAATATTTTTATATATGTTTTCATGTGACAACACTTAGACCCGGTTCACACAGGGGCAGCATGACTTTGGGGCGACTTGGCAAGGCGATCTTAAGACGACTTTAGAGGCGACTTGCAAAATGACTTCTGTATTGAAGTCAATACAAGTCGCCCCCAAAGTCGTACAAGAACCTTTTTCTAAGTCGGAGCGACTTGAGTCACTCCTATTAGAACGGATCCATTGGACAGAGCGAAGCGCGACTTGTCAGGTGGCTGAGTCGCCGGCTCTGAAGAAATGACACTTTGCTACAATGTAAAGTAGTGAGTGTACAGCTTGTATAACAGTGTAAATTTGCTGTCCCCTGAAAATAACTCAACACACAGCCATTAATGACTAAACTGCTGGCAACAAAAGTGAGTACACCCCTAAGTGAAAATTGGGCCCAATGTGTCAATATTTTGTGTGGCCACCATTATTTTCCAGCACTGCTTTTTGGTATGGAGATCACCAGAGCTTCACAGGTTGCCACTGGAGTCCTCTTCCACTCCTCCATGACAACATCATGAAGCTGGTAGATGTTGGAGACCTTGCGCTCCTCCACCTTCTGTTTGAGGATGCCTTACAGATGCTCGATAGAGTTTAGGTCTGGAGACATGCTTGGCCAGTCCATCGCTCAGCTTCTTTAGCAAGACAGTGGACATCTTGGAGGTGTCTGGGGTTGTTATGTTGGAAAACTGCCCTGCAGCCCAGTCTCCAAAGGGAAGGGATCTTGCCCTGCTTCAGTATGTCACAGTACATGTTGGCATTCATGGTTCCCTCAATGAATTGTAGATCCCCAGTGTCGGCAGCACTCATGCAGCCCCAGACCATGACTTTCCCACCACCATGCTTGACTGTGGGCAAGACACACTTGTCTTTGTACTCCTCACCTGGTTGCCACCACACACGCTTGACGCCATCTGAACCAAATAAGTTTATCTTGGTCTCGTGAGACCAAGGGACAAGGTTCCCGTAATCCATGTGCTTAGTCTGTTTGTCTTCATCAAACTGTGTGCAGGCTTTCTTTTGCATCATCTTTAGAAGAGGCTTCCTTCTGGGACGACAGCCATACAGGCCAATTTGATGCAGTGTGCGGCGTATGGTCTGAGCACTGACATGCTGACCCCCCTTTAACCTCTGCAGTAATGCTGGCAGCCCTCATATGTCTATTTCCCAAAGACAACCTCTCAATATGCATGTGCAATTTGCTTTGGTCGACCATGACAAGGCCTGTTCTGGGTGAAACCTGTCCTGTTAAACTGCTGTATGGTCTTGGCCACCATGCTGTAGCTCAATTTCAAGGTCTTGGCAATCTTTTTATAGCCTAGGCCATCTTTATGTAGAGCAAAACATTTTTTCTTTTTTTCAGATCCTCTGAGTTCTTTGCCATGAGGTGCCTTGTTGAACTTTCACTGACCAGTATGAGAGACTTGGAGCGATAATACCAAATGTAATACCCCTACTCCCCATTCACACCTAAGGCCTTGTAACACTGAGTCACATGTCATTGGGGAGAGAAAATGGCTAATTGGGCCCAATTTGAAAATTTTTACTTAGGGGTGTACTCACTTTTGTTGCGAGCGGTTTAGACATTAATGAATGCGTATTGAGTTTTTTTTAAGGTGACAGCAAATTTACACTGTTATACAAGCTGTACACTCACAACTTTATAGTGTAGCAAAGTGTCATTTCTTCAGTGTTGTCACATGAAAAGATATAATAAAATATTTACAAAAATGTGAGGGGTGTACTCACTTTTGTGAGATGCTGTACCTTACTTGCCCTCCCTTTCTCATCCAACTCGGCAACCCTGGCAGGAAGGGGGGGGGTGACATCACTCCCCCAGACTTGCTTCAGTGCTTGGGCCTAGTGAGCGGCTGCTAGGCTCCGACACATTACATGGGAGCAGGTCCCCCATACTAAGAAGACCTGGGTATTCTCACCAGCTGCAGTGGAGCGCAGGTAAGGTGAGTACAAGGAGGTTGTTTGATGATATCTCTGCAAACGTTATAAGTCTACACTTTGCCCTGCATGAGCAAGATGACAGTTTATTTTTAAGTAAAGCTTAAAAAAGAACTGGATATGACTTGAAGCAAAAGTTTGGGGGGAAAAAAGGTAATCCCACAAGCAGATAACATTTCTTGTGCCGTTTTGTACACAAGCTGTGAACAGAATACCTCTAGAAGTCTGTTGCCATAGTTGCAAGTAAGTGAAATTAGAATTTTAGAAAATCATTGCTATTTACAGAAACCAAAATAAAAACGCCATGGCAACTGCAGATCAAACAGACGCTAAGATGGCAGCTTTCTTGGCTATGAAGTATAAAAGGCTTTTAGTTCCGCTTTAAGTTCCAGTATTGAAATTCACCAGTAGGTGCTGGAGCACAGTGCTCACAGGGGGGCACTCACTGTGCACCTCCTCTACTCGAAAAAAACATATTTGCGTCTCTCCTCCCACCCAAGCTCCCCGCAACCAGATAAACCCCATTAAAGTTTTAGCATCCACACTTGGCCTTAATTGTCAAGTTTTCTTTAAATATCACATATATTAAATGCTAAATCTAGTTTTAATCTCTTCATGGCAGATGGAAAGCTGAAGCTGTGCACACTATTATCTACTCTAACTGGATGGTCATCTGTTTGCAGTGAAGTCCAAGATATCATACACACTATGAACGCTGGCAATTAGAAGCGTCTGAAAGCAAAGTGTCTGTGCCCATACAAACTGATCAGTTTCCATTTGTCTTTTTTTTATTTTTTATGTTTATATAAATAAAGCAAAGAATTTGAATAGCTTATATGACTACACTGACATAGTTAGTTATTACTGAAGGCCCAGTGTCTTTGCTCATGTGTTGCTCCTTTTTCTCCTTCGCATGCTTACATGTGTTTTCTTTGTTACAGCCATGGATTTCCCAGACCACAGTCGCCGTATACTTCACAGTCTTAGAGAGCAGCAATCGCAGGGTTTCCTTTGTGACTGTCAAATATCTGTGGGCACTGCACGCTTCCTGGCACATCGTTCCATTCTTGCCTCATGTAGTCCCTTTTTCCATATGTCATGCCGAGAGAGACCAGACACACGGGAGCTTACCCTAAACAGCCAGATTGTCACAGCTCCAGCCTTTTCCTTGCTCCTCAGCTTTATGTACTGTGGTAGACTCAGTTTTCAGGAGGCTCCCACTGAAGATGTTCTGGCAGCAGCTAGCTATTTGCACATGGATGAGGTTGTGAGGGTGTGCAAAAAACGTCTGCAAGGTCGAGCTCCTGCTGAGGCAGATAGCACTCGCCGAGAAGAAGAAGGAGGAAATGGCTGCATGGGGGTACAGAATGATGGCAGAGATGGAAGCTATGATGGTCAAGATATCAAAATTATGCAATATGAAGGACCAGATATAGCAGGGGATGGCCAGAGAATGCCTGGGAGTATAACGTATCACTTGCAGGAAGTAGCAGGAAGCAGCAGGTATCAGAAGCAGGAAACGGAAAGAAATGGACAAAAATTACCAGGAAGTATAAAGTATCAGGAACCTGAAGCGTCGGGCATTATGCAGAGAAAAGTAGGGGTTTCTAGGTTTGAAGTACAAAACATGAATGAAAGTGGTCAAGGTTTAGAAGCCAGTTCTAAATTTGAATTGCAGGAAGGGACAGTGAGTATTGAACCTGTTACTGGCAGTGTGAAATGTCAGGGGCAACAGCTCTCAACTAGTAATCAGGAGGCTGCTGGAAGCACGAGATATGAGGTACAGGAGAGGACCGGAAGTGAACATATTTCAGAAGCCATAAGATGTCCCCAGCAAGAGGCTGTAGAAAGTACACTTGCATCGCCTGCTCAGAGATTCACTTCACAGAGTCAAGATGCAGGTTCTAATGGACAGGTAGTACTTTCAAGAAACTCGCCAAAGAGACAGGAGCCTGCAGGTAGCACACAAAATACTCCTAGATATTCCCATCAAGGGCAGGATAATGCTGGCACTAGCAGTCAAATGTTACCTACTTCTAGGTATTTGCAACCCCAGGAAGAAGCTGGAACTACATTAGCTGTGACGGGAAGTTCCAGATTCCCTTTACAGGAGCCCACTGGTAGTGTTGTGGCAGTGCAAGGCATTCAAAGATATTCCCTACAGAGTCCAGAAGTAGCAGTGAACACTGCATCACAGCCTGCCACTTCCAGGTACCCTCTGCAGGAGCCAACGGGCAGTAATCAAGGAGCTCATGCACGTGGCAGATACAGTTTGCAAATTCAAGAGCCAACAGGCAGCACAGCTGCTTCTGGTCCATCAAGATACTTTCTGCAAAGTTCAGAATTGGTCAACAATGTTTTGGCACTCCCAGGTACATCAAGGTATACTTTACATAGCCCAGGGTCTCCTGTGGGGAAAAGAGAAGAAAGAGAATGTACGAAATCTGAATTGACAGTGACAACTACTACTCAGCCTGGAATGGAGACGGCAGCTGCTTCTAGTCCATGTAGTTCTACTGTAAGTGAAGGTCAACCAGCTCCAGGTGTATCGGTAAAGATAGAAGCCATTGTAATATCTGATGAGGAATGTGAGAGAGCGGTAGGGGCATTTAAACGACATGGGTATGAAGAGGAGGAAGAAGGAGAGGAGGAATCTGGATACTTGCCTTATCATATGATTGCAGTGCCAGGTGGCCACCACCCAAACTATGGAGGTCTTCTGCCTCCCTCAATGCACCCAGAGGCCATGTACTTACAGGAATTTGAAGGACATCCTGGCTTTCCTCTTTTTCCTGAAGATGTGCCCACTTGTAAGACATGCGGTAAAACATTTTCTTGTTCCTATACACTCCGCCGGCATGCCACAGTGCACACACGGGAGCGACCCTATGAATGTCGTTACTGTTTGCGCAGCTACACACAAAGTGGGGACTTGTACAGACATATTCGCAAAGCGCACAGTCAACTGGAACCAGGCGTCAAGAAACCGAAGACGGACATGGAGCCCACGCCCCCAAACCTGCCTTAAAACATGAGTGGTTGACATTTTCTAGGCACAGCGCAGTCACTAAAGCCGTCAATGACAATGGTTTTCTGAGACCGAATTTCCAGGGAGTTTCCAGATTGGATCTGATGAGAGTGCAGTCCTCCCTTGAGTTACATGGATTTATTATCTGTTTTAATTTATTCAACCTTTTAATGTATGTGTGTGTGCGTGTCTATTTTTCTTTTCTTTTTTATTTAGAATCATTTCAGCTCTTCAGTACTTGTTATGAAATTTATGATTGAAAAACATTATCAGTTAAAAGAATAAGTACTAATACAACAAGTACAATTATTGACTTTTTTATTACTTTTAATTGTGGGGAAAAAAACAAGAGAATATTGCTACAAGCTGCTCTATAGGTTCATTTTGTGCTGGTGGATCAGTGGTTCCTCCACAAGATCCCCTGACCAACGCGTCATTAAACGGTGTCTTTTGATGAGCAAATGTGTTTTTATGTGACTGCTGTAAATGTTTATTCCATTTCAGGGCATTGAATAATCTTCAGTTGGATTATGTAGGCCAACATTTGGATTTTACCAATGACTGAAGGCCTGAAAACAATTGTGCATTAGGAAAATATGGAGGCTGCCATTGCTAACCATCTGTTTTAAAAAAAATATTAGTTGCTTGGCCACCACTGACCTCTGTACTGACCTGGAACAAGCATGCAACAGGTTATACCAAAAATAGTCAGATCTGCATGCATATTCCAAGTCATTGATTTTCCATAATGAACCCCCACCAATGCAAATCGAATGATACATTTCCCTTAAAGCAGTATTAAACCCAAAAGCAAACTTTTATCATATTGCAGCTTACCATCTTAGTTGTGATGGCCGAGTTTTCTTTTTTAGGCTTTCAGTCCCATACACACTATCAGTTTTCCTGCAGGTTTTTGTCTTCAGGTTTACCAAAACCATCTAATATGAGGTAAACCTCAAGAGTTTTAATTTGTATGCAATCAGGCAGGCCCTTGCACTACATGGTTTTGGTATACCCGAAGAGAAAAACCTGCAGGAAAACTGATAGTGTGTATGGGGCTTTACTCTATTTTCATCTGGTGATCCAGCCAGCAAGTCTATTTTTCAAAAGAACAAGCTCTCTTCCAGATGTATCAGTTTACAGGGATGAGACAAACCATTAAACACTGGCAGGAGTCCTTACAATGATCAGCTCTTATTTATTCATAAAAAAAACTTTATCCCAAAAGGATTTTTTTTAGCTGTAACTGATAATAAAGTGTGAGCTGGAGTACGGCTTAAGTTTGTTAGTGTACCTAAATCTTCTAGCACATTTAGTACTAACCCCCCCCCCCCCCAGTGTGACAATGCTGCTGTCTGCTGTGCCCTCTGAGCACATTCATCCAGAGTGAGGGCACTCTAATACAGGAGGTGTGTTACTGGCCAGATCACCAGGTAAAAGCAGAGGGGGGGGAGGGGAGCCTAAAAAAACTCAGAATGCAGCCACCACAATGATTGGTAAGCTGTAAAATATTACACATTGTAGTTTTGGGTTTAATACTGACCAAAAAAAAGTCTGTAGAGAAGGTTTAAAAATCCTTACTTTACACCCTAGCTTTGGCTAGGAGAGGCTGAAGCCGCATTCTTCTGACGAGATTCTGGGAATCTCATGCAAGGATGCTCCTCTGCTTTGCTTGAGCGTCTTCTCACAAGGTTTAAGATACTCTGCATTCCTGGAATCTCGCCAGAAGATCATGGCCTCGCCTTCTTCAGAAAAGTTTGGGTAAGTATGTTTTTTTTTTTTCAATAATTCTCTGCAGGCTTTTTTTCTAGTGAGGCCCCGTACACACGACAGAGGAACTCGACGTGCTTGGCACGTCGAGTTCCTCGTCGAGTTTTGGGATGAAGCCGCCGAGGAGCTCGGCGGGCCGGCTTCTCCCATAGAAGAACGAGGACAACGAGAAAATAGAGAACATGTTCTCTATTTTCTCGTCGAGTTCCTCGGCGGCTCCATCGAGCCAAAACTGTACAGACGACAGAGATTCTCGGCAGAATCCGGGTTTTGACCGAGTTTCTCGGTGAATTCTGCCGAGAATCTCTGTCGTGTGTACGAGGCCTGAGAGTTATGGTGATTTGACGTGGGGTTAGTGACAGAGATTCAACATTGCAGACCTTGTTTTTCATTGCATGGTCCACTTTAAAACAGAAGCCTCTCACTTTCAACACAAATCCAAAAAATAAGAATTTCTTCTGTTCCTTTAACAATATTCTGTATGATATGCAAAATCATGAACTATGTCAGAAGAGTGTTGACAATTTGGTTAGCTTAAAATTGGTTTATTGAAAGAAATTTTCAGAAAAAGTGTAAAAGGTAGAGTAGTGGGCTGCGGGAATGATTCAGGATTGGGAAGAGGTGGGGAAATGGTGTTTTTTTCTAAAATAGCGGGCCAAGCTGCGCCAATGTTTCGCTCAGATTTTTCATGGATCTGTGAAATCTCTTTCTGAATTGTACAAGACACAGGCATATTCTTAGAAGGCAGTAGGTAGATTCACAAAGAGTTAGGCCGGCTTATCAGTAGATAAGTCAACCTATCTTAGATTGCAATATTTTGGATGTCCGCTAGGTGGCGCTTCCATTGCAGTCGGTGTAGAATATGTAAATGAGGGGATACGCCGATTCACGAACGTACGCCAGGCCGACGCAGTACTTTTACGCAAGAGATAGGCCGCGTAAAGTTAGAGCTAGGCTCTAGTGGAATAGTAGTGTCAAGTATGGCCGCCGTTCCCGCCGCGAAATTCGAAATGTTTACGTCGTTTGCGTAAGTCGTCCGCGAATCGGGATTTATGTCGTTTACGTCCACGTCGAAATCAATAGGCCCGTACGGCGTACTGAGCCGCAATGCGCACTGGGAAATGTAGTCGCCCGGCGCATGCGCAGTGACAAAAAATGTCAAAAACGTGAGGTCAAGCCTCATTGCCATTAAACACGCCCCCCTCCAACCCATTTGAATTAGGCACCCCTTCGCCCGCCGCGTTTACACTACGCCGCCCTAAGTAAGGAGGTAAGTGCCTTGAGAATCATGTACTTGCCTCTCTTACTTAAGGCGGCGTAGTGTAAACACGCTAGGCTACGCCGCCGCAAATTAGCGCGCCCCTACCTGAATCTACCCACAGGTGTTTATGTTGATTAGACAATGGTAAAGAGAATTGTAAGGACTCAATTATATCCCCTCCCACTGACAGTTATTCACAATTCTTTTGCTAGTGTCCCTAGGTGATGGATGCTTTTCCCTCTACTCTCTCTCTCTCTCTCGCTGCTTTCTAGATGAGTCCCCTATTCACTCCAGGGTACTTGGATCCTATCAAATTCAAGAAAGACATGGGACTGGTCTGTGAAGTCACTTTGGATCTTGCGTTAGGCACTCCTTGGCATGCTGTGCAGTGCGTAGAGTTTAGCTCGCAGGGTGCTATGCAGTTCCAGTGTGAAAGCACTCAGGCTTTCACACTGGTATGGCAGATGATTATTTTTTTTCAGGCGCTTTATAGATGCTATTTTTAGCGCTAAAGTGCCTGAAAAACGCCTCCAGTGTGAAAGGGGTCTTAAGGATGCAGCATGAATCCCAGTTTAAGGCTTCTTTTGCTCTAGTGGGACCTGCCATGCAGCCTGTCATTGTCTCTATGGAGATCCGGTAGCAACATTTATGTCATCTAAGAAAATACAGTTTTGTCCTGTACACCAAGAAATTGATTTTACAGATAAGTAAAAAATAATTGTATTATGTTATACTCAAATTTCTCGATTTAATCACTTGGGTGCCATGTGAGACTTCTATCCACGACTGTGCACTGAAACATGGACCTGTCTTAGGAACTGGATAATGACAGTCTCCATTGCTGGATATGGACTATGGCTGATAGATGTGAGAGCCATTTAAAATGATGTAAAATTTTGCACCAGAGCTTTGTGACCTTCCATTAACCACTTCCCTACCGGCCCATAGTAAAATGACGTCCACAAAGAACCTCTGCCGTTCAGAGTGGACGTCATATGACGTCCTGGGCTTTGTGTGGGGATATCTGAATGATGCCTGCAGCTAGAGGCATCATTCAGATATCCTTCTCTTGTGCCGGCGATTCTGCACAACGTAAGAACAATCATAGCGGCGGTTCTGCCGCTAGATCGTTCTTACAGGCGGCAGGAGGGGACACCCCCCCCCCTCCCGCCGCCATCCGGTGCTTCTCTGGGCTTTCCCGTGCCATCGGGGGCCCGGAGAACGAATCGTCCGGCGCTCGCAGGAAGCATAGAGATGACTGGTGACCAGATGGTCACCAGTCATCTCTATGACCGTCGGAGGACCCGGGCGCGATGTGATGACGTCACGCCCGGGTCCCCGTAAGTAAACAAAGCCGCGATTGCGGCTGCTAAGCAACGGTAAACATGAGACCTGTGAATTTTTTTTCACAGATTTCATGCTTTCAGGCCTGGAGGAGAGATGCGGGGTCTTATTGACCCCGCATCTCTCCATAAAGAGTACCTGTCACACACATTCCTATTACAAGGGATGTTTACATTCCTTGTAATAGGAATAAAAGTGATAATAAAAAAAAAAGTGTAAAAAAAGAAATAAATATGTAAAAAAAAAAAAAAGAAATAAAATTTTTTTTTTAACGCCCCTGTCCCCAGTAGCTTGTGTGCAGAAGCGAACGCACACGCAAGTCCCGCCGACATATGTAAACGCCGTTTAAACCACATATGTGAGGTATCGCCGCGTGCGCTAGAGTGCCAGCAACAATTCTTGCACTAGATCTCCTCTGTTAATCTAAACTGGTAACCTGTAAAAATTTTCAAAGCGTTGCCTATGGAGATTTTTAAGTACCGAAGTTTGGCGCCATTCCATGAGTGTGCGCAATTTTAAAGCGTGACATGTTAGGTATCTATTTACTCGGTGTAACATAATCTTTCATATTTTACAAAAAAATTGGGCTAACTTTACAGTTTTGTTATTTTTTTAATTCATGAAACAATTTTTTTCCCAAAAAAAGGCGTTTGAAAAATTATTGCGCAAATACCGTGCAGAATAAAAGGTTTCAATGACCGTCGTTTTATTCGCTAGGGTGTCTGCTAAAAAAACATATATAATGTTTGGGGGTTCTGCGTAATTTTCTAGCAAAAAAAATATGATTTGTACATGTAGGAGAGAAGTGCCAGAATAGGCCCGGTATGGATGTGTGTATAACTGCCCGGTATGGAAGAGGTTAAGTTTTCATTTGAAGGAGTGAAACCTCACCCAAAAGGTGAAGCTTGTTTGTAGCCCCCTCTTTTTTTTGGTGGGGGGCGCAAATATTGGGTTTTGATAGGTACCTGCTCCCACTTCAAGTCGGCTCACCACAACGATCCGAGAGAAAGTCCGCACCCCTAGCCTTCTGGGACACATTACAGGTCATCCCAAAAAATTACGGGACCATTCACATAGCACACTGGCTGTGCCCTTATTTAGGAAGCCAGGGCCTGGACCCAAAGCCGATTGAAAAATCAGCTCCGGTGAGGACAGCAGTGGATACCTGAACAGTGTCTGTAGTTAGTAAGTGTCTGTATATTAAAAGTCAGCAATGACAGTATTTTTACCTGCTGACTTTTTTTTGGGGGGGGGGGAGACTGGAGCTCTTTTTAACTATTACATGGGTAATTTAATGAAAAAAAGTAAAGAGGGGAAAAAAAATACTTTTTCATTAGTGTGAAAAAAGGTAAGGCTAAGCTTCATCAGCTCTGTCCATGTTTAGCAATGTTGCGCTGTCATGCCACACATTGTGAATTGCACCCCAGTGCACCTCCAAAGCATGTATTGTGCTGCAATAAAATGCAGATTAATGTATTTTCATACGTGTTGCTGTGCATTTCAGTCTGTTCATTTTAAAAGGGCAGTTTGGCGCAACATACGGGTTGCAATGCACAACATTGTCGTGTGGCTGGCCCTTGCATGGGACACAGACAGCCGTAGAATTATGACAGAGGTTCTAACACTTTGCCCTTTCTCTGGGTACCTGGCTACTAATCATTACTGCAAATAATGTATTGTTTTCAAGCAGCAATAAGGTAAGAGGATCGAAAAAGCTGACCCACATACATGGATAATTACAAACTATACACAGAAACAAGATTTTTAATACATTTATACCCATTGATAAGATTATACTATGTTAATCTGTTTCAAATGCATAGATAAGGCCTGGTTCACACTAGTGCTTGGGTGGCACCAAGTCGCATGAAAAGGGAAATCGCATTGTCCGTTCACATTAATGCGACTCAGCACAGAATGATTTTGGAAACGTTTATCTACCACTTATGATTTCAATGCAATTTTGGCCCCATAGAATATACAGGCCCTATCAAAGTTGCACTAATGTACATAATTGCACTGAAAGTCAGATCAAAATCGTATGGCAGCTGTGTGAACCTAAACCCCCAAAAATATTGTTTTCCATTAAAAGTAAAAATGCATTTTCATTAGCAGTCTCTGAAATAATGCCATTGGTTGTTACCTGTACTGATGATAATTCTTGTTTCCAGGAGCACTGCCTGCTGGTTTCTTATTCATCCTGCAGTGCAGGAGTTGGTGTCAGGTGACCCCTAGGGGCCAGGAACCGCTTGTGCACTGCCAAAATGCATACAGTTCATAGAGCCAGGCCATCCTGCTGGAGATAGGGGGCCATATTCTCAAATAATTTACGCCGGCGTATCAGCAGATACGCCGACGTAAGTCCGATCCTATGTTTAAGTGTATTCTGAAACTGAGATACACTTAAACATGCCTAAGATACGACGGCCTGCGCCGTTGTATCTTAGGCTGCAATATTTACGCTGACCGCTAGGTGGCGGTCAGCGTAGAATATGCAAATGACTAGTCACGCCGATTCTCTAACGTACGCTTGCCCGCCGTAGTGTTTTAACGTCGTTTCCGTAAGCGATACGCGGCGTAAAGATAAACATGCCCCCTAGGTGGCGTACTCAATGTTAAGTATGGCCGTCGATCCCGCGTCGAAATTTGAAAATTTAACGTCGTTTGCGTAAGTCGTCCGTGAATGCCGCTGGACGCCATTTACGTTACAGTCAAAACAAATGATGTCCGTGAGACGTCATTTAGCGCAATGCACATCGGGTAATTTACCCGACGGAGCATGCGCATTACGATCAGCGCGGGAGCGCGCCTAATTTAAATGATCCACGCCCCCTACCAGGATCATTTGAATTAGGAGGGCTTGCGCGGGTGGACTTTACGTGCCGCCGCCGCAAGTTTACAGGTAAGTGGTTTGGGAATCAGGCACTTGCCACTTAAACTTGCGGCGGAGTAACGTAAAGGACATACGTTCCGCCGCCTCAGATCTTTAAGAATATGCCCCAGGATTTCTCTTTAGTAAAGATAACTTATTTTCAGAGGCTACAAGTACAAAATGTATTTTGTGCAGTTATTCATTGAGCTATCTACACATGCAATAAATTGTTGGTGTGATTGTAATTTCTGATGTTAAAGCACTTTTGGAAGTATTTTGTTATGTTATGTTATGTCTTTTCTGTTTTGTTTTTTTCTTTAAATTACAAAATTTCTTCTATTTGTCATTTTTTTTCCCTGTATTTTCCGAAAGAATCAAATCAAAAAAGATCCTTTAACAATACTACACATTATAAAAAACAAAAACAATCCAACATTTTCAATCCTGTCCAATCACTTTTTCATTTTAGTTCAACTTGGAGAAAATGTATTGAAAGGGAATTGTGGATTTGACTAATTTGGTACATAAAGTTACAAAAATTGCTGAATTGAAATAGAGCAGCAACTTTACACTTAGGCCTCATTGAAACGCGCAGCAGAGGGACGGTGAAACCAGACAGGTAACCACTTGAGCGCCAGGCGTTTTCTGGCACTTTTTGTTTACATGTAGTAATCAATATTTTTCGCTAGAAAACAGAAAATTTTATGGCAGTAGTTTTCTTTTCCTGATGAGCTCCATGGCAGCACAGCTGGGTATAGCCCATGATACACTTGGATGAAACAAATCTCCCTACATAAGTTTTACATGTACAGTATCTCACAAAAGTGAGTACACCCCTCACATTTTTGTAAATATTTTATTATATCTTTTCATGTGACAACGCTGAAGAAATTACACTTTGCTACAATATAAATTCGTGAGTGTACAGCTTGTATAACGGGGTAAATTTGCTGTCCCCTTAAACTAACTCAACACACAGCCATTAATGTCTAAACCGCTGGCAACAAAAGTGAATACACCCCTAAGGCCCCATACACACGAGAGAATTTATCCGCGGATACGGTCCAGCGGACCGTTTTCCACGGATAAATCCTCTCAAAGATTTCCGCAGATTTCTATGCGATGGAGTGTACTCACCATCGCATTGAAATCCGCGCGGAAATCCTCTGGCGATGACGTGTCGCGCCGTCACCGCGCTTATGACGCGGCGACGGGCGCGACGCTGTCATATAAGGAATTCCACGCATGCGTCAAATCATTACGACGCGTGCGGGGAATCCCTTTGGACGGATGGATCCGGTGAGTCTGTACAGACGAGCGGATCCATCCGTTGGGATGGATTCCAGCAGATGGATTTGTTCAGCATGTCAGCGAATATCCGATCTGCTGGAATCCATCCCAGGGGAGATATATCCGCGGATAAAGATCCGCTGGCGTGTACACACCATAGGATCTATCCGCTCAAACCCATTTGATGGGATTTATCTGCGGATAGATTCTATGGTGTGTATGGGGCCTAAGTGAAAATTTACAAATTGGGCCCAATTAGCCATTTTCCCTCCCCGGTGACACGTTAGCGTTACAAGGTTAAATTTGGTGTTATCGCTCTCACTCTCATACTGATCACTAGAAGTTCAACATGTTAAAGAACTGAAGAAAATAATTGTTGCTCTACATAAAGATGGCCTAGGCTATAAGAAGATTGCCAAGACCCTGAAACTGAGCTGCAGCACGATGGCCAAGATCATACAGCAGTTTACCTGGACAGGTTCCACTCAGAACAGGCCTCGCTATGGTCGACCAAAGAAGTTTAGTGCACATGCTGAGCATCATATCCAGAGGTTGTCTTTGGGAAATAGCCGTATGAGTGGAGCCAGCGTTGCTGCAGAGGTTGAAGGGGTGGGGGGTCAGCTTGTCGGTGCTTAGACCATAAGCCGCCCATTGCATCAAATTGGTCTGCAATGCTGTCACCCAAGAAGGAAGCCTCTTCTAAAGATGATGCCCAAGAAAGCTTGCAAACCGTTTGCTGAAGATAAGCATGGATTACCAGAACCATGTCCTGTGGTTGCTCCGAAACGCGTTACCGCCCCGTTTCTCCCCACTGACGTCATCAGCCTTGTGTGTCCCGCAGTAAACCTGGAACACAGGCTTCCCTGCTGCCTCCTCTCTCCAGCACATCCGAGAAAGCTTTACAGCTGCTGGACATCTCTACACTGCTTTCTACCACCGTTCCGAGGGTGAACACATGCCACAGAGGAGGACTCCTGATTTTATCATGTTATTTTAACACTCAACGACACAGGAGGAGGGAGTCTGAGGAGGGACACACTGCTGTGCCTATCCTGCGCTGTTTTTAGGTCTGAACCGTGTATTGTATTTGTAGATGGACATGTGCTGGGGGTGCTATGGGAGGGGAGAGGGGGGACTACTAGCACACATGGGGAGGGGTCTGCACTGGGGGAGTGTCTATGCTGATGGGGGGGTCTGCACTGAGGGGTGTCTATGCTGATGGAGGGGGGTCTGTACTGAGAGGGTTCTATGCTGATGGAGGTGGTCTGCACTGAGGGGGGTCTATACTAATGTGGGAGGGGGTCTATTCTGAGGAAGAGGGGGGTCTAAACTGATGGAGGGAGGTTTGTATTGAGGGAAAAGGTTCTATGTTGATAGTGGGGGTCTATACTGAGGGCGGCGGTCTATACTGAGAAAGAGGGGAGTCTGTATTGAGGGAGAGGGGTCTATGTTGATAGTGGGGGTCTGCACTGAGGGCGGCGGTCTATACTGAGGAAGAGGGGGGTCTGTATTGAGGGAGAGGGGTCTATACTGCGGGAAGGGGGGCTGTACTGAGTAAGGGGGGGGTCTATAGTTAGTGGAGGGGGGTCTGTACTGAAGGTGGACTGTGACACATTTTTTCCTCACCACAAAAATCTGACATGTCTGATGCTCTGGTTCATAGACATTAATGTGGTGTGCCAAATTTCATACAGTATGTTACGTTTGGCAGGTGGTGCTGCCTGCTAAGTGCGTCCATTGAAGTCCATGCCATGCCACAGCTGCATGCTAAACTGTCCATACCAGCTTGGGCACTATGCTGGGAGCACTCTGTCAGCACAGAAGCCTCAGCTGCCTGTATATGTTATGTGGTTGGCATAATGTTAATTTATTAGTGCAAAACAAACCAGGTTATAGCCCTGTTAGAAGAAGCAGCAAATCAACGTTATCTACTGGCAGGATTACCATCAAATAAAACAATGTGGTAATGCTGTTGACAGACTAAAGCATATATGTCACATTTGTGTTTGCCCATAGATTTACTTAGCTAAAGTAAAGATAACAGATAGAAGATTTGCCTCTGTTTGAGCTGGGGGTGAGGACAAAGTGTACACTGTCTTATGCCTAGTACACATGATGAGAAAATCAGAGCAAGCATACAGTAATTCGTGTTAATTTAGTCGACAAACGTTTTCCTCCAAATTTTCATCAGCAGCCTTTTTACAGTGACGAAAATGGAGACTACACCACAATTTCGTCCACTGACCAAAACTATGACGAAAATCAACTCAGTTTTCGTTAACAAAATGAAAATGTGAGGCAGGGACGTTTACTCTTGTGAACTTCTGGTTTCCACAGTGCGCCGCCTGCTTCCGCTCCTAGCAGGCAAGCGAGTTGAGTCCGTAGCGTATTTCGCTTAGCAGCAGTTGCAGCACTGTGCATCCAGCATTACAGGCCTCTAAATTCTCAGACTACCTCCCAGAACAGCACTGTGCATCCAGCATTACAGGCCTCTGAGTCCTCAGACTACCTCCCAGAACAGCACTGTGCATTACAGGCCTCCTGACGAGAGTCCCACTCCTGAGTGACGACGATGGCCGTCCAGAGCAGAGAGCACTATAAGTGTGTACATTACAATTACAGGCCTGAGGCCTCCCCTCAGATGACCGTCCGTCCAGATCACTGTGTGTGCATTGCAGCCCTCCTCTGACCACCGGCATCCAGAGCACTGTGCATTAGGCCTCCCCTCAGACCACCGTCCATCCAGGGCACTGTGTGTGCATTACAGGCTTCCTCCCCACCACCGGCACCCAGAGCACTATGCATTACAGGCCTCCCCTCAGACCATCATCAGTTTAGAGCACTGTGTGTGCATTACAGGCCTCTGCTGACCACCGACATCCAGAGCACTGTGCATTATGGGCCTCCTCTCAGACCCGAAACCACCATCCAGCACCGTGGAGAATTACAGGCCTCCTCAGAGCACTGTGCAGCATTACAGTACTCAGAGCACTGTGCAGCTTTACAGTACTCTTCAGACCACTGTCCAGAGCACTGTAAAGCATTACAGCCACCGTCCAGAGCACTGTGCAGCATTACAGACCTCCTCAGACCACTGTCCAGAGCACTGTAGAGCATTACAAGCCTACTCAGACCACTGTGCAGCATTACAGGCCTCCTCAGACCACCATCCAGATCACTGTGCAGCATTACAGTGAATGGCAAAAGCTTGCATCATTGCATGACCTACTGCTGCCTTTTGCGGAACATACTAAAACCCTCTAGAGTGACACCATGTCCTTGGCTGTCCCTGCCCACTTTCATCATTTCAGCCACCTTGAGGACTTTAAACAGAATACTAGCTACCAAGACCTTGCCACAATTGCACAGAAAACGAAATGGAATGTAAACCAGTGTTTTGCTTCATTCTTCGATGCAACTGACGTGTTTTCTCCACTTGCAGCAGCTGCTTGTTTTGTCAACCATATCGTCTGTGAAACCCTTGTTGATGCGGCAGATGAGAATATTTAGGAACTGTTAAAAAAGACAGAGGAGTATGCCATAAAAAAAATCCACATTGCCCCACACACAGAGAGGGCATTCAGTGTCACAGGTGACCTCTCTAGAGGCCGGCGGAATAGAGCAAGGGTCATGTTGGCATGAAGTTCTTTCCTTAAAATGAATTAAAAGATTTATTTATTAGAAGTGTTTTATTCTCCAGGTGTTTCTAACATAAGAAGCATACCTAATACTTCTGGGTTGTGCTTATTGTGATAGGCAGAAGTAATGTTTTCAACAACAGTTTTAATTGTAAATTTAAATTCATAGGAAAAATTCACAGGTTACAAATGCCATTAGTATGTGGAACTAAAACAACCACTATTTTTTATCAACTCCGCGCTCTCTTATCATTGACAAATTTGACAACAGAGGTAAATATTACACTCATGAAAAAGAAAAATAGATAAGTGACTGTCAAAAAGGGTAGCCTTTTATCGGGGTCCAATTATGGCGCCCCTGCTAGTCTTTTTTCACCTTTAAAGTTTTATTTTATTGATGAAGAAGTAAAAGCATACAAAGTATAGCATGAAGCACTCAGTACATATCATTTAAAAAGAAAAAAAAAAAAAGAAACAGCGATCAATAAATAATGAGGATACATTCCAAATTTCAGTGTACATCTTAAGTTAATCTAGCCTCATGAAGAGAGAGTAATAAAAATATAAATTAATGTCCCCGTAGGAGATCTCCTACCCATCTATGTGTAGCCAGAGTTAAAGAGGGACGAGGATCCAAAACAACGCTTTTCGTACAGAGTCTCAACCGACACCCCGTAAAGGGAGCATACTGTGTCGGATAAAAGGATAGCAAAACTTAATAACGATGAGAGACTTTTGTGACCCTAGATAACCTCGGTCCCCGCCCAAAATGTGGAGAGGAACTCTAGACCTCCTGACGCATCCTAAGGGACGTGTGAGTAGTAGGACCTCCCACTTCCCAACCAAACTCTCCCCCTCCCCCAGGGTATTCCCCCGAAAGTGTCGTCTATTAAACGACTAGTATAATTACTAAAACAAACATCTCGAAGCGTATATTGTACCAAAAGTATCATGACCGTAGGAGAAGGAAAGGAAGAAAAGAAGAAAGAGAAGAAATAAAAGTAAGGAAAGAGCCAATAAGAAAAGAGTTGATTGCCAGTAGTCCAATTAAGTACCTGAGGGGGTCAGAACCTGACCCGGTGATAGGGAAACACCCACATGTCTGGCCCAAGGTTCCCATATGGCCTCAAAACTATCCCTGGTATTAGAGATAGAGCTGACCATTTTTTCCTGCGTCATGATCCATGAAATCTTACCCTTAGCTGCTGAGAACGAGACCCTAGGTTGCTTCCAGGCTGCCGCTAGAGTGGTTTTAGCTCCTATGAGCATGAAAGCTATCAGTTTTTGTATGGGTTTGGAGACTCGTGGAATTTCGGAACCTAGCAGAGCGATATGCGGGGATTTCTCCACCTGTACTCCCGTAACTTTTCTAATAAGGCAAAAGATTCTGTTCCAGAATCCCCTGATTCTGGGGCACTCCCACCAAACGTGAAGCATCGTGCCATGCGTTTGACAGTTGCGAAAGCATAATGGGGAAGACGTAGGAAACATCGCAGCCAATCTACTGGGTACCAGGTACCACCGCAGCAGAACCTTTATGTTAGCTTCAGCTAAGGAAGTATTCACTAGACCCTTGAAAGATTTCAAACCTACCTTGTGCCATCTATTCAGGTCCCAGGTCATCTGCAGATCCCTCTCCCATGCCTCCATGTATGAGAATTTTGTGGAAACCTCGGATAGAGCTCTATATAATATAGATATTCCCCCCTTGTGTTCCGTCATTTGTTTACACCAACTTTCGTAACTAGTAAGAGTTGCGTGCCTGAAATTGTCTGACCAGTGGGATGAAACAAAGTTAAGAATTTGGGTGTGCCGGGCTCTTTCCGATAGCGGTAAATCAAGTGTCCTCACACAATGCTCCAGTGAAAGTGGGCCCGTGGCTGTCAAAAAGTCGCCTATTCTATAGATCCCCTTGTCCAGCCACCATTGGAAAGCTGAAATGTCCATCCCTATAGGAAACTGTGGATTGAGAAAGATCCGTGTCAAAGGCTTAGTCTCCGAGACCAAAGAAGGAAGGTGTCTCAGGCCATCCCAGAGTCTAAAAGATTGCGACAATGTAGGGGATAGTATCGAAGGTCTAGATTTTTGTGATGACCAAAAAAGGCTCTCTATTGAGGGGCTAGGGATCGCCAAACTTTCCATATCTATCCACTCTGGTTTTTCACATTCCGCAAAAATAGCAGAAAATTGTGCTAGTCTGGCTGCTTGGTAGTATTTAAACAGATTTGGTAGTCCAAGACCTCCTTGTGTTCTGAGCCCATAAAGGACATTTTGTGCCACTCTATAGCCTTTGCCCTCCCAAATGAATTTCAGAATTTTACTCTGTAGTGAACGGAGTTGGTCTTTTTTAACCGCTATTGGTAGAGATCTGAACAAGTAGAGTAACCTTGGTAGGAGGGTCATTTTGACTGCATTAACCCTACCTGTCCACGAAAGTTTGTGTCGAGCCCACGTCTGTAAGTCTAGCTCTAGTTTCCGAAATATAGGTGGATAATTAGCCTGGTAGAGATGTTCAATTTTGGTTGTGAGGTTTATGCCTAAGTAACGAATGGATGATTCGGCCCACTGGAACTCATAATAGGGTTTCAAATGATTGATCACCGAGGGGTGGTTGGAGATGTTTAAGGCTTGAGATTTATTCCAATTCACCCGCAAACCCGAAATTTTCCCGAAGGACTCCAATAAGTTGCAAAGAATTGGAAGAGAGGTTGTCGGGGAGGAGATATACAGAAGAAGGTCGTCTGCAAAGAGAGCGCATTTATGGATTTGGGAGCCGCAAAATACTCCCCTGATATCCGGATCCGACCTGATCGCAATAGCAAGTGTCTCAATCGCTATAGCGAAAATCAAGGGGGACAATGGACAGCCCTGTCTAGTACCTCTAGCAATACTAATGGAGCCCGAAAAAAAACCCTGTAATTTGACCCGTGCACTGGGTTTAGAGTATAAAGATTTCAACAACCCCCGGAATTGTTCTCCAAAACCCCAGCGTCGCAGAGTCTCAAAGAGGTAATCCCACGTTACAGAGTCGAACGCCTTCCGGAGGTCTAAAGAAAGGAGGAGTCCTTCTTGCCGCGGGTTCCCATCCCAGCCCGACTGAAGCAGAGAAATAATATCGATTGCTCGCCTCACCTGGTCAGGGCCCTGTCTACCAGGGACAAATCCAACCTGGTCCCTATGAATATATTTTTTTATAAATGAATTTAACCTGTTGGCTAGTATCTTGGTCAATATTTTTAAGTCGTTATTGATTAGTGATATAGGTCTGTAATTTTCAACGAGCTCCGAGTCCTTATCTGGTTTGGGGATGACTGAGATAAACGCCTCATTTAAATTTGGGTGCATGGAACCGCCCTCCCTCCCCCGTTTTGAATTAAAAAATTTAGTGAGGTGAGGGGCCAAGGTTTCGCAGAAAGTCTTGTAATATGGGACTGAGAAGCCATCTGGTCCAGGGGCCGAACCATCCTTAAGTCCCTTAATAACCTCTATAGTTTCTTCTATGGAGATCGGTGCCTCCATCAAGTCCACATGACTCTCCTGTAGGTTTGGGATCACTAACCGGTCCAAAAAGGAATTAATCTCGGAATGTCCGGCCATCCCTGACCCCCGATAAAGGGAGGTATAGAAGGTTTCAAATTCTTGCAGTATGCGTTTAGGGTTAAGAGTTGTTGTCCCGTCCCTGGTTTTAATCTTGGGCAGAGCGAACGAGCGAAACCTCGGCGAGAGCTTGGTGGCTAGCATCGTGTTCATTTTGTTCCTGTATAAATAAAATCTAGCACTGGACCAATTTAGTGATCGTTCCGCCCTAACTGTCAAAGCTAAATTTAAAGCTAGTCGAGCGGCATCGAGCTGCGAGGCCTGAACCGTCGTCTGATCCTTCTTATGTTGTCTGCGCAGGGTTAAAAAATCTTTCTCAAGCTTCATCACCTCCGCAGCCTTTTCCTTCTTTTTTTTAGAGGATATCTGTATGATCCTGCCACGAATGGTAGCTTTGTGAGCTGCCCACAATATCTCGGCCGAGGTCCCCTCAACGCTGTTAAGCACAAAATATTCCCTGATGGCCCCATCAATCTCTGAAACCACAATAGGGTCGTGTAGTAAAGTTTCGTTTAATTTCCAGTGTGATTTGTGAGTATCTGAGTTTTGAGTTTGTAACGAACAAATCACCATGGAGTGGTCCGAAAGAGCTGTGTCCGTTATGTTAGCTTTCGTAACCAAGGGAATATGTCTAGCAGATATGAATATATGGTCAATCCTAGAGTACGATCGATGCGGGTGAGAATAGTGGGAATAGTCCTTTTTGTTTGGATTGAGTTCCCTCCAAATGTCTACCAGGTTATGCTGATATATCAGTTTTGCTATGTGTGAGCTAGCTCTAGTTGGGCGTGTCAATGCTGTAGCTATAGGTCTGGATTTGTCCAAGCTTAGGTCGAATGCAATGTTGGAGTCTCCTCCACACACTATCATTCCCTCCAAGAGAGGAACTAAGGTATCAAACATATTTTTAAAAAATTCGGTCTGTCCTCTGTTGGGGGCATAGTATGAAATAAATGACACTAGAAGTCCATCCAATTCCCCCTTAACCAATATAAATCTACCATTAGGATCTCTGTGAATCAGGAGCGGGTTAAATTTGCAAGACTTCGCAAAAAGGATAGCCACCCCTCTCGTTTTATCCTCGGCATTAGCCAGAAAAAATTGTGGATATTGCGCATGGAGAAAGGAGGGTGTGTAAGTGGTCGGAAAATGTGTCTCTTGTAATAGGATAACTGACATCCTCCGGGAATGGTAAGACTGAAACAACTTCCTTCTCTTGACGGGCGAATTCAAGCCCTGAACATTGTGTGAGGCAACTCTAACCAGGTTCGGCAAAGTCAAGTTATGTGGTGAGGTCATTGGGGGAATAAAGTGGGTGCAGTTTGGAACTTACCCCATCGGCATGGAGGCATGGGAGACAGCAGAGCGAGACAAGACCGAAGCCGAGGCCTGGAACACTATAGGTAAGATGACACATGCACGAACTGGCAATCAAGGAAAAAAGGTTAGTAAGAAGAAAAATAAAAGAGTAAGCAAAAGTAGAAATAATACATTGTAAAATATGAAGTATGTCTCCACAACGAACATGGAGGGGAGATAGATCCCATCCACCTTCGTCAGACAAAACAGTAACGTAGCCCTTAACTCGGGCTACAAGACCAAACCCCGACAGCGACATAGTCCCCGTCAAGGTATGATCTGAGGCGCAAGGCAACTGCCTCAGCCCCTATCAACCCTTTAGAGTCAACAAGAAAACAATAGCTTATCATATAACACTCTAAATATAAACTATCACGGCTCAACAGTAAAATGTACGGATCACGGTCAGTGCAAAGAACATGTAACTAGAAAACAGAACAGTCTCCAAAACAGGGAAAAAAAGAGAAAATCTTTCCCCTTTCCCTTCTTTCCCCCTCCGGGTATTTCATGGGTCCCCAGCCACGGATAGAGAACCCAGATACACTATACCTAACAGGTATAATGTCCTCCGTTAAAAGCACCAAGCGGAGGAAAATTTCCAGAACAGCGGGCGAGACCGCTATGATGATTAGTTCAAGTCTTTGTGGTGTCTTTGGTGCGTCTGCTTTTGCTTGTGTGCCAGGTGGGGGATAAAGGACTTGCCGGGGTGGATCGTTTGGAAGTACCTGGTGGAAGGTTTGACGTGTCCATTGCTGAGTCCAGTGAGATCAGTTTTAAGGCTAGCAAAATTTTTTCTCCTTCAGATAGCGTGGTAAAGGCGTGAGTTTTACCCTTGAAGGCAAATTTTAAGGCAAACGGAAATCCCCACCAATATTTGATGTCCTTTTGGGACAAAATCAGCAATAAAGGTTTCAGCGATCTGCGTTTTTGTATAGTAGCTGCAGAAATGTCAGCAAAGATTTGAATATCCTGACCCAGAAAGGATATGCGGGGTTGCTGACGGGATGCCCTCATGACCTCCTCCTTTACTGAGAAGTAATGGGGTTTTACTATAATATCTCTGGGAGAACCATCCTTTCTCAGGGGGCCCAGAGACCTATGGGCCCTGTCCAGCTCCAGCTTGTGGGGTGCAATAGCGGGGATCATGCTTTTGATGAGGTCCTGGATAGCTTTGGGGATGTCTGTAACTGATTCAGGGAGACCCCTCACCCTAAAATTGTCCCTTCTGGAACGATTTTCGAGGTCGTCGATTCTAGTGAGGGCCACGTCTAGTTGTTCCTGAAGTGAATGTATTTGGTCGGTGTTCTGGTTGGTTCTGGATATAGTGATGTCCAATTTATTTTCTATGATCTCCATCCTGGAGCCCAGATTCTGGAAGTCAGCATGTATTTCCTTAGTAATGTTAACTGCTGTTTGGGCTAACCCACGTTCAAGTAGTTCAGAGAACTTCAAAAAGAGCTCCCCTGCATTCTGAGGTATTTCTAATTCTGAGTGACCAGCAGCCATGGAGGCTGGTGAGGCCTGTATTACACCTTGTGCCTGGCCCTTGTAATGTAGCAGTGTGGAGTCTGACTGGGGGCCCAAGGGAGCTGCTGAGGGAGCTAGGAAACCTGGAGAGCCTTGGGCCAGCGAGGGAGGGAAATTTAAAGTGGCTGGAGCGATCACTTGCCTCAGGTCAGCGTTTCCCCCTGCATGAGGTAGTTGTTGCTGAGGCGCGGCCGCCATCTTGGAATCGGCCTGTATCTCTAGCGCCGTGTAACTCGCCTCCAGGCCCCTCCGGACCGCTCCGCTGTACATGGGGGGCTCGACCGAGCGTTCCCCAATCTAATCCGACCCTCCGGGGTCTTGGCACCGCCGTGAAACCGGTGCTAGGGCTGGCGTGGGGCTGAGGCAGAGCGGAGCTCCTAGCTTACGCGGCCATCTTTGACGCCTCCGCCCCCTGGTAGTCTTTTTAGTGTGATATTTACCTCTTTTGTCATTGTGAATGCTGAGAGAGAGAGGAGTTGATAAAGAGTGGTCACTGTTATAATTGTAGCACTACCCCCGGAGGAGCTGCTGGATTGTTGGGCGGCACATTACCTCATGGCTCCTCCGAATTCCTAGAGGTGAATGATGCGTATTGCATAGAGTAAAAGTAAAGGAATGTCCGCGACATGTGCTCTTTGCTGTGCTCTTTATTACCCAACCGGGTAAAAACAGTAAACTTATGGTGAGGAAAGTAAAGTTGAAGAAGAAAGGAGGATAGCAGATTCAGGCGTGAGGATAGGAAACAGTCCTGCTCCCAAACGTAACACTTCTATACACCACTCCTGCCGGAGTGGGTTTAGCATACCCAGACAGGCCTCTCTCACTGACCTGGCAGGCGGAGTATCACTCGGACAATTGTAGGATAAAGTCTCTGCCACAGACCCTCCTTGGTAAACTTGAATTCGAGGAAAAGTCTCTGCCACAGACCCTCCTCGGTGAGCCTCAGAAAAATACCTCTGCCACAGGCCCTCTCTGGATTGAATTCTTGGAGTTATCCCTCCTTAGATGAGTTACGCCTGGGTCTCCTTCAACTTGTCGCCCAGGTACCGACTGATAAGTGATCAATCGCTCAGTGTCCGGCTACTTCGATCCCCGGTGGTTTGTCCAGGCCCTTTTGGACCGCCAGCCTCTCAATGGCGCACATCAGACTGACTCCCCACCGAACAGCAGTACAGCTTGGGATCCTCAAAGGTGGGAACCCAGTCACTCACTGGGTCCCCGTCGCTGTTCAGATGCTCCGGGCTAGCATGGCCCCCGGAACCAGGAGCACCGCGTGGCAAACACGCCCCGGCCAGGTAGGCCATAACGCCCGGGCGCCGTGATGTGTCCACCCTAAAGGTGGGCGCCACACTGGACGAAGAAGACCCAGAACCAATGGCGTCTGCCCCATAAATACCCCTCCCCAGCATGCACAGCGAGGTCAAACCCTCCTGATTGGCTGCTGGGAAAGACCACCCAAACCTTGACTCCTCTGCTGCCACCTGCAGCACACGGGCTGGAAGAACACCCCAGTACAACAGAATGAGCCCGCAGCACAGCCAAGCTGAGGCAGAGACCCTGTTTTGCACTTAACAATATGGATCAGAGTCTACACATTATTGTAGACTGTGCACTTTTTCTTTGAATGTATCTGAGAATTAGTACTGTTAAAATTATAAAATGACAGTACACTGATCCCTTTTGTAGAAATAAGCATTACTCTCAAGTTTTGGTTTATTATGCTGTGCCAGACTACCAGTGACAGTGCCTGTGTGCTGTGTGTGCTTGTAGCTGCTAAAATGTTTTTCTGTGTTCTGTTCAGTTTTTTGAACTGTAAAGGATAATGTAAATGTGCACTGCATGGTGGCATCATCACGCAAAGGGTTTTGATTTTTATTTTAACGTTACACTTCTGTCAAAAAAAGCTATATTCTTGTTACGAAACTTGGTAGCGATTACATCTGCCGGAACTTAAAGTGACGTCATTATGTCACTTTTGGCCTCCAAGGGTCATAGAGTTGGCCGGGGACCCTATGGTCCATGGCCAGCTCTATGGTAAACTGCCGCCGCTGCTGGTGGATTTATTCTCTGGTTTACCGATCGCACGGGAGAAACTAGAGAAGCTAAACAGCCGTTAAGATGGCTTTTACACTATAGTGAATCACCGGCTGAAAAAAAAAAAATCTGGATGATGCCTGTAGTTTCAGACATCATCCAGATATCTCCACTCAAAGTAAATGACGTCATATGCCATCTACCCAGGGGAAGTGGCTAAGGAATCGTTTCAGCCCTGTTAATAATACTCATTAATATTTTGCTGACCAATGGACTTCTACCATAGCAGTGTAAGTGAGAACTAAATCCTACATCCAATCCTGAAATACAGACAGGATACCCAGAGGAAATGAACACGGGAGTGCTCAGACAATAGCGGCACCACTCCTATTGACCACCAACCAGTGCCGATCCTGACCTCCCTGGGGCCCTAAGCGAAATTACATGTCACATTAAAGTTGAGAAGGGGGTGGGCGCTGCCGACAATGACATGTCACATTAAATATTTAAGTTGAGAAGTGAGGGTTCTGCTGTCAGAGATGCCATCTTACATTAAAGTGAGAAGCGACTTCTTACCTATTCTCCCATGCAGCCAGCAAGTTGAGAAGCGGGGTGAGGGTCCGAAAATTACTTCTCACCAGGCGGGGCCTCTAGTAATTTGGGGGGCCCTCCACAGCTTTGCGGGGCCCTAAGCGGCTTGCATAGTGAGCCTATAGGGCGGATCAGCCCTGTCACCAACCCTGAGGCTATATTTTCCTGTGTGCTAACATCATTTATCACCCCCTTCTGCTGATTCTGCAGCTATGAATCTCTAATGCCGCGTACACACGATCGGAAATTCCGACATCAAAACCGCAGATTTTTTTTCCGACGGGTTGTTCGTTCAAACTTGTCTTGCACACAAATGGTCACACAAATGTTGTCAGAAATTCCGAATGTCAAGAACGTGGTCAACACAACGACGATCCGAGAAAAATGAAGTTCAATGATTCCAAGCATGTGTCAAATTGATTCCACGCATGCGTAGGTTTTTTCTGCGTCGGAATTGGCTACAGACTTTTGTTGTCAGAAAAATTGAGAACAAGCTCTCAAACATTTGTTGTCGGAAATTCCGACAACAAATGTCCGATGGAGCATACACACGGTTGGAATTTCCGACAACAAACTCGCATCAAACATTTGTTGTCGGAAATACCGACCGTGTGTACGCGGCATTGGACTCGGTTCACACTATGAACAGCGTGTGAATTGCACAGGAACTGCACCACATTCCCGTTGAATTCACATACGATTCAGTGCGGTGCAATTTGAGGCCATTCATTTTAAATGGGTTCAAATTGCACTACATCACACCAAAGATGTGCATGCAGCAGTTTTGGAACTGCACTGCAACTGGATTGTATGGTTGTTTTGTACCATGCGACCTGGTACCGGCAAACGCACTGCGTTTGCGACTTGAGTTTTAAGTGTCGCTAAGATTGCGCTGACACCCGCTGTGGATCGCAAGGGCAGGGCCATATAAATGTGGTATGGGAAAGGTGCATGGATTTCGTGCGAACCTAGTCTTATAAATAGTTTCCATGCATTATTGTGCTAGACGTAGTGGGGTTATTTACTAAAACTGGAGAGTGCAAAATCTGGCGCAGCTCTGCATAGAAACTTCCAGGTTTTATTGTCAAAGCTTAAGGCCCCTTTCAGACGTCCGCTCCGTCTGTCCGTTCATTACAAGTCCGTTAACGGACTTGTAATGAATCCCTATGGGGACGCGTCCGTTAGCGGATGGAGCATCCGCTAGCGTCCGCGTCAGTCGGGATCCGCTTTTCCGAACGGAAGAAACCCTATTTTTCTTCCGTTCGGCGGAGCGGAACTGATGCAGACGGACAGACGGTCCGTCTGCATCAGGTTCCCCATAGGGGACAGCGGAGCAGAGACAGGGCGGTCCCTGCACTGTGTGCGGGGACCTCCCTATCCGCCGACAGCTGAGCGGGGATCCCCGCTGAGCCGACGGAGACACACGGAGCGGACCCGGAAACGGTCCGCTCCGTGTGAAAGAGCCCTTATTGAAGGAGCTGAAGCTAGAAGCCAATTGGCTACTATGCACAGCTGCACCAGACTCTATGTGCTTCAGTTTTAGTAAATCTACTCCAATGTTCTGTCGTATGTAAAATCTGGAACATAAACTGAGGTAGCAAATAGTCACAGTGAAAGCATTTGTGCCAAATGAAAAAACCTGCTTTAGCCAAAGGCGACCATATATTAAAAATCTTTTATATTAAAGGAGTTGTAAAGGTAAAAAAATCCTAAACAGCTTCCTTTACCTTAGTGCAGTCCTCCTTCACTTACCTCGTCCTTCAATTTTGCTTTTAAATGTCCTTATTTCTTCTGAGAAATCCTCACTTCCTGTTCTTCTGTCTGTAACTCCACACAGTAATGCAAGGCTTTCTTCCTGGTGTGGAGTGTCATGCTCGCACCCTCCCTTGGACTACAGGAGAGTCAGGACGCCCACTAACACACAGCTCCTTTCTCTATCTGCAACATAGAGAGCGTCCTGACTCTCCTGTATTCCAGGGGATGGTTCGAGCACGACACTCCACACCAGGGAGAAAGCCTTGCATTACTGTGTGGAGTTACAGACCGAAGAACAGGAAGTGATGATTTTTCAGAAAAAAAAATAAGGTCATTTAAAAGCAAAATGGAAGGATGAGGTAAGTAAAGGAGGACTGCACTAAGGTAAAGGAAGCTATTTAGGAAAAACATTGTTTTACCTTTAGAACCCCTTTAAAGGGGTTGTAAAGGAAAACATTTTTTTCCCTAAATAGCTTCCTTTACCTTGGGATGAGGTAAGTGAAGGAGGACTGCACTAAGGTAAAGGAAGCTATTTAGGGAAAAAAATGTTTTCCTTTACAACCCCTTTAAAGGGGTTCTAAAGGTAATATTTTTTTTTTCCTAAATAGCTTCCTTTACCTTAGTGCAGTCCTCCTTCACTTACCTCATTCTTCGATATTGCTTTTAAATGTCCTTATTTCTTCTGAGAAATACTCACTTCCTGTTCTTCTGTATGTAACTCCACACAGTAATGCAAAGCTTTCTCCCTGGTGTGGAGAAAGCCTCTTGAGGGGGAGGGAGCGAGCAGGAGTGTCAGGACGCCCACTAACACACAGCTCCTTTCTCTATCTGCAAAGTAGAGAGTGTCCTGACTTGCCTGCTTGCCCCCTCTCCCCTCAAGAGGCTTTCTCCACACCAGGGAGAAAGCCTTGCATTACGGTGTGGAGTTACAGACAGAAGAACAGGAAGTGAGGATTTCTCAGAAGAAATAAGGACATTTAAAAGCAAAATGGAAGGATGAGGTAAGTGAAGGAGGACTGCACTAAGGTAAAGGAAGCTATTTAGGGGATTTTTTTTTACCTTTACAACCCCTTTATGTGTAAATCAAGCAAATGACTTTGTTATAGGTATTGATTGTTTCCATATAATGTTTATACTGTTCAAATATTCACTGTGTTAGTTTTCAATAGGAGTTCTGTAACTTCTCAGGTTGTCACTAAAAAATGTGCTCCGCCAGTAAATTTTCCATGTTTTGTCAGTAAAAAATGCCACGGGAGGTTGGCAACCCTGGCTTGTAGCCCATTATGGTGGAAACATTATCAACCTAGGAAAGCAAGAACCTTGCTAATTGAATTACCAAGCTTAAAGCGGGGGTTCCGCGGTCCGGACGTTTTTATTTTTTTTCTTAATTTAACCCTTGCTATGTTATTAAAATTGTACTCACATCTTTCATGTTTCTACTGCCCCGCATTCACCCTCGGCATGAAATCTGTCTTTATAAAAAGTTCTTCTTGCCGTTTTTCCATTTTGCTTGTGGGCAGCGTGAAGCCCACAAGCAAATGCTTCCGGGAATTCGATCCGCCATCATCACGTGACCTGCTTCATGGGTCACGTGATGAGTAAAATCCCATGATATTTTGTGAATCTGCCTTATGACTTGTCTCCTGGGAAGCGTGACACTGTGCTCCCAGGAGACACTGGGGCGCTTGAAAATTAAATGACACGCTCACTCCCGTGGGAGGGATACCCCGAAGTGCCTATATTGTCTTCTGAATGAAGGTATTTTAATCATTTAAAAAATTTACGATAGTGGACTTTACATTTACTTATTATGCCTGTCTTAATAAGCTGCAGTTTCTATTGAGGGTGAACCTCCACTTTAACATAGGTTGGACTTGATGGACTTTATTCAACCTCACTTGCTATGTAAGTTTAAGTTCAATTAACTGCTTGCCGACCAGCCGCCGCAGTTTTACGTAGCTATACGTCACCTCGCCCAGCAGCCAACAGGGGCGTGCGCGTCCCTGACTCCCGTGCGCGTGCCAGGCGGTCGCGATTGCCGCCGGGCACCCGCGATTGCTCGTTACAGAGCGGGGACCGGGAGCTGTGTGTTTACACACAGCTCCCAGTCCTGTCAGGGGAGAAATGCCTGACCGTCTGTTCATACAATGTATGAACAGCGATCAGTAATTTCCTCTAGTGAGGCCACCCCCCCTACAGTTAGAACACACCCAGGGAACATACTTAACCCCTTCCCCGCCCCCTAGTGTTAACCCCTTCCCTGCCAGTGGCATTTTTATAGTAATCAATGCATTTTTATAGCACTGATCGCCAATGATCCCAAAAATGTGTCAAATGTGTCCGAAGTGTCCGCCATAATGTCGCAGTATCAAAAAAAAAATCGCTTATCGCCGCTATTACTAGTAAAAAAAAAAAAATTAGTAAAAATGCCATAAAACTACCCCCTACTTTGTAAACGCTATAACTGTTGCGCAAACCAATCAATAAACACTTATTGCGATTTTTTTTTTACGAAAAATATGTAGAATAATACGTATCGGCCTAAACTGAGGAAAAAAATGTTTTTTTTTAAATATTTTTGGAGGATATTTATTATGGTAAAAAGTAAAAAATATTAATTATTTTTTTCAAAATTGTCGCTCTTTTTGTTTATAGCGCAAAAACTAAAAACCGCAGAGGTGATTAAATGCCACCAAAAGAAAGCTCTATTTGTGGGAAAAAAAGGACGCCAATTTTGTTTGGGAGCCACGTCGCACGACCGCGCAATTGTCAGTTAAAGCAACGCAGTGCCGAATCGCAAAAACTGGCCAGGTCCTTTACCTGCATAAAGGTCCGGGTCTTAAGTGGTTAACATAGGTTGGACTTCATGGACTTTATTCAACCTCACGTGCTATGTAAGTTTAAGTTCAATTAAAGCAGGCATAATGAAAAAAAAATCTAAAATTACAGGAATGCATAGACATTATGGGCCAGATCCACAGACAACGTACGCCGGCGTATCTACTGATACGCCGGCGTACTTTCAAATTACCCGCGTTGTATCTTTAGTTTGAATCCTCAAACCAAGATATGACAGCATCTGGGTTAGATCCGACAGGTGTACGTCCTCATTTGCCTTCGGATCTAAGATGCAATACTTCGGCGTCCACTGGGTGGCGTTCACGACATTTTCTGCGTCGGGTATGTAAATGAGCTATTTCCAACGATCCACGAACATACACGCAGCCATTGCATTCTCTTACGTAGTCTCTAGTCGGCTTTTTCCGGCGTATAGTTAAAGCTGCTATTTTGCGGCGTATAGTTAGACTTGCCATGTTAAGTATGGCCGTCGTTCCCGCGTTTAAATTAGAATTTTTTTTTTTTTTTGCGTAAGTCGTCCGTGAATCGGGATGGACGTAATTCACGTCTAAGTTAAAAAAAATGACGTCGTTGCGACGTCATTTAGCGCAATGCACAGGGTGAAATTTAGAAACGGAGCATGCGCAGTTCATTCGGGGCGGGGACGCACTTCATTTAAATGAAACACGCCCCCTAATCGCCGATTTGAATTCCGCCGCCAGAAATACACTACGCCGCCGTAACTTACGGCGCGAAATCTTTGAGGATTCGAAAGAACGCCAGGTAAGGTACGGCGGCGTAGCGTATCTCTGATACGCTGCGCCGATCTATTTCTATGTGGATCTGGCCCTTAATGTGCAATAACAGATTTGGTTTGGATTTAGATACACTTTAAGTACAGTTTTGTTTTTTTATTAATGGTCATGCTGATATATTAAGCAGCTAATGAGCTATATACATACAGCATAATACATTATACTTTTATAATGATGTCCTTTTAAAATAGATGAAACGCAATAAAAAGCTATCTATTGTTCTGTACAATGTACTGTATTGCTGAAGACATTCGTTTGGAGTAAACTGCTAGAAGACTTCTATTTTCAATACACTGCATTCTAGCCGATACATTGTGTGTTTTCCCAACAGGATCCAAAACGTTGCTTGGGTAAAACGTTGCTTGGGTTAGAGTTCTTCATTAAAAACTGACACAGGTTAAGAAAGTTCTTCTATATTTGGAAGACGCTATTTCAAGGGTTCATCTCTATCCCCATATACTGTATGATTTCCCTCCAGGCCTATGATATGTACGGTATATTTCAGCATTGAAGCTATTGATGAAACCCTCGAATATATGTTAAAGATTATATGAATATGCTATCAGACAGTTATCACTTCCATGTGAATTGTCCATCTTCTCTTCTAAATATCTCAGGTCCTTGTTATTTGTCTGTGCAGAGGATGAGCGGGGCGCGTCTAACGTCACGTAGCATGTTCTCTGCTCCTTCACAAGGCTGAAGATTTCCCAATCATGGAAAAAGTATTCTTGGGGGGGTTCAAGGAGGACACTTCAACCAAACACTTCATGAGACATGTAGGTCACGTAGAGAAAACCATCTTGGTCCCGGTGTGTAGTATATACCTCCAGCATGGTCATTGATATACTGACCATTTGACGTTCATTGACCATTACACAAAGAGCGCAGGAGGGAGGCAGGGAGAGTCTGCTCCTGTAAAAGAAAATTCCTTTAGTACATATCTTATTTTAGGGCCCAAAGTACCCAACATTCTCACACAAATGTGTTGAAGTACTAAAATATATAGGGCCAGATTCAGGTACATCTGCGGCGGCGTAACGTATCGCATTTACGTTACGCCGCCGCAAGTTTTACGGGCAAGTGCTTGATTCACAAAGCACTTGCCTGTAAAGTTGCGGCGGCGTAGCGTAAATCCCTCCGGCGCAAGCCCGCCTAATTAAAATGATCCGGGTAGGGGGCGTGGATCATTTAAATTAGGCGCGTTCCCGCGCCGAACGTACTGCGCATGCTCCGTTTTGAAATTTCCCACCGTGCTTTGCGCGAAATGACGTCGCACCGACGTCATTTTTTGAACGTAGTCGTGAGTTACGTCCTTTCCTATTCACGGACGACTTACGCAAAATTTGACGCGGGAACGACGGCCATACTTTAACATGGCAGGTCTATCTATACGCCACGAAATAGCAGCTTTAACTATACGCCGGGAAAAGCCGACTAGCGACGACGTAAGAGAATGCGACGGCCGCGCGTACCTTAGTGGATCGCTGGAAAAAGCTAATTAGCATACCCGACGCGGAAAACGACGCGAACTCCACCCAGCGGGCGCCGAAGTATTGCACCCATGATCCGAAGGCGTACAAAGCCGTACGCCTGTCGGATCGAAGCCAAAAGCCGTTGTATCTTGGTTTGAGGATTCAAACCAAAGATACGACGTGGGAAATTTAAAAGTACGCCGGCGTATCAGTAGATACGCCGGCGTACTCTCTTTGTGGATCTGCCCCATAGTTTTTAAATCTGAACTTCAACCTTACCTTCAGTATTCAAAACAAAACAGTGTTGCGCTTCCTAAATATAAAATAACTCCCCAACAATCCTTAACCACTTACACCCCGGACCATTATGCAGCTAAAGGACCTGGCCGCTTTTTGCGATTTGGCACTGCGTTGCCTAAACTGACAATTGCCCGGTCGTGCGACATGGCTCCCAAACAAAATTGACTTTTTTTTCCCCACAAATAGAGCTTTCTATTGGTGGTATTTGATCACCTCTGGAGTTTTTATTTTTTGCACTATAAACAAAAATAGAGTGACAAATTTGGAAATAAAATGCAATTATTTGTACTTTTTGCTATAATAAATATCCCCAAAAAATATATATAAAAAATATATTTTTCCTCCGTTTAGGCCAATACGTATTCTTCTACATATTTTTGGTAAAAAAAATCAAAAAAAATCGCAATAAGCGTTTATTGATTGGTTTGCGCAAACGTTATAGCGTCTACAAAATACGGGATAGTTTTCCTAATTTACTACTTTTGACACATTTTTGGGACCATTGTCATTGATACAGAGATCAGTGCTATACAAATGCACTGATTACTGTGAAAATGACAATGGCAGTGAAGGGGTTAACCTCTAGGGTCGCTGTAGGGGTTAAGTGTGCCCTAGTGTGTGATTCTTACTGTAGGGGGGGGGCGTGGCTGGGCGTGTGATGTCACTGATCATCGTTCCCTATGACAGGGAAAAGACGATCACTGACAAGCCACTAGGAAGAACGGGGAAAGGATTGTTTACACTTACCTCTCCCCGTTCTTCAGCTCTGTGACCCGATTGCGGGACACCAGCGGCGATCGGGTGCGGTCACGGAGCTTCGAACCAGGTCCCGAGCGCGCTGCTGTCGGCGTGCTCGTGACCCACAGCTGGGTTCTTAAAGGGGACATACCTGTACGCCCTTGTGCCCAGCCGTGCCATTCTGCCGACGTATATCGGTGTGCGGCGGTCCTCAAGTGGTTAAATGAGAATAAGTGATTAAAGGGGTTGTAAAGGTTTGTTTTTTATTTTCTAAATAGGTTCCTTTAAGCTAGTGCATTGTTGGTTCACTTACCGGTACCTTTTTCTTTCGATTCCTCCTTCAATTTCTCACTTCCTGTTCCGCCTCAGTAAGCTTGCCCCCATCATCCGAGACGTTCTGGCTGGGGGTTAGTCCGCGTGCTCGCCCCCTCCCTTTGGACTACATCCTGGCGATGTAGTCCAAAGGGAGGGGGCGAGCACGCGGACTAACCCCCAGCCAGAAGGGCTCGGATGATGGAGGCAAGCTTACTGAGGAGAATAAGTTCACCTTTTAAAAAAAATAATAATGGTAAGCCTGGAAAGCATTGCACACACAATCAGCAGATCGTGGGTGCAATGCAGGGCTTTTGCAGACTGTGTGGAATGTGGTATGTGGTGTCATCCAGTTAATACCAGATTGTCTATTTTTTCCGTACTAGCAAAAATAGATAATTACCGCATTTCCTCGAAAATAAGCCCGGATCTTATATTCATTTTGGCAACAAAAGACAAGAAGGGCTTATTTTCGGGGTAGGTCTTACCATATAATTTGCTGTCTTCTCTCCCCCTCTCCCTGCTTGACAGGAATCACCAGTGTGAACTGCGTTAAAATGCTTGTAAAATCCTATAATCCACTCTATTACAGTATTATATAATGTACAATGTGTGTTTCTGTAATATAAATATGCCAAATACCTTTGTTACAGCGCTGCTCTGTGCTTCTGTGACCCGCCGGGGCTCTCTTCCCCGCAATTATATTACAACAACACACACATTGTACATTATATACCAATGTAATAGAGTGGATTATAGGATTTCACAAGCATTTTGAACTAGGGCTTATTTTCGGGGTAGGGCTTATATTGCAGCCCACCTGGAAAATAACGCTAGGTCTTTTTTTGGGGGTAGGTCTTATATTCGGGGAAACACGGTAAAAAAAAAAAAGTGTGCCCTAGGCAGTACAATTATGGCAGCATCATAGCATGTCTGAATACATTACTGTCAAGGGTAATATGTACAGACACATACAAATATTTGGTTTCTCCAGTTATTAATGTGTCACTTTTGTTTTTTATACAACTCAATGGTCAATGGCCATTGTGTTTTTACCAATATTCTTGTATTCCACTCCTGCTCACCTGATCATATCGACAAACTGTCCCATAGTGATTTCCGGGGGAACTAGGAATTTGATTTTCTGAAGTTGAGGCAGCAGTTTTTCACGACCACTTCTCTCCACTATAACCTGTAACAGAGAGACATTTTTATGAAACCACTCTGGATTGGTGCAAAATGCCAATATGCTCTCTGGGTTCCCTCATATGCAACTGGACAATGACTTTATAATGATTATGAAAAATACTTGGACCTTGTTAATATTTGCCATAATACTTGAGCATGACTATACCAAACTTACATCGCTAACCAGGGCTTTTTTTCAGGGGGAACTCAGTTCCACCACTTTTGGCTCAGACCCTTTGGTGCCTGCTCACCACAATCACTTGTAAACACAGAAGTCTGGTTTCTGTGTTTACAAGTGACAGCTCTGCACTCTGTGTGTAACAGTGTTGCCAACCTACCAGATTAAAAATTTACTGGCACGACACCTGAAGTTTACTGGCGCAGCCACGTTTTTACTGACATTTCACAAAAGTTACTAAATTTAATTTTTTGGTGCAAATTTCAGTATTTAGGCTACAAACAAGTACACTAGGCAAATAGCAATGTGATTTAAGATAGATATTAAGGTAAAAAAAATTTTTGTTATTTTCGATATAATAAGGGCAAATTATTTAGTCATATCCCCCCCTGCCTCCATCCTACTCTGCCACCAACACCCCCTGCCTTCACCCCCCTCTGCGGTGCCACAATCTCCCCCTGCCTCCAATCTCCCTCTGCCTCCAATACCCCCTGCCTCCATCGTCCCCTGCCTTCACCCCCCTCTGCGGTGCCACAATCTCCCCCTGCCTCCAATCTCCCCCTGCCTCCAATCTCCCCCTGCCTCCAATCTCCCTCTGCCTCCAATATCCCCCAGGCCCCTGCCTCCAATTACCCCCTGCCTCCATCCCCCTCTGCGGTGCCACCAACAACCCCTGTCTCCATCCCCCACCCTCTGCAGTGCCACTATCCCCCTCTGCGGTGCCACCAACACGCCCTGCCCCAATCACCCCCTGCCACTAACACCCCCTGCCTCCAATCTCCCCCTGCCACCATTGCCCCCTGCATCCATCCCCCTCTGCGGTGCCACCACAGCCACCATCACCCCCTGCCTCCAAACACCCCCTGCCTTCAATCTCCATGCGCAGTTCCAAGCCGAACCAATCTCGGCTATTTTTACTGGCACATTTCCGCAACCACGGACATTTACGAATGGGGGGAAAAGTGCCAGTTTTTACGAACTGTCCGTAAAAATACTCTGCATTCTGTATGTAATGCAATCCTGGTATTTAATGCCCCTTTAAGACCCTTCTACTGTTTATGAAATCTGAACGGGGTCGTGGTTGAGTTCCTGCACCTATTTTCTGAGAAAAAACGCTCTGTCGCCAACACCAAGTGAAGGATTTTCAAAAAAGTGAGTTATTTTAAAATCACAGTCCTGTGGCTGAAAATAAAGACACTCATCCTTGTGCAATTTTTTATTATTGGGGTCTATTGTTTTAAACTATGAATGCACTTAGCAAGATATTGTGCTTTGGGGTGTTGAAGATGTTCCTGCTTGCACAATTATTTCATTATTAGCTTTAACGCCAGCCATACATGAATGAAAATACAGCTGGTTCAGCAGGGAAGAGGCCAGATTTCGATCCATGTAAAGGCAGGCTTTTTGTACAGCAGTTGATCTACCGATCGACTTGTACAACCAGCCTGTTGTAAAGGTTTTATATGATCAGCGCAGCCTACAGCTAGCAGTGCTGATCACTGTACAGTGTCTTGAAAAAGTATTCATACCCCTTGAAATTTTCCACATTTTGTCATGTTACAACCGAAAATGTAAATGTAATTTTATGTGATGGACCAACACAAAGTGACACATAATTGTGAAGTGGAAGGAAAATGATAAAAGGTTTTCCTTTTTTTACAAATAAATATCTGAAAAGTGTGGCGTGCATTCAGCCCCTTTACTCTGCTACTCCTAACTAAAATCTCGTGGAACAAATTGCCTTCAGAAGTCATCTACAGTAAAACCTTGGCTTGTGAGCATACCGTATTTATCGGCGTATACCGCGCACTTTTTTGCCCTGAAAATCAGGGCAAAATCGTGGGTGCGCGATATACGCCGATACCCGCTTTCCCGCGCCGAGTTTGAATACTGCGCCGGCATATACCGAGCGCAGTACACTCGTGTATAGTCGGCCAGTCTCGGCTCCTCCCGCACTCACGTCCTGGACGTACAGGACGTGAGCGCGACAGTAGCCGAGCCTGCCCGAGTGTACTGCGCTCGGTATATGCCGGCGCAGTATTCAAACTCGGCGCGGGAAAGCGGGAAACGAGCGAGGAGGACGCCGCAGAAGGACGCCGGACCCGACGAAGAGGACACCCGAAGCCGCAGACGGACGCCGGACCCGACGAGGCCGCCGATGGACGCCGCGCAAGACACCAAAACTGTAAGTACAAAATCCTTTTTTCCACAGGAATTTATGGCCAACTTTAGGGGTGCGCGCTATACGCGGGAGCGCGCTATACCCCAATAAATACGGTAATTTGTTCTGGAAGCATACTTCAATCCAAAGCACTCTTATATCAATGGGAATTTCCCCATATAAAATAATGGGAATTTAAATTATTCGTTCCACAACCATTTATTCATAGGTCCTTCAGTTTATAGTCCATATAAGAAGATTATAGCATTCTGACGAGGTTGTGTAACCATAAAATGTCCATCCACAAATGGAAGCCTCCACAAGGGGATTAGAAGCAAAATCCAGCAGGAGCTACACTTGTTAGAGTCTGCAAAAGACTTGACAGTGGGGGCAAGGTTCACCTTCCAGCTGGACAACGACCCTAAACATACAGCCAGAGCTACAATGGAAAGGTTTAGATCAAAGCATATTCATGTGTTAGAATAGCCCAGTCAAAGTCCAGACCTAAATCCAAATGAGAATCTGTGGCAAGACTTGAAAATTGCTGTTCACAGATACTCTCCATCCAGTCTGACAGAGCTTGAGCTATTTTGCAAAGAAGAATGGGCAAAAATGTCACTCTCTAGATGTGCAAAGCTGGTAGAGACATCCCCAAAAAGACTTTCAGCTGTAATTGCAGCAAAAGTTGGTTCTACAAAGTATTGACTCAGAGGGGCTGAATACAAATGCAGAGTAAAAGTGTTTTCAATGTCCAAGTTCCAGGAAGGAGTACAAAAAATGCCCTTTAATGGTCTTTTACTAGCTCTAAAGGTAATGCAAGCCATAGATAAGATAATTTTCTTTCCTGCCACCATGGGTGAAAAGAAAAGAAAATTGCTTGATTCCCCCATCAACACAGTCAATGGTGATGGGGGAATGCACGGGGCGCCTTCCAGGCCAGCTGAATACAATGGTTACTGATAGTAGCTGCTGCTGCCAGCAGTAATCGCATGTTGAAAAATCTGACAGGCTGGTTGTTATTAATGGATCAAATCCGGCTGGTTGTTATACATGGATACATGGACCGGCTTTACTGTTCATGCCAAGATAAATGACTTCCTAGATAAGATTAAACATGTGCAAACTAAACACAAACAAATGCCAAACTAACATCTGGTAGGAGAGTTTACCACAAAGCATCATTAACTGCTCTTAAAGATCTTTTGATGAAATTAGCAAAAAATGTGGCTAATCTCTTGCCAACACGATAAAAAGACACAAAAATAAAGGAAATAGCTAAGTCACCCAACGCTGCCCCCATCCAAGCTGGAAAATAATTAAAACGATTTTAAATTTAGATGGACAGAGGATCATATAAACATATCTTGGAAACCAGGGGTCAATTCACTAAATAGCTCATCCATTTTTGCCTTTAAATACCGTATTTATCTGGGTATACCGCGCGCCGGCGTATAACGCACACCACAACCATAGAAAGGTAGTTTAAGGAAAAAAATAAAACTTACATTTTTGCCCTGCGTCCATCGGCGGCCTTGTCCGGCGTCCGTCTGCGGCCTTGCGCGGGGTCTGTCCAGCCTTGTGGGTGTCCGTCTGCGGCTTTGGAGGTGTCCGTCTGCGGCCTCCATCCAGGTGTCCGTCTCCGTCCAGCGTTTCCGTCTGCGAGTCCATCCGCACCTTGCCCGGGGTTGCAGCAGTGTTTGTTTTTGGATTTGGCGCCGAGATTTTCTGTGTGTTCGGCTCCTCTCGGCTTGTCTCGGCTCCTCTCGCGTGGCTGCGGGCGGAGGCGAGCGTGGCCGAGCCTAGCCGAGTGCGCAGTACACTCGGCTCGGCTCTAGGCTGCGGCGGGCGGAGCCGAGCGTGGCCGAGCCTAGCCGAGTGTACACTCGGCTCGGTTTCGGCTCTAGGCTCAGAGACACAGAGACAGCGGGGATCAGCGTATATCGCGCACCCACGATTTCCCCCTGATTTTAAGGGGGGAAAAGAGCGCGGTATAGGCCGATAAATACGGTAAGTGATGTATTTGATTTATAAAGTAGTCAATTTACAAAAAAAAATTGATTTTAAAAAAGGCACAGGGATCTTTTCCCTGCATTTCCCGCAGGTACAGCAGCCTATTCAAATGAATGGGCTTCTGTGCCCATGCAAACACAGCTGCAGGGATACCGCATAGATGTGTACCTGGCCTTAGGCCCTTTCCCTGCAGCGTTGGTACAGCACAGTGTACCTGTGGTTTTTGTGAAAGTCCCCACGCTTTGCCATAGACTTTTATTAGATTGGGTGGTTTTGGTGCATTTTATGAAAACAAAACAAACCCCCCTGACAAGAACACACAGAAGTGTGTAGGCAGCACCCTCCCACCTTACAGCGATGGAGAACGGGAGGCAACACAATACTGGACAGAGGGCAGCAGCAGGAGCTACCAAAGTTAACTTTTCATATTAAAAGCTGGTGATTGGCTGCTAGGAATTCCCAGTATCCTAGCAACCAAACAATCTCAACCTATTGAAAATTTGATGACATATTCTCAATAGTCCCCATCCTATAAAGCAGGAAAGAGAACTCATTAAGACATATTATAGCTTAATTTATGATTAAACGGATGTTCTAAAATGGCCAAAATAACACGTAGATAGGGAGATTTAGCAAAAGAGGCTCTACAAAGAGTGCTAGAAAATTACTAATACAATGTACCGTATTTATCTTCGTATAGCGCGCCCCGGCGTATAGCGCGCACCCCAACCTGGAAGGGAAATTTCCTGAAAAAAAGAAAATACTTACAGTTTGAATACCCCTCGTCGGTGTCTTGCCCGGCGTCCATCGGCGGCCTTGTCCGGTCCGGCGTCTATCTGCGGCCCTGGTGGTGTCCTCCCCGCTTCTCCCGCGCTGTTTCTGAGTCGATCCATACTTCCCGCGCTGTGTTTGAATGCCGCCGCCGACATATACCGAGCGCAGTACACTCGGGCACGCTCGGCTCCTTTCGCATAAAGGCTAGGAGGCGGCACAGGGCGTGACCGTGAGGGGAGCCGAGCCTGGCCGAGTGTACTGCGCTCGGTATATGTCGGTGGCGGCGTTCAAACACAGCGCGGGAAGCGGCGTATATCGCGCACCCACGATTTTCCCCTTATTTTAAGGGGAAAAAAGTGTGCGGTATACGCCGATAAATACGGTAAGTGGTTTGTTGTTGCTGACAGCAGCTTTCTGATAGGTGCTTTGTATTTTTATTTTCTTGTATCTAGCCTGTTAGTGTGCTTATAATGGACAAAGTGGTGCAACTTCTTACCGGAATTTTGCAGGGGAATTTGCTCTTGACTCTGTTTACCTCATGGATTCGACTGTCTGCAAAAATAATAGATAAATATACATCGTATAAAAATGCTTGAAGAGATATTGACTACAAAATATATATTTCAAATGCAAAACACCAAAGGCAATCATACTTGTGTACAAACAACCATGATCAGACCCTTCCAGTTTTGCCTTGTTTGCCCCACAATCCCCAGCACACTGGTCATGCACTAAGGACTGGAAATACTTCTACTCTGCTTAGACAGATCACTAAACATGAAACAAACCAGCAAGATTTCACCCAAAGAAATGTATATACGGTACATAAGAGGTTACCTGGTACTTGTGATAAAGATTATAACAGGTACAAGACACAGATTTAAATTCGACCAGTTCTGCAGGGACCGTCTGAGTTTTAATCCATGTATAGGCAGGGTGGTTGTATAGCAGGGCTGATCAATGCATTCTAATGGTGGGGAAGTCTCCCAGCTGGAAGACTCCAAAATACAAAGGCTAAGCGGAGGAATCCCCCATCCACAACCCATTGAAGGAAAAAAACAAAAACACATGAACTGCTTTAGGCCCCTTTCACATGGGGCGGATCAGTAATGATCCGCCCCGTGAACCTCCGCTTGCTCAGCGGGGATCGCTCCTTTGATCCCCGCAGAGCTGGCGGATGACTTTTCTCCACTCTCCCCTATGGGGGGATCAGATGAACACGGACCGCCTGTCCGTGTTCACCCAATCCGATCCGCCAGACGGATGGAAAAGTAGGTTTTTCCTCCGTCACACTTTGGAGGATCGGAGCGGGTCGGATGTCAGCGGGCATGTCACCTCTGACATCCGCGGCTCCATAGAGGAGCACGGAGCGCCCGTTCAGGTCCGTGTGAAAGAGCCCTTAAGCCTCGTACACACTGGTTTTCCCGGCAGGAAAACTGCCAGGAGAGCATTTGGCCGGGAATCCCGGCCATGTGTATGCTCCCTAGCAGTTTTGCCATCAGAAAACCAGCCGGGAATCTCAAGGGGAAAATAGAGAACCTGCTCTCTATTTTCCTGACAGGATTCCCAGCAGAGTTTCCTGCTGAGAAATTGGAATTGTATCTTGTTTCCTTCTCCATCTACTACTCTATTCTCCCCCTCCCCTTCACCTCCCTCCTTGATCCCCCTCTCCATTCCCTGTCCTCTCCCAGTCACTAAGGGCCGGTTCACACTGGGAATTGCACAAAATCGCACTGTGCGTTCCTGTGTGATGCAATTTCAGACCATTCATTTTCCACCAAAAGTAGTGCATGCACTACTTTTGGAAATTCACTGCAACTGCATTGCATAGTACTTCTGTACCATGCGATCTGGTGCAGGCAAATTAACTGTGTTTAGGGTGCCATTAACTTAATATTGACACCTACTGCAGACCACAACCAAAGTGTGTTTTGAACAGTGTGCGGGAAATGGGCACGGAACACGGGTTTCCTGCACCACGTTCTGATGTGAATCTGCTCTAAGCCTTTCTATAGAGGCTACTCTATTATTTATGGAAGTATGTTAACAGATAATGGCCCATACTCATGATCCGAATATCGGACAAAAACGATCGTCCGAGGAAGAATCGTACGAATTTCAGATCGTGTGTACACTACTTTTCGAGAGCCGATTACGACAGTTCATTCGATATTATTCGATCGGACAAGCACAGAATTTTTCCACGTACGATGCCAGATTCGTTTAGTCAGTATAGTTGTCGTCCGGAAAAATACAATACAAATACATTACAAAACATGACATCACATCAATACATTACAAAACTATGGGTTTTTTTTCTGTCGTAAGAGAATTTTCGTGACTTTAATAACCTATTCAATTTCTACTTGCGACTATTAAGTGAAAAAAGTCGTACGATCTGTCGTATGATATTCGGGTTTGAATGTATGGGGCATAACTGTCTTATGCCTTGTACCTCTGTTGAATAACCATGGATTATTATGTCAAAAGTCAGATGGTAAGGACAAGGCTCCTACTTTGATCCGACTTGAATGATATTCAATGGGCTGTAGTAGGATCAAAGTCGGACCAAAGTAGTACTGGGAGCATTTTCAATGTCGGACCGAGTTGTGTCGGACCCGTTAAGACGGCTTTAATTGTGAAACATTGATTTTCACACGTCATGCGACATGAGCTCCCAATGTCGGAGCGTTTGTCGGACAAGTGTGAACCCAGGCTCAGTGTATTCTGACAGTTGCTGTCAGAACACAAAGTCTAATGGGTGGGTGGGGATTCTTCCATCCACCTCGTTTGTTTGGATGGAGAAATCTGTCTTTTCATTCATCGGGCTGGCTGAACAAAAAAAACTAACCATGTATGGCCAGATTTAATCTCAAGTTTCTACAACATACAATTTAAGAACTATGAGAGCTCTTTCAGTTTACACAGAAAGTATGGACATGACTCAGGACAGCTCTGAATCGCTGACATAATCAACTTATTTTTTTTTTTTGCACTTATCAAACAGATACTGTATAACAAAATGCTTCCAATGATACATTTAAAGCCCTATACACACGCTCGGTTTTCACGGCGGTAAAAAGTCTGCCGTGAAAACCGAGGGGAAAGCCAAGAACCCGGCAGGAAAACTGCCATGGAGCTTTGACCGGGAATCCCGGCCGTGTGTATGCTCTGTGGGCACTGCCTCGCAGTGTTTCCCACAAAATATTAGTAAGTCTGGCAGAAAAAAAACCGCCAGGAATCCCGACGGTAAAATAGAGAGCAGGTTCTTTATTTTCCCGTAGGGATTCCCTTCTGTTTTCCTGAGGGGAAAACTGCGAGGAAGCGCACACACGTCCGGTTTTCCCGGCCAAAAGCTCTCCTGGCAGTTTTCCCGACGGGAAATGCAGTCATGCGTATGAGGCTTTGCAGACTAAAAGGGACCAAGTAAGATAATTTCATTGTTAGGGTTTCCATACTGTACACTTTAAAGTTTGCACAACATGGGAAATTTTGCGTTAAAATTAATAAAGAAGTCTAATTTCTTATTGAATATTTAACGTAACTGCATTTGGAACATTCCCTAAACATAGCTATTAACCTGTCCTAAGAAAAGAGAGCTTACCCAAGATCCAAGCTCTAATAATATTAAAGCTACAATAAAATTATAATATTAATAATCAATAATAATAATTAATAATCTTACAGAAAGGAAACCAGAATAAAGCCCATGCTCAATTTTTTTAGACCCCATCACATATAATTGTAGCTCTCCATACCTAGTCGTTTTCTTTGCTTGAAGGATAATAGGTTTAGTTCCAGGCTGGTGCTGCTCCCAAGTGGGGACATTTTCTCTGTGTGTGGCCCTCGGTCTCTCTATGTGTGGCCCTCGGTCTCTCTATGTGTGGCCCTCAGTCTCCCTATGTGTGGCTCTCCATCCACAGCCATCATCCTGCCTTTATAAGTAGTAAGCAGCTGAAACCAGTTACATCTGGCAGCTCACACCCTCCTTCTTGTTCCAGGAATGCCTAAATTGCCTTCTACACACCTCACACCCAGCTGTAGAACTGACCTCAGCAGTACCATCACTAGGGATTGATGCTCTCTGCACAATATTACTGAAAGTTCTGATCAGAAGACTCGTAGACAGCAGAGGTTACACCTATATGTAAGAACTGGATGTTCTATATATAGGGTATTTAAAAGCCTTGTATTCTTTGGTCAGGAAAAACAGACTTGAAAAACAACTCGAAAAAATTTAGTACATTAGATTAACTTTTTGAACTTTTTATCTCTATGACAAATGTGATTTGTTTTAGACAAAATAGGGCCTTGGGTACACTGAAGAGACAATTGGAGTAAAATAAGCCTATTGTTGGTGTCAGTATGAGTAAAATGAGCCCTACCATTAGTGCTAGATAAACAAACACCAATGACGAGGCTTACTTTATCCCACTGACACTAATGACGGGGCTTATTTTATCCTACTGACACCAATGACGGAGCTTACTTCATCCCTCCAACACCAATGATAGGGCTTATTTTATCCCTCCAACACCAATGATGGGAATTATTTTATCCCACTGACACCAATAATGGAGCTTACTTTATCCCTCCAACACCAATGATGGGGCTTATTTTATTCCTCCAACACCAATGATGGGGCTTATTTTATCCCTCCAACACCAATGATGGGGCTTATTTTATCCCTCCAACACCAATGATGGGGTTTATTTTATCCCTCCAACACGAATGATTGGAATTGTTTTATCCCACTGACACCAATGACAGAGATTACTTTATCCCTCCAACACCAATGAGGGGGCTTACTTTATCCCTCCAACACCAATGACGGAACTTACTTTATCCCTCCAACGCCAATGATGGCAATTATTTTATCTCACTGACACAATGACGGAGGTTACTTTATCCCTCCAACAACAACGATAGGGCTTATTTTATTCCTCCAACACCAATGACGGAGGTTACTTTATCCCTCCAACAACAACGATAGGGCTTATTTTATTCCTCCAACACCAATGACGGAGGTTACTTTATCCCTCCAACACCAATGATGGGAATTATTTTATCCCACTGACACCAATGACGGGGCTTACTTTATCCCTCCAACACCAATGACGGGGCTTACTTTATCCCTCCAACACCAATGATGGGGCTTATTTTATCCCTCCAACACCAATGATGAAGCTTACTTTATCCCTCCAACACCAATGATGGGGCTTATTTTATCCCGCTGACACAGTGGTGTGACTTATTTTATACCAGTGACACTGTGATGTGTTATTTTCCTCCAACTGACAATATGTTCTCATATTAATACCACAGGCAGTGATCAGCAAGTATTTTCACTTGGTGTAGTGTCTCATCTGCACAGTGTGCACCTAAAGCTACGTGAATACAATTGCTGGTGTTCTCATATATATACCACAGGCAGGGATCTGCAAGTATTTTCACTTGGTGTAGTGTCTCATCTGTACAGTGTGCACCTAAAGCTATGTGAATACAATTGCTGGTGTTATCATATTAATACCACAGGCAGTGATCAGCAAGTATTTTCACTTGGTGTACTGTGTCCTCTGCACAGTGTGCACCTAAAGCTACGTGAATACAATTGCTGGTGTTCTCATATATATACCACAGGCAGGGATCTGCAAGTATTTTCACTTGGTGTAGTGTCTCTACTTCACAGTGTGCACCTAAAGCTATGTGAATACAATTGCTGGTGTTCTCATATTAATACCACAGGCAGGGATCTGCAAGTATTTTCACTTGGTGTACTGTGTCCTCTGCACAGTGTGCACCTAAAGCTACGTGAATACAATTGCTGGTGTGCTCATATTAATACCACAGGCAGTGATCAGCAAGTATTGTCAGTATTTTTGCAGTTACATCTCCCTGCAGGCCATTAGTATGTCTGGAAGGACAACAAGGAGAGGCAGAGAGTCATGAGCCAACAGTCTAGAGGCAACAGTGCTGGTCGTGGACACGGTGCATCCTCATCAGCACGTTGCCCTGGGACGCGCTCGTCCTTTCTTTCGGCAGCTGGCCATGTTGGGCCACAACATGGCGAACACTTGGTAGAGTGGATGACTGAGCCACCCTCATTCTCCTCATCCTCTCTCACCCAGGTTCAGGGTTCTTTGTCTGGCAAAGCAGCTGCCAACGCAGCCTCTTCCCTCTGCTCAATGGCATCAGTCACTCCTTCCCTAGCCCCACCATGTCTTGAGGAGTCCCCCGAACTGTTTGACCACAGTGTTGGGTACATGCTGCAGGAGGATGTGCAGCGTTTTGAAGGCTCCGATGATGGTTCCCAGGTAGAGGAAGGCAGTAACGTGAGCCCAGAGAGAGGGGATGCCCAAAAAGGACAGCAATCTGGCAGTCATGTTCCCCCAGTTGCAGCCTACTGCCAGGTTTGCTACAGTGAGGAGGAGGGAGGGAATGATGAGGTCACTGACTCCACGTGGGTGCCTGATAGGAGAGAGTAGGAGGAGGCACATCTCCAACGAGGCAGGATGCCCTCCAGGGGCCAGCTTAAGGGCAGCACACCGACTGCATCACACCGCAGAGCTCCGCATGTGCAGGGCGCTGCTGTCTCTTCGCGTTATTCCAAACGTTCTTTGGTGTGGACCTTTTTTGAGACGAGTGCATCAGATTGCACTGCTGCTATTTGCAACATATGTCGCAAGTGTATCTCGCGTGGCCAAAACATCACCCGCATGGGCACCACATGCTTGACCAGACATATGTCAACCTGCCATGCAGTTCGTTGGCAAGCGTACCTCTAAGACCCACACCAAAGAACAAAGCGGACCTCTCCTTGCTCCTTATCAGCTGGGATCTCCAACCCCACTATACCTTCAGTCCTCTCTGAAGCCTGCACTGATAGGACTGAAGGTGTAGAATTAGGTGTGTCACAGCCAAGTACTTGCGGGCAATCTACGATCGCTACACCAACGTCAGATTGTACCAGGCAAATTTCCCTGCCCCAGCTGCTGCAGCGCCGAAAGAAGTTCGCTCCCAGCCATCCACATGCCCAGCGGTTGAATGCTAGCTTAGCTAAATTGCTAGCACTTCAACTGCTGCCTTTTCAGTTGGTAGACTCTGCCCCCTTCCGTGAGTTTGTGGAATGTGCGGTACCTCAGTTGCAGGTTCCCAAACGCCACTTTTTCTCATGGAAGGCGATTCCGGCTCTCTACCGGCATTTGGAAGGCAATGTCCATGCCTGGCTGGACAGGGCGGTCAGTGGTAAGGTGCATATTACCGCTGACTCATGGTCCAGCAGGCATGGACAGGGACGTTACCTATCTTTCACGGCGCATTGGGTGACTCTGCTGGCAGCTGGGAAGGATGCAGGACAAGGTACAGTAGTGTTGGAGGTTGTTCCGCCACTACGCCTCCAAAATGCTACTACTGGTGATTGTGACACACCTCTCTCCTCCACCCCCTCCTCTTCTTCTTTCTCTGTGGCCTCTTCCTGTGCTGATTTGTCCTCGGAACCAGCGGTGCTCCGTAGGCGTTCAAGGGGCTACGCAGGTACGCAGGCAAAAAGATGCCATGCGGTGCTTGAGCTGGTGTGCTTGGGGGACAGGAGCCACACTCGGGGCAGAGGTTCTGTCAGCTCTGTAGGGGCAGGCTCAGAGGTAGTTGACGCCATGCCAGCTTAAGCCAGGAATGGTGGTTTGCGACAATGACACCAACCTCCTCTCCGCCCTCCGACAGGGACAACTGACCCATGTGCCCTATTTTGCTCATGTTCTTAACTTGGTGGTGCAGCGGTTCTTGGGCAGGTACCCAGGCTTCCAGGATGTCCTGAAGCAGGCCAGGAAACTCTGTGTGCATTTCCGACGGTCATATAATGCCAGTGCTCCAAAAGGAATACAACCTGCCCTGACCTCCAAAAGGAATACAACCTGCCCAAGAACCGGCTAATCTGTGACTTGCCCACCAGGTGGAACTCTACGTTGGCCATGCTGCAGAGGCTGCACACGCAGCAGAGGGCCATCAATGAGTATCTGTGCCAATATGGCACCAGGACAGGGTCAGGGGAGCTTGTTTTTTTTCCCCACGCCAGTGGGCCATGATCAGGCATGCAATGTCCTGTCACCATTTGAGGAGGACACGAGGATGGTGAGCAGTGACAGTGCATGCATCAGTGACACTGTCCCTCTTATCCACCTGGAGCACACACTGCGTGGAATAATGGACAGGGCACTTGAGGCAGAACAGAGGGAGGAAGAGGAGAACTTCCTTACCTCTCAAGGCCCCCTTTATCCAGACAGTGTTCCTGCTTGCCTGCCTATGGCCTCGTACACACGACCGTTTTCCTTTGCAAAATACATCAAGAAAAATGCTGGCAAAGCTTTTTTGCCCAGAAAAACGGTCGTGTGTATGTTTTTCGTTAAGAAAACTGTTGTGAATCTCGACGATAAAAAAAGAGAACATATTCTCTTTTTTCTCGTCGGGAGTCTCAATTTCCTCGTCGTGTTGGTTTATGACGAGAAACACGTTCGTGTGTATGCTTAGAAACCCGTGCATGCTCAGAATAAAGTATGAGACGGGAAGGCGCACCGTTCGGTAAAAGTAGCTTTCGTAATGGAGATAGCACATTTGTCACTCTGTAACAGACTGAAAAGCGCGAATCGTCTCTCACCAAACTTTTACTTAACACGCAGTAACATGAGATTAGCAAAAGCAGCCCCAAATATGTCGCCAGTGGAATCGAACTTCCCCTTTATAGTGCCGTTGTACGTGTTGTACGAAGAGATTTTGTCTTGACGGTGTGTATGCAAAGAAGGCTTGACAAGATTCTCGACAAGCCTGACAAGAAACTCGTCGAGGAAAATTATGTTTCTTTTACAACAAGATTCTCGGTCGTGTGTACGAGGCCTGACGCACAGGAAGAGGACAAGGAGGAGGAGGATTGTGTCAGCATGGAGGTGGAGCCTAGCACTCAGCATCAGCAGCAGTCTTTAAGGGATCAATTAAACTCCCAAGAAACCCATGGACTTGTACGTGGCTGGGAGGAGGTGGCTGTGGATCATGTTGTCCTCAGTGACCCAGAGGACTCCGGACCGAAATGCCTCAGCAAACCTACGCTGCATGGTCTCCCTGATCCTGCAAAGCCTGCGGAAGGATCCTCGTTTTCGTGCTATCAAGGAGAGGGATCATTACTGGCTGGCAACCCTCCTTGATCCACGTTACAAGGGTAAGGTTGCGGACCTTATCTTGCTGGTGCAGAGGGAGCAGAAGATGAAACATTTTCGGGAGGCCTTGCAGAAAGGTCTGTGCAACACGTTCCCAGAGACTGGGAGGTTACAAAATCCTGGTCCTGGACAACGTGTTGCTGAGGCTTCGGTCAGTCAAAGAAGGAGCGGTGGAGAAGGTGGCCGTCTGACCGATGCGTTCAGACAATTTTTTAGTCCGCAGCTGTTTTACATGGTGTGGGAATAGCTAGGGGCAAGATCAGACACCTTTCCCACCGAAAATCCTCTGGGTTACTGGGTCTTGAGGATGGATCACTGGCCAGAGCTTGCACAGTATGGAATTGAGCTACTGGCATGTCCTGCATCCAGCGTTCTTTCGGAACGCACATTAAGTGCTGCTGGAGGCTTTGTAACTGATCACATTGTGTGCCTCTCCACCGACTCGGTCGATCGACTGACCTTCATAAAAATGAATCAGGCTTGGATCACCACCAGCTACCAAGCACCTGATGCTGATGTAACTGAATCATTTTTTTGGAAATGTCATATCCCTTCAAGACTGCCTATGCTGATGCTGAGTGACTATCCTGTCATGCTGAGTGACTATCCTGTTATGCTGAGTGACTATTCTCCTCAATGATCATGCTGATAGCTTGTAAGAACATTTTTGGTTCTGGGCACTGCCACCAGTGGCTAAGGCCCAATTTTTCTGCCCCTGTTTAACAGGGGCGTGTGATTACAATTTTTGATGCAATACTTTGCAGCAGGGCTCATTAGTGCGCTCCAACTAGAGTATCTGTGAGGGGTTGCTATGTTATGGAACCATTGCCTAAGGCCCAATTTTTCTGCCCCTGTTCAACAGGGGCATGTAATTACAATTCTTGATCTAATATTTCACAGCAGGGTCCATTCCTGCGCCCACCAAGAGTAACTGTGTGGGCTTACATTGTTGTGGCACCAACACCACCACCAACAAAGGTCCAATTTTTCTGCCCCTGTTCAACAGGGGCATGTAATTACAATTCTTGATCTAATATTTCACAGCAGGGCCCATTCCTGCGCCCACCAGGAGTAACTGTGAGGACTTACATTTTTGTGGCACCAGCACCAAAGGCCCAATTTTTCTACCACTGTTCAACAATGAAATCTTCTGAACAGATGCACAGACAGCAAAACAAATGTTACAGGGGTGATAACCCTTCTCTATGTTTTCCAAAAAGCTTAAAAATAATTTTTTGGGCTGGAGCTACACTTTAAAAAGGTACCAGTTCAAAATGACAAACAGATTCTACTTAACAACCAACCTACAGTCCCTGTCTTGTTTGCACCGAATGTATACTACTGTTAAAAGTATATAGGGCCAAAGGGGTTGGTAATGACCTGGGGGGAGGGGGGGGGGGGAAACCAATGCGATTTTTCTCAATGATTTTCATCCATATTGCAGGGACCAGACATTACATTAAAGCCGCAAGCAGTTTTAAATGACTTTTTTCCTATAGAAATTATATTTTGTGCAGGGACAGTTCTAAACACGGAAAACACGTGCCACTTTCCAGGCATACTATAGACACCCAGCAGGTACGATATTTAAAGGAAAATTTCACATTTTTTTTCACTTTAAGCATCATTAAAATCACTGCTCCCGAATAAACGGACGTTTTTAAAACTTGTTTTGCATTGATACATGTTTCCTGGGGCAAGACCTTGGTCCCCAAACCTGTTTTAAGACAATAACTTGCATATTAGCCCTTAAAAGTAGCACTTTTGATTTCGAACGTTCGAATCCCATAGACTTCAATGGAGTTCTAAAGTTTGCGCGAATGTTCGGTCCGTTCGAAGGTTCTGATGCGAACCGAACTGGGGGTGTTTGGCTCTTCCCTACTTGGGGGCCATACAAACTACTGAGGACCATTTTGAGTTGTTGCAATGAAATTTCAGCAAAATGGACTAGCTTGCTGCATAATTTTTTCACTTTGATTTTCGGGGTGTCTTTAAAGCGGAGGTTCACCCTAAAAACAATTTTCTAACATTACATTGAGCTCAGTCTCGACATTGACAGTATGCAGATTTTTTATATTTTTTTGCTGTACATACCTCGTATAACTATTTTCTTAGCCGGGTTCTGGGTAGTGAATCCCGCCGGAATGGGCGTTCCTATGCAGCAGTTAGTGATTGACGTGATGACAAAAACTACCCCCCCCCCCCCCCGTCGCATAAGGAGCGTCACGAGTTGCCGAAAGAAGCCGAACGTCGGTGCGCAGGCGCCGTATAGCGCCGACTCGACGTTCGGCTTCTTTCGGCAACTCGTGAGGGGAAGCTTATGTCATACGTCAATCACTTAGCCTGTGCATAGGAACGTCCACTCCCGCGGGATTCACTACCCGGAAGCCGGGGGGGGGGGGGAATAACGAAAAAAACGGTATGTACGGCAAAAAAAAATCAGCATACTGTCAATGTCGGTAGTGAGCTCAATGTAATCTTGAACCCCCGCTTAAAGATTCAGCCCTCTGTAGGTGGATACTTTTCATTTCCAACAAATGATGCGCCATCCTTTCATTCCTAACACATTACCCAGTCCATATCAGTATAGATATCCAGCATGAGATTTTTGCCCGTTGACACAAATAAAATAAAAAAGATAAAGATATAACAACCCCAAAACTTTATATTAGTCCGAAATGATAAAGTCTTATGACCTCTGTCAGTTAAATGAGAAAAATCTTGGGAGTATATGGTCTTTTTTTCCCTTTAATGTAAATGGGGATCAGCTGTCCATTATTATTATTATTATTATTATTATTATTATTATTATTAAACATTTATATAGCATCAACAGTTTACTCAGTGCTTTACAATGTAGAGGTAGGACAGCACAATTACAGTACAGTTCAATACAGAAGGTAGAGGAGGGCCCTGCTCGTAGAGCTTACATTCTAAGGGGAGGGGGTGGTGATACAAAAGGTAATAGCTGCAAAGTGATTTGATGTGGGTGGCTCAGGGACAGTTGTTAGGTGGGTGTGGGATAGGCTTCCCTGAATAAATGAATTTTCAGAGATCTCCTAAAGGTGGTCAGAGTAGAGGCTGATCGGACATACCGGGGCTGGGAGTTCCAGAGGATGGGAGAGGCTCTGGGGAAATCCTGAAGGTGAGCATGGGAGGAGGTAACAAGGGAGCTAGAGAGCAGGAGGTCCTGGGAGGATCGGAGGGGACGATTTGGGGCGATATCTGCAGATGAGGTTGGTGATGTAGATGGGGGCATCAAAATGCACATCCACAAATAGCTGTCTTGGGAAGGTCCAGCCTTAGAGTAGTAAATATAAATTGCAGAGCACAAAATGAGATCAGCAACAGGTGCACTTTATACTGCATAATATAAGCATCCACCTTTGAGCTTTTACATTTTCTCTTGTAGTGTTTGCCCAACCCCCCCCCCCCCCCCCCCCAAGGCTTGAGAAAGGTGCTTGATGCCTGGAAACGCGTTAAAAAAAATTACAAAAATCCTGGATCTTTCCCTCTTCATCTATCATGTTGTGGTATCCTGAGAGCTGTTGATTCCACGTTATCGATTCTGATATTCCTGATCTATGATAAATGTGGATTCTTATTTTATGCCGAGTAAAGTCTACCTGTTGCTGAAATAATTTTACGTTCTTCTCCTTACGATCACTGGGCTGTACTGTGACTGATAACTGTGTCAATCTTGAGAAAAAGTGTTTAGCGGCAAAAGTAAATGAACAGCGATGAGATGAGAATACTGTGTTATAAATGGACAGCACATTGAAGTAAAGTCCAACAAAAATTTTAAAAGTGAAAAAATTTGAAAGTGAATAATATATATATATATATATATATATATATATATATATATATATATATATATATATATATAGATATAGATATAGAAGTCCAATCTTGTGGATGGAAATCAACAATAAAAAAAAACAATGTAGTGAAAAATATACAGTGGAACCTTGGTATGAGAGTGTTTTGATTTGCCAGCAACTTTTTTTAAAATTCTGACTCGGTTTGCAAGCGTTGACTCGCAAGACGAGAATAATTAAAGCTAAATTGGCCTGCAGTACCTCATTTGGCCTGAGGTACGGGGGTGCAGAAGCCGAGCAGAGCCGAAAATAGGCCTGCAGTACCTCATTTGGGCTGAGGTACTGGGGGGGCAGAAGCCGAGAAAAGCCGAACATTGGCCTGCAGTACCTCATTTGGCCTGAGGTACGGGGGCGCAGGAAACGAGCCGAAGTGTCCTTGAGCCTTTTTCGGCCGTTTTCGGCGCTCTCTGGCGCCCCCCACCTCTGGCCGCATTCGGTATTGCATCCCATTGAAGTCAATGCGGTACAAAAGTACTTTGGATTACAAGCATACGCCTGGAACGGATTATGCTCGTAATCCGACGTTCAACTGTAGATTTAAATGCACAGTCCCATGATAGGATCAGCAATAAAACGATAACAGCTGATAGTGGGTATGTGTGTTACCAGATCACAGGCATTTGTCTACAAAAGCCTAAATAACATTTTTAAAAATCTTGTTTTTCAACTGATGTTTGGTAAATTAATTATTTTTATTTACATCTTTTTATTCAAATGAATGCAAAGGGCTAATGATTTTATGGATTCCTTTCCCAAGATGTAAATATATTCAGTCGCCACTTGGTGGCACTGTACACACCCCAGAAGCATGACATAATCTGTAGCCTACTTTCCTCCCATTTGAATGCTGCATATGCCGACTCCTATGTGAAAGGTCTCATATACAAACAGATTTATCCATACATACTAATCGCCAGTTTTGACAGACACGAATGTTTGGTATCTGCGCTAAATGGCCCGGATTCAGAAAGACTTACGACGGGCGTATCTGTAGATATGCTGTCGTAAGTCTGAATCCGCGCCGTCGCAACTTTAAGCGTATGCTCAAACTGAGATATGCTTAAATGTAAGTCTCCTACGCCGTCCTATCTTAACTGCATATTTACGCTGGCCGCTAGGGGCGTCTACGCTGATTTACGCCTAGAATATGTTAATCAGCTAGATACGCCTATTCACGAACGTACACCCGGCCGTCGCAGTACAGATACGCCGTTTACGTAAGGCTTTTTCGGGCGTAAATTTACCCCTGCTATATGAGGCGCAGCCAATGTTAAGTATGGACGTCGGGCCAGCGTCGAATTTTCCGTCGATTACGTCGTTTGCGTAAGTCGTTCGCGAATAGGGCTGGGCGTAATTTACGTTCACGTCGAAAGCATTGGCTTTTTGCGGGTTAATTTGGAGCATGCGCACAGGGATACTTTCACGGACGGCGCATGCGCCGTTCGGAAAAAGCGTCATTTACGCGGGGTCACAATAAATTTACATAAAACACGCCCACATCTTCCACATTTGAATTAGGCAGCCTTACGCCGGCCTATTTACGCTACGCCGCCGCAACTTTGCTTTGTGAATACTGCACTTGCTTGTCAAAGTTGCGGAGGCGTAGCGTAAATAGGATATGTTACGCCCGCACACAAATACGCGCTCCCTACCTGAATCTACCCCAATGTCTATATCATATGGGAAACAAGAGAACCCATGCAGCCTTTATTCAAGCAGATATCTAAACACTGGCTTTGAATGGTGGTGAATGTTGGCCTATACACTAAACAACATTTTTTAAATAATCAGAACTGAAGACTGTGGCTAAGTTATGATTATTTAGAGTTATATTTTGCAATACACAACATATTATTATATCCAGCAATGCACTGAAAATCTATTATTGGCCTTTCCTCAATTTATTGGGCTAAGGCCTTGTTCACACGGGGTGTATAAATCCATGCATCCCTGTGCAGGCAAATCCACTGCTGTCAATTGCATGGACACAGCCATTGCTACCAATGTGACAACTGTCCGGGTGCAGGTGTGAGACTCCAAACGCACCCTGGGTGCATCCCATTTGACAACAATGGGACTGCCTGCACGGGGATGCACAAAACACCTATGCAGAAAGGTTTGATGGAAAATAGAGTGAATTTTTGAAAGAAATAATTCTTGGCAGTGGCACATATATTGGATCTCCTAACAAAACTGTTGCAAGGCTTCTCTGAATTAGAAGCGGTACTATAGCTTTCATCAATGAAAAGCGCTCTGGTAGAGGTAGATCTTTCATTCATCTGCCCGTCCTCCATTCATAGAGCGCTTTTTATTGCTTAAAGTTATAGTACAGCTTTCATGAAGGGAAGAGGGGGGCAGACATAGCCATCACTCTTGACAAGTGCCTAAGGCAAGTCCAATGGATGTATTAACTCCCACAGTGGTAATTTTTCAGTACTGATTGGTTAAAACCGCTGAACCTGTCAAAGGCATTCAACAAGAGTTTCTCCTCCATTCATAGAAGCTGTACTATAGCTTCCATCAATAAAATGTTCTCTATGAATGGAGCATGGGCAGATGAATGAAAGGTCTGTCTCCTCCATTCATAGAGTTCTTTTCATTTATGGAAGCTGTAGCACAGCTTTTATGAATAGAGGAGGGGTGGGAAGGGCAGGCATAGTCTGCACGCTTGATGAGTGCTTATGACAACTCCAGAAGCTGTAGTAACTCCCTCAGTATTCGAAGATTACCGCTGCAGGGATATGGGGGGGGGGGGGGTGTTGGCAGAGGACTGACAGCTTCTACAAAGACCTTTATTTCACAGGTGTACTACACCATGTTCAGGGCCTTGGCCACATGGCTGTCAACTTGGGAGTGGCTGTATCCATGCAGCTACTGCTTCCCAATTGACATTAATGGGACTGCTTGCATGGGGATGCACCTAATATCTATGCATCCCCATTAGCAGGGCCGTTTGAAGGAATTTGGGGGCCCCAAGCAAGAAGCGGGGAAGGGGGTGTTGCTGAGTTTCAGGTTGAGAAGCGGGGGGGGGGGCTGGGTAAGTTGACAAGTGTAAAAAATGATTCTGCTATAAACCAGATAAGCGGGGGGGGGGGGGACTGCTGGCTAGTCCTTCTTCTGACTGCCTCCCCCCCATGTTCTTTTTAACCCCCCCTTCCCTCCCGCATACCGCTGCATAGACCTGCTGCCCCCCTCCCTACCGCATACAGCTGCTGCTGCCGAACGTCAGCTAGTACTTCTTCTGACTGCCTCCCCGGCTCCCCCCCATGTTCTTTTTACCCCCCCCCCCCCTTACCGCATACCGTGCTGCAGAAGATTCAGTTTGCTGCTCCCGGCCGGACTGAAAGGAAGTGAGCACTTCCTGTCAGTCCGGCCGGGAACAGAAAACGAAATCTCCTGTACCACGCGGTTACGGTACCCGGCTGGACTGCAGAAGTAATTAGGAAAGGAGCTCAGCCACGCTACAGGCTGCAGCATTTATAGGAAGCGGCCATGCTCTGCTGGGGCCCCAGGCCAGCTTGGGGCCCCAAGCAGTTGCTTGTTTTGCCTGTCCTGTTCCGACGGGCCTGTCCATTAGGGCCTAAGACAGCAGCCCCCAGCACAAGGAGCTCTCATTCAATGTAAGTTCTGTCCCTTGTGCTGTTTTATTTTTCTATATTTAACTAAAGCAAAGGTGTCCCTAGATGGAGTGAAATTCGACAGGTTCAGCACAAACTGGTCAAATTTCGATCCATGTGTCACCACTGCCGGTCAACAGAAGTCAACCTATTGATCAACTGCTTTTGCACGGACCTGTTGGAAAAAAAATGCTTGATTGGCGGCTGCAGCACTGATTTGTGTATTCTGACAGCGGAGGGGTCCCGCTGTCGGAATACAATAGCGCAGTGGGAAGGTTCCCCTATCCACCTTGATTGTGTGGATGTGGAAAATCGGATCAGTATGGCCATCTATGGACAGATAAGTAGCTGGTTTCAGAGACAGTTACGCCTGCGTATCAGTAGATACGCCATCGTAACTTTGAATCTACGCCGTCGTAAATTTAAGCGTATTCTGGAAACCAGATACGCATAAATTAGGCTAAGATACGAGCGGCGTAAGTCTCCTACGCCGTCGTATCTTAGGGTGCATATTTACGCTGGCTGCTAGGTGGCGCTTCCGTTGAGTTTGGCGTAGAATATGCAAATGTGCTAGATACGCCGATTCACGAACGTACGTGCGCCTGTCGCAATTAGTTACGACGTTCACGTAAGAGATACGCCAGGGTAAAGATAAAGCTGCTCCCTAGGTGGCGCAGCCCATGCAAGGTATGGATGTCGGAACAAGCCTATCTTTTTAAGTCGTTTGCGTAAGTCGTACGCGAATAGGGCTGTGCGTAAGTTACGTCACGTCGTAGGCAGTGTTCGACGTATCTTAGGCATTCTATCCGACGCATGCGCACTGGGATTCTTTCACGAACGGCGCATGCGCCGTTCATAAAAAACGTCAATCACGTCGGGTCACCAGTCATTAACATAAAACACGCCCCCCTGTTCCACATTTGATCTAGGCGCGCTTAGGCCTGGCCAATTTACGCTACACCGCCGTAACTTAGGAGGCAAGTGCTTTGTGAATACAGCACTTGCCTCTCTGACTTACGGCGGCGTAGCGTAAATGCGATACGCTACGCCGCCTCAAAGTTATGCCAGTCTTTCTGAATCTGGCTATTAGTCTTTCAATTTGACCTGTGCGGACTTCTAGAGAAGAGCCAACCACACAAGCAAGAAAGTGGAATTTTCCTATAAGTGCTATCACAGTATGATGAATCACGCCTTTCACACCTCTCAATTATTATTTTTTTCTGGTCTCTCTTCCTCAATTTATTGTGACCTTCCTATTTTAGATAAGGAGGTTATCACACAGCTATGTTATCATACTATTGTCAGTTCAGAGTAATAGAAACTGGTGAAACTGATGACAACTAAAAAAAACTACTGGACGCAACTCTAATGATCTGCATTGAATTAAAGTTCACACCTTACACACAACACTAATTATATATACAATGACATTTTAAGTGTTACAATTATTTTTAGGAAACTGCCTGAAAGTATAAGTAAACATGAAAACAACTGCCAATTAATCTACAGGGCAGCACAAACACATGCAAAGAAGTAGAATTGTGTTTGTAACAAATCAGCTTTGACACATTTCTCAATATATGTTCACACATTTAATATTATTGTATTTAACAAGTAATTATCTATAGTGTCACGGAAAAGGATATGGAGGAAGTAGGGGGTCTAGAATCACGTCATTATGTCTGTCTTAATCCAGATACTCACTGTGAGATGAGCTTTTCTGGATACTTTTACATAATAATATGAAAAGATGCATCCCTCTTGCCACCAGTGGTGGCATCTTTGTTTTGTTGTTTATACTTGCTTGGTGCACTAAAATCTGGCACAAAGTGTTATGTACCTGTTAGAGATGACGAGGGTGGACTCTTGCGCAGTTTCCGTACAGGCTTCCTTAAAGCAGAACCTTACTAATTTTTATAAATTCCTCTCTCCTGCCTCTTTCCTGCTCCCTCATGCACACTAAATGTAAAAAAAAATATTTAAAAAGTAAAAAAGTTTTCTTTATTTTATGTTTTTAATTCCTAGACTCTGGCCTAGGCCCGTATGTACAGCCATTTTTTTGTCAAACACCCCGTGGAATGTCTGCGTAGGTGCAAGGTCCCATAAACTGTCTCCTGGGATGTGTAAGATAGCATCCAAAAAACTGTTTGCGAGATGTCGCGCATGCGACAGAATACTGTCAGAATACTGGCAGAGACCCACCATGCATGGAGTTCTGGCGCATGCAAAAACACACTGCAGGAACTCTGCTAGGTCCCTTTTCTGTGCATGTGCCAGATCTCCAGGAAAGATGGCAGCACTGGAGAGGAGGGGCAAAGGAGGAACATCTGCTTCAATCAAGGCAACACTAGACTCCATTATTCAGCTACTATGCTTTTTTGAGACAGGCATCAGTGCTCTGGATTTTTTGGAGGTGGGGGCTGTAGGTAGGGCGTAGGGTGAATTTACTCCATAATGTGTAAGGCTCCATGCACACTGGGCTTAACAAAAAACCTCGGGCCAGATTCTCAAAGGACTTACGACGGCGTAAGTCGGAATGAGAGGCGTCGTATCTATGCGCCTGATTCTTAGAATCAGTTACGCATAGATTTGGCCAAGATACGAGCGGCGTAAGTCTCCTACGCCGTCGTATCTTGGGTGCATATTTACGCTGGCCGCAAGGGGCGCTTCCGTAGATTTACGCGCCGAATATGTAAATTAGGTAGATACGCCGATGAACGAACGTACTTGCTCCCGCTACGCCGTTTACGTTAGGCTTACGTCCGGCGTAAAGTTACCCCTGCTATATGAGGCGCAGCCAATGCAAAGTATAGAAGTCGGCAAGCGTATCTTTTTACGTCGTTTACGTAAGTCGTACGTAAATGGGGCTGTGTGTAGGTTACGTTTACGTCACAGGCATTGAGCCTGGCGTATCTTAGGGCGTAAATTCGACGTGATACTGAGCATGCGCGCGCATGCGCCGTTCGTTAGGCGCGTCATTTACGTGGGGTCACGGCTCATTTGAATGCAACACGCCCACCTCTTCCAAATTTGAATTACGCGGGCTTACGCCGGCCAATTGACGCTACGCCACCGCAACTTACGGAGCAAGTGCTTTGTGAATACTGCACTTGCCTGTCTAAGTTACGGAGGCGTATCGTAAATGGGATACGCTATGCCCGCCAGGGCCGGCGCTACCAATAGGCAAGTTAGGCGATGGCCTAGAGCGCACATCAGTAGGGAGCGCCATGCTGGCAACATGCGACGGTGAGGAGTGAGGTGTTTCTGTGCAAACTGCGCTCCCAGCACTGCTAGGTCCAGCGCTTGCTGCAGAGTATCACTGCTGAAGAGAGCGAGGGGGGTGAGGGGGGGTTCATGTGCAGGGGACAGTGAACCTGTAGAACAGCCTGCCTGGGTGTTCTCTCCTCTCCTGTGTGATTCCTCCTTCCCCCGCCGCCGCTCTCATCCAGCAGGTAGAGAAGACACAATGAATGTCCGAGCAGAAGGCAGGAGCTTGTCAAACTTTTTAAGTTAAAAAGCCTGTGATTGGTTGCTAGGGGCGGTCCTAGCAACAAATCATCTCTGTTAAATGGAGAGTTGAACATCTCCCGCCCACTGCTCGGACATGCCATGCTCTGTCTTCTACCTGCTGTGTGAGGTAAGGGGGGAGCTGTGGAGGAGACTATTATACAGGGAGGGGGGAGCTGTGTGGAGGAGACATATTATACAGGGAGGGGGGAGCTGTGTGAAGGAGACATATTATACAGGGAGGGGGGAGCTGTGTGGAGGAGACATATTATACAGGGAGGGGGGAGCTGTGTGGAGGAGACATATTATACAGGGAGGGGGCAGCTGTGTGGAGGAGACTGTTATACAGGGAGGGGGCAGCTGTGTGGAGGAGACATATTATACAGGGAGGGGGCAGCTGTGTGGAGGAGACATATTATACAGGGAGGGGACAGCTGTGTGGAGGAGACATATTATACAGGGAGGGGGCAGCTGTGTGGAGGAGACATATTATACAGGGAGGGGGCAGCTGTGTGGAGGAGACTGTTATACAGGGAGGGGGGAAGCTGTGTGGAGGAGACTATTATACAGGGAGGGGGCAGCTGTGTGGAGGAGACTGTTATACAGGGAGGGGGCAGCTGTGTGGAGGAGACATATTATACAGGGAGGGGGCAGCTGTGTGGAGGAGACATATTATACAGGGAGGGGGCAGCTGTGTGGAGGAGACTGTTATACAGGGAGGGGGGAAGCTGTGTGGAGGAGACTATTTTACAGGGAGGGGGCAGCTGTGTGGAGGAGACTGTTATACAGGGAGGGGGCAGCTGTGTGGAGGAGACTGTTATACAGGGAGGGGGCAGTTGTGGAGAGGGGCTGTGGAGGGGACTGGTATAAAGGGAGAGGGGCTGTGGAGGAGACTGGTATACAGGGAGAGGGGCTGTGGAGGGGAATGGTATGCAGGGAGAGGGGCTGTGGAGGAGACTGGTATGCAGGGAGAGGGGCTGTGGAGGAGACTGGTATACAGGGAGAGGGGCTGTGGAGGAGACTGGTATACAGGGAGAGGGGCTGTGGAGGAGACTGGTATACAGGGAGAGGGGCTGTGGAGGAGACTGGTATACAGGGAGAGGGGCTGTGGAGGGGACTGGTATACAGGGAGAGGGGCTGTGGAGGGGACTGGTATACAGGGAGAGGGGCTGTGGAGGGGACTGGTATGCAGGGAGAGGGGCTGTGGAGGGGACTGGTATGCAGGGAGAGGGGCTGTGGAGGGGACTGAGGTTCAAGGAATGAGGCTGAGGACACTGATGTAATGGGGGAAAGAGGTAATTGATGACATTGGGGAACTTGGATGCAAAGAGGTCTGTGATGTAAAGCAGGCACTGTATTGCCAGTCTTTGTCTTCAGGCCGGTTCCAGAGGCGCAGGTGGCTGAGGAAATAGGTGGAGAGGTGACCCACTAAAACTCCACCCCCGCCGCATACATGGGCAGGGCAAAAGGGGTGGAGCTAATGGGGGCGGCAAAATTAGGTTTTGCCTAGGGCAGGCATGTCCAAAGTCCGTCCCGGGGGCCAATTGCGGCCCCCGTTCCAGTTTAATGTGGCCCCCCTGGTAATTTGGATATATACAGTTTTTTTATTTACATTTTTTTCCCTGAAACTTCCCTCTTAAAGTGAAGGTGTGTGTTATACGCCAATAAATACGGTATATCCAAATAACACGCCCAGGCTCATCTTTTCACCACACACAGCCACAAAGGTGGGAGAATTCTTGTTGGGCATTGTATTAGTTGCTCAAACGAACACACTTAGACCAAATTTTAATGGTCCAAAGAATGTCAGGCAAAATGGTCGGCCCTCACGCATGTTCACTACATCAAATCTGGCCCTCTTTGAAAAAAGTTCGGACACCCCTGGCCTAGGGTGTCAAAAATCCTTGCACCAGCCCTGATGCCCGCATAAAGATACGCTCTCCTACGTGAATCTGGCCCCTCAAATCTCCTTGGTAGAAAACAATGGTCATATAGAATGTTTTTGTACAGAGTTTAGGCGAGTTTAGGGGAGTTTAGTGTTTTTTCTACCAGAAAGCTCCAATCAAAAACGCAAAGCAGAAGAGTTTTTTTTCCTGCCTCTAAAGGCTGAGCTCAAAATATGCCTCTAATCGCCCTAATGTCCATGGACACATAGGATAACATTGAGCTGCTTCTACAGGCAAAACACAAATCTCCTGTACGAGCAGTGTTTTTATAAGCCAGTGTGCATGGCCCCTTACTGTGTTTGAAAGATATCAAAAACTAACAAACATTCCTAGCTCACTTACCAGCTAGGCTGCAACAAAACCAAATTGACCTAACAGTCCCTAAACTGTCCCTAAATTGACCTGACAGTTCACGTTAAAAGCAAGTGGTTTAGTCGCACACATTTGCATAAATGCGTATGCTGCAGTGGCCACTAAACCCCTTATTTTTAACGTAAAATGTTTGGGTCAATTTGGTTTTGTTGCAGGCTAGCTGGTAAGTGAGCTGGGATTTCTTATTTGTTTTTGACGTGCGTTGCCCTTCCGTGTGCTCCTTGTTGCAAAGGCTAGTTATAGGTTGGGGTCGTTGTTTAGTTGGTGAATTGGTGTGGGGACACACTAGATACCTTCATCTGCCATTGTGCCCTTGCTGGGTGACCTGTGCATCCCTGTACCTTTAAGGAGCGATGGGCTTCCTCCAGGCAAACCTGTCCTTAATCTATCCTCTGCTATATATGTGCTCTAAGTTGGGGGACTCAATTATAGAATTAGGACTACAGTATGCTGGGGTGCCTTGAGATGGCCACTGCGGCTTACACATATATTTGCAAATGTGTGCGACTAAACCCCTTGGGCCAGATCCACGAAGCAGTTACGCTGGCGTATCTATTGATACGCCGCGTAACTGCTAGGTTGCTCCGGCGTATCTTTGTTTTGTATCCACAAAACAAGATACGCCTGAAGCTGGGCTAGATCCGACTGGCGTACGTCTTAGTACGCCGTCGGATCTAAGGTGCATATTTACGCTGGCCGCTAGGTGGCGCTTCCGTTGATTTCCGCGTCGACCTAAATTAGCTAGGTACGTGAATCCACAAACGTACGTCCGGCCGGCGCATTTTTTTACGTTGTTTCCGTAAGGCTTTTTTCAGCGTAACGTTACCCCTGCTATATGAGGCGTAGCCAATGTTAAGTATGGACGTCGGGCCAGCGTCAAATTTTCCGGCGTGTACGTCGTTTGCGTAAAACGTTCGCGAATAGGGCTTTGCGTAGAATGACGTTCACGTCGAAAGCATTGGCTTGTTGCGGGTTAATTTGGAGCATGCGCACTGGGACACCCCCACGGACGGCGCATGCGCCGTTCAGAAAAAACATCATTTACGTCAGGTCAAGACGTATTAACATAAAACACACCCCCATCTCATCCATTTGAATTGCGCGCCCTTACGCCGACACAGTTACACTACGCCGCCGTAACTTACGGCGCAAATTCTTTGTGGATACGGGAAATACGCTGTAAGTTACGGCGGCGTAGTGTATCTGAGATAAATCGGAGTAAAAAAACCCCGCGCTACGTGGATCTGGCCCCTTGTTTTTAATGTGAACTGTTAGACAGGATCCATTTGGTTTTGTTGCTGGCTAGCTGGTAAGTGAGCTGGTAATTTTATTTTGTTTTTGATGTGCATTGCCCTTTCATGTGCTCGTTGCTGCAAAGGATAGTTCTAGGTTGGGGTGATTGCCATTTGGTTGTGTGTGAAAGATAGCACCATAGAGTAGAACTGAACCAGTTGTTTGTACTTGAAGTGGAACTAATGGCTTAAAGTAAAACCAATAAAAAGAGATTTCCAAGCTCAAACTTACCATACAGACAGCGACCAACCGAATTGACCTGTCTAACAATATGCATTAAGAACAGGGGTTTAGTCTGCACACTTTAACAAATACATGCATAAGCTACAGGCCCCATCAAGGCACTCTTTTTTCTTTAGTCCCCTAACTCTAACTTCTGAGAGTCTCCGCAATGGGAGCACATGCATTTTAATGTATAGGCAGAGGGCAGGTGAGCCTGGAGGCAGGTTTTCTCTTGCAAAAGATAAATACAATGTTGTTTCTGCAATAAAATAAATCAACCTGCCTGCTCGCCGTCTTCTTTGGAATGTACGCTGAGCTGCTCATGCACAGCCCAATTTTACATTCTGGCACAGATCATGTGTGTTGGGATGACTGAACTCCAGCACGTGCACAGAAGTGATGTCTTCCCATGTTGGCCAATGAAGATGTCCACATCACCACACCAGGAAGAAGCGGTGTAGACGATGCCGGCGCTGACGCGGGACCTCAGACCGTTAAAGTGAGTGAGTGAATAACTTATATAGCTCTACAAATGCAAACTGAATTGCCTCAAGGCGCTTGGTATCCATTTCCTTCCATTTAGCCTTCAGAAAAGATGGGTCTTGAGTTTTTTCCTAAAGGCCAGGTGATTTGCTTCCGTTCGGATATTAGTTAAAGGCAGTGGCCCGGATTCAGGTACATTTGCGCGATATTTGCGGGGGAGCAGGGCAACGATTTTGCCCTGCGCCCCCGCAAATATTTTGCGCTGCCCTCGATTCACGGAGCAGTAGCTCCGTGAACTGCGAGGGCGCGCCGGCAAATTTGCCCAGCGTAAGCGCGCGCAAGTTAAATGATCCCGCCGGGGGCGGGAATCATTTAAATTAGGCGCGCTCCCGCGCCGAGCGTACAGCGCATGCTCCGTCGGGATACTTTATCGACGTGCATTGCGGCAAATGACGTCGCAAGGACGTCATTTGCTTCAAAGTGAACGTGAATGGCGTCCAGCGCCATTCATGAATCACTTACGCAAATGACGTGAAATTCAAATTTCACGTCGCGGGAGCGGCGGCTATACTTTAGCATTGGCTGCCCCTACTATTAGAAGGGGCAGCCTTGCGCTAAAGTTGCCGTACGGAAACTCCGTACCTGGCTTGCGCGGGGCCCGCGCAAGTTTGTGAATCAGTTGGTAGTATGCAATTTGCATACTACACGCTGATCACAATGGGAGCGCCCCCTAGCGGCACACGCAAGAATGCAGCCTAAAATCTGCGAGGCATAAGAGCCTTATGCCGCGCAAATTTTAGGCTGCAGTCTGTGTAACGAGGTTCCTGAATCAGGAGCACTCGTTACACCAGAGCAAGTAAGCAATTGCGCCGTGTAACTTATGGTTACACGGGCGCAATTGCTTCTTGAATCTGGGCCAGTGTTGCCAAGCATCAGTATTTTTACAGGCAATCAGTAAAAAACAGGCAATTTTTTCATGCCATAAATGCCAGTAAAAAGAAAAGGGTGCCAGTAAAAAATATGGCTGTGACACTTGGCTAGGTCAGGAGCCGGCCGAGACCATCCGAATGCCTGCTACAGTGTGTTTGGCCGGCTCTGGTGGAGGCGGTGCCTGAGCATGTCCTGTGATGTCATAGTGCAAGGGAGCCTAGCAGAGCAGCCAGAGCCTCGTGTGCGGGTCAGGAGCGGGCCTGTCAGTGCCGTTTAGACTGGAGTGGACTGGAGGATCACCTGGCATAGAGAGTGACTGTCGCTGTGACCCAGGAGGGGACATGTTGTGTCAGTGATCTGTGCTGCTACACACTGCTGTCATTGTCACTGTGAGAGTCAGTTTCATATGTGTTTGTGCCTGACTTAATCTACTTTCTTACCCTCCTGAGTCCTGTCCTGAAAATACAATAAGAAATATGTTTTTTGCATTTTTATGTATCTTAAATCATATTGCTAATTGCGTATTGTACTTGCTTGTAGCCTAAGGGGCAGATCCACAGAGAGAGTACGCCGGCGTATCCACTGAAATTTCCTGCGTCGTATCCTTAGTTTGAATCCTCAAACCAAGATACGACGGCATCTGGGTTAGATCCGACAGGCGTATGGCTTCGTACGCCTTCGGATCGTAGATGCAATACTTCGGCGTCTGCTGGGTGGAGTTTGCGTCGTTTTCCGTGTCAGGTATGCAAATTAGCTATTTCCGACGATCCACGAACGTACGCGTGGCCGTTGCATTCTCTTACGTCGTCTCTAGTCTGCTTTTTCCGGCGTATAGTTAAAGCTGCTTTTTTGCGGCGTATAGTTAGACTTGCCATGTTAAGTATGGCCGTCGTTCCCACGTTTATTTAGAATTTTTTAATTTTTTTTGCGTAAGTTGTCCGTGAATCAAGATGGACGCAATTCACGTCTAAGTTAAAAAAAATGACGTCCTAGCGACGTCATTTAGCACGATGCACGGCGGGAAATTTAGGGACGGCACATGCACAGTTTATTCGACGCGGGGACGCGCTTCATTTAAATAAAACACGCCCCCTAATCGCCGATTTGAATTCAGCCGCCAGAGATAGACTACGCCGCCGTAGCTTACGGCGCGAAATCTTCCTGGATTCGAACTAAAGCCAGGTAAGGTACGGCGGCGTAGCGTATCTCTGATACGCTGCGCGGGTGCAGATCTCTGTGGATCTGCCCCTAAATACTGATATTTGCACTTAAAACTGTAATTTTTTAACTTTTGGAAATGCCAGTAAAAACTTGTCTGTGCCAGTAAATGTTGGGTGGTTTGTCAGTAAATTTCAGTCTGGTAGGTTGGCAACACTGGTTAAAGGAGAGGTAAGCATTGAGGACTTTGGGCCAAATCCTCAAAAGAGATACGACGGAGTAACTGCTGTTACTCCGTCGTATCCCTGGTCCTAACTATGGAACTGATCCACAGAATCAGTTTCCCATAGTTAGGACGAAGATCCGACATGTGTAATTGAATTACACTGTCGGATCTTAGGATGCAGTACCGCATCCGCCACTGGGGGCATTTCGCGTCGAAATGCCGCCTCGGGTATGCAAATTAGGACTTACGGAGATCCACGAAGCTTTTCAGCTTAGTTTTTTCTCCGTAAGTTTTATTTTGCAAACGCAAAATTAGGGCTGCTTTTACAAGGTGTAAACTGTTTACACCTTGTAAAAACAGACCTTTCTTGCTAGCGACGCGATTTTTTTTTAATTACAATTTTTTTTTTGGCGCCGTATCTTTTTTTTTACCCGACGCAACTTTATTGTCCCGTCGCGATCCACAAAGCCCCGCATAACGTAATTTCGCGATATGCACGTCGGGAAAATGACGTCACGAGCATGCACAGTACGGCCGGCGCGGGAGCGCGCCTCATTTAAATGGGAATCGCCCCCTGGAGAAGAGGAACGCCTTGCGCCGGCCGGATTTAAGTTACACCGCTCAAAATTTCTAGGTAAGTGCTTTGTGGATCAGGCACTTAGGTAGAAATTTTGCGGCGGTGTAACTTAAATAGGAAAAATTACGTTACGCCCGCTGGCTGAGGATTTGCCCCTTTAGTTCCACTTTAAGGTGATTGAAGCTGTATTTACGCACCTGCAACCAAGGAACTGAGAAGAAGACACCTGAAAGCTTGCCCTGAAAATGTAACTGTTTGTGCAAATTCAACAAAGTATCACAGAGACAATGCTTAATTGTTTTGTTTGTACTACAAAGCTCAGGAAGTGCGGAGCGATGAGCTGCGTCGGCAAGAGACATCTCAATCCCTGTCTGAACAAGCCCAAACTTGTATTGTTTCTGACCAGAAATGGCTTTATTCTTAGGTAAAGAAACAATTAATATGAACAACCGAGGAAGAGTTTCTAGAACGTCATCACCACTAACGACCAGCTGTTTTGATAAAAATTCCAGCAGGGAATGAGGTATCAGCATGGCCATTTTAATTAAATTCCAGTGTATTGTATTTTTTTGACGAGGGATCTTTAGATACACACACTTTCCCACATTTCTGGTTCTCACATTTCACTTTCTGTAGGAGGGATCTTGCCCCCCCCCCCCTATATCCTGCGTAATGTCTTACGTCTTGCCAGGCGGGGGGTAACCTTGTGATGTCCCCAGGCAGGGGGTTGTTGCAGCAGACGTGTTCTTACAGTTTCCTGGGGAAAGTAGAAAACTTCATCCAAGCCTAACCACAAATGTAAATTCCATCTTTAATTAAAGAAGTGAAAAAAATATGATGTACCATGTATGCCAGATATAGGGAATATATATAGAAAAAATGAAATAGGCATCATTGCATAACCATGCTGTGAGTATCAAGTTAGGAGGTACAGTATACGTATAGTTTTACTTTTATATTTGGTGTATGTGTGAAATGATCTTGAAAATAGGCTACTGAAGTAAAGCCCTGTACACACGGGCCAGAATCTCGTCAGGAAAAAAACATAGGGGCAGATCCACAAAAGAATTTAAATTTAGTGCGTCATATCTTTGTTTTGTATCCACAAAACAAGATACAACGGCATCTCGGCTAGATCCGACAGGTGTACGTCTTAGGCCTGGTACACACGAGAGGATTTATCCGCGGATACGGTCCACCGGACCGTTTCCGCGGATAAATCCTCTCGAGGATTTGCGAGGATTTTGATCCGATGGAGTGTACTCACCATCAGATCGAAATCCGCGCTGAAATCCCATCGCGATGACGTGTCGCGCCGTCGCCGCGATGTGCGCGACGCTGTCATATAAGGAATTCCACGCATGCGTCGAATCATTACGACGCATGCGGGGGATTGATTTGGACGGATTGATCCGGTGAGTCTGTACAGACCAGCGGATCAATCCGTTGGGATGGATTCAAGCGGATAGATTTGAAAGCATGTCTTCAAATTTTTATCCGCTGGAAATCCATCCCAGGGGATAAAAATCCGCGGAAACAGATCCGCTGGATTGTACACACCAGGGGATCTATCCGCTGGAGCCGGTCCGCGGATCAATTCCAGCGGATGGATCCTCTCGTGTGTACGGGGCCTTAGTATGCCGTCGGATCTAAGCTGCAATTTTTCGGCGGCCGCTAGGTGGCGTTTCCGTCGAAATCCGCGTCTAGTATGCAAATTAGCTAGTTACGGCGATCCACGAACGTACGTCCTCCCGGCGCATTTTTTTACGTTGTTTGCGTCGTATCGTTAAAGCTGCTGTTATGAGGTGTACTCAATGTTAAGTATGGCCGTCCTTCCCGCCTAGAAATTTGAAATTTTTAGGTTGTTTGCGTAAGTCGTTCGCGAATAGGGATTTGCGTAGAATGACGTCACCGTCGGAAGCATTGGCTTGTTCCGGGTTAATTTCGAGCATGCGCACTGGGATACCCCCACGGACGGCGCATGCGCAGTTAAAAAAAACGTCGTTTACGTCGGGTCACGACGTATTTACATAAAACACGCCCCCATCACATCGTTTTGAATTCCGCGCCCTTACGCCGCCAAAGATACACTACGCCGCCGTAACTTACATCGTGAATTCGTTGAGGATTCGAAAAAAAAAAAGATAAGTTACAGCAGCGTAGTGTATCTTAGGATACGCTACGCCCGGCGCAATATTGCGCCGTTGTACGTGGATCTACCCCATAGTTTTTCCTGCCGAGATTCTTGGCAAGAATCTCTTGCCGCCCAAGTGTACACTCCTTTCAAAAGAACCAAGGTTCTTTTGGAAGGCAAGAACGCAGTGACGTCATTGCATACGATGAGCATGCGCTCGTCACATTCGATGCCGTAGCCGCCCTCTTGCTGCACCCTACCCATGCCTAGAAAGCTACCGCGCATTCGTCAAAGTCATTTTGAGAATGCGCGGGTTTCCACGGCGATAGGTAAGTATTCACACTCTCTGGTTTCTCGGCAGGAAAGCTGCCGAGAATCTCACAACGAGAAAATAGAGAACGTGTTCTCTATTTTTCTCGTCTAGATTCTGGATTCTGCCAGCAGTTTCCTTGCTGGTTCTTGCCGAGTGAACCAAGTGAGTGTACGAGGCTAAAGACTAATTAGGGACACATTTGGGCTTATTCAATAATGGTCAATGGAGTAAACTACCAAGTTAAAGATGAATTCCAAGTTTGGATATTAAAGCAGAGTTCCACCCAAAAATTTAACTTCCGCTGATCGCATTCCTCCCCCCACGGTAATCTACGCCATGTCCGACCCCTCCTCCGCCCCCCCCCCCACTATCTTCTGGGAGACACACAGGTCCCAGAAGACAGCAGGGACCAGTGAGGACGCCCAGCGCAACTTTCGCATGTACAGTAGGGAACCAGGCTGTGAAGCTGCAAGGCACAAGATGGCAGCACCTCCACCCGAGAGCCAAGGGACAGATCGGCTTCGGGTGAGGACATCACCCTGGACAGGTAAGTGTCCATAAATTTAAAAGTCAGCAGCTGCAGTATTTACTCCAGCTTAGACCAATGTAACCATGTATATACCATACTTGGTTTATTCCTCAGGAAGATGGAAATCACTGAGGTAGACACCGCTACTCCAGTGATCTCCACCTGCTTCTGGGTCCCATGCCTAGAGGCTGCCCTGCTGCATTGTAAACAGCACGGCTCCATTCAGAGAATGCTATGTCTTTTCTTAATAAATGCAAAGAGTTCTCTGTCTGGATGAGGTGTAGAGGTGGGGTGGTGATGTCACGCCCCCCGCCTCGTCCCATCAGAGAATCAGGGAATGCTTTGCATTCATGCAGAAAATACATATGGAGGATCATGATTAATGGCTTTTGACCATTTGTATCCCGGGCCACTTGGGAAATTATTGGCCTAGTTATGAGTACTCCATTCACCCATTGTGGTTTTAAGGTGGAGTGCCATCTAGACCACGGTCCCTGTAGGTCAGTTTGATCCATATGCATGTTCCCTGTGGCAGGGGTATTTTGGGGGTTCTCTAGGGGTATCTTTGCCCCAGCTCCTTGTGGGAGGACCACGTGACAGATTTTAGACGGAGGGTTTGAGGTTTGATATGTGGGTGGGTTATAGGTAGAGGAGGGTGTTTTGTGGGTATATGTGGGGAGGGAGAGAGGTATTTGGAACATGTGATCCTGTTATCTTTGAAGTATTTTAATAAACATATGAGGAGGTAGCCTCTGGGTGTAAACTCCTCGGTTTGTGATTTTTATATTTTTGGTATGCTGGCTCCTGTGATTACACCCACCCTATATGGATAGGGGAGCACCACCTCGCTATTAATATTGTGCGGGGTTCCCAAGACCGACACATTTTTGGGTGTGCTTTAAATATATATATATATATATTACATTAAAAATATAAATTAATTCAAGGTATGTAGACCTTATAATGTTCCAAACGTTGTTTGTGTATAGAATGTATGGACCAGATCCACAACCAGCGGGCGCAACGTAACTTTTGTGATTTAAGTTACACCGCCGCAAATTGTCCAAGTTAGTGCCCGATCCACAAAGCACTTACCTGGAAATTTGCGGCGGTGTATCCTAAATCAGTCCGGCGCAAGGCGGGCCAATTCAAATGGGGCGAGTCCCATTTAAATTAGGCGCGCTCCCGCGACGGACGTACTGCGCATGCTCTCGACGCTATTTTCCCGACGTGCTTTGCGTTACGTTGCGCCAAGTTTTGTGAATCGCGATGGGTAAAAAAGAGATGCGGCAGGAAAAAAAAAAAATTAAAAAAAAAATTGACAGCGACGCGGGAAAGACGGGTATACTTTTACATGGTGTACTAACTTTACACTTTGTAAAAGCAGCCCTATCTTTGCGACGGCAAACTAACACTTACGGCGACTTCACGAAGGGAAAAACCTTCGTGGATCTCCGTAAGTGCTAATTTGCATACCCGACGCTGGTTTACGACGAGAAATGCCCCCAGCGGCAGCCGCGGTACTGCATCCTAAGATCCGACAGTGTAAAACAATTACACCTGTCGGATCTTAGGGATATCTATGCGCAACTGATTCTATGAATCAGCCGCATAGATAGAAACAGGGATACGACGGCGTATCAGCAGATACGCCTGTGTATCCCTTTTGTGGATCTGGCCCTATATTCTTAGGGGTCTTTCACACAAGATTTACACATTTTTCCAATAGGATTCAATTGGAAACATGTTTAAATTCGCAGTGGAATCTTGTGTGAAAACATTAATTAAACCCCTTAGTGCTAATTCATGTTAATTCATCTATTAACTAAAAATAAATGTGTATTGTGAATTACAGGTAAAGACAGAAAACCAGTAATAAAATAAAAAATGCCTAATTCTTTAATTCACGCAAGTTCTAAGGAACTCAGAGAAACAAAAGCAGTAACTAGTAGCGTGAGAGAAATTGTAGAAGATACAAAAAAAAAACGTAATACATTTGAGAAAAAAATGGAAGTAAGTTTTTCATACCTGGATTGAAAGCATCAATTAATGCAAAGGACACCAGGGTCTAGAAACTGCCCTTTTAATAGGTACCTGATTCTAAATGTATACAAGTCTTTATACAGAGATTAACTTTCCACTTAAAGCGGAACTCAACCCAAAAGGGGAAGTTCTGCTTTAAGGCCTCCTCTCTCCTCACCTGCTGCTTTTTGCACTTTGAACGACAATTGCGTGGTTTTGCTACAATGTACCCATATGAAATTTTCATAATTTTTTGGAGCCAGATAGCTTTATTTTGGTTGTATTTAAACTGTTTGTAAACCCCCCTCCCCCCCCCCCCCCAAAAAAAGATCCTGTTCCCTTAAAGCATGCATAACAGCACAGTGTTTGTGCTGTGTAATTTGGCCCCTTCTATCACCTAAAAAACCTGGCTGATCCTGCCTGGCTATCCCCTCCCCCTGTAAACTGACCACGGTTTATCATGGCTGCTGAGCCCTGATACCAAGGTCAGTTTATGTGCTTCCGTCAGCAGCTCTCTGTCCTCCTTTTCCCTATCCTCTCCCCCTGTTCCTCCCTGACTGTCAGTTAGTCTGTGCCACTCGGCTCCCCGCCCCTTTCCCTCTTGCTGTTATCATAACTGTACTACAACATCCCATCCTTTCTGTTAGCTAACATTATCTATCCTAGTGTCTGTGCTGAAAAAAATGCAGGTTATACCTTACATCAAAGAGTCTCTCGCCGCTTACTTGACTCCCCGACTCTCTATTCTCTCTCCTCCTCTCCTGACGTCAGCAGGAGTGCTCAGCCCCGCCCACTATAGCTGTCAGCTGGGCAGAGGAGAGAGCTGATGAGTCACATGAGCACCAGGAGAGGCTATGAAATAAGATAAGATCTGCTTTTTTTTTAGTATAGACACTAGGATAGGTAATGTTAGCTAATAGCGGGGATGGGATGTTTGTATAACAGTGCCTTAACAACCACTTTAATCACCACTGGGTCTTTTTATTTTTTGCTAAACAAATGAAAAAAGACCAAAAAGAACAAAACTTTTTTCTTAGTTACTGTTATTACTGTTAAAGTTTTGCAAATAAGTCATTTTTCTTTTACACTGATGTGCGCTGATGAGACTGCACTGATGGGCACTAATGAGGTCACACTAATGAGGCTGCACTGATGAGGCTGCACCGATGGGCACTGATAGGTGGCACTGATAAGCTGCACTGATGGGGCTGCACTGATGATCAGGGCACTGATGATGAGTGCTCTGATTATCAGTGTAATCAATGTGCTGACAGCGTTGCCGGTTATCGACTCCCCAGGGTAACGGACCTCCATGGACACCCTCCCAGAACTGGGCAGCATCGCTGTAGTTATCTTTCGGCTATAGAGCAGTATTGAAGTTATTCATTTTCAGAAACCGACTGGAGCTCCTCTTTAAGCTGGCCATACAACAGTAGCATTTAGTTTGAACTATCAGCTGGGAATTATTTTAAATTGATCGTCAGAACATTTGAGCTTGCCATCATTGAGATCAGCTAATTGTATTCGAAAGGCCTTAAAATGTTGTGGCCAGACCAGCTATTCAGTGGAATCTCAGACATATTACACAGATTTATTTTGTGCCTGGCAAATGCTCATTACAATCTGTATTATTTTTCCCAAACGAAAACCATATTTACAGTTAAGCCTCATACACACGACCGGACTTCCATTGGACAAATCCGTGGATTTTTGTCCGAAGGGCGTTGTCCGTGAACTTGTTCTGCATACAGACGGCAGAAAATGTTCAGCCAACATACTGCAAACTATGGGCTAGATCCTCAAAGAAGTTACGCTGGCATATCTATTGATATGCCACGTAACTTCTAGTTTGCTCCGGCGTATCTTTGTTTTGTATCCACAAAACAAGATACGCCTGAAGCTGTGCTAGATCCGACTGGCGTACGTCTTAGTACGCCGTCGGATCTAAGTTGCATATTTACGCTGGCCGCTAGGTGGCGCTTCCGTCGAAATTCCACGTCGAGTATGCAAATTAGCTAGATACGCAAATCCACAAACGTACGTCCAGCAGGCGCTTTTTTTTTTTACGTAGTTTCCGTAAGGCTTTTTTCAGCCTATAGTTACCCCTGCTATATGAGGCGTACTCAATGTTAAGTATGGCCGTCGTTCCCGCGTTGAATTTTGAATTTTTTACGTAGTTTGCGTAAGTCGTTCGCGAAGGGCTTTGCGTAGAATGACGTTCACGTCGTAAGCATTGGCTTGTTGGTTAATTTCGAGCATACGCACTGAGATACCCCCACGTCCGGCAGGCGCTTTTTTTTTACGTAGTTTCCGTAAGGCTTTTTTCAGCCTATAGTTACCCCTGCTATATGAGGCGTACTCAATGTTAAGTATGGCTGTCGTTCCCGCGTTGAATTTTGAATTTTTTACGTAGTTTGCGTAAGCCGTTCAAAAAAAACGTCATTTACGTCGGGTCAAGACGTATTTACATAAAACACGCCCCCATCACATCCATTTGAATTGCGCACACTTATGCCGCCAAAGTTACACTACGCTGCCGTAACTTACGGCGCAAATTCTTTCAGGATATAGAAAATACGATGTAAGTTACGGCGGCGTAGTGTATCAGACATACGCTACGCTGGATGGAAAGATGCGCCAGGGTACATGGATCTGGCCCTATGTGTTTTTTCAGCTCTTTACCGCCACCCTTTAGGCAATATCTGCTATTGTTGTCTGATGTTTAGCATTGGTTCAGGGCATGCGTGTTTATACTTTGGATTTTAGTCCGACGAATTTGTGTACACACGATCGGATAATCCGACATCACACATTTGTTGTCGGACAATTTGAGAGCATGCACAGCCAATATTTGTTGTTGGAAATTCCCACAACAATTGTCCGATGGAGCATACAGACGGTCGGATTATCCGAAAAAAAACACGTCCATCGGACAATTGTTGTCGGAATATCCGATCGTGTGTACGGGCTAGGGTTATACCGATACTAGTATCGGTATCAGGACCGATTCCGAGTATTTACGGGAGTACTTGTATGCCCCCGATACCTAAATAGAATACTTCCCTCCCCCCCCCCCCGCCGCCGCCAACGCCACGCCGTATCCCCGCTGCCGCCGCCACTTGGTTAATACGGGCGGGGAACATTACAGCTTTCATTTGAATAGCTGTAGTGTTTCCCGCCGCGCCGCGTATAGACACTCCCCCTTGCTCGGGTGAACTGTCCAATCCCGAGCAAGGGGGAGTGTCTATACGCAGCGCGGCGCGAAAGACTACAGCTATTCAAATGAAAGCTGTAATGTTCGCCGCCCGTATTAACTAAGTGGCGGCGGCAGCGGGGATGCGGCAGCATGTAGGTAAGGGGGACATGGCTGCATATATGGGGGGACATGGCTGGATATGGGGGGGACATGGCTGGATATGGGGGGGACATGGCTGCATATGGGGGGACATGGCTGCATATGGGGGGACATGGCTGGATATGGGGGGGGACATGGCTGCATATGGGGGGACATGGCTGCATATGGGGGGGGGACATGGCTGCATATGGGCGGACATGGCTAGATATGGGGGGGACATGGCTGCATATGGGGGGACATGGCTGGATATGGGGGGGACATGGCTGCATATGGGGGGACATGGCTGGATATGGGGGGGACATGGCTGCATATGGGGGGGACATGGCTGGATATGGGGGGACATGGCTGGATATGGGGGGGACATGGCTGGATATGGGGGGACATGGCTGGATATGGGGGGACATGGCTGCATATATGGGGGGGACATGGCTGCATCTGTGGGGGGACATGGCTGCATTAGGGGACACATTTAAAAAAAAGTATCGGTATTCGGTATCGGCGAGTACTTGAAAAAAAGTATCGGTACTCGTACTCAGTCCTAAAAAAGTGGTATCGGGACAACCCTAGTATGGGCCTTTAGAATTTCATTCATTTAAAAAAAAAAATTTCAAAAGCAAAAATGTTTTAACAAAATTCTTCCAGTACATCGGCAGCTCCGGTAATGTTTATTGTTTGGTGTCAAAGACATTAATCTGATCATTACATTAATGAGACTTTTTCTTGTGCAAATTGTTTAATTACATAGTCAGCTTTGTGTGCCCGTGTTTATGCATTTTATATATAGTCCCCTACTGCTATTTTGTGCATTTATATACAGTAAACACACTGTACTATTTTCTTGCTAAGCGGATAGAACATATGCAGGCATCAATAGTGTTGTAATGAGTTGAATACAGATGGGTCCTTGGTTTTCTTTCATATGTACATACCTTGTCATGTACTCTAGTCCTGTCCAGTGGTGAGCACAGGTACTCAGTGGTAGTATTAGCATGTGTAAGCTGGGTGGCTCCTGCCATCTGCTCTTATCACAGGAGGAGGTACACTCTGCTCTTATCTCCTCATTATTCCCCACTGATTTCCATTGTTTTTCAAGAGTTGTGGGGGAGGAAGGGACATTAATGAGAACAGAGTCTGGATGACTTCAACCTGCTGATAATGGGCTCCCCCCTCCCGCCAGCGCACACTGGGCTGCCTTTTACTAATCATCTTGTAGACAGGGAATGAGCACACTTCTGTTACTAGACATTACCATAAGATCAGTACTTTCCTCAACTTGTTTAAAAAGATATGCTGATCAGAAATCTCATCATGGTAATATCTATAGGGTCAGCCAACCTATGTTAGAATTGCACATACTTGCAATTGTGTTACTTTACTTTAAAGAGGAAGTAAAACCCTGCAAAAGAAAGGCATAATGAGCTAGTATGCATAGCATACTAGCTCATTATGAATGACTTACCTGAGATCGAAGCCCCCGAAGCGCTCCTCGTTCCCCTCCGCCGCCGCAGCCGCCATGTTGCCTACGAGTCCCTTTCGTGTATCACCGCTCCGGCGCTGTGACTGGCCGGAGCGGCGATGACGTCATCCCTGTGCATGCACGCCAGACCGGCACGATCCCTGTGCATGCGTGAGTTTCCAGCATTATCCCATTGATAAAACCGGCACGTTCAGTGCACCTGCGCCGTTGTCTACGGTGCGCAAGCGCCTTAGGCCTCGTACAGACGAGAGGATATCCGCTGGAAACGGTCTGCCGGACCGTTTCCAGCGGACATTCCTCCTCCAGATTTTGATCTGATGGCTTGTACGCACCATCAGATCAAAATCCCCGCGGAAAACATCCGCAGTGACGTGCTGCGCCGTCGCCGCGACGATGACGTGGCGACGTGCGCGACCCTGGAAGGTAAATACTTCCACGCATGCGTCGAATCACTTTGACGCATGCAAGGGATGGGGATCGGGCGGACTTATCCGGTGAGTCTGTACAGACGACCGGATAAGTCCGAGGGACTGGATTCCAGCGGATAGATTTCTTAACATGCTAAGAAATTTTTATCCGCTGGAAATCCGTCGGCTGGATTTTTATCCGCTGGAAAATGTCTGCTCGGGCCTACACACGACCGGATCTGTCTGCTGGAACTGATCCGCGGATCAATCCCAGCGGATAGATCCGGTCGTGTGTACGGGGCCTTAGACATCGGTGCCCGATTTTCTGCAAATATCTCCTTAAAGGGGTTGTAAAGGTAAATGTTTTTACCTATGCATTAAGGTGAAAAAACATCCGATGGTACCGCCCCCCCCCCCCCCCCCGAGCCCCCGTTTTACTTACCTGACCCTTCGAAAGTCCCGGGCACGTCCATGTGATCCTCTTCGGTCCCCAGCCTGGCCGTTGATTGGCTAGCCTGGATGGATTGATAGCAGCGCAGCCATTGGCTGGCGCTGCTGTCAATCACAGCAGATGACGCGGCGCGCCGGGGGCGGGGCCGAGTGATACAGTCGGCGGCTATGCCAGCCGATGTATCACGGGAGCACGCTCGCAAAAGCTTTCTACCATGCGAGCTTGCATGAAGGTAGAAAGCTTTTGCGAGGAGGAGCCGAAACAGCCGCAGAGGGACCCCAGAAGACAGGGTTCGGGGACACTAAATAAGCTGCACAGTGGAGGTAAGTATAACATGTTTGTTATTTAAAACATTTTTTTTTACCTTTTAGTGACCCTTTAACCGTGTAGATTAAGGAGATATTGATTGCAAGCACCTACAGGTAAGCCTTAATCTAGGCTTACCTGTAGGTGCAAGAAGTATCAGAGGGTTTACAACCACTTTAAACCTGGAGCTAAAGCGGTCAGATTCCAACACTGAACAACATATCACTGCCCACTTCTACGCTGTATAGTGACGGAATCTGCAAGACTGTTGTGTACTGTTGTATTATGTTGGAAACATTGGATTAGTTAGATATATTACAATTGCTCAGCGTCAGACCTCAATTGTGTATCATTGGCCACAATGGCTACTGTCTATCACAGCCAGTAAACCAATGAGGACAGAGCAGGGTCCGGGTTTCAGATGGACTGAAACCCGGACACATGATTCAAAACCCAGACTGTCTGGCATTATTCAGACAGAAATGTGGCTCGGAACAAAGCCGGACAGGAGGATGAGGGGGCACTATGTCCGCCGCATTACTATTCTCATTGGAGTGCCCAAAGGTGTGCCCCGTCTGTTACAATCCTATAGTGTATACTACAAAAAAAAAAAAAAAAATTGCTGTTTGGCTTTAAGAAAAAGTGGCAACCTTAAGTGGGCGGTCCGCTTCAAGATAAAAGTGGTCTCTGCGGCGGATTTGCCTCAAGATCGGTGGCGGGAGAGGGCCCCCCCACCTCCGGTGCCCTCCGCCGCTTAACTGAGCCGTCGGTAGCAGCGGAGGCGTTCGCGTCTGCTCCCTAGGCTGATATGTTGACGAGTGAGGGGAAGATGGCCCCCACCCTTCTCCATATCATTGCAGAGCGGAAGCGATGTCAAAACGTCACTTCTGCCCAATACTCTCAAAGGTACATTTTTTTTTAAATTACATTAAATTAATATAACTTTTTTTTATTGCATTTTAGTGTAAATATGAGATCTGAGGTCTTTTTGACCCCAGATCTCATATTTAAGAGGACCTGTCATACTTTTTTTTCTATCAGATGGGATTTTTACATTCCTTGTAATAAGAATAAAAGTGACACAATTTATTTATTTATCTTAAAAAGAACAGTGTAAAAAATAAAAACAAAAGGTAAAATAAATAAGAAAAAAAAATGTTTTTTTTTTAAACGCGTCCTGTCCCACTGAGCTCGCCTGCAGAAATGAACGCTTACGTGTGAGGTATCGCCGCGATCGTTAAAGTGAGAGAAATAATTCTAGCCCTGGACGTCATCTGTAACTCAAAACATGCAACCTGTAGAATTTTTTAAACGTCGCCTTTGGAGATTTTTAAGGGTAAAAGTTTGTCGCCATTCCACGAGCAGATGCAACTTTGAAGCGTTACATATTGGGTATCAATTTACTCGGCGTAACATTATCTTTCACAATTCCAAAAAAAATTGGGCTAACTTTACTGTTTTTTTTTAAAAAAAAAGTGCGCTTGTAAGGCCGTTGCGCAAATACGGTGTGACAAAAAGTATTGCAACGACCGCCATTTTATTCTCTAGGGTGTTAGAAAAACATATATGTAATTGGGGGTTCTAAGTAATTTTCTAGCAAAAAAAATGTTGGAACTTGTAAATACCAAATGTCAGAAAGAGGCTCGGTCCTTAAGTGGTTAAAGTAGAACTATAGGCAAATTTTTTTTCCATTTAGGCTAGAGTAAGGCCAGTGCATTTCACGGAAAACCCCCTTCATCAGGGCCTCCTGATAGTACTGCAAAAATATACAAAGAACATATAAAACAATGATCACTGACTAACACAGGAAATTCATCACCAACATATCACGTATTATCTTACAGCTGATTACTACTTCTTTAATGCTACAATTTTCAATCATACTATACTATAAAGATTTAATTCATCCCTCCTGTGTGTGTTCATAGTGGATATGATTTTTCATGATTTTATTTGTCAAATGATTTTGAGACAATATGCATTATAATATGCGATGTAATGTGTTATTCTGTGATCATTATTTTATATATGTTCTTTGTATATTATTGCAGTACTACAGTATGTAACAGGATCTGAGGCCATGATGAAGCAGGGTTTCCCGCGAAATGCGTTGGTTCACTAAAGCCTTTTTCACATTGAGGCGTGGAGCCGCGGTGACGGTATAGCCGCGCTATTTGTAGCGTGGCTATACCGTCGTATTTACCGCGATATTCGGGTGCTAGCGGTGAGGTTCTAACCCCCGCTAGCGGCCGAAAAAGGGTTAATACCGCCCGCGTTGCGAGCGGTATTACCGCGCTTTCCCATTGATTTCAATGGGAAGGCGCGGTATTGGAGCGGTGAACACACCGCTCCTATAACGCGGTAAAGATGCGGCTAGCAGGACTTTTGGAGCGCTCCTGCTAGTGCACAGCCTTCGGGCTTTCACATTGAACACTACAGGGCAGGTTTTTTCATGCGGTATAGCAGCGCTATTTTTAGCGCTGTACCGCATGAAAACCGCCTCAATGTGAAAGGGGCCTTAATCACATCCCAAGGCCAGGACAAATATCACCCTGGAAGACTGATTTGTGGCTATGTTTTTCAACAACCATTTTAAGATTTTGTGATACTTTAATAACAGTATTATAAAGTGTTAGTGTTTATTGTACCCAAGGATTTAAATCCCAGACATTTCTGTATTTCAATAGATGTTTCTTATAGCGGATGTCCGCTGAAAAAAAAATATTAAAAGCCAGCAGCTACAAATACTGTAGCTGCTGACTTTTAATATCAGCACACTTACCTGTCCTGGAGTTCAGCGCTGTCCGCAGCAGAGGACGATTGATCGCTCGTCACTCTGCTGCCCCCCCGCCATCCTAGGTGAGGGAACCAGGAAGTGAAGCGCTCCGGCTTCACTGCCAGGTTCCCTACGGCGCATGCGCGAGTCGCGCTGCGCCGTCTGACTGGCTCCCACTGTGTTCTGGGAGCCGAGTGTTCCCAGAACACAACGGGGGGGACGGGAACTGACGTTCTGCCCCGCAGTCTACCCACAGATTGTGTGGCCGGAACTGGGTGCAAATACCTGTCTTTAGACAGGTACCTGCACCCCCCTCCCCGCTGAAAGGTGTCAAATGTGACACCAGAGGGGGGGGAGGGTTCCGATCAGCGGGAGTTCCACTTTAGGATGGAGCTCCGCTTTAAGGGATGGTAGCTCCTCCCCCACACACAAAACTTTGACTAGTTTCCCCATTGGAAGATCTCTCCTCTATCACTTTTCTGGAAACAACCCAAAATGTTCTTTTCCATTTTACTTTCAATGATAATTGAAACACAACAAACAAATACACAGGGTAAATCTCCCTAACGGGGACACAGACAGCAATGAAAGCTGACGGGTGTTCTAATCCCGCTCCACTCTATCCAAAATTTAAAAAAAATTGCCTTTAGTTATACTTTGTCACTTTAATCCCTTAAAGTGCTTCAACTGTGAACTTTAATAATTAATTGCTCCACGGTGCCTGCAGCTACAGAGGTCAGTGTGCACTTGTTTAAAAGCCTAATTACTGCTTCTTAATATTATGTAAATGCTTCAAAGTCAATTGCATGGCTAAAGGTTCGCTTAAACTCTTTTAAACCGCTTCATGGTCAAGTGAATAAGTTCTTTGACTATAAATGACACAGAAAGAATACATATCAATGCCACAGTGAAAATGTGCAAGATCAGAATTGCAAAACACGAGTAGTCTTTCTTTTGAAAGCGAAACACAAAAGGCAGACCAATTCTACAACAAATAATCGTGTCCCGTTACACCAGTGATCACGGGATCGCTGTCTTGACCTCTATGTAGAATGAGATCTCAAAGGAATGCGGCAGCTTGATTATGCTATGCATTCGAGGAACAAATCCACAACAGGTTTAAAGTACATCTAAAAAGTTCCAAACTCTGTTTGATATCATTCTAAATGTGCACCAGAATTTATGTTTGATTATCATGCTTGTTTATACTTCAATATGATTACTCATTATTTATTTATTAGATGTTAGGCGCCGAAATCCTGTGGCCTGGTTGATTGCCAGTTGAACTAAACACTGGCACTTAATGTAAACCGGCCATGAATATTAAAGCTGGGTATTTAGAATGTTGTTCAATGCTTTTCGTTGTAGGAATGTTGTAAGAACATTTGTTTAACCATTTTTTTAAAGATGGATATCTCGGTAACGGCAGCAGCCACTGCCACAACCGAGATATCTATCTTTTCAGTGAGGGGTCCTCTAAACCAGGGGTGTCAAACTGGCGGCCCTCCAGCTGTTCCGAAACTACAAGTCCCATCATGCCTCTGCCTGTGAGAGTCATGCTTGTAACTGTTAGCCTTGCAATGCCTCATGGGACTTGTAGTTTTGCAACATCTGGAGGGCCGCCAGTTTGACACCCCTGCTCTAAACGATAACGGTGGTCTCTGCGGCAGATTCACCGCAAGATCATCGTTATCGGCGGCGGGAGAGGGCCCCCCCCTCCCGCGCCTTCCGCCGCTTACCGGAGCCTGCTTGCTGTGGATGCGAGTGAGGGCAAGATGGCCTCCACCCGTCTCCATAGCATAGCAGGGCGGAAGCGACGTCAAAACGTCATTTCCACCCATGCTTCTTAGGCCTTGTACACACGGTCGGACAAAACCGATGAGAATGGTCCGACGGACCGTTTTCATCGGTTCACCTCTGAAGTGGCTGTACGGCCTGATATGTGTACACACTGTCAGTCCAAAATCCGATCGGGTCAGAACGCGGTGACGTCAAACACACGACGTGCTGAATAAAACTAAGTTCAATGCTTCCAAGCATGCGTCGACTTGATTCTGAGCATGCGCGGGTTTTGAACCGATGCTTTTCTGTACTAACCATCGGTTTGGTCCGATCGGGCAGTGGTCCATCGGTTCGGTTTTGAAGCATGTTTTAACATTTTGGACCGAAGGAAAACAGACCGATAGCCTATACACACGGTCGGTTTGGTCCGATGAAAATGAACTTCGGTCTTTTTGATCCCAGATCTCATGCCGCGTACACACGATAATCTTTCGGCATGAAAGAAAACGTCGTTTTTCAGCATGTCCAAAAAAAACACGTTTTTCCAACTTCTTTATTAAAAACGACGTTGCCCACACACCATCGTTTTTTAAAAATGATGAACAAAGCGCGGTGACGTACAACACGTACAACGTCACTCTAAAGGGGAAGTTCTATTCGCCTTTGGGCTGCTTTAGCTGATTCCTTGTTAGTAAAAGACGATTTGCGCTTTTTTGTCTGTTACAGCGTGATGAATGTGCTTACTCCATTATGAACGATAGTTTTACCAGAACGAGCACTCCCATCTCATAACTTGCTTCTGAGCATTCGCTGGTTTAAAGCGTTGTTTTAGCCCACACACGATAATTTTTTACAACCCGAAAAACAACATTTTTAAAAACGACGTTAAAAAATGCAGCATGTTCAAATTTTTTTTTTGTCGTTTTTCAGAAACTGAAAAACGATGTGCAGCCCACAGACGATCATTTTAAATGACGTTTTTAAAAACAATGCTTTTTTTCATGCCGGAAAATTATCGTGTGTACGCGGCATCATATTTAAAGTGGAGGTTCACCCGGAAATAACAATTTTTAAGATTAGATTGATGCTCATTTTGTCAAGTGGAATCGGGTAGTTTTTTTTAAATCGAAGCCGTACTTACCGTTTTAGAGATGCATCTTCTCCGCCGCTTCCGGGTATGGGCTGCGGGACTGGGCGTTCCTCCTTGATTGACAGTCTTCCGACAGGCTTCCGACGGTTGCATCTATCGCGTCACGATTTTCCGAAAGTACCCGAACGTCGGTGCGCAGGCGCCGTATAGAGCCGCACTGACGTTCGGCTTCTTTCGGCTACTCGTGACGCGATAGATGCAACCGTCGGAAGCCTGTCGGAAGACTGTCAATTTACATACGTGAGTAGCGCCCGCATATGAAAACGGTGTTCAAACCACACAAGTGAGGTATCACTGCGATCGTTAGAGCAAGAGCAATAATTCTAGCCATAGACCTCCTCTGTAACTCAAATGATGCAACCCATAGAATTTTTTAAACGTCGCCTATGGAGATTTTTAAGGGTAAAAGTTTGACGCCATTCCATGAGCGGGCGCAAATTTGAAGCGTGAGGCCTCGTACACACGATCGAGGAACTCGTCGTAAATGAAACATCATTTTCCTCGACGAGTTCCTTGTTAGGCTTGTCGAGAATCTTGACAAGCTTTATTTGCGTACACACTGTCAAGACAAAATCTCGTCATTCTCAAACACGTACGACGGGACTATAAAGGGGAAGTTTGATTCCACTGACGCCACACTTCTGAGCATGTGCGGGTTTCTAAGCATACACACGAACGTGTTTCTCGTCGAAAACCAGCCCGACGAGGAACACAACGAGGAAATTGAGACTCCCGTCGAGGAAAAAGAGAACTTGTTCTCTTTTTTTCTCATCGAGTTCCACGACAGTTTTCTCGATGAAAAACATACACACAACCGTTTTCCTCGGCAAAAAAGCTCTGCCACCAAATTTCTTGATGGATTCTGTCGAGGAAAACGGTCGTGTGTACGAGGCCTGACATGTTGGGTATCATTTTACACCGCACCTCACCCCAGCCGTTGCATTGTAATGTGAACCAGCCCTAATTATTAGTGGGATCAAATTTAGGTTTGTTTTTGACCGCAGTGATGAGAAAATTCGGGAAGGCAGGATGGAAAAAAAATGTATAATTTTCTAACAGTGTATGTGGCTTTTAACCACTTGAGACCCGCACTATTGACAAAAGACGTCAACAGCGCGGCTCTCAGGTGCCAACTGGACGTCTTTGGACGTCATTTCAAGTGCATTACCCGCGCGCGCCCCTGGGGGGCGCGCAGCGGGTAAACACTGTTCCGGCGCATCGCTGGGAAGCCGATGCGTGTACCTGGCGGCCGCGATGTTCGCCGGGTACATGCGATCGTCGGGAACACAGCAGGGACGTGGAGCTCTGTGTGTAAACACAGAGCTCCACGTGCTGTCAGAGGAGAGGAGACCGATCTGTGTCCCTTGTACATAGGGACACAGCATCAGTCACCTCCCCCAGTCACCCCCTCCCCCCACACAGTTAGAACACACCTAGGATACACATTTAACCCCTTCCTCACCCCCTAGTGTTAACCCCTTCACTGCCAGTCATATTTATACAGTAATTAGTGCATTTTTATAGCACTGATCGCTGTATAAATGTGAATGGTCCCAAATTTGTGTCAAAAGTGTCCGATACGTCCGCGGCAATATCGCAGTCCCAATAAAAATCGCAGATCGCCGCCATTACTAGTAAAAAAAAAATAATAATAAAAAAAATCATAATTCTGTTCCCCATTTTGTAGGCGCTATAACTTTTGCGCAAACCAGTCGCTTATTGCGATTTTTTTTTTTTTTTACAAAAATACGTCGAAAAATACGTATCGGCCTTAACTGAGAAAAAAAATAGTTTTTAAAAAAAAAAAAATGGGATATTTATTATAGCAACAAGTAAAAAATATATATATTTTTTTTAAATTGTCGCTCTTTTTTTGTTTATAGCGCAAAAAATAAAAACCGCAGAGGTGATCAAATACCACCAAAAGAAAGCTCTATTTGTGGGGAAAAAAGGACGTAAATTTTGTTTGGGAGCCACGTCGCACGACCGCGCAAATGTCAGTTAAAGCGACGCAGTGCCGGAAGCTGAAATTTCGCCTGGGCACAAAGGGGGTTTATGTGCCCAGTAAGCAAGTGGTTAACCACAAAAAGTGCGTTTGTTACAAAAACGAATGTTAAAAGGGAATGAAATCTTGAATGACATTCAAAGGTTCTGAGAATGTTGGTGCAATTTGTTTTGTAAGAATTTTCGAGGAAATTTTCGTTAAAAATTCTACTAGTGTATGCCGAGCTTTATTCCTAGTACACACGGTCGGATTTTCAGAGTAAAAAAGTCAGACGGGCTTTTTTTTTAGGAAAGTCCAGCCGTGTGTGACTTTTTTTTCGGAAGTCCGACGGACCTTAAAGAACCTTTTTTTTTTTCTTTCCGACGGACTCACGGCAGACTTTTGCACGGTCAAAATTCCGATCGTGTGTACAAGGCATGACAGACAGCACCATGACCGCATCTTCTTGGGATCTAAAGTGGCTTTCATGCTTCTATGAATAGGGGTGCTTTGCGAGCCTAAATCCAGGCTAGACCACAAACAGTTATGGTTAACCGCCTAAGTTCATACAGGAGATGACAGATGTCTCAAGCGTATAACATTTGAAGTTCTAGGAATCACAAACCAGGAGGGTACAATGCATTCAGCATGTCAGCACAATTTTCTAGAGGGAGAGGAGGGGAACACACAGGCAGGGTGGTGGGGGAGGGTCATAAACTTTTTTTGGCTGAGTGGGGGATGCTGCTGTTACGCTCTATAAGAGACTGTTTGGATGCTGCATTAGCAAAGCCTACAGTTATATACACATCAAGAGATCTCATTCATTTAGTGCTGGTAGGCGGTAGCTATTCTGGCACTGATATTGTAGCAATACAAGTTAGTCCCTAAAGTTTTTTTTTTCTAAACATTCTTTCCAAAAAAACTTTATTTCTGTATTAATTATTTATTACAGGTACTTATATAGCGCCAACAAATTTCACATTTATATTGCACATTCACATCAATCCCTGCCCTAAGGTCCCTAACTCACATTCATACATACCCATACTAGGGTCAGTTTAGACCAATGGCAGCTGGTGCTCAACACTTTTTGGGGGGGCAAACAAACTGAAAAACAATTGCAGCCACTGTGCCCATCAAATGCAGCTACTGTGCCATCAAACGCAGCCATTGTACCCATAAATTGCCGTCGCTGTGCCATCAAACGCAGCTATTGTACCCATCAATTGCCGCCATTGTTCCCATCAAACGCTGCCACTGTGCCCATCAAGCGCTTTTACCAGAGTTTAGGAGTTGCTGCGGTTAGGAGAGCTTCAACTTCCCTTAACATCCCTCTCCTGAACGCCGAAGAATAAAAATAATAAAAAAAAATAATAATAAAAAAAAATTGTAAAAAAATAATAATAATAATACAAATAAAGACACTGGCCCAGATTCAAGAAGGACTTGCGCCCGCGCAACCATAGGTTACGCAGCGCAAGTGCTTACTTGCTCCGGTGTTTGCGTAAGTGAAACGTGAATGGCGCTGGACGCCATTCACGTTCACTTAGAAGCAAATGACGTCCTTGCGACGTCATTTGCCGCGATGCACGTCGGGAAAGTTTCCCAACGGAGCATGCGCTGTACGCTCGGCTCGGGAGCGCGCCTAATTTAAATGATTCCCGCCCCCGGCGGGATCATTAAACTTGCGCACGCTTACGCCGGGCAAATTTGCGGGCGCGCCCTTGCAATTCACGGAGCTACTGCTCCGTAAATCGAGGGCAGCGCAAAATATTTGCGGGGGCGCAGGGCAAAATCGTTGCCCTGCTCCCCCGCAAATATTGCGCAATTCTACTTGAATCTGGGCCACTGACACCAATCTCGGCCCTGCTGACAAAGCCCTACTGACTTGCCCACTGCCATATACGGTATATTACACACGCATGTGTGTTTGAGCTTTGGTGTGCACACCCTAATGCCATAGGCTGCGCACACCTATGCCCTTGATCACCCTAGACGTTGAACCCCTTAGGCCCCGTACACACGATAGGATAGCCAGGGGACAACAGTCTGAAGGACCGTTGTCTTAGGTTAACCGATGAAGCTGACTGATGGTCCATCGTGCGTACACACCATCAGTTAAAAAAACCGATCGTGTCAGAACGCGGTGACGTAAAACACAAGGACGTGCTGAAAAAAACGAAGTTCAATGCTTCCAAGCATGCGTCGACTTGATTCTGAGTATGCGTGGATTTTTAACCGATGCTTTTGCATACTAACGATCGGTTTTGACCTGTCCATCGGTTAAATTTTAAAGCAAGTTCTCATTTTTTTATCCTAAGGTTAACTAACCTATAGGGCCTACACATGATCGGTTTGGACTGATGAAAACGGTCCTTCAGACCGTTGTCCTCTGGCTATCCTATCGTGTGTACAAGGCCTAAGGCCCCATACACACGAGAGCGGACCGTTTCCGCGGATAAATCCTCTCGAGGATTTCAGCGGATTTCCATGCGATGGAGTGTACTCACCATCGCATTGAAATCCGCGCCGAAATCCTCTGGCGATGACGTGTCGCGCCGTCGCCGCGACTATGACGCGGCGACGTGCGCGACGCTGTCATATAAGGAATTCCACGCATTCGTCGAATCATTACGACGCATGCGGGGGATCCCTTCGGACGGATGGATTCGGTGAGTCTATACAGACCAGCGGATCCATCCGTTGGGATGGATTCCAGCGGATAGATTTGTTTAGCATGTCAGCAAATATTCGATCTGCTGGAATCCATTCCAGGGGATAAATATCCGCGGAAACAGATCCGCTGGAGTGTACACACCATAGGATCTATCCGCTGAAACCCATTCGCTGGGATTTTTCAGCGGATGGATTCTATTGTGTGTATGGGGCCTTAGACTCCTTTCACACTGAGGCAGTTTTCAGGCGTTTTAGCGCTAGAAATAGCACCTGTAAAGCGCCTGAAAACTGCCTCTTATTCCTTACAATGGGTGCTTTCACACCCAGGCTGTAAACTTGCGGGACATTCGCAAAAGTCCTGCAAGCAGCATCTTTGGGGCGATTTGGGAGCACTGTATACAGCGCTCCCAAAACACCCCTGCCCATTGCAATGAATGGGCAGTGCTTCCGAAGCATCTGAAAAACGATTTGGAAGCGCCATAACACGTGAGTTTTTAACCCCTTTTTTGGGGGTTAAAAGCTCCCTGCTAGCTGCAAAAGCATCGCCTAAACAGCGGTAAAGCGCCACTAAAACGAGCAGCGCTTTACTGCTAATGGCCGCCGCTGTCAGTGTGAAAGGAGCCCTAATGTCACTGGTGATGTCAGTGGCAGTTAGTCAGTTCCCCCGAGCATCAGTTTGTTTTAGATTGCCTCCGCACTATCGCAGTCCCATTATAAGTCGCTGATCACCACCATTAGTATAAAAATGTATAATACTGTATATGTATAGAAAAAAATCCAGTATATATACCACAGTTTGTAGGAGCTATAACTTTCATGCAAACCAATAACTATACATTTATTGGGATTTTAGACATGTAGCAGAATACATTTTGGCCAAAACTTATGAGGAATGGTTTTTTTTTTATATATTTTGTAGCAGAAAGTAAAAAATACTTTTTTTTTTTTTTTCAAAGTTCCTGTATTTTTTTTTCATTTATATCGCAAAAAAAAAAACTTAGTGGTGATCAATTTTTTATACATTTTGTTTGGGTACAGTATTGCATAACTTGCACAATTACCAGTTAAAGTAGCACAGTGGCGGTGTGGTTGACGGGTCGGGGGATGGGATATTCATGGAGTCTTTCCTCAGCCCCCCTTCACACCACAACCCCCTTTACATCACAGTTTCCCCTTTCAAGCAGTCCCACAGTGCCCTCAGTTTCCCTTAACATCACAGCCCCCCTTTACATTACAGTCAGGGCTCAAGTCCTGCGGGAACGCGTGGGAACGGAGTTCCTGCACTTTTTTTTACAGCAGGAACGCAGTTCCCTTTGCAGGTCTAGAGCAGCCGAGCTGCCCGAGGTAATTCTTCACTAAGCGGCGATGCCCAGCTCGAGTCACTGTCAGGGGCAGGTGAACCCTAGTAATCCTTTATGTTACTGGCCACTTCCTGTATATGGATTCATCGGGTAGTGTGCGGGTATTCCGTCACTTCCTTGATGCCGCAATGTCTCCTGGGAGCTTTTGTCATTGTTCCCAGGAGACATTGCGGAGGTCTGCCGCAAGTTATCGTGGGATTTAGAAAGAACTTGCTTAAAACATGCGGTTTAGTAATTATGCATATAAGCGTATCATTTTTTTTTTTTTGGTGGGGGATTGGATCTTGGGTGGGAATTCCCACACTTTTTTCCCCAGAACTTGACCCCTGATTACAGTGCTCCTCTACATTAATGTAACAGGGACTGCTCTGCAAAGGGGGCACTGTAATTTACAGAGCAGTCCCCTTTACAGAGCAGTCCCCTTTACAGTGCAGTCTCCTTTACATCACAGCCCCCTTTACATTACAGTGCCCCCCTTTACAGAGCAGTCCCCTTTACATCACAGTGCCCCCTTTGCATAGCAGTCCCATTTACATTACAGTGCCCCTCTACATTAATGTAACAGGGAGTACTCTGCAAAGGGGGCACGGTAATGTAAATGGGACTGCTATGTAAAGGGGGCACTGTAATGTAAAGGGGACTGCTCTGTAAAGGGGGGCACTGTAATGTAAAGGAAACTGCTCTGTAAAGGGGGCACTGTAATGTAAAGGGGGCTGCTCTGTAAAGGGGGCACTGTAATGTAAAGGGGACTGCTCTGTAAAGGGGTCACTGTAATGTAAAGGGGACTGCTCTGTAAAGGGGACTGCTCTATAAAGGGGGCACTGTAATGTAAAGGGGGGCTGTGATGTAAAGGGGACTGCACTGTAAAGGGGCCTTGTAATGATTACAGGGCCCTTTTACAGTGCGGGCCCCTTTATATTACAGTGCCCCAACAATCACAGCTCCTCCATCACAGTGCCCCTGCAGTCTGCCCCTAGTCCATCTTGGGAGAAAGCAAGAGAGGGTGGCTACATTCCTACATACAGTGGGACCATGAAAAACAAATGGCCACTCTTTAACAAGAAGTCGGATCACAGCAGGAAAACAAAAAGGAATTTGGAGAGGCCGAAGGGAACTTTTTAAAGTTAAAAATACATTCTTAACCTGGCCATAGAGAGACCAAAATTGTCCAGTTCATAACGACTAATTTTGATCCATCAACGGCTGTTCCTGCTTGAGAGAAGTTGATCTAACGATCGGCTTCTTTTGAACGGTAATGTTGGGAATTTTTGCCCTTGGTCAGCTGCAACGCTGATCAGTGTATTCTGACAGATGCAGAGTCCCCGCTGTCAGAATATAAAAGCACAGCGGGGAGGATTCAGTTTTCTTTGATTAGCTCATAGATCAAAAGATTTTTTTTTAAGCCAGAGTTTAGCGTCACTTTAAATCAGTTACATTCCAGGTGTAGCAAAACAAAAAGTTTTCCATTTCATAGTATTTGGAAAGCGGCCACAACTTGTAGACAATCCTGTGCTCTGCCAGCATGCTGCAAAGAAAGATCCTTGGTCTTTGGGTGGAAGTAGTAGTATCTCTGCAGAGGTCCAACATGCCCTCTGCTTAGTGAGACCTAAAGCACTGCAATCAGAAAAGCTCATGTTCCCTGCTGATTGGAGAGCTCTAGATGTGATTCAGAAGGGCATGCATTGGACCTTTGCAGGTGTAGCACTACCCCCCTGGGGGGGGGGCTGGTTTAGATTTTGGGCGGCACGTTACCTCTATATTCTCTCTCAGAAGGGCATGCATTGGACCTTTGCAGGTGTAGCACTACCCCCCTGGGGGGGGGGCTGGTTTAGATTTTGGGCGGCACGTTACCTCTATATTCTCTCTCAGAAGGGCATGCATTGGACCTTTGCAGGTGTAGCACTACCCCCCTGGGGGGGGGGGGGCTGGTTTAGATTTTGGGTGGCACGTTACCTCTATATTTTCGCTGTCCAGGGTGAAAGGAGAGTCCAAAAAAATCTCAATGCATGGTCCTCACCGGGATAGGTCCTCCCCTGGCTTCCTTCATCAAGTGGCTTCCTCCCTCAGAACGGACAGCACAGGATCACCTCTGCAGTACAGGCCCCAGCCAGACAACTGGGCCCAGCAAACAAAGCCGCAGCCCTGGTCACGGAGCCAGGATTCACAACGCGCACCCCCGGCCAGGCGGGCCACGAGGCGCGGATGGACGACAGACCACGCACCAATGGCGTCTGTTCCTTAAGTACCCCTCCCCAGCATGCACAGCGAGGCGACCACTCCCTCCGATTCGCTGCTGAGGGGGACACTCAAAACACCATGACCTGGCTGCTGCCACCCTTGGCCTGGAGTGGTAACACACCCCCAGGTGATCAATAGTGGATACTCCCAGCACAGCCATGGCTGGAACAGAGGCTAAATTGCCCTCAATCATTCAGGTCTGAGCCAAATACCAGCTCAGACCCCCACTAAATTTAGAGCAGCGCTTGTTCTTCAGGAACAGGGCGCTACACAGGTTTTTCCTATTTGCATCCTTTTCAAGATTTCCCTTTATTTCCTGCTCTGTAGAACAACGGGGGAAACAAGACTTCAGAGGAAATTTCTACAAAGTGAGGTAAATCACATAGAAAGTCATCACTGTAGCAGGTGTGCCTTTACTCCCTTTATCCCTATTCTAGAGACAACTCGAAATGTTGAGATATCTCTCAATTTCAGTCTCAATAAGGCCTCATTTACACTACGGGCCGTTCGGGTCCGTCTGTCACGGACCTGAACGGGCGCTCCATGCCTTCCTATGGAGAGTCGAATGTCAGCTGAGATATGTCCGCTGACATCCGACCCGATCCGATGAAAACAGACGTATGGGGGCCACGTCCCCATACGTCCATGGCGGATCGGATCGGGTAAGACTTGATGAAAACGGACACGCTGTCTGTTTTCATCAGATCGCTCCATAAGACACAGCGGTGCCCGACAAGCCCCTCCCCGCTCAGTGAGCAGAGAGAAGCTTGTCATCCGTCGGCTCAGCGGATATCTGCTGACTGTTCTCCCGCTGAGCCAACGGGATCAGGCGGACTCCGTAGCGACTGAGTCCGCCAAGTGTGAATAAGGCCTAACAGTGGTCACCAGGGCAAAAGTCTCCAAAAGGGGGACAAAAGCAGGGGTTCTAACCCTTCCTAATCCTATCCAAAAGGTAAAAAAACGTTTTGGCTTGACCTTCATAAAATGTTATAAGAGTGAGATGGGGTTGGGACTTTGTGTGAGGCATGTGGTGTACACCACCACAGGCCTCCATCCCTGTAAAGGTGTAAAAAAGATGGAGGGTTGGGACTTTAAATGAGATGCGCTTAAGCAGTATGCGATTAAGTATATATATGAAAAATAAAAAAAAATGTTTCCATAATTTTTTATTTTTTTTTGACCTTCATAAAATGTTTCCCCCTTTATAACCAAGCCATGTTTTGCTATTCAGCACTGCGCTACTTTAACTGGCAATTGCAAGGTCATGCAACACTGTACGCAAATTATATTTATATCATTTTTTTCCATGAAAATAGCGCTTTCTTTTTTTCTTTTTGTGGTATTTGATCACCACTGTTTTTTTTTTTGTTGTGCTATAAATGAAACAAATATATATAATATTTGTTGCTATAAAACAGATCAAATATAAAGGGAAAAAAAGTCTTCATACATTTAGGGCAGAATGTATTCTGCTACAAGTCTTTGGTAAAAAAAAAAAAAACTTTTTGGCATTTACAAATGCAGCAATTTAGAAATCAGATGAAATGTTTAGTGCTGGAAAACAATTTTTGCTAGATAAAAAGTGCAATTTATATACATCTATATAGATCAGACCAAAATGAGGAGGAATGAGGAGGAATGAGGGACAGGTGGGAGCGTAATCTGCAGGGCTTTTTTTCAGGGGGAACTTGGGGGAACTCAGTTCCACCACCTCTGGCTCAGACCCTTTGGTGCCTGCTCACCACAATCACTTGTAAACACATAAGTCTGGTTTCTGTGTTTACAAGTGACAGCTCTGCACTGTGTGTAACCACCTGAACTCTGCACTCTGTATGTAATGCAATCCTGGTATTTAATGCCCCTTTAAGACACTTCTACTGTTTGTAAAATCTGAACGGGTCGTGGTTGAGTTCCTGCACCTATTTTCTGAGAAAAAAAATCTGACACTAGCTGACACTGAGAGAAAACCTGATACTGTAACTATCACTGATATCTCCAGTGACACAGTGATTAGGGCTAATAATATGCACTGTCACTATACTAATAACACTGGGTAGGAAAGGGTTAACATTTGGGGCAATCAAAGGGTTAACTATGTGCCTAGTGATGTGTAAAGTGTTTATCGTGTTTTGTTGTGCTGTCACTAAGGGATGTGATGGTTTTTATTCCCTGCTTTGCATGGGAGTATATATACGCAAATCTGCACAGCCAACCCGCACTTTAGCAGTAAAACTACAGTGTACGGTCAGCAAGCGGTTAAATACACTTTAAAGCTGCTTTTTTCATTGTTCTTTTTTATTCAATTGAGAGTTTGTCTGTGTTCTCATCCGTGCACGGGACCTGCATGCATGTACGCTTTGGGATGTGCTTCGTGATCTGTGCAAGTCTGTGCAGACGGCTGCCTGTCCTTGATTTCAACAGGCTGCACGGTTTAGGAGATATCCCCAGACCCCTGCATGTGCCGATGTCATTGGCAGATGCGCACTAGGACAAACTGAAGCAACGTGTGCCGTTACCTGCGGCTTCCACGCGCTTGCGCAGGAGTGACGTCATCGCGGCTCCGGCCAATCACAGCGCCAGAGCCGAGATACCCAGAAGTAACCCCCGGGAGAGATGGCGCCGGCCGGAGGGGGAGACGAGGACGGCTACAGGGGCTTCGCTCTAAGGTAGGTAATTCATAATGAGCTAGAATGCTATGCATACTAGCCCATTATGCTTTTGTCTTGCAGGTTTTTTATTTTATTTTTTATTAGCTTTTACAACCACTTTACCCACTTGCTTACTGGGCACATATACCCCCCTCCTGCCCAGGTGAAATTTCAGCTTCCGGCACTGCGTCGCTTTAACTGATTGCGCGGTCGTGCGACATGGCTCCCAAACAAAATTGACGTCCTTTTTTTCCCACAAATAAAGCTTTCTTTTGGTGGTATTTGATCACCTCTGTGGTTTTTATTTTTTGCACTATAAACAATAAAATAGCGACAATTTTGAAAAAATATATATTATTTTTTACTTGTTGCTATAATAAATAGCCCAATTTTTTTTTTTTTAAATTCTCAGTCTAGGCCGATACGTATTCTACATATTTTTGGTAAAAAAAAAAAAAATCGCAATAAGCGACTGGTTTGCGCAAAAGTTATAGCGCCTACAAAATAGGGGACAGAATTATTATTTATTATTTATTTTTTTACTAGTAATGGCAGCGATCTGCGATTTTTATTGGGACTGCGACATTATGGTGGACACATCGGACACTTTTGACACATTTTTGGCACCATTCACATTTATACTGCGATCAGTGCTATAAATATGCACTAATTACTGTATAAATGTGACTGGCATTGAAGGGGTTAACACTAGGGGGCGAGGGAGGGGTTAAATGTGTACACTGCATAGTGTTTCTAACTGTGTGGGAAGTGGACTGACTGGGGGAGGTGACCGATCTGTGTCCCTATGTACAAGGGACACAGATCGGTCTTCTCTCTCCCTGACAGGACGTGGATCTGTGTGTTTACACACACAGATCCACGCAGGGCCGCCATCAGGGGGGTACAGGCATTACACCTGTAAGGGGCCCGGAGGCCCCCAGGGGCCCGGATGGCAACCCCAATTTTTTTTTCAGAGGTCGGGAGGTCCCCAGGGGCCCGGAGGCCCCGGATGGCAACCCCCCTTTTTTTATTTATTTTTTATAAAAAAATATTTTATTTATATATTTTTATTTTATTTTTTAATAAAGGGCCATTTTTTTTTTTTTAGAGGTCCGGAGGTCCCCATATATATATAATATTATTATTATTATTATTATTAAAGGGCCCAGAGGTCCCCAGGGCCCCGGATGGCAACCCCCCTTTTTTTATAAAAAAAAATTATGTATTTTATATATACATATATATATATATATATATATATATATATATATATATATATATATATATATATATATATATATATATATATATTTTGTCTTTATATATTTTTTTATAGGGCCCCGGATGGCAACCCCCCTTTTTTAATAAAAAAAATTATATTTTTTTATATATATATTTATATATATATATATATATATATATATATATATATATATATATTATTAAAGGGCTCAGAGGTCCCCAGGGCCCCATGTGTGGCAAATCCCCCCTTTTTTTTTTTATAAATGTTTATTTTTTTATTTTTGTTTATATATATTTTTTTATGTTTATTTTAATTTTTATATATATATATATATATATATATATATATATATATATATATATATATATATATATATATATATATATATATATATATATATATATATATATATATATATATATATTTTTTTTATTATTAAAGGGCCCAGAGGTTTCTTTTTTTCATTTTTATTAAAGGGCCCAGAGGTCCCGGATGACAACCCCCCTTTTTTGTAATTTCTTTATATATATATATATATATATATATATATATATACATACACACACACAAACATTTATATATATATTATTAAAGGACCCAGAGGTCCCCAGATGGCAACCCCCTTTTTAAAAAAAATATATATTTTTTTTATATATCTTTTTTATTTTTATTAAAGGGCCCAGAGGTCCCCAGATGGCTATCCCTTTTTTTAATATATTTTTTTCTTTATTTCTTTTTTTTTGTGTAAAGGGCCCCCCCGCTTCTCAATTTCAGGCGGCAGCACCCCCCCCCCTCCGGTTCTCTGCTCCAGGGGGTCCATGCCTGAAGCTGTGTAAGGGGCCCCATAATTCCTGATGGCGGCCCTGGATCCACGTCCTTGTCTCTGTAACCGCCGATCGCGGGTGCCTGGCGGACATCGCGGCCGCCAGGCACGCGCATCGGCAACTCAGTGATGCAACGGGCACGCGCGCGCCGCCGCCGGCGCTTGCGCACCCCCCAGTGGCCAGGAGGAGCGGAGACCGTAAAAAGATGGCGACCCAGAGATTTAGAACCACACTGCGGCCGTATATAGTCGTACAGCCGCCAGAAAGTGGTTAATAAACACAAAAACGACTGGAGCTCTGCATGGGTGTCCGCTCCATAGGGCAAGGGGGGGCAATTGACCCCTCCTGGAAAATCGAGAAGGTATTGAAGAGTTTTGCGGCTGCCGGCTGTCTGAGCGGTCCTGGGCCAGATGTCACACAGGCACAGTGAGCAGAGTGAAGCCACCTCCCCCGCCAGTGTTTATGTGTACACAGGGGGAGGGAACCTGCTGTGCCTGTGCCGCACTGATGGCTGATCTGAGGTACTGAATGGGGTGGGGGGAGGAGGGTCCATCTGTGCTGAAGGGGGGGTCTGTACATTCTCTAGGCTATATTTATATGGGCATGGAGTGAAGATGAATTATCTCAAGCTATTTCAAACTGCCAGCTGGCCGTGCTATCGGTAAAGCGCGGCTATAAAGTGGCGCTTTACCATCATTTTAGCTGCGCTATTCGGCCGCTAGTGGGGCACGTTTAACCCCCGCTAGCGTTTGAAGAGAGGGTTAAATGCGACCGTGTATCGCCGCTGCCGAAGCGCCCCTCCCTGACAAAAATTCAGCGGACGCCAATGGAGCTCTGCTTTAACCAGACACTGATAGAAGACATAAGACTGCTATATACTGCTGATGAGAAAAGGTATTTAGCAGTTTATATTTACTAAAATAATTGCATTTCCATGTTCACTGTAGAAGACCAGTAATAGTGAATGCAGATTCTGGGTTTATTAACACTTAAAAAAACTGAAAACCAAAATGTTTATATCTAATGCCGCGTATACACAAACGGATTTTCCGTTGGAAAAAAAATTGGATGTTTTTTCCGACGGAATTCCGCTCAAGCTTGGCTTGCATAACGTACAACACTACGACGAGCCGAGAAGTGCATTGCTTCCGAGCATGCGTCAAATTGTTTCCGAGCATGCGTGTTTTTTTCCCCGTCGGAATTTCATGCAGACGAATGGATTTTCCGATGGGATTTTTTTACGTCGGAAAAATTGAAAACCTGCTTTCTATATAAGTCCGTCGGAAATTCAGACGGAAAAAGTCAGATGGGGCATACACACGGTCGGAATATCCGATGAAAGTGTGTGTAATATAAGCCAGGCTGTATTCCTCCGCACTCTACGGTGGACTGCTTCTGGAACGTGTGCTCTATGTACATTACAATTATGTACGAAGTAAGGTACAGGCTCACAACATTTCCCTTTGAAATGTATACTGTGGGAAGTGTAATACCCGGGTAAGCCCATGTCTGAACTATGTGGCCACACAAACTGGATATGCACCATATTCATTGTTTGAGTGCAGGCCCCATTACTATTTGAAAGTGCTGTTGGAGTTGTCCATATTGTCGACACACCCCAGTATATGACAGTATTCAGGCTCACATTTCCATTTTATGACATCCCTCCTCCCCTAGGCACTTATTCTAGCTTTTAAAAAAGCATTTAATCAGCAGGTAAATAGAAATAATGGCTGGTAAATAGCAGCATTAAAAGCTCAGCAGGCTTTTGTAGTTGAAACTGGCGGAAAGACTTAAAAGAGAGTGAGGGGTTTTACTTTCTTTATTTTTGTCTTGTCTGGCCACCTCTGCACCCAAAAGTGTAAATCCAGAAACAACGCTGGAGGGGACTGAATACCAGCTCTGCAAACGCCTGACGCTGCTCCAGCTATCATCCTTATTTCAACACTCAGGCCCCTTTCACACTGGGGCGGGAGGTGCGGTGGCGGTATAGCGCCGCTATTTTTAGCTGCGCTATACCGTAGGAATTGCGGCGGTATTCGGGCGAAAAAGGGTTAATACCGCCCGGAATGCGCCTCTGCAGAGGCGCATTGCCGGCGGTGTAGCCGCGGTGTCCCATTGTTTTCAATGGGAAGGAGCAGTAAACACACCACTCCTCTCACTGCTCCAAAGATGCTGCTAGCAGGACTTTTGGAGCGGTCCCTCCAGCGCAGCGCATCGCCTGTAAAAGCACTCGGTCTTTCACACTGAGACTGCAGGGCAGGAGTTGTTCAGGCGGTATTTAGGTGCTATTTTTAGCGCTAAAACGCCTGAAAAATTCCTCAGTGTGAAAGGGGTCTTATGGATGTGTTTCAAATATGCGATTCAGCCTCTGTAGGCTATAAAAGTGTCACCAACCACTTAAAGGGGTTGTAAAGGAAAAAAAATGTTTCCCTAAATAGCTTCTTTTACCTTAGTGCAGTCCTCCTTCACTTACCTCATCCTTCAATTTTGCTTTTAAATATCCTTATTTCTTCTGAGAAATGCTCACTTCCTGTTCTTCTGTCTGTAACTCACCACCATAATGCGAGGCTTTCTTTCTGGTGCGGAGAAAGCCTCTTGAGGGGGGAGGGGGCGAGCAGGAGTGTCAGGACACTCTCTACTTTGCAGATAGAGAAAGGAGCTGTGTGTTAGCTGTGCCAACATTTCAAATAAAAATTGCATGGGGGTCCCCCCAAAATCCATACCAGACCCTTATCCGAGCACGCAACCTGGCAGGCCACAGTAAAAGAGGGGGATGAGAGAGTGCCCCCCACTCCTGAACTGTATCAGGTCACATGCCCTCAACATGAGGAGGGTGCTTTGGGGTCCCCCCCAAAACACCTTGTCCACATGTTGATGGGGACAAGGGCCTCTTCCCCACAACCCTTGCCCGGTGGTTGTGGGGGTCTGTGGGTGGGGGGCTTATTGGAATCTGGAAGCCCCCTTTAACAAGGGGTCCCCCAGATCCCGGCTCCCCCTATAAATGGGTATCGGGTACATTGTACCCTTACATATTCAACAAAAAAAATGTAAAAAAAGTTTAAATGACAGGAGACAATTTGGGACAATTCTTTTATTAAAAAAATAAAAATGTCCCGTGATGTACTCACTGTGCCCTGTCAGACTTGCCCGTTATCAGCTCTGCTTTCCCCACACAGAGACAGCATGTGAGGAAAGGAATGCTGATAACCGACATGTCTGTTTACATGTGACCAGCTGTGATCACAAGGTAAAGGGCCGCTGTGATTGGCCCTTTGCCGCGATCTGTGATCGTGAGCGTTCCAGAGGGAAAATGTCCATGGATGTCCTCCCTGAACTTGAGAGCCTCTCTGTAGCCGTCTTTTGGCTATAGCGCGGGCAGGAAGGGATTCAAATTCAGAAGTGAGTGAAAGTGATTTCTAATGAATTTTGCCAAGTCACAGATGGTGCTTTTGCCCGCTCTGTACGAAAAGTTCAAATAAAACTCTACCCGTAATCTTAGAGCAGTGATTGTCAACTTGTAAGGTAAAGGGGGCCTCAACTGCGGCCCCTGACATCACCAAAGGATGCACAAAACGTTCAATATATGTAATGCTTGAGAAGACGCTCAAAAACAGCAAACCTAAGCCCTGGTTCACACCTATGCGGCTTTACAATCACGCTACTTCAGTGCGATTCCAAAGCCGTACATCAGTGCGATTTGCACAGCCGATTTCATTTTCATTTCATTTCAACAGAAGTCAATGCAAGTTGCAATGAAATTGTTACAAAGTTGTGCAGGAACCTTTTTAACCAATAGGCTACCGCCCGCCATCAAATGACGGCGGGACGATAAGCCTCTTGTTCTGGGAGGACGTCATATGACGTCCTCGCCCTTCCGAGCCACTAGGCCGTCACTGGGAACCCGTTGCGCGCGCCCGGCGGCCGCAATGTCCGCCGGGCACCCGCGATGGCCCAGTAACTGAGCAGGACCGTGGATCTCTGTGTGTAAACTCAGAGATCCATGTCCTGTCAGGGAGAGGAGACCGATGCTGTGTCCCTTGATCGGTCACCTCCCCCACTCAGTCCCCTCCCCCTACAGTTGGAATCACTCACTAGGGTACACATTTAACCCCTTGATCGCCTCCTAGTGTTAACCCCTTTCCTGACAGTCACATTTACACAGTAATCAGTGCATATTTATAGCACTGTTCGCTGTATAATTGTAAATGGTCCCAAAATAGTGTCAAATGTGTCCGATGTGTCCGCCGCAATATCGCAGTCACAATAAAAATCGCAGATCGCCGCCATTACTAGTAAAAAAAAAATGCTATAAATCTATCCCCTATTTTGTAGCCGCTATAACTTTTGTGCAAACCAAATATATATATGCTTTTTGCAATTTTATTTTTTTTACCAAAAATATGTAGAAGAATACGTATTGACCAAAACGTTTTTTTTATATATTTTTGGGGGATATTTATTATAGCAAAAAGTAAAAAATATTGCTTTTTTTTCTAAATTTTCGCTCTTCGTTTGTTTATAGCGCAAAATATAAAAAACACAGAGGTGATCAAATACCACCAAAAGAAAGCTCTATTTGTGGGGAAAAAAATATAAAAATGTCATTTAGGTACAGTGTTGCATGACCGCGCAATTGTCATTCAAAATGTGACAGCGCTGAAAGCTGAAAAATGGCTTGGGCAGGAAGGGGGTGAAAGTGCCCAGTATTGAGGTGGTAAATAATTGCTGTGATATGAGTAGTTGCGGTATGAACGGTTCCATGGCAGGCAATGACATGCGACTTGTTTTGTGATTTGGAACTGTCAAGTCGCATAACAAGTCACATCGGTGTGAATGGGGCTCATAGAAGAAATGAGGGTATGGCCTCGTACACACAACCGAGGAACTCGTCGTAAATGAAACATTGTTTTCCTAGAGGAGTTCCTTGTCAGGCTTGTGGAGAAACTTGACAAGCTTTCTTTGCGTACACACGGTAAAGACAAAATCTCCTCGTTCTCAAACGCGGTGACGTACAACACATACAACGTTACAGACTGTTACAGCGTGACAAATGTGCTATCTCCATTACAAACGCTACTTTTACCGAAGGTGCGCTCCCGTCTCATACTTTATTCTGAGCATGTGCGGGTTTCTTAGCATACACACAAACGTGTTTCTCGTCGAAAACCAGCCCGACGAGGAACACGATGAGGAAATTGAGACTCCCGTTGAGGAAAAAGAGTTCTTTTTTTTTCTCGTCGAGTTCCTCGACAGTTTTCTCGATGAAAAACATACACACGACCGGTTTCCTTGGTAAAAAAGCTCTGTCACCAAGTTTCTTGATTGATTTTGTCAAGGAAAATGGTCGTGTGTACGAGGCCTCAGAGAGTGTGGACATGCTACATTTTTGGGTGGGAATATGCTGCAGAAGACAATATGAAACCAGGAACAGGTTACATGCGGCTAGTAGAGGGCCAATCCATGTTCCCACTACAAACTGCTGAGGTCCGAGGGCCACATCATATAACAAAGGGGCTACAGGTTGGGCACCAAGGCCTTAGGGGCTCACATGCCTCTGCTGTATGGAGACAGCGTGTGTTTCCGAGAAGAGGAGCTCCTCGCTTCCAGTCAGCCATAACTAAGCTGGCTTTGAAATGTGGATGAATGAGCTGAGTAGCACGTGTTGTATAGCAGCAAGCAGTCTGTGATTTTCAACCCCCAGGACTGCGATCAAAGCAGCATTTCACTGAGAGGGCAAACCAATGGCCCTAGTAAGGGGGCACATTTTTTAACCATCTTTTTTCACGTATGGACCAGAACCCCTCTGAACCCAGAGCTCCTAGGGGCCACACAGACTGTATGGCTGAAGATATGTCCCTGAGGGGGTTCTGTCACCTCAGACACAGGTAACATCCCAATGAAGAAGTACAAGATTCACAAATTCGAACTCTGCCTTTTACACTTGCACAAATTGTGTTTTCAATATTTCTCTCACAGACACTTGTATATGGCTGGGGGCTGCAGCAGGTGTGCAGATAACATCCCCCCTCCCTCCATTTCACCACACACACCATAGAAGATAATGGAAGAGACACAATCAGTCTCATCTCCAGGGTCAGGAGAGCCCCGGGACACTCATTTCAGGGTTTGGAAATGCAAAGAGTGTAAACAGGGCTGGGACAAGAGCCCAGGGCGAGCATGACAAATCCCCCCCCCCGAAGATGGACCCCCACCCAACAAATACAAATTGAGGACTAATCTGCATGAGTGGGGGCTGGTGCTCAACATTTTTTTTTGGGCTCTAATAGGCTTCCAAAATGGTAAACAGCGGGCACAATGCTGTGCGTTCGCTGTTTACACAGTGTTGTGTTAGGGAAGCAAATAAATCGCTTTCCTAACACTGACCCGCCTCTCAGCCAATCGGGTGCTCGGGTCTGGTTACCTGTCAGGCCTCGTACACACGACCGAGTTTCTCTGCAAAAACCAGCAAGAAACTTGCTGGGAGATATTTTTTTTGCCGAGGAAACCAGTCGTGTGTACATTTTCGTCGAGGAAACTGTCGAGAAACTCGACGAGCCAAAAAGAAAGCATGTTCTCTATTTCCTTGACGGTAATGGAGAAAATTGGCTTGTCGAGTTTCTTGACGGCTTCACAAGGAACTCGACGAGCAAAACGATGTGTTTCGCCCGTCGAGTTTCTCGGTCGTGTGTACGAGGCCTCATGTGATTGGCTGAAGTGACAGGCGCCTATCAGGCATCCAATAATAGCAGAGGATGGGAAGAAGACGGGAGAAGATTTAGAGGACTCGGAGCGTGGAGGACAGCGCCGTGACCCAAAACAGGTAAGTGCCGGGCTGGGGATGCACACTGGCAGCATTTGATGAGGCACAGTAGTGGCAATTGATGGGCACACTGGCAGCAATTGATGGGGCACAGTAGTGGCAATTGATGGGGCACAGTGGCAGCAATTGATGGGCACACTGGCAGCAATCGATTGGGGAACAGTAGCGGAAACTGATGGGCACAGTGGCAGCAATTGATGGGGCACAGTAGCGCCAATTGATGGGCACACTGGCAGCAATTGATGGGCACACTGGCAGAAATTGATGGGGCACAGTGGCAGCAATTGAAGGGGACACTGGCAGCAATTGATGGGCACAGTAGCTGCGTTTTATGGCACAGTGGCGGCAATTTATGGATACAGTGGCTACGTTTGATGGCACAGTGGTTGCGCTTGATGTGCACAGTGGCTGCGTTTGATAGGCACAATGGCTGCGCTTGATGGGCACAGTGGATGCGTTTGATGGGCACAGTGGCTGCTTTTGTTGGGCACAGTAGCTGTGTTTGATGGGCACAGTGGGTGCAATTATTTGGGGGGGGGGGTTTCAGTTTGTTTGCGCCCCCCCTCAAAAAAAATGTTGAGCACCAGCCCCCACTCATGCAGATTAGTCCCCAATTTGTATTTGTTGGGTGGGGGTCGATTTTCAGGGGGGGGGGATTTGTCATGCTCGCCCTGGGCTCTTGTCCCAGCCCTGTTTACACTCTTTGCATTTCCAAACCCTGAAATGAGTGTCCCGGGGCTCTCCTGACCCTGGAGATGGGACTGATTGTGTCTCTTCCATTATCTTCTATGGTGTGTGTGGTGAAATGGAGGGAGGGGCGATGTTATCTGCACACCTGCTGCAGCCCCCAGCCATATACAAGTGTCTGTGAGAGAAAACTTCCAGGGTCTTGGATATCTCTCACTATTGGTGGAATTTACTATTTTCACCATTCTCTGCCTCACAGATGAACATTTTTGGTTTATTATAAATTCATGATAAACATTGAGAATGATGGAGGTGAAGCGGGACTGACTGACTGACGGACTTTTCACCTGTTGCCTCTCATTCAGCCCCAGCTCTGTACATCACAATGGCCTCCCACAGGCTGCCTGTGAGTGTGAGGTGAATGTGGCCTCAGGGGATGCTTTTTGCTGTGTGGTGAAGGAGAGGGAAGAGTGGGGGGCGTGGCCTGCAAACTACAAAGCAGTGATAGAACAGAGTGCACGACGACAATGGGAGGGGGCGTGTTCTCGCTGGAATGATTTGCTACAATTACAGACATGGGGGAGAAGTCAGGACAGGTACTGTTAGGAATTCCCCGCCCACTGCGGACGTCACTGACTTTAAAAAAAGTCCCCCGGGCGCCTGAAGTGCGGACAAAGGGAGCGGAGTAGTCTGGGTGGTGTGACCCCCCAGTGGTGGAGGGAGACCTGTGTTGCCCAGTAACAGTGCGGTCAGCCCCGCGCGTCTGGTTGCCAGGACTGAGCACTCCGCTGCCATTGTCCATGTTCTGGCATCCGGAATGTGATTGTCCGGACTGTGACATGGAGGATCCGATTACCCCGAGCTGTGATTGGCTGTACAGAGCAGTGAGCGCTGAGGATGATGAGCGGCCGGCCAGTATCTCCCGGACTGAGGAGCGGAACACATCGTCCAGGATGACTCCTCATCACCCCGGGCACCATGGTTCGGAGCGGGCATGGCTCTCCCGCTGGCTGGAGCTCAGCACACAGAGACTCCGGGAGCTCCATGTTATGAGGCAGGAGGCGGAGGACAGGGTGCGGGGGGTTCTGGAGGACGAACACTGGACCACATGGAGGAGGAATACAGAGGACAGCATGGGCCGGACCAGAACCAAACCCAGGAGGAACCAGAACCAAGAACTGGGCCATATACAGGAAGAGGAGATAGGGGGCGCCATAGGGAGAGCCTTCACCCCACAGAAAGGGAATGGTGACCCCCAACACAGCCAGGGCCCTGCACTGACCCAGGAGCTCCTCCACAGGATGAGCCTGAGGGGCCCCCCAGAGAACTGGAACCACCCCATGGGCCCCGGACACGACAGCCTGACCATGGGGGACGGAGCGCAGGTGAGACATGGGGATCGGAGGGGCTCATTCACATACTGGACGTTGTCCCCAATCATGGCGGTTGTTGTGCGCCAATGCAGGCGCTTTTTCTGTGCGATTTGCACCACATCACATTGCACAGCAGCCAATAGGACTGAATGGAATTTCAGGAAAGTTCTACCAAAAACCCCGGGGGGTTCACAGCGATGTCATGCGGGAAACGCACAGGATTTGCTGAGTTTCCTCGCATCGCACGGCATAGGAATCGCACGGTGTCCATGCGATCTGCCGCAGGTGTCAGCCTGGGTTCACACGCATGCGATGTCAGACATTGCATGTGATTCACACCTCCATTGCTGTGCAATGCGACTTTAGGCATACAGTTGTATGGATGAACTCGCGTTGGATTCGCACGAAAAGGGTGCAGGAGGGCCGGTACACAGTGCTGTGCTGTCCGACATCGCATGTGATTCACAGTGCAAATTGCATGCGACGTCTGTGTGATGCGAACTCACACTGTATGGCTGAACTCCCATCGCATTCAGGAACAAAACTCGTACAGGACCCTTTTTTTGGTCCGCAGCAAAATCAGATTGCATGGGTTTTCACATGCGATCCGATTCCTGTCCGAATTTGCGATATGCAAACTGATTTGGGGGTGTCATTAGCTTTCTATGGCCACCCCCAGCAGTTTGCATATGGCAGTGTGAGTTGTATGCGATGCGGGAACCCGCACTGGATTCGCAGGGTTCCACATCGCTGCAGTGTGAACCGCCCCGGAACCTTTTTTTCTTCACACTGGAATCGCATTCCCTTTTTATTGGTTTGCAGCAGAATCGTATCGCATGGGTGTTCACATGCGATCTGATTCCTGCCCGATTTCGCAGTCCGCACTGCGATCTGCCAATCAATCTGCGGGTGTCATTTACTTTGTATTGACTCCCGCAGCATTTCGCAGAAAGCAATGAGACTTGCCTGCGAGGGAGATGCGATGGGGGAACCGGCACTGGAATCGCACTGGTTCCCGCATCGCACATGTGCGAACCAGATTAAGGACACCCCGAAACAGGTTGGAAAATGCAGAATGTGAACACCCATGTGATGCGATTCAGGAGCGGGAAAAAAAGGTTCCTGCACTATGTTGCTGCGGATGTGATTTGAGCCGTACAAAATGTAGGTTTCAAATCGCAGCAGACATCGCATGTGATGCGCACAGGAATACGGTGCGAATCACACGCAGTGTTCCGCACGCAATAGTGTAAACCCAGGCTGAAAGTTACAGTGCAATGCGCAGCGCACACCGCTGCCCTTAGGCTGCATTCACACCTGAGCGTAGGTCGTTCGGTCGTTTTCATGCTTATTTGCGCGTTTGCATACAGCGTCGTCCGATGTTTTTGTACTTCGACGTTTTTTATTTTAGCCAATAGTAAAAATGATCATCTTTTCATCACTTGTTGCTATGTTGGTAGATTTTTTTTATCTTCTGCCTGGGTGAAATGTTCTATTGATTAAAGCGACAAAACGCCCGTAGCAAACGCTCGTTGTCGCGCTAGTCGCTTGAATCGAGCGTTTCCATTACTTTCTATGGGAAATAGAAACGTTTAAAAACGCCCAAACCGCCCGATTCGCGCGTTTTGGAATGGAGATGTGAACAATCTCCATAGGGAATAATGTATTTTTTCCCCTCTAGCGTTTTTGAGCGTCGCACTTCAGGCGACAAAACGCTCAGGTGTGAATGCAGCCATACAATACATAGGGGATGATTACTAAATGCAGACGGTGCACTTTGCATGCGCAGTTGCTCCAAAGCTTAGCAAATGAGGGGACACTCTGCTGACTTCCATCATCCAATCATGTGCAAACAAAAATGCTGTTTTGTTTTTTCCTTGCACATGATTGGGCATTCTTTGCAAAGTGAAGCTTCACCTCATTTACTAAGCTGTGGAGCAACTGCTCTTGCAAAGTGCGCAGTCTATTTACCTTTAGTAAATCCACCCCATAGTGTAGTAGTAGTGCATGCTGCTGGTGTTAACAGGCCCTTGAAGTATAACTAAAGACAAAACTTTTTTTTTTTTAGTTGAGAAAAGTAACGTTTAAACCCCATTTGTTTCATTTCAATAATAAAAAAAAGTTAAAGTTGGAAGAACAGTTTACAGCGCTTCAGCACCAGCTTCACATCGCACACGTGTGGTAGTGCCCTCTGCTGGATTGAACAAGCCAATATAATATATCAATAAAGACAAAGGCCCAGATTCACATAGATAGGCGTAAATATAAGCGGGCGTAGCGTATCGTATTTACGCTACGTCGTCGCAACTTAGAGAGGCAAGTGCTGTATTCACAAAGCACTTGCGTCTAAAGGTACGGCGGCGTAGCGTAAATGTGCCGGCGTAAGCGCGCCTAAATCAAATGAGGAACAGGGGTGCTTGTTTTATGTAAACTAAGCATGACCCCAGGTAAATGACGCTTTTTTCGAACGGCGCATGCGCGCGCGCAAGCTCAGTATCACGTCGAATTTTCAAATTAAATTACGCCCACTTAATGCCTAGACGTTGTGAACGTAACTCACGCAAAGCCCTATTCGCCAACGTTTTACGCAAACAATGGAAAATTCGACGCTGTCCCGACGTCCATACTTAACATTGCGTACGCCTCACTATAGCAGGGGTAACTTTACGCCGGTCCGACGCCTTGCGCAAACGACGCATTTAGATACGCCGGGCGCACGTACGTTCGTGAATCGGCGTATCTACCTAATTTGCATATTCTACGCGTAAATCTACGGAAGCGCCACCTAGCGGCCAGCGTAAATATGCAACTAAGATACGACGGCGTAAGAGACTTATGTCAGTCGTATCTAAGCAAAAATCCGGCGTATCTTGCTTTCTGGATACAGAAAAAAGATACGCCGGCGCATCCTAGAAGTTACGTGGCGTATCAATAGATACACCGACGTAACTTTTTTGTGGATCTGGCCCAAACTTTTTTTGTTTAAGATCAGGTAGGGAAGGGTTAAATCCCTAAGTTTTTGCTGTGTTCAGAAATTTCCCTTTATTTACTATCCAAGAGATGCAACAGGGAGTTAGAGGGAAATCCCCCAAAGTAAGGGGAATTTCCCTCGGAAAGAGGAGCTTCAGCCAGGTTCCAAAAACGAAAGTCTTCAGCTACAATTCCTGTAGCTTCTGATTTTTAGTAAACAGATGCTTGCCAGTCCAGGCACCCAGCGCTGTCCTCACCCTGGCCAGGGTCCCCAGCACCAGCATGTTAACGACCGGCTCCTGTACATTTACGTCAGCAGAATGGCACGGCTGGACAAAGTAATGTATATTTACGTCACTTTGAAATTCCCTGGCGCAAGGTTTGTGACCGTGCCACGGACTCGATGTCCGCCGGTGTCCCACGATCGGGTCACAGCTGCAGAATGGGGAGAGGCAAGTGTAAACAAGCATCTAACCCTTCTGCCTAGTGACACTGTTACTGATCCTCTGCTCCCTCTCATCGGGAGCAGCGATCACTGACTCATTCGTAGCCACGCCCCCTAACAGTTAGAATCACTCCCTAGGACACACTTAAAGGGGTTGTGAAGTAAATCCCCTCTTAGATGGTTGTCACTGGAGACAAGTGTCCCCATTGGTAGATTTCCCCTCTATTCCTGTTCTGGTGACAAAATTTAGCATTTTTAGTTTACCAGTTTTAGTAAATGCACCACAACACACGGTAGGCAGGTGCATTGGGGTGGCATTCAGAATGAATGGCACCACAGTGCACCAATAGGCAAAGTGTTCGCTGCCATGTGTTGTGGTTAACGGGCAAGGAAATGCAATTGTTGCTGTGAGTCCGACCATTCTGCGATATGAGCTTAAACTCTATTCCAGACTTTTTCAGCCAGGTTTCCTCAGGAGTGCCTTGGCAAAATAATGAAAAATGGTATACAAGGTGGTGGGTGGGTGAAGCCTGTCCTTTAGTTACACAAAGCCCCAGGTTTTCATTGTGCTAACGACCAATGACATCATCGGTTGATAAGGAGGATGTCACTTGCCTGCACATCGTCCTTGTCTGACCCTCCTCTGCCCCTTTCCATCAGCACTGGGGTGACATTAGCTGATTGATGGAGATAAATTGAGGAAGAAGAGAAACATTGGAATACTAGTCTGTACTAGTGTGAAAAGTGTATTTGCTTTGGAAGAATACATCTCCTCTAATGTTGGGTGTCCTCTGTGCTGCTATTGGAATAGTTTTTACATTTTAGAAAAGATTGATTGTCGATACATTTTAAAGGGTGGCTTGACTGAAGAAAGGGTGAGAAACATCGCTTTATTGTCTGTGGAGCGCACAGTAGCACACAGGAAATGTCCTGATCCCTAAACGCAGTTCTGGGAAGGTCACAATAAGATAATAGATATCCAGCTGTACCTGTGTGTGTGTTTGTATAAGGTGTGTTTAGTGTATCTGTGTGCCTGATTGCAGGGCAAAGTCTTCCATACTACACTGGGGAAATAGACCATCAGCAATATTTAAGTGCTGGTAAAGTTATAAATGACAACTTACAGAATATGTAGTAATGACGGGTTATATAAGGATACTCTCAGGGACGGCCATATAAGTCTTATCTTGGTGTTGCTGAATGATACTACACTGTATTCTCTTACTAGCTGGAAGTTTTATGTTTAGGCGGATGAGATCCATTGTCAGAGCCAAGAGAGGAAATACAAATGAAAGGGGAATTAAAGTCATTTGTCAGTGTGCCATATCAGATGTGTGCAATCAAAACTTCAGTGCCCTTTCTATCAACAAAGAAAAACTCCAGTCCCCTTTTTATATATAAAAAACAAACTTCAGTGCCCTTTCTATATACAAAAAAAACAAAAACGTCAGTGCGCTGTATGATTTGTCATTGGCTGTCGTTCAGTGGAATCCTAGTATTGTCTAAGGCAGGGGTGTCCAAACTTTTTTCAAAGAGGGCCAGATTTGATGAAGTGAACATGCGTGAGGGCCGACCATTTTGCCTGACATTCTTTGAACCATTAAAATTTGGTCTAAGTTTGTTCGTTCGAGCAACTAATACACTGCCCAACACAAATTATCTTGCCTTTGTGGCTGTGTGTGGTGAAGAGATGAGTGTGGGCGTGTTATTTGGATATAGCGTATAACACACACCTTCACTTTAGGAGGGAAGTTTCAGGGAAAAAAATGTAAATAAAAAACTGACACAAAATAAGGGTCATTGCCCATCAATGCAGCCTAATCGGTGCCCATCTGCAGCCTCACCATTGTCATGAATGCATCCTCTCCATTACCATTAATGCATCCAGATCCAGATGTCCATCTGCAGCCTCGGAGGGAGGGGGGGGGAGGGACGAGCATCAACAGATTACATACAGGATAATCTTCTGTTTACACAACAGCCTCTTTAATACAATTTCTCCCGCCTCCTATGATAGACAGAGGAGTCGTCCAATGGCAACCCAGGAGACGGGACTTCCTATTACAGATGTCAGTTAACAAGAGATTCTCCTGTATGTAATTTGACAGCACTCGTTCCCCCTCTCCCCGTCCCCTCAGAGGCCGCGCCAATAAATACAGTATGTATCCAAATAACCAGGGGGGCCACATTAAACTGGAACGGGGGCCGCAATTGGCCCCCGGACTTTGGAAATGCCTGGTCTAAGGGGCCCATTCACATATATGAGACATGCTTGTGTGCAACTTAGAAGAAGTCCTTTGTGGTGCACTTTTGGCCCCATACATTTTAATAGTAATGCATGAAAAATGCACAATAAAAGCCCAAACATTTTACAAATGTGAACCTAGATTATTGGCTCGTACACACGATCCGATTATCAGATGATAAAAATCGCTTTCGAATTGATCGTACGATTGTCGTACGATGGGCTGTAGTCCGAGCAAAGTTTTTGTGTTTGTCCCTTCGGATTTTGTTGGATGGACTGTCGTGATTGGCTCTCGAAAGCTGTGTACTTACGATCAGATTATCAAACGATCAATTCGAAAGCGATTTTTATCATCTGATAATCGGATCGTGTACAGGGCATTTGGGTTAATATTAACGTAATATATTCATGGCTGCTTTTAAAAAAAATTCCTTTCAGTTTAGATTTTTTATAGATTTGTAGGATGTGTGTATGACAATTCTGTTTGTGTAACTATTCTATGTTTTCTAAACTGGTAAAATCTGACACTTATACATCGAGCCGTTCACATCAGAATGTGAAAAATTTGCTGAGCTGCAAAGTTTGTGTTTTTCTTAAACTCATGAGCTGCTTTTCAAAAGCTACTGATTTTTAGCAGAAGAAAAAAAAGTATTTGTTGGAAGAATCAATTTTGCTGGGAGAGCGCCATCAAGTGGATAGTCTGGCGAACTACATTTTTACTATATATGAGCTGTCACAAAAATCTTGCAGCTATAATCAAAATGTCAGCTAACAAGTAGCAGTACTGAGACCCACCAAGTAAAAGAAACACAAAATAAACATTTTACATTGTAAAGCGCTGTGTAAACTATTGGCGCTATATAAATTGTTAGTGATAATAATAATAAACAAATAGCTGTAAGTACCGGTTCACACAGGGGCAACACGACTTCCAGCGCGACTTTGCGAGACGATTTCAGCACGACTTGGAGCGACTTCAAGTTGCCTCCAGGACAGGCGACTTTGCCAGTGGCCAATCAAACAATAGTCATCTCTGTGGGAGGGAGGGGTTTGCCTGATCCGACTTTGGAGGCGACTTCCATTGAAATCTATGGGTACAAGTTGCCTACAAGCCGCCTTGAAGTAGTACAGGAAACTTTTCTGAAGTTGGAGCGACTTCAGTAGTGTACATTAAGACGGCTCTCATTCACTTCAATGGAATTTCTCATGTCGCGCAACTTGGGGCGACACAAGTCGGATCCCAAGTCGCTGTAGTGTGAACCAGCACTTAGAGCCCTTTCACACTGGTGCGTTTTTGCCGCAAAAATAGCGCTATTAAAATGCATATAAAACCCTCCACCTGCATCTCAATAGACCCTTTCACACTGAGGCGTTGCGCTGGAGGAGCGTTGAAAAAAAGTCCTGCAAGCAACATCTTTGGAGCAGCTTTTGAGCGCTGCAAAAAACGCTCCAAAAACGGCCCTTCTCCATTGAAATGAATTGAAAATGCGGTAAAATTGCGGAAAAATAGCAGTGTTTTAACGCTCCGCTATAGGCATTTTCCAGTGTGAAAGGGCTCCTAGGCCCCTTTCAGACTGGGGCGGGAGCCGCGGTGGCGGTATAACGCCGCTAAAAATCCCAGCGTTATACCGCCGGGATTGCCGTGGGAATCGCCTGCTAGCGGTGCGGTATTAACTTCCGCTAGCGGCCGATAAAGGGTTAATACGGCCCGCAATGCGCGCGGTATTGCCGCGGTTTCCCATTGCTTTCAATGAGAAGGAGCGGTATACATGCCGTTCCTCTCACCGCTCCAAAGATGCCGCTGACAGGAGATTTTTTTTCTCTCCTGCCAGCGCAGTGCCTCAGTGTGAAAGCCCTCGGGCTTTCACATTGAGTAGGCAGTGAAGGAGTTTTTCAGGCGGTATAGCAGCGCTATTTTTAGCGCTGTACCGCCTGAAAAACTCCTCAGTGTGAAAGGGGTCTTAGGCTTCATTCACACGGCTGCAGAGGGCCATACACCACAAAGAAAGCATTTCTGGTCCCATCGGGTGTAGGTGTTTGTGTAGAGCCACGGCCAGCACCCTGTGCAAAGGCTGACACACAATGTGGCTATACGCATAAAAGCGCACATGCCAATGGTTATATGAGGACCGGCATGGATGAGGAATCCTTTAGGCAAACAGTTTGCATCCAAGGCTGTTTATCTGTCCCTGTATATAATAAAGGACAAAGGTTTGTGTCATTTAGATTTGATAGATTGGTGGGAAAACAGTTAAGTACTTATACAGGAGATTCTCCCTCTCTAATTTTCCTAATGTCACTGAGAATAAAAGTGAGAGTAGACTCCAACATTTTGAGTTGCCACCAGAACAGGAAACGAGGGAAAATATTCCAATGGGGACACTTGTTTCAGAGACAACTGTCTATATGGGATTTTCCTCATATTGAAAAGATATTCTCTCACTTCATGAATCTACCAGACAGGAATTGAAGGGAAACCATCCTGATGAAACACAGATGGCAAAAAAATTTCAGCTTTAACCTCTCCCACCCAATCCAAAATGTAAAAAAAATGGGTTTTGGCTTTAGATATAATTTAATAGTACAATCTTAACCATATGTTTTCTTTAGATGCCATATTCTCTGCATAAAATCCATAATTTAAAACTCAGCTTAGGCAAGGAATGCAAACAGAGAGAAATATTGGGTTGCCATGGTTGACCCTCTAGGAATACTCATTGCCTGTGGTCTGTTGGGGGTCCCTCTGCATCATCACATACAATGCAGGGCTATTAACCCTTTTTTATTAATATTGTATATAGGGCTACAACTATTTTCATAATCGATTAGTTGGCCGATTATTGTTTTGATTAATCGGATAATACAGGGGTCGACAAAATCCGGGCGCCAGGTCGCAATTGCGACAAGAAATTGTGACCTGGCGCCCGTGGCGGCCGGTAATTGAGGTCACGGCCTTGTGAAGTCCCAAGCTCTTCCTTCTGTGAGCTGTGACCTTCTGTGATCTGGCGCCATCTGGTGGTGGCCATTGGCATTACAAGTTAAACAGCTTTCTAATGTGTAATCTTTCACTATTTTTACTGCCATCTCCTTCCCTCTAAGTAGAACCCCCAAACATTATATATATTTTTTATTCTAACATATTCTAACACCCTAGAAAATAAAACGGTGATCGTTGCAATACTTTCGTCCGCTCGTGGAATGGCGACAAACTTTTACCCTTTAAAATCTCCATAGGCGACGTTTAAAAAAATCTACAGGTTGCATGTTTTGAGTTACAAAGGAGGTCTAGAGCTAGAATTATTGCTCTCACTGTAAACGATCGCGGCGATACCTCACGTGTGGTTTGATTACCGTTTACATATGCGGGCACTACTCACGTATGCGTTCGCTTCTGCGTGCAAGCTCGTCGGGACAGGGCGCGTTTTCTGGCTCCTTACTTTTTTAGCTGGCTCCTAGATTCCAAGCAAATTTGTCAAACCCTGGGATAATAGCCTTAAAAACAAAAAAAAATTGCATTTTTAAATTTTTTTGGGCCAATTTGTTGTTGGGCAGATTACAAAACACAAATTGCCGCAAAAACACATTACATGCTTTTCTGCAGCTTCTCCATTGAAGTATATTGAACCAAAAAAAAAAAAAATAGCACCGTTTTGTGTTAAAAAGTTCTTGCCCTTTCCAAATACGCAGCAGCTGAAAACAAATCATGGATGTGAACGTGTCCCATAGGAAAACATGTAAATGAACTGTAGTGTGTTTCTGGAAAAAGCACCAAAAAACAGAGGTGTGACCCCAGGCCTGAGATGTTTAGTAACATAATGGGGGTAAAAAAACAAAAATAAGTACAAAAAGAGCAAATAATCGCTACTGTAAGGGGTTAATTTTTTTACTGTGGGACAGTGAAAGTAATATTTACAGTAGAAATTTAATTTTTTGTACTATAAAGGGCTAATTTTAGTTTTTTTAACCCCATTATGTTACTGGCCGATTAATCGATTATAAAAATTGTAATCGATTAATTGATTAGTTGTCGATTAATCGATTAGTTGTTTTGGCCCTAATTGTATACCATTAGTAGCTCAATGTTACTTTGTTATTTTTGGGTTTGGTGGTCTTTTTAACCATGATTTTTTTTTTCTCTTCAGTCAACAGAACCTTACATGCTGCGTAGAATCGGGTCTGGATCGTTGGCACCTCGTCTCAGACTTGGGAGTTCTGGAGTGACCAGTGATCTTTTGTTTACTAGAAGGTTCAGCGGGAACTGTCTATCGACTCACAGCTCAGGTACAGTAAAAATCTGCATGAGATTAGAAATGGCTGAAAAATGATCCTGCATGGTACTACCTGCTCATATACAGTGCCTTGAAAAAGTATTTATTCCCCTTGAAATTCTCCACAATTTCTCATGTTACAACCTAAAATGTGAATGTATTTTATTGGGATTTTATGTAATAGATCAACACAAATTGGCTCATAATTGTGTAGAAGGAAAATTATAAATGTTTTTCATTTTTTTTTTTACAAATAAATACGTGAAAAGTGTGGCGTGCATTTGTATTCAGCCCCTCTCAAGTCAATACTTTGTAGAACCGCCTTTCACTGCAATTACAGCTGCAAGTCTTTTTGGGGATGCCTCTACCAGCTTTGCACATCTAGAGAGTGACATTTTTGCACATTCTTCTTCTTTGCAAAATAGCTCAAGCTCTGTCAGATTGGATAGAGAGTGTCCGTGAACAGCAAAAGTCTTTCCACAAATTCTCAATTGGATTTAGGTCTGAACTTTGTCTGGGCCATTCTAACACCTGAATATGCTTTGATCTAAACCATTTCATTGTAGCTCTGGCTGTATATTTAGGGTCGTTGTCGCTGGAAGTTGAACCTCCACCCCAGTCTCAAGTCTTTTGCAGACTCTAATGCCTCGTACACACGATCGGTTCCTCTGATGAAAACGGACCGATGGATCGTTTTCATCAGACGAACCGAGCGTGTGTGAGCCCCATCAGTTTTTTTCCCATCAGTGAAAAAAATAGAACCTGTTTTAAATTTTTCTTATGATTAAAAAACCAATAGAAAAAAACGATCGTCTGTGGGGAAATCCATCGGTCAAAACTCCACGCATGCTCAGAATCAAGTCGACGCATTCTCGGAAGCATTGAAGTTCCTTTTTCTCTGCACGTCGTTGTGTTTTACGTCACCGCGTTGGACACGATCGGATCTTTAACCGATGGTGATGTGTAGGCAAGACTGATGAAAGTCAGCTTCATCGGAAATCTGATGAAAAAATCCATCGGTTTAGATTCCATCAGATATCCGATCGTGTGTACAGGGCATTAGACTGTCTGTGTAAGCCGTCTGCTCATAAGCTTGTACATGCAGGCAGTTACACTCCAACAGGAAGCATCAATGAACTACCTAGAGCGCTCTCAACAGCACCCTGGTAGTTCTGCAAAGTTCTTGCATTTACAGAACTCTAGTGTTTTTTAAATTGTGACAGCTAGTGGGGGGGGGGATCCCCCGCTTGCTGTCATAACGGGGGATCGGGGTTTGCTGCCACAGTAACATGTTACACCCGCGGTGACGTAAAACACTACGACGTGCTGAGAAAAATGAAGTTCAATGCTTCCGAGCATGCGTCGACTTGAATCTGAGCATGCATGGATTTTTGACTGATGGATTTCCCCACAGACGATCATTTTTTTATAGGTTTTTTAACCATAAGAAAAATTTAAAACAGGTTCTATTTTAGGGGAAAAAACGATGGGGCCCACACACGATCGGTTCGTCCGATGAAAACGGTCCATCAGACAAACCAATCGTGTGTACAGGGCATAAAAGAGCCCTGCGTTGCATCAGTGATCTGCTGATGGTGGGTGCAATGCTTTTCAGGCTCCTAATCATTTTTTATTTAAGTGCACATTCTTTTACCTGCAAAAAGATGTGCATTTTTTTTTTTTTTTTACAAAGATGACCTTATTTTTTAAGTCTTTTATTTTATGTTTCTTTGTAGTAACCAACTATTTTAGTTCACAGAATATAAAGCCGTATTTATTTTCTCCCCTGCAGGATTTTATGAGAATAGTGATTTGGACTCCATCTCGTCTTCTTGCTCCTCCCTTTGCAGTGATTCATCCTGCCACACATCCTTCTCTATGATGTCACCGCACCGAAGCTCAGAGATGAGACCAAGATCCATCGACTATACAAATGAACGCAGGAAAGAACTGCAAAATGGAAGGGCACAACAAAGAAGACCCATATCAGCAGGTGATAAAAAGACTACAAAGATCCATATATGTTCTGTCTTCATGTAAAGTCAAACAATTGTATTAAGTCACAATAGGATACAATGTCATGAGATCTAGCTGTATTGTAACAGTTTGTTATTTTCTTCCTGCAGGGGCCCTGGAAGGCCTTTCTCTCTCTTCAATTTCCTCTTCCCGGTATGACATCACTCAATATAATGACAGGACTACTTGTGATCATACATATCCTTCAACTCCACCCCTCTGTGCTATTCAGCAGAGACGCAAAGCCCAGCGCTATATTTGCAAGCTGGCCCTCAAATACCGCTGTAAGCCAGGAGTGACCAATCCTCTCCCTGACCTGGGACCACCAACTCCTAGAACTCCAGTATCTGCTTCCCATTATTCTGAACGCTATAACAGCTGCCCCCCTTCACCTCAAATCAACTCCCTCTCGTCCAGCTTAGGTGATGTTCGTAAAACCCCCAAAGGCTCATGGGGACGTTTCTTTAGTCGTGTCATGCTTAAGAAGGACTCAAGGATTGCAGCCTCAGAGCTAAACCTTCAACACTGTATTAACAATCCACAAAGCAGCCCACGGAGTCCATCCCACGCAGACGGTCATCTTGTGAGGGCAAAATCCTTCCGTGATTTGTTATCTGTTAACCCGTTTAAGAGGAGCCAGAGGGGGCTGAACAAAATGTGGTAGTTACATTTCAGTAAAACAAAGACTAAAAATCCACTGCACAACATCATAAATATGACAAGTAGTTTTTCTTACTCTTGGAACCCTGTGTAAATGTATATTATGATTAAAGAAAATGTATTACTGAAAGATATATGTAGGATCCCAGTGCTGATGTCCTTTTGAAATATATATATATACCCTATATATTCTTTCGTGGCAATTTACAAAAATATATAAAGGTGGACTCCAGTCCAAACATAGTTTTTTTAAATGCAATAGCCATTTACCTGTGTTTTGGATGCACACTTTAGAACAAAAGGTAGTGCTGCAAAATCTTTTGTAAGCATTCCCTGTGCACAACAAACCAGCCATTACACAAAAGTAATTTTTAAAATTAAAAGAAATTCTGCCTTTTTATTGGATAATGATATGGGATGATAACTGGTGTTGATTATAACTTCTGCAGTTTTCCTTTAGGTAGCAGAGACATTTTCCCAGTGTCTGCCAAGTACTGCCATCTTTTTCATGTTGTGTTGTGTTTCTTCAAAATCAATTTTTATGTTTATTTTGTTTCTATGGCAGAACATTTCTGATTTTAGGAATATTCTGCTACCTTTCATTCTACCTTTGGCACTTTTTATATCTGAATGTTGCACTTTGTGTTCAATTACCTTAGGCAGCAGAAAAGTGAAAGACATCCAGGCTGTTAAGGCAGAAGCTGTCTTTGGAGCCTTGTACACACGAGCAGTTTTCCCGTCGGGAAAACTGCCATGAGAGCTTTTGGCTGGGAAAATCGGCTGTGTGTATGCTCCATTGCAGTTTTCCCGATAGGAAAACTGGCACGAAAAAAAAAAAGAGAACCAGCTCTCTTTTTTTCCTGCCGGGACTCACGGCAGTTTTTAACCCAGCAGTTTTCCTATGGGAAACACTGCGATGGAGCATACACACAGCCGGTATTCCCGACCAAAGCTCTCATGGCAGTTTTCCCGTCGGGAAACCCGGGGAAAAAATTACCAAGCAGGTTCTCGGTTTTCCCCTCGGGATTCCCGGCGGACTTTTTACCGCTGGGAATCCCGTACGTGTGTACAAGGGTAAAAGGTCAGCCTACCCAAAATTAATTTGTCTTTTTTTTTAAATAAATGTTGGAGTTAACTTGCCTGAAATTGTCTTGTAAAATTCATCGAGTCACTTGGTGGCATGCATTCCTGGGTCTGCCCGCCTGTTATGGCCATAATGAGTGGTTTCATATGCTTTTTATTGTTTATTTTTTATGTATATTATGGAGAGTTTAATGTTTTTATATTGCTGAGAATGCAAGAGTAGGTGCTGGAATGTGCAGAAGTATGCAGATAAATCCAACATTCCCAGGTGGACACAGCAACAGGGTCAGTAATCAGGGCAGGGAGATTTCCATGTTGGAGAATCAAAGACATATTAAGAAACTAGTGGATGATGCAGCCCACCATGCTAAAATATATCATTTATCTGGTTCTTTTACACTTACAGAGAAGTAAGGAAAAGTGGAACTAAAGCCTTATCAAACACTTCCTCATATTGGCCCAGTGACTGAGAGGACCATTGGTGGTGGCCACAGTAGCCAGAAGCTATTTAGATTTTTCTCACAATGCCTTGAGCTAGTACATACTGGACATGTCAGGCATTTTGCTACATTTCTCCAATGCAACCAAATCAAGAACAAGAGGAAATAACTTGTTTTCTATCTAACCTAATTATACTAATGGTTGTCCAAAAAAAGTCCTGCATATGGCATTTTTGGATTGGTGGCTTGAATTTCCGCATCAAACAGAGAGTCTTAAGCCTTGTTCACACGATCGGACTTCCATCAGACTTTTCCGTAGATTTTTGTCCGAAGGGGTGTTGTCCGTGAACTTGGTATGCATACACACGGCAGAACATTTTCAGCCAACATTCACCAAATCACGTGGTTTTTCAGCTCTTTACCGCCACCCTTTTGGCAACTTCTGCTATTGTTGTCTGATGTTTAGCATTGGTTCTGAGCATGCGTGTTTGTACTTTGGATTTTAGTCCGATGGACTTGTGTACACAAGATTGGATGATCCGACGTAACACATTTGTTGTCGGAAAAGTTTGAGAGCATGCACGGCGAACATTTGTCCATGGAAATTCCGACAATTGTCCGATGGAGCGTACAGACGGTCGGATTGTCCGATAAAACATGTCCGTCAGACCGTTGTTGTCGGAAAGTTCAATCGTGTGTATGGGCCTTTAGCGATACAAAGCTCTGTGTTTAATAAAAGTTAGCAGCTACAAAAAGTGTAGCTGCTGAAGTTTAATAAACACGCACTTGCCTGTTACTGCGATCCAGCGATGCGGCAGGCTGAAGCCTTGGTTCTTCCACCCACCTCTCCGCGGCGCTGGAATCACTACTGTGAACAGCTTGCGGCTTTACAGCCGGGTGCGCACGCGCAAGTCTCGCTGCGTGTCCTGAATGGCTGGCAATCTTCTGGGACCTGTGATGTGTCCCAGACAAATTTAGGGAGGAAGGGGCTGCCTAGGCGGCCCAAGCGGAAATGGGAGCTGGGTACCTGTCAAGACTAGATACCTGCATCCCCCCAAAAAAACTACATGCCAAATGTGGCATGTTAGGAGTCTATGAAGTAGAAGTTCCACTTTTGGGTGGAACTCTGCATTAATGCATGTCAATGCAATGCATGTTCAACACGTGTATTTACTATTTAGTGGGGATTATATGATAAAAGGCAAAAGATAATTATTTGTAAGTGGCAACAAAGACAGCTTTTTTTCACAGGTATATTTAGGTCTCATCCACACAAATGTTATGCAGGCATTAAATATGCCTTGCTGAAAATTCGCAGCATTTTCCCACACCTGTGGTGCCACAGGTTTGGCGTACAGCTGGCCATAAAGTGGAAGGGCGTACACCCCTGTACTTGTGTAAACACAGGGGCGTACAGCTATTCAAGTCTATGGCTGGCTGACAAGGAAATGCTGGGAATTTTATCTTAAGAATATTTTGGGATAGCTATTTGCAAAAAATATACATGAATATACCTCATGTGATATATTTGTAACGCAAAGAATGGACCAGAGTTGTCAGTATACTGGGCTATAACAGAGACATTTAAAACAAACCTGCCTTTGCAGACCTGTTTTTGAAGGAGATTGCTTTTGGTCTTACCTGTGTCTTTGCTGCACTGGTTCACAGATTCCCTTTAATGTATACTGTCTACAAAAATCCAACGGGATACAAAATAGAACCAATAAAACAAATTGTATGATTAATGCAAAGTTTAAATATTTGCCAAAAAAATAAAAAACTGATCAAAAGATCTTATAGGAATATTATTCCTAAAATGGACCACAATTTTTTTTTTAGTTAATGCCTATTGATTGCTGTTCTGTTTGGATATATATATATATATTTCTTTCTTTGTATTTTTTCATTGTATTTGCAAAAAAAAAAATAAACAATAAAAAATTATTTTTAAAATTTCAAGGGATTCATAATTTACAGTGTATTTATGCCTCAATTCTATACCTACATTTTTAATCAAATCATCCTAGGAGAGCAAGATGTCTCTACAAGCACATTGGGCCAGATCCACGTACAGCGGGCTTAACTTAAATATTGGGATTTAAGTTACACCGCCGCAAAATTTCTACCTAAGTGCCCGATCCACAAAGCACTTACCTAGAAATTTGCAGCTGTGTAACTTAAATCCGTCCGGCGCAAGGCGTGCCCAATCTAATGGGGCGAGTCCCATTTAAATTAGGCGCGCTCCCGCGCTGGACGTACTGCGCATGCTCCCGACGCTATTTTCCCGACGTGCTTTGTGCGGATTTACGTTGCGCTGAGTTTTGAGAATCGCGACGGGTGTAGAAGAAAAAAAAAGAGTTGCGGCGGGAAAAAAAAAAAATTTGACAGCGACGCGGGAAAGAAGGGTCTACCTTTACATGGTGTACTAAGTTTACACTTTGTAAAAGCAGCCCTAATTTTGTGACGGCAAACTAACACTTACGGAAAAAAAACTAAGGGAAAAACCTTTGTGGATCTCCCTAAGTGCTAATTTGCATACCCGACGCGGAATTTCTACGAGAAATGCCCCCAGCGGCGGCCGAGGTACTGCATCCTAAGATCCGACAGTGTAAAACTATTACACCTGCCGGATCTTAGGAAAATCTATGCGTAACTGATTCTCTGAATCAGCCGCATAGTTAGAAACAGGGATACGACGGCGTATCAGCAGATACGCCTGCGTATCCCTTTTGAGGATCTGGCCCATTGTTTCTTATGGTGAACACTGAAAGGCTAGAGTTCCCCCATAGATATCAATGCATTGATAGGCTATAGTTCCCCTATGCTAATAATGCATTATAAGGCTTGTTAGAGTTCCCCCATAGTGATTAATGCTTGTATGAAAATGTATCCTTGAGCTTCTAGGAGAAGCCAGGAACCTTGACCATATTATTATGTCTTCGGCAAAGAACATAACATTAGATAAGCTGCAGTAGAAACGAGATATCTGTCGGGCACAAAGAAGATTGCTATATTTTATGCACGGTGTATAATTGTGACGAATATTACTTGTATAACCTAATAACTTAGATATGATTGGCTGGGACAAGGGCGTTCCCTTCTTGTATGATTTGATTATGAACAAGTACGCATTAGAAAATAAAGTTAGTGTGGACATACCATATGTGCGTGTAGATGTTTTCACTGCCAATGCATTGGGGAGCCTCCATACATCCAGATTGTCCTTAAAACCCGGGTCTAGTTGAACCAGCAACCTTACAGATGGTGGCAGCGGTGGGGCAGTCGTCTTGCAGGTAGGTGAAGATCTTTGTAAAGATTTTATTTGCGAAGAATATTCACTTACTCGGTCAGCGATTGATCGCACTCATATTTTAATTTACATTTTTTTTATTTTATGCCCAGGGGGCTAGGTTGGCCTTCCCTGTGGTAGATGTAAGTGTTGTGTGGATTAGAGATATTTTTCCCACTTGGATGGCCGGAATAAAGGTAAAAGATATTGTCCCGCTTGGATGGCCGGACTTAGTTTAATGCCGCATACACACCATCACTTTATGTGATGAAAAAAAACGACATTTTCTGTGAAGTAAAAAATGACGTTTTTGAAACTTCAATTTTCAAAGACGAAGTTGCCTACACACCATCGTTTTTCTCACAATGTTCTAGCAAAGCGAGGTTACGTTAACCACGTTTTTCCATTGAAGCTTGCTTCATAAGTAGCTTCTGGGCATGCGCGGATGAAAAAACTTCGTTTTAAACGACGTTTTTGCTACACACGGTCAATTTCTGTGAAGTAAAAGTTGACGTTTTGAAAAACGACACATAAAATTGAAGCATGCTTCAATTTTTTTTGGTCGTTTTTTAGAAGACATAAAACGACGTTTTCCCCCACACACGGTCAATTAAAGTGACGTTTTTAAAAACGTCATTTTTTTTCATCACATAAAACGACCGTGTGTACGCGGCATAAGAGATACTGGGCCAGATCCTCAAAAGGGATACGCCGGCGTATCTACTGATAGAAACAGGGATACGCCGTCGTATCCCTGTTTCTATCTCTGGAACTGATCCACAGAATCAGTTTCCAAGAGATAGACAGAAGATCCGGCATGTGTAAGAGACTGAGGCCCCATACACACCATAGAATCTATCCGCAGATAAATCCCATCAAATGGGTTTCTGCGGATAGATCCTATGGTGTGTACACTCCGTCGGATATTTATCAGCAGATAAATCTCCCCTGGGATGGATTTCCAGCAGATGGATATTTGCTGACATGCTCAACAAATCCATCTGCTGGAATCCATTCCAACGGATGGATCCGCTCGTCTGTACAGACTTACCGGATCCATCCGCCCAAAGGGATTCCCCGCACGCGTCGTAATGATTTGACGCATGCGTGGAATTCCTTATATGACAGCGTCGCGCCCGTCGCCGCGTCATAATAGCGGCGACGGCGCGACACGTCATCGGCAGGGGATTTCAGCGCGGATTTCAATGCGATGGTGTGTACACGCCATCGCATAGAAATCTTCTGAAATCCTCGAGAGGATTTATCCGCGGATACGGTCCGCTGGACCGTATCTGCGGATAAATCCTCTCGTGTGTATGGGGCCTTACACTGCCGGATCTTAGGATGCAGTACCGCATCCGCCGCTGGGGGCATTTTGAGTCGAAATGCTGCTTCGGGTATGCAAATTAGCACTTACGGAGATCCACGAAGCTTTTCTAATCTAATCTAAGTATTAGTTTGCCTGCGTAACTTTAGGGCTGCTTTTACAAAGTGTAAACTGTTTACACCTTGTAAAAGTAGACCCTTCTTACCCGCGACGCTGTTATTTTTATTTTATTTTTTTTAAATTTCCCGCCGTATCTTTTTTTTTTCCCGACGCAACTTTTTTTACCCGGCGCGATTCACAAAACTCGGCGTAACGTAAAACCGCGATATGCCCGTCGGGAAAATGACGTCACGAGCATGCGCAGTACGTCCCGCGCGGGAGCGCGCCTAATTTAAATGGGACTCGCCCCCATTTGAATAGGAACGCCTTGCGCCGGCGGAATTTAAGTTACACACCCGAAAATTTCTAGGTAAGTGCTTTGTGGATCGGGCACTTAGGTAGAAATTTTCCGGCAGTGTAACTTAAATGGGAAAAGATAAGTTACGGCGGCTGGCTGTGGATCTGGCCCACTGTATTTGTTGGCGTATAATACTCATATTTTTTTTACCCTGAGAATAGAGGGTAAACTGTGCCTGCGTGTTATACGCAGGGGGCTGTGGAAAGGTTTTTTTTCCTGAAACTTCCATCTTAAAGTTAGGGTGTGTTTTATACCCCTGTGCGTGTTCTACGCCGATAAATACAGTATATTGTCCCGCTTGGAATTAACACTTAATTCAACTGGAGTGTATCACAATAAATACTGATGTTTAGTCTCAATGGGATCACGTACATATCCACAGGATGTTTCTACAAAGAGTGTACAGGAAATAGGGGGGAAGACATGAACAATGTAATAAATTAATATTGTGACCCTACTTCACTTATAATGATGTTTAAAACTATATATTACTTTTGTGAATCTTGTTGTTGTTGTTGTTGTTTTTATTATCAGAACTTGTGAAACTAGTTCTACATTCTGAACCCATATGCCAATAAAACCTCCAGGACACTGGGACGTGTCCCCCCACATAAGTCACACTCTCATCCTTCTGCTTCTCCTAACATCTGGAGATATTTCCCCAAATCCTGGACCGCCATCAATTACCCTCGGCCAACATAAACGGCACCCCCTATGCTCTGATAGCAGCCGCAATCCTCACAATCTCTTTTCTATTCCTCTTTTGCCTAGAATCGGCCTCCCCTTCTCCTGTGCCCTTTGGAATACCCGCTCTGTTTGTAACAAACTCGCCAATGTCCTATTTATCACAAACTCCCTGAACCTACTTGCAATTTTTGAGACCTGGCAAGAATCTAAATTTCCTTCTCCTGCTGGCCTCGCTTATGGTGGCCTCCTGTGGACTCTCCCAGGCCTAGTGGACAGAAAGGAGGTGGTGTTGGAATCCTTCTATCCCCTCAAAGCACTTTTCTGGTTCTTGATCCACCCCCTTTCGGTTCCTTTCCTCATTTGAAGCTCACTGCATTTGTCTATTTTCTCCAGTTTCATTAAGAATTGCTGTGATCTATCTGCCTCCTGGACCATTATCAAGCTTCCTTGATGACTTCTCTGCCTGGCTACCCTACTTTCTCTCTTCTGAAATTCCAACAATCATTCTTGGTGACTTCAACATCCTTGTTAATCTTTATGCCTTATACACATGATCAGGCTTTTGCCGAGCCAAATCACATCAGAATTCCATCGGAGTAAAATAGAACATGTTCTATATCTAAACTCTGACAGAATTCATCGGTATAGCCGATGAAAAAACACAGATGGGGTAACACACGATCGGAATATCGGATGGAAAAAGTCAGTCGGACTTTTTCCATCGGAAATTCCGATCATGTGTACAAGGCATAACACTCCCGCTGCTTCTAAACTGCTGAGCCTAACCTTCTCTTTTGACCTAAAACAATGGACACACGCTTCTACTCACTCTGATGGCAATTGCCTTGACCTCAATTTCTCCTACCTATGCAATCCGCACAACCTCTCCAACATTCCTTTTCCTCTCTCTGATCACCACCTTTTTAGTTTCACTCTCTCCTTATCTTCCTCCTCCTTTCCTTCCAACTACCAAACTATTACCCATAGAAACCTTTACCATCTTAACCTTTCCCTTCTTTTTTCTGCCACAGACTGCCTCTAGGACAAAACCTCATCCATGTCCTGCCCCAACCTGGCCACTTCTGTCTACAACAGTTCACTGTAATCCACCCTGGATACTCTGGCCCCCCTCACCACACACAGAATCAGGCCTTGACTGCTACAATCCTGGCAGACAGACAGTACCAGAAGCCTCAAAAAACATAGCCGCACTCTTGAGCGTCTGTGGCGTAAGACTAATGCCCTGTACACATCTGATGAAAACGAACCAATGGATTTTTTCATCAGATATCCGATGAAGCTGACTTTCATCAATCTTGCCTACACACCATCGGTTAAAAATCCGATCGTGTCCAACGCGGTGACGTAAAACACAACAACGTGCTGAGAAAAATGAAGTTCAATGCGTGGATTTTTGACCGATGGATTTCCCCACAGACGATCATTTTTTTAACCATACGAAAATTTTAAAACAGGTTCTATTTTTTTTCACCGATGGGGAAAAAACTGATGGGGCCCACACACAATTGGTTTGTCCGATGAAAACGGTCCATCGGTCTGTTTTCATCAGATGAACTGATCGTGTGTACAGGTCATAAGTCGCAGCAAGATTTCAGTCAATATGAATCTGCCTCCACACTGCCAAACAGATCTACTTTATCACTCTCATTTCTACCTTTACCGTTCTACTTCGTCCTCCATTACCTCCACCCACTAACTTACTGCCCATGAGATTGCTAATTACTTCAAAAATAAGATTGAGACAATTCGTCTCAAGATCTCCACTCTACAGATATCTCCCCCACTTTACACTCCTTGTCCTCCTGCACAATCAATACTTCCCTCTTTTAACCCAGCTACTATAGAGGAAGTCACTAAACTTTTTTCTAATGCCCACCTAACCTCCTGCCCCCTGGACCCCAGTTTCTTCTTAAAGCGGAGGTTCGGACGTTTTTTTTTTTAAAAAGTCAGCAGCTACAAATACGGCAGCTGCTGACTTTTAAAAAAAGGACACTTACCTGTCCAGCGCGCCCGCGATGTCAGCAGCCGAGGCTGAGCAATCGCTCGGTCCTCGGCTGCTTCAGCCGCCATCCTCGGTGAGGGGAATCAGGAAGTGAAGCCTGACGGCTTCACTGCCCGATTCCCTACAGCGCATGCGCGAGGATCGCGGTGCGCCATCACTGGTCCCCGCTCTCTCCTGGGAACAGTGTTTCCCAGAAGACAGCGGGGGGGGTGTGACGTCACAGGCTGGATTCCCCGCGGGGATCAGACAGGTATCTGCACCCCCCTCCCCCCTGAAAGGTGCCAAACGTGTCACCGGAGGGGGGGAGGGATCCAAAAAGCGGAGGTTCACTTTTTGTGTGAACCTCCGCTTTAAATACTACGGTCACCCTCTGACTCTATCCTACACTCTTTAACTTAAATCTTCAACCTCTTCCTCTCTACTGGCATCTTCCCCAACCCTCTAAAACATGCTCTACAGGCCCACATCCAATCCCTGTCCAAATCATGCTGCCTAAGAGTCGGTTCACACTGGGGCGACTTGGGATCCGACTTGAGGTCGCCTCAAGTCGTCCCAAGTCGCGCTGTAGAGAAAAACAATGGAAGTGAATGGGAGCAGTGTTAATACACACTACTCTAGTCGCTCCTACTTCAGAAGAAGTTCCTGTACTACTTCAATCCGACTTGTAGGCGATTTGTACCCATTGATTTCAATGGATGTCGCCTCCAAGTCTGATCCAAGTCTGATCACTGTCTTAACGGAAGCGACTTTCCTGGAAGATAACATAAATTTCTCAGGCAAACCTCTCCCTCCCCCTCCCTCCCCTAGAGCTGATTGTTGTTTGATTGGCCACTGGAAAGTCTCCTGTCCTGGAGACGACTTCAAGTCGTGTTGTAAATCGCCCCAGATCGCCCTGTGGTTCATGCTCAAGTTGTGTCGGAGTCGCCTCTGAAAGTCGTGCTGGAAGTCGTGTCGCCCTAGTGTGAACCGACTCAAGCCTCCGCAACATTTCTAGATTAGAGATTTGCTCAGGTGATTATGATGAACATGCACCCCATTGAGGAATCAGTCTGGAAAAGACAATATGAAACAAACAGCTATTTATTCAGAAGAGAAAAATGCAGGCCTCTGCAACATAGTCTCTTACAATTCTTGCAATGTATATAGATCATCCAGAGAGAATTGTTTTATTTTTCCCAAGAAAAGCAGGGTTATTAAAATAAAGTGTATTTAAAACAGAACTTCACTCTCTCAATCAACATCGACAAATTGTAATCTTTATGCTGCTAGTATTAGTAAATAGATCAGAAAGTATATTATATATTTATATTACTAACTAGAACTCGTGCTAGATGAAATAGTGAATAACAAACAAATGAGAAACCACAGCAGCTATTACAAAGGTGCTTATAACGTAAAAAATGAATACGTGAATTAACAGCGCTGGTAGAATATACAACATCAAAAGTGACAATGTGCTTGTAAATTATTGACTGTGACAATTTACCAAATTCTATACATATAATAAATAAAGTGCCAAGTTCTCCAAAAATGCTTTGTGGTTCAAGATAGGATTTTTTAGTGCCACACTCCCCTCTTGCGACAACACCCATCAGAGTTAATTGACCCTCAGGCTTTGCAGTCTAGACGTCAATAGGGCTGTGATCTAAAAGATCTGGGGCCAGATTCACATAGAATTGCCCAGGCGCAGTGTATCTTACCTGGTTCCAAGTCGAATCCAGGAAGATTTCGCGCCGTAAGTTACGGCGGCGTAGTGTATCTCTCGGCGCGTAATTTAAAACGGCGGGCAGGGGGCGTGATTCATTTAAATGAAGCGCGTCCCCGCGCCGATTGAACTGCGCATGCTCCGTATCGAAATTTCCCGCCGTGCTTTGCGCGAAATGACGTCGCAATGACGTCACTTTTTGAACTTCGACGTGTCTTACGTCCATCCCTATTCATGGACGACTTACGCAAAAAAAAAAAATTCAAATTTCGACGCGGGAACGACGGCCATACTTTAACATGGCAAGTCTATCTATACGCCACAAAATAGCAGCTTTAACTTTACGCCGGAAAAAGCCGACTAGAGACGACGTAAGAGAATGCGACGACCGCGCGTACGTTCGTGGATCTCATTTGCATACCCGACGCTGAAAACTACGCAAACTCCACCCAGCGGGCGCCGACGTATTGAATCTAAGATCCGAAGGCGTACAAAGCCGTACGCCTGTCGGATCTTACCCAAATGCCGTTGTATGTTGGTTTGAGGATTCAAACTAAAGATACGACGCGGGAAATTTGAAAGTACACCGGCGTATCAGTAGATACGCCGGCGTACTTGCTCTGTGAATCTGCCCCCTGATGTATAAAACCTGGACTCTCAAAGAAGCTTCAATGCTGATGCTGCGTTTTATCATTTGTTTGTTATTCACTATTCCATCTAGCGCGAGGTCTAGTAAGTAATACACATTTTTTCTCCTTTGGAGTGCACTCAGAAGCAATGGAAATTTTCACGTTTGTTACCAATAGGAATCTTAATGCAGATGATTTTTTTTCTTACAAACCAAGGGTAATTTGTATATTAATCAGGATTTTAAGCATCGTATGCCACGTACACACGATTGAAAATTCCCACAAGAAAACCGTGTTTTTTTTCCAACGGAATTTTGGCTCAAACTTGTGTCGCATACACACGGTCACACAAAATTCCGACCATCAAGAACACAGTGACGTACAACACCACAACGAGCCGAGAAAAATCAAGTTCAATGATTCTGAGCATGTGTCGAATTGATTCCGAGCATGCATGTTTTTTTTGCGCTTCGGAATTGCATACAGTAGATCGGAATTTCCGAAAATAACTTTTCCCGTCGGAAAATTCCGATTTACTGTATGCAATTCCGACGCGCAAAAAAACACGCATGCTCTGAATCATTCCGACAGAAAAAGTCCGTCTTACACACGGCCGGAATTTCCAACCAAATTCTCACATCGAACTTTTCTTGTCGGAAATTACGACCGAGTGTACGTGGCATTCGGAGTGCTTTGTATAAACAGGTTAAAACCTGGTGGGATGTTTTTACACTTGGTAAATATATCAAGGACAACATCACCCACAAAAGATTGAGGTGGGACGTTGCCCCAAATGATGGTTTGGTTGATAAGGATTTAGAGGATGAATGGTTCTCTTTTTTTTAACTATACCGGGAAAAAAGTTACTGGAAATGTTAATAGCCAGAAATAGAGGAAACTCAAATTATTGGAGGCTAACATCAATGCCATAAAATCTAAACTAGGACCATCTATAGCAGGGGTGCCCAACCTTTTGAAGCACAAGGGCCACTTAAGCGACTTGCTAACCGGTCGTGGGCCACAATAAGCGGAGCAGGTGGATGACACAGCCCACTAAACTCTTTTTTTTTAGAGGATAGGATTGGAGGTAGGGCATAAGTCTGTTTACATCTCCTACTCCTTAGAGGTGAATGGAGGGTCCAATTGTGTCGGACTGACCGTGTGAAAGGGGCCCAAGGCTGCTTTCACACTGATGCACTGTGGCTTACCCACACCGTGGGTGCAACGCAGTGTCCATTTGACTTTTCTGCACTTTACAATAGACTTCTATTATATTCTGCAGGTTTGGTGCACTTTCAGAAAACTCACCAAACTCGCAGGTAATAACAGAAGACTATGGCTCAGTGCAGGTAACCCGCAGGTAAACTGCTCTGCATCTGCGGATTAGTTTATAAGCAGCCCAGTAACCACTGCAGAACATATATACACTGTGATTTTAGTAATAAAATTACCTTTAATAATAGTATTCTATTCCTCCACAGAGCAGGAGGTCGCGGGCCACATCAGAGGGCTCCGCGGGCCACTGGTTGGGCACCCCTGATCTATAGCCACAGGGGAGTATAAGGATAAAATAAAACAGCTCCAGGATTTTGTAGAAAAATGTGATAAAGAGACACAAAAGAAAAAAATGAAAAAATATATTAGAGACACTAATGACTACAAATAAAATAAAGTATATAGGTGGCAAGAAACCATTGAAGAACAGGTTATTACATCTAGAGACTCCACAGAGGGGAGATCGGACCAGCTTATCCAAAAAAAAACACAAACAGACATGAGGAAAGAGATTCTGAGAGGGGTGACTATTATGGTGAGGGGAGAGTTAGGCCACGTACACACGGTCGGTCCAAACCGATGAAAAACGGACTGAAGTCCAGTTTCATCGGTCCAAACCGACCGTGTGTATGGCCCATCGGTCCGTTGTACTTCGGTCAAAATTTTTAGAACTTGCTTTAAAATCGAACTGATGGCCCGCTGCCCGATAGGTCCAAACCGATGGTTAGTACACAAAAGCATTGGTTCAAAACCCGCGCATTCTCAGAATCAAGTCAACGCATGCTTGGAAGCATTGAACTTCGTTTTTTTCAGCACGTCGTGTGTTTTACGTCACCGCGTTCTGACCCGATCGGTTTTTGAACTGATGGTGTGTACGCACATCAGACCATCAGGCCACTTCAGCGGTGAACCGATGAAAATGGTCCGTCGGACCATTCTCATCGGTTTGGATCGACCGTGTGTACAAGGCCTTACACCTCGTCCTGCAACTCCACAATATGGAGTCCCCACATATTATAGATTTGAACCACTCAGTTATGATCATCCGCATCAGCCCACTAGAGGTTCTCATAACCCGAGAGGCTATTATCATAGGGGTGGCTATGGCGGTCCATCTTGGACCCCCTATCAATATAATCACTATCCCCCTAGGGGTAGAAGAGGTTATCCAGGCCAAAATAATTACAGAGGGGATTTTCAGAGGAGGGCATATGGTGGCCCTCCATGGATAGCGAGAGGTGGACCCAATCCCAGGGGTCGTTGGAAAGGAGGTAATGGCTCCTTTGTATATAAATGACACCATACGAAACCGGAAGTGATGTCCTTGATTGAGGAGGGGCGAAAAGCATCAATGTATTTCCGGTTTCACTAACCAGTGACTCAAATTCCGGTATCTGTGGAACGCACGCCGTACAGCAGTGACCCCGGAACTTAATGATGCCTGTTTTACAGAGCCGTCTCATGAGTTGGGTTTGTTTAATTGCGCATTGAATCAGTACCGGCAGTACTTCACTATTGGCTTTTTTATCTTTTGTTTTCCATTATGAATGATCTTCCTTGGTCCATCCTCATGAATATCTGCATGGAAGCTTCTATGAGAGTCCAGATTTTATATATCAGATTTTTTAGATCATGGCCCTATTGACCCCTAGACTGCAAAGCTGAGGGTCCATTAACTCTGGTGAGTGGGGTCGCAAGAGGGGAGCGTGGCACTAAAAAATCCTATCTTGAACCACAAAGCATTTTTGGAGCACTTAGCACTTTATTTATGTATAGAATTTGGTAAATTGTCACGGTCAATAATTTACAAGCACATTTTGATATTTTATATTCTACCAGCGCTGTTAATTCATGTATTCATATTATATATGCACTTGTTTTAAACTTTTTTTCTTTACATTTCTTTGGTTACCTCCTGGTTTCCAGGCCTAGGCAAATTATGTCATACATCCCAGGAGTCTTCAGAAGGGCCACATGAAATGGCCTGGAGGGCCGGATTCGGCACGAGAGTGATGGCTCCAGCAGCCAATCGCTTCCTCCATGGGAAGTGACATCACAAGAAGTGACCTCCACACAGGAAATGACCTAACAGGAAATCCTTCCAACACGATGAGTTAATGCAAACAACCAATGAATAATGGCTTAAGGAGTCCTAGGCTAAAGGAGTGTCTGAGCAGAGACAGGGTGCATGCATGTTTTTACTGTCCCCTGTGCCTGGAAGCTAAACAAAAGAAGCCACATGGCTTTCAAACATGGACTCCGTCTTTGACCATAACGACTCAAAGACTCCCGTATTTCCACTGATAGGAATCCTTATTCTGCGTTGTTCTCTGGAACAACGCATACCCGGATTATACTACCATTCCTTGTGGATGGGAGAGGAGGATGGGTTTTCTCAGCTAAACACACCTTCCTGCCTCCATGTCTGAGCTAAGGGCAGATGAATTACAGGAAGTTAATACTACATGAATCATCTACCCTTACTTAAGATGGCCACGGACAGAAATACTAGGGGGGGTGTTTTTCAAAGTGATTTCTCACCAAAATAAAGCATGGAGACATAGATGGGTGGCAGAGTTTGCTTTGAATATTAAAAATGAACCAAATAGTGTTTTTGGTTTGTGGTGCTCAGACGCAGTGTAGTTCCACCTTAAAGGCACAACTTTTGTTTAGTATTGGATAGAGCATGGAAGTGTTAGGATATCTGCCATGCTTTTATTGCAGTCTATGAAGAGTTATCTCTGATATTTGTCCTGGTGACCATTGTCACGGAGAACTAAAATCCTGAATTTTAAAGTTGTCAGAGTAACAGGTGAGGAGAAGTTTTCCAAAGGGGACATATGTTGGGCCATGTGGTGTCACAAGGCTTGTTTGAAGTGACAGAGCCCATATCCCTATTTATATCCCTGCACTTACTGATAGTCTCATTGTAAAAAAATTTATAGCTTCAAAGGGGAATTCCCTCATCTTGATGAATAGTAAATTTTATCTTGACGATCAAACCGCAATACATGCAATAGGGGAACTGATAAAGCTTACTATGCTATTATTATAATAATACAGGAAACTAGCAAAAGTGGCATGTCATTCTGTGCCACCCATGCCAGTTTTTAATTTAAAGTGAAATTGAAAATGGGGTGAGTTTTGCATCTAATTAACAAAGGGATTGCAGCAGTTTTCAATATGAAAAACTGCAACAAATCCCTGCCAGATTGGACCTGATGTACAGGATGTAAACTGTGTGCCACTAATCTGGCAGACAGCTCACATGCCTCTCTCTGCCTGTGCAGTAAACACACTACATGGGCAGAGCCCGTGTACTATGGCATGACTAAACCCTTGGCTTTTTGTCAAAAAGCTGTTACTGTAACGGCTTAAAGAGCAACTAAAGTCATCATACTTACTCCTCCCTAACAGAACAAAATCTGTGAGGGGTCCCTCATCAGTGCGGGCATCTTCTCCCTGGCTCCTTCTAGGACATCTTCATTGGCTGTCTCGGGATGACACAACTCCTGTGCATGTGCATACTCAGTTTACATAACAAAAAATATTGTGAGCAGGCAGGAGGTAGGTGTATTTTTTTTTGTTGCAGAAGAGGCATTGCATGTCTCTTCTGCGAAAAAAAAACCTGCCTGCTCATAAAAGTTCTTTATGTTGTCTTCTTTATTTTATGTTGCTGCTTTAAATAGTGTCAACTGGTGTTGAACTTTGTTTGTCACTTTCTTAAAGCACAATTATAGTCTGCTTTACGTACCTTCACTTCAGCATTGATAACCACAAGCTCCTTCATCGGCACTGACATCTTCTTCCATTTTTTGTCATCTTTGGATATTTTGTAAAACTACAGGTCCATTTAGGACTACACAGTCACCCTAGGCAGGAAATAAAATTAAAGCATCAATTAGCACAGGGGTGTCAAACTCAATTGCATTGTGGGCCGCATCAGCATTATGATTGTCCTCAAAAGGGCCGGTTGTATCTGTAAGAATAGATGTCCAGCGCATCCGATCCCCTTACATTAGATTTCAAGAGCCACCCCACCATCAGAAGTTGAGTCTCCCACTCTCCCTTACATCACAGTGCACCTCCCTTTCCTTATGGTGCTGCTGCGAAGAAGCTGGACGCATTGCTTAAAAGCAAAAAGTAGGGGTCTGGAGGAGGCTCACCAGAGGAGGGTTGCAGGAGAGGTGCGAGGGCCGGATTTGGCACGCGAGTGATGGCTCCAGCATCCAATCGCTTTCTCCATGGGAAGTGACATCACAGGAAGTAACCTCCACACAGGAAATGACCTAACAGGAAATCCTTCCAACAGGATGAGTTAATACAAACAACCAATGAATAATGACTAAAGGAGTGCTAGGCTAAAGGTGTGTCTGAGCCGAGACTGGGTGCATGCATTGTTTTTCCTGTCCCCCTATACCTGGAAGCTAAACAAAACAAGCCACATGGCTTTCAAACATGCACTCCGTCTTTGACCATAACAACTCAAAGACTCACGTATTTCCACTAATAGGAATCCTTTTTCTGTGTTGTTCCAGAGAACAACGCATACCCGGATAATACTACCATTCCTTGTTGATGGGAGGCTATCTGCCGGTGTATGCTATGAGTCGACATGTGCTGATCAGACACAGCAGAGGCAAGAGCGTACATCCGCCTATAACCGATAATGTCCTTGCAGAGTGAACATATCCCCCCAGACGAATGTCTGTGCAATGCACAGGGGCCCTTTTCGCTGGCGGACATACCCCTACTCTGCAAACACCTTTCTCCAACCTCAAGAAGTTTTCCAGACAGGACTCAACCAGTGTCAGTCTGCCCCAGTCAGCTCTTTAGAGAGGGCTGCGGGAGTACTAACAATGGGCAACACTATGGCAATACATATTAAATACATCTTTATAAAATTTCCACAACAATAGGAAGCAAATGTTAACAAGGAATGAAAAATAACCGCTGTGTTGATGGTAGTAACAGACTGCTTCATATAGACTCTTTTTATTTTTTTCCATAACTACAGTTTTAACTGATATTAAACTATTGCCTTTCCAGGAACTGTTGCGGCAAGGTATCCTGGAAGTGGGGACAAATACTTGTCAGAAACAGGTACCTGCTCCCCCCTGAAAGATGCCAAATGTGGCAGCAGAAGAGGGGAGAAAACAAACAAGCGGAGCTTCCCCTTTTGGGTGGAGCTCTGCTTTAAAGCTTGTCTCCCGGCAGCAGAGTTTGTCCCGTCGTCTCTCCTGCTTTACCATTCTCCCTCCCTAATCTGTATTCCCTCAGCACAGTCTCTGTCATTCCTGATGCTTCTTCTCCTTGCCATTCCCTCAGCAGCAGGGCTGTCAACAGATCGGCCTCTATTGACTCACTGATTTTAGGTACAGTGTCGAGAATAGAGAGCAACTGAGCATGTGCAGAGCAGGATGAGACCATGCATTACTGAATTTTATACAGTATATGGACCTATTTTTAATGTTTTTGATAGCCATATCTGCAAAAGGGGCCAGCCCGAAGTGATCTAGCAAGACTTAATTTTATGACTAACAATCCCCTCTCCCCTTTGGTGATCTCTGCCAAGTGCAAGGATTTTATACCAAACGTTGTTGAAGATATGTTTTTCTGCCCTGAAGAAACAGCTGTTTCCTGACAGACTTCATGGCAGCATACATACTGGGAAGAAGCTGTATGCATTGCTTGAAAGCAGAAAGTAGGGGTCTGGTTAACACACCTCCACTCTTCCCCTATAGGACCCCACTTCCATAAATCTTTGCGCAGAGCCAGAGGCCGTGTTCCTTTTTTGTCCTCCTACTAAGGACCAGAATGGTTGAAGTCTTACCTTAGATAAAGTGTCCACGATCAAGGTCTGGTTGTTTGGCAAGCTGTACCTCAGAAGATGTGTGGAGTCTCCAGCAATCCCCAGCTATTAGCGGGGTGGAGAAGGGCGATGGATGTGGTGCCATGTGGAGTCTTCAGCAGTCCCCAGCTATTTTAGTGGGGTAGAGAAGGGCGATGGATTTGGTGCCATGAAGAGCTTAAGTCTGGCCATTGGCAGGCAAAGCGGCAGTATGGCCAAATGTCCCAGCTATTAGCAGGAGGCCATAAATGCCCTGGGCCCTTGCAGCAGCGTCTTCCGGATGCAGGCTTGGTGGATGCTGTGTGTGGTGATGTATACTTTATACTACATATTCCATGGCAGCAGTTTTGTGTGTTTGTCTGTTTTCTTCCCTGCTCTAGTGTCTTTCAGCCTATGATGGCTGAAGTGCATTTGCGTTCCAAGCTGCTGCTCTCTCTTCCGGCCTGGTGTCCCTGGGTTACTCCTGTCCAGGGATTTAGAACATGCACGCTGTGGGCTACAGTGGAGAAATTCAATCAACGGTCAGTACTGTTGATATTGGGATTTCCCTGTCGGCAGCTTGCAGCAGTTTTCCTAAATGCTGTGTGCCATTGCCATTATCACAGGTATATGCTCTGCATTAACACCCTTGTGTGCTGCCTGGGTGTAATCTGGGATAGTTCTATTACCTGTGCAGGTCCACACTACAGACGTATCACTGCTCCCCCCTTGTGGCCAGCCCTTGTGTAGCAGGTATGAGAGGATGTGTTTAGCCCTTTCCTTTCCTCGCTTGCTTGGGCACTTTTAGTTTTTTTGATCCTTTTATATTCTACCCTATTTTGTCCTTCAAGGTCAGATTGACAATAAACGGCACAAGATAATAAAGACCTCATTAGGTCACAACATCAACATTCTTCTTCAAGATTTAGTCTTCATTGGTCACCGTCAAGGTCCAGCGTTCATAGCAGAAGCTCTGAATCCTCCTTTAGGCACCACATCCACCGCCATGTCAGCCGCTCTATAAAGATCTCAGACATTGAGGCAGAGGGAGATGAGTCACTTTGCCCTTGTGATGCCTTTGGTCAAAGCAATGAAAGAGGCATTTACATGGGTAGAACCTGTAGAGTCTCCTGCAAAGTAAGAGGAAGTTCTTCAAGCACCTCTAGAGGGAGTGTTATAATTTCCCATTCCTAACAGAAATAAGGGACATCATTTTGGATGAGTGGAGCAAGTTTGTGAGAAATACCTCTTTTCTGAGCAAGATGATTAAGCTCTATATCCATTAGAGGTAAGGATGTAAGGCATCTAAAGGCTGCCTCCCTAGTTGTTGAGGCCTTGATGAGGAAAGCCAGCATGTCGCTCTTCATTGGAGGATGCAGTGAGTGGCCTGAAAGTCGGCTTGGGCTCTTGTGGCCATGTTTAAAGCGATGAAAACATGGAAGGAGAATGTGGACGCAGTATTTAAGAATATTTTCAGAAACTTTGCAGTTCAGGATCCAGAGATGGTGTCGGTTTCCATGGCGGGGTTCCAAATTGATTTAATCTGCATAGTGGCACGGGTCATGCTCCCGTCAGTTACGGCAAAGTGAGTGCTATGGCTGGGGCCTAGGTTTGCTGATCCCGCCTTTAACAAGCGTAGTGTAAGATCCCTTTGAGGGAGCTTCCTCTTTTAGGAAGCTGTATAGCACCATAAAACAGAGTAATGGCTGGCAAGTAGGGTCCTGCCTCAGGACTGGTGCCTGCTAGGTCGGAAGATGACACAGTCTTAAGTACAATGTTCAGAGTGTGCGAGGGTCGCATTTTTTTACAGACCAAGTCAGGATTTTAGAAAGAGCTGGTGAAGAGGCCGGATATCCCCTCAGAAGTATGCTAAAAGCTTGACCTCAGGTATCCAAGAAGCTACTGAGTTTGGGCCTCAGACTATTGGAATGTCAAAAAGGTCTTTTCAGGACACACATAGTCCATCAGAAGTCCTCCTAATCTAGGATTTATTTTTTCACGGATTTTGCCTCACTCTGGGGTAAAAGAAGCATATACTCTTGTATTACATAAGGTCACTGGTGTCACAAAGTGCTGCTGTGCCAATCCCCGAATGAAAGAGCTTTCAGGGCATGTACTCACCCCTCTTTATGGTCATGAAGAGGAACGGCTTGCGGAGGCTGGATTTAGACCTTGCGCACCGGAAACAATTTTCATCAAAAGGTGAAGTTCAAGATGGAGACATTGGGCCAGATTCACAAAGAGATACGACGGTGTATCTACAGATACACCATCGTATCTCTGACGTAAACTGGTCCTATCTATGCGCCTGATTCATAGAATCAGATACGCATAGATAGGGCTAGATCCGACAGTGTTACAATGTGTTACACTGTCGGATCTTTTTTTCAATTTAAAAATGGCGCCGGGGGCGTTCCCACTGATTTACGATAAATAATATGTAAATCAGCGAGATACGCAAATTCACGAACGTACGCGGACCCGTCGCAGTGTTCTTACGTCGTTTCCGTAGCGGTTTTCCGTCGTATACTTACCCTTTCTTTTATCAGGCGCAGCCAATGTTAAGTATAGCCGACGTTCCCGCGTCGAATTAAAATTTTTTAACGTTGTTTGCGTAAGTCGTTCTCGAATACGGACGGACGTCGTTTACGTAAGCGTCGCAACCACTGACGTCCTAGCGACGTCAGTGTTAGCAATGCACGCCGGGAAATTTCGCGGACGGCGCCTGCGCATTTAAATCGGCGCGGGAACGCGCCTGATTTAAATATGACACTCCCCTAGCCGCGGAATTTGAATTCCGCTGGGGGATTTAGGATCCGCCGTCGCAAGTTTGGAGGTAAGTGGTTTGTGAATTAGCCACTTGCCTCCTAAACTTGCGGGAGCGGATCTTAATTCACGTAGATCGAGCGGATCTATAGATCCGCTGAGCTACGTGAATCTGGCCCCCTGTCCCTGATCCATAGGGAGTCCAGCCAGGTGACTGGCTCATTTCTAATATACCTAAAGATGCTTACTTTCATGTGCCCATTGTAGAAGACTTCCGCAAGTTCCTTCAGTTCACCATGGGTCAAGACAATCTCCAGCTCGCTTCGCACTTGGGCTTTCAACATCACCCTTTCCCAAGACAGAGGTCCATAAACAATAAAAAATAAAGCTGTGCTGCATGATTATCAAATATTCAAGTGATAGAATAATAAACACAAATGTTAAGTTCACATATAATAATGTGCATATGTGACACCGTGATATCAAAGTATAAGTGAATGACAATTAGTCCATAGAGTCCAATTCTGTGAATCCAAAAATGTCTAAAAAGCAGTGCCAGACAGATCCGAAGGAAACCATGCCAAAGAGCAGAATAGATGAAACCTCCACCTCTTATTACACATCTGCTTACCAGCTAAAATGGATCTCTATGAATGAGATCAATAGCGCGTGTGGCTAACAGCCCTGTGTAAGGTTTCCCGGAGCCTCCTGTGTAATGTCCCTCTATACGTTCCACCTTAGTTCACTCGGTCAGAATTCCCATTCAGGGTGACCCAATGAAAGGAAAGAACGCCAATATAGTGTGATAACGTCACTGGGAGAACGAGGAACGAAGACTGGGATCGCTACACACAGGCGACAGCTTTGCTCAGCACCTCTCCGCCATCCTCTCACTCACAAACCACCGCATAACACAATCCTGATAGGCTAATCTTCAATACAGTAATCCATGGTGACTTCAAATCAATTAAAACCAGAAGGAAAAGTGATTGATAGAGAAGGTCCTCCACCTATGACATCAAAGCCGCTTACCAGATCGACTGATCTCTTTTAAGGGAGATCGTATCTGCCTATGGCTATTTACCCCAGCCCCGGGTCTCTATAGTGGACAACAAAGCACTCCTGAATCCTCTGCACTGCACTGAATCCTCTGCACCATGAATCCCCGGAGTGATCTGTAATTAATGATTTCCCATGTGGGAGAGAAAAACTGCCATAGTGTAATACTGCATAAAAAACGATTTATAAAAAAACACAGATGTACACTTACAGTTATGTAGAAAAATCAAAGCATATCATACATTTTCGAGCCGGCCGGTTTCGCTATGCGCCCATTCCTTTCGGGACCTTGCGGTGACATCAGCACGCCACTCCTCCCTATGCCGTTTCGTCACAGATGATGTCATCCAGGGGCTGTTACATATGATTGACTCAATTTCCAAGGGTACATCAGTCTTCATGGGAACCAAGAAATTGTTCTGCCAACCTTTAGAGTACTAACTTGCATCCTTTAGACGTGGGAGAGGTTGCGCTGTGGCTTAGTTAATTAAAGTGCATGTCTGGCTTGACTCTTAGCAAAGCCTTCCTTTGGTTCTAGGAATTTCTCAAATATTGTGAAGTTATATCTACAAGCTACAGCTTCCTTCAGGTTTCAGAACGACTGTTCAATCTTTTTGCCGGAAACGTGCCTCATCTAGGACTACTGTGGCATGGATTTTCTAGGCCATTCGACAGGCTCACAGAGCCGAGGACTTGGCTTATTTGGCGATAATGACCGCTCACTCGACCAGGATGTCTACATCCTGGGTGGCATTGCAGCATGTGGCTCCCAATGTACTGTAATTGGTAGGTTGGCCTTGTGGTCCCCGATCAATACATTTATGGCTCATTATTGTGTAGAGCCGGCCTCTTTATCTTCTGTTAATTTTTGGTTTACAAAAATCATCCGTTGGTTGATGGTGTCAATTAAACCCCTTTCTTTGGTTCTGAAATTGCCCACCTGGGTGTGTATGACTAGTTATTTCCCATACGTATGCTGCCATGGAGTCTGTCAGGAAAACTGAAACTTTCCTATCAAATACTTACCTTAACTTTCCTGATGGACTTCATGGCAGCAGGAGTTCCCTCCCAGAGTCATGAGTAGGAGAGTTGCTCTGGCTCAGAGCAAAGATTTATGGGAGTGGGGTCCTATAGGTGAGGAGTGGAGGCTGGGTTAACCCCATACGTATGCTGCTATGGAGTCCATCAGGAAATTTAAAAGGTAAGTATTTGAAAGGAAATTTTCCATTTTGTTTCACCATGTTTCCATGGCATACTCTGAATGGTAGGGTCTAGTTCATTATAATCACCTGATGCACTCTGCAGTGTTGGCATCCAATTAGAAATATTTAGCCCGTGGGGAGTATCTCACCAAACTGAAATTCCTACTACAGGGAGTGCTTAAAGTTTGACATGTATCTTAGTAGAGATGTCATGAATCTGCAGTAATGTTTCATGCCCTGTCTGTCTGCTTACCTCTCTGGTCTGTGTATCAGCTTAAGGACTGTTCTCTCGCACCAGCATGTTTAAGTAATCTTCTCTCAGCATGGCTCCACCCCAGCCTCTAACAGAAAACACTACTTAACTCTGTGCACTGCAAGCCAGTCTTGCCCAAGCAATAGTATGTTAAGGCTTCCCTGTGTGAATCCTGCCACGTGTTCTACGTTTGATTCCATGTACCGACTTTGGCTTGTTATCCTCACTATCCCTGTCTGCTTGTAGCCCCGACCTTTGGCGTGTTCTCCTGACCATCCCTGTCTGCTTGTTGCCCTGAACCTTGGCTTGTCCTCCTGACTATTTCTTGTTGCCCTGGATTGCTGCTTCCTCTCCATCCACCATAGCCAGCCGTGAGCGTGAGCTGGGAGACCCTGGGGGCCACGACCTGGAGTCAGCTGCAGCGAAGCCCATCCTCACCATCAGAGGCTCTGCTGAAAACCTGCATGCTCTTAGACTCCACGCCCTGTTGAATCTTATGCTCTAGCTCCCTGTTTGATCCGTGTCTGTGCTCAGGTGAAGCTGCTTTCCTGAACCACCCAGGGCTCCATCCACAGCAGTCAGCCGAAGGGTGCATAACCTTAGCGGTGTGCTCCTAACCACAGCAGTGTGCACCTGTCACATGGCCTCAGGTGACCTGATAACAGACTTCCAGCAAAATCGGTGAGCCAATCACACAAACAGGAAATTACATTTCTGGGGGTGTATGGAATGTCTCCAGGATGCCATATTGCGTTGAATTTTACAGAAAATTATAGTGGCTGCAGATTTAAAAGGAAAGGTAATTTTTTAAAACAATGAATTACATTATGGGTGGTCTAGCAATTGTATATGCTAAAACATTTTTTTTCATTTGCTAGATTATTTTCCTACAAAGATCCTTTGTTTGAGTCATCCTCACATTGGGGAAAATCTAACATCAAAATAGCTAGAAAAGCTCATAGGATATACCCATAAACGGCCAAAATATGATATTGGATTATATTAGATGTATGTTGTGTGGTGTGGTACCATTTAAGGAGACTGTTTTCTGTCCTTGGTCCCCGAGTATCTGGGAGAAAATTTGTATTTTTTGTCTTTGTTTTCAAGAAACCAGGGAACTCTTTTCGGGTTGTACTAAATAGTGTAATATGAGGTTTTTATAAAATCTGTAAGTGGTGCACAAATTACGTTGCATAATGTAACATGTTCTAGAATCAACAAGTCATAATTGTCGATTAGTAATTATACTTGGCAAGATCAATTTTAATGCAGAACTCACTCTTAATGATTTCTTGGAATAAGTCAATGATATGTATGTAAGCTGGTTTTAAAAACACATTCACAGGAGATCATAAAGCATGTCATGCACACCCTTTAGAATTCCATCAGGCCTCTGCACTGATTTTGTTAAAGACCAGTGGAGATTAGATGTGTTCATGCTGGACCTTCCTTCATAAGTGTGCTCCCTCCCTGACCACTGTGGCGGTTGCACAGATAGGCACATGGCCAAGTTTCTTAGTGGGATGGGCAGAGCCTGATAGGGAACTGGAAGACTAGCTTTCCATCAGGTCCATCTTGCTTTTGATCGACAGATATGAAATCCACTACTGCCATCCAGTTAATACACCAAGACAGGTATGATGGGGAACTAGTCTCTCATTCAACAGGTGCTGTGACTGTGGAGAGTAGTTTTCTTTTAGGTTCGCCTCCCCTTTGACATCACCAGTATCCCTGACTCCTTTATATTATTTTATTTTTTTAGGTATTTATATATTCCCTGGCAGACAGCTGAAAGGGGCTGGGAAAGAACCCTATGTGGGAAGCTGTCACATTTGTGCCAGCTACCCACCATAGACGTATGCAACTTCAGAGCGGGTCTTTATTACCACCATTTTGGTAAATCTTTGGACCGGCCGTAATTTTTCAAGAATCTGTCTCAGCCATAGCAACAGGTTCTTAAATTGGCGGTAGTTTACAATGGCATGAGTGGTGTGGAAAGAAGCTAAGAAAACAGTAGGGTTTAGGGATATTCCTCAGGAGATTCCCATCTGGGTTATTCCAACATTTGAACAGCTGAGAGGAAATCTAGATGGAAATTTCTAGAAACAGAAAGGTGTGATTGTATTAGAGCAGTTGTATGAACATGGAACTATGCTAACATTTGAATACCTAAATAAACAACATAATAAAGCAAATAAACTTTTATAAATACTTAAAATTAAGACATGCCTTGTAGGCGCAATTTGGCAAGCGGAATCTTAAGATATCAAAATACCCCCTTATAGGAATCCTGAAGTCACAGGGGCTGAATTGAATGATATTACCATTCTACTCATTTCTATTACAAGCTAAAATAGGCAGAGAACCATTGAAAGTTGATCCCAGAAATGACAGGCAAGAAATGGGGAGGAGATATGTTCCTCGCATTTGGTGGTATCGCCAATAGATAATGACAAGCATCAGAATGTTTGCGATATCATAGTTACATAGTTAGTCAGGTTGAAAAAAGACACAAGTCCATCCAGTTCAACCACAAAAAATAAAAAAAACAAAATAAAAAACACAGTAAAATCCTATACACCCAACTCCATACCCACAGTTGATCCAGAGGAAGGCAAAAAATCCCAGCAGAGCATGATCCAATTTGCTACAGCAGGGGAAAAAATTACTTCCTGATCCTCCGAGAGGCAATCGGATTTACCCTGGATCAACTTTACCTACAAATCTTAGTACTCAGTTATATTCTGTACATTTAGGAAAGAATCCAGGCCTTTCTTAAAGCAATCTACTGAGCTGGCCAGAACCACCTCTGGAAGGAGTCTGTTCCACATTTTCACAGCTCTTACTGTGAAAAAACCTTTCTGTATTTGGAGGTGAAATCTCTTTTCCTCTAGACGTAAAGAGTGCCCCCTTGTCCTCAGTGTTGACCGTAAAGTGAATAACTCAACACCAAGTTCACTGTATGGACCTCTTATATATTTGTACATGTTGATCATATCCCCCCTTATTCTCCTCTTCTCAAGAGTGAATAAATGTAGTTCTTCCAATCTTTCCTCAAGATGAAGCGGATTTTTAGCCATTTGATTTGGTCATGTAGAGAGGTAATAGAATATTGGAGTCAAGTAATAAGAAAATTATCCGAAATCATCAAAAGACCAGTTCCTTGTACCCTGGAAGTATGTATATTGGAGGTGTTGAATGATGAAGAATGGTCAAGACTTGTAAAGATCTTTTTGCAAAAATAAAATAAAAAATGAGGCGCAAAAGCAGATTGCTAAGAGATGGATGAACTCCTTCTATCAGAGAATGGATGAATGCAGTTAATCATATCAAAGCATATGAAAAAGGTTTTGTTTGAAAGTAGGGGAAACCTACAGAAATATCTGAAAATTTGGTGAAAATGGGGTAGTGTGGAAGGGACTAGTGAGAGAAAGAGTGAATGAATGGATTGATTATTGTAAAAATTTGTAAATGAAAATGTAATTTTAATGTATGTTTTTGATATGCAATAAAGAGTATTAAAAAAAAGAAGAAAAGTGGTGGTAGCAAGAACTATCTGAACATGTTACACTTGTCAGTATTGAGGTAGTGTTAAAGGAAACTACCTTAGAAAATTGATGTAAATGCTCTCTTGAGTTCCTCAGATTGTCAAATCACAATGAGTAAAGGCACCCGAATTGCTGTTGGATTTGTTGGCAGTCCTTACTGTTGAAAACATCCCCAGATTATGTTTGTTTTTGCAGCTGCTGCTTGGAATTTAGTGGTGGTGCTGAGACTATTGTTAATTAGTATTCCAGAGTCTTTCTTCACCTCACTTTGCCCTACTGCATTCCAATTAACTCGGTGTTGTTCCCACTGCCTAAGTTCACGATCTCACATTTTTCAAGATAGAATTTCATTTGCCATTTAACCCCTTCCCAGTGGTCCTAATGTAAATTAACGTCTTCCTAGGCAGGTCCCCCTGCTGGGAGGACAATAATTTTTTTTTTTTTTTTTTTTTAGGGAACAGTTAGAATCTCTTTGTTCTCACTAGATTTTTCCGATGCCGGGTTATAGCCCCATACAGGACAATCTTGAACTGATACTGGATATAAGACTAGAGGTGGCTGTTGTAATCTTTGATTCTGGAATACATAGCTTAATGTTGACAAGGTGAACTTCCTACTGATGCTACATTTTTGATTAATGTTAATATTATTGATTGTTACTTTAACACTGGTGTTCTTTAATAGGATACAGTTCAGTGCCTTGCCAGGGTTTTAATTTAGTGTTTTAGTAAACTTTCTGAAATAAAAGTATTATTTTAATTGACTGTTTTTGATTGAGATTGATATTTGTGTAGCACTGTACACTAGGGGACAGCTTGGAATTATTTATCTGCTCATCTGCACTAACATGACCTGATGAACATTCCAACCTACCTGGCACTCTGGGTTCCACTGCAAAGTAATGAATCAGACAACTCTGTGTATTTAGATTCTGATAGTATTTACTTGAATCAACTGGAATGGGTTGTACACAACAAGAAGGGAATAAATCTGCTGCGCTTTGGGCTGACAGCACCAGCTCAGAAAAAGTATTCCTCTGAAAGTCAAAACAAGGTCATAACAAATATATAGCGCGTTATAAACACTACTTTTCTCCTATAGATGAACAAAACGAAACTGGACTAGACTGGCTCACTAAAGGAGATAACCTGGCGGAACTACGATGACTCTAGTAATGAGAGCTCAGGCCTAGACATGATGGTATAAGGGCCCTTGTGTAACTCTAACATTAATGTCCTCGTTGCAGATCTGATGTTCTTCACCGGTACGTCGGAGCTCGTTATTTGTAATCCGACTGGGTGTAATGAGATGTGCTAAGTTCCTTATACAGAGTAAAGTTAAAGCATTTAATAACAGTGCTCAGCTAAATTCATAGGGTGGATGTGTCTGATGCAAAGTGTCCCACTGATACCGCGACAATGGTGCAGATAAAAGATGGGCGATCAACAACCAGGTAGATGTGATGTCCGCTGCTTTGATCTTCCTTTTTGCAGCTCGACACACCGACTGGCTGGTCACTGTATTGGTGTGGTAAGGATGTCAGATGGCAACCTGCAGAGCTAGGCCCTTCTGGCGTGGGTGGGCAGATTGTCACACCGCGTGGTAGGCCGCGACCTCTCTCTCCATGCACGGAGAGGTCCATCTCGTATAAGGCCCAGGAGGAAGAGAGTGACAGGCAGGTTTCTGTCTTCTTTTATAGCTCCTCCCAGCAATCTCTCTGATGATAGCAAAGATCTCTGGGATGTGTGGTCCAGCTGCATGAACAGGCAGAACAGTTATCAGTCTGATGAACTACCCATTCCTTTGACTGAACTATGATATCATTTAATAGTACTGGGCACTGAGGGACATGCAATGCATTAAGACATTGGAGGATTGCCGTACTTTGCAACGGTAGTCCACATTGTTATATATATATATACACATACACACACACATATACACATATACCAGGGCTCGACAAATCCCGGTCGCCATGGCGACTAGAAATAGGGTCCTGGCGACTTGGCTTGGAAGGGGGGGGCACCATCTGATGGTGAGCCGTTGGTATTACAAGTTATTACCACCAGATGTGTAAGCTGGCGCCATCTGGTGGTGGCCGTTGGTATTACAAGTTAAGCATTACAAGTTAAACAGCAATTCTAATGTAATTTTTCACTATTTTCACTGCCATCTTCTTCCCTCTAATTAGAACCCCCAAACATTACATATTTTTTATCCTAACACCCTAGAGAATAAAATGGCGATCGTTGCAATACTTTGTCAGGCCGTATTTGTGCAGCGGTCTTACAAGCGCACTTTTTTTAATTAAAAAATAAGACAACCGTAAAGTTATCCCCATTTTTTTTTTTTAATATTATGAAAGATAATGTTACGCCGAGTAAATTTTTATCCAACTTGTCACGCTTCAAAATTACGTCCGCTCGTGGAATGGCTACAAACTTTTACCCTTTAAAATCTTCATAGGCGACGTTTAAAAAATTCTACAGGTTGCATGTTTTGAGTTACAGAGGAGGTCTAGGGCTAGAATTATTGCTCTCGCTCTACCAATCGCGGCGATACCTCACATGTGTGGTTTGAATACCGTTTACATATGCGGTCGCTGCTCACATATGTGTTCGCTTCTGCGCGCAAGCTCGTCGGGACGGGGCGCGTTTTCTGGCTCCTAACTTTTTTAGCTGGCTCCTAGATTCCAAGCAAATTTGTCAACCCCTGATATATACACACACACACACACAATGCCATCATGGAAATTCAGAAAGAGTGTTTTAAGAGCTTCATAGAATTCTGACATGACTCTGCACAACAAATGTCAGTACATGTGACATATTCATGTATCTGTTATAGAACCTGAGGCAGGGGCTTGCGCACAGGGGTCATAGGTGCGACCCAGCCCTCTGGACAGGAGGGTGGTGGGGGCAGCGGCATGTAGAGGAACCGATCCCGTGATGCAGCCGCTGAATGCCCACTTCTCCTCCCCGCAGACATTTAGCTGCTACAGGAGGGAAATGGAGGGCATTGGTTACTCCACATGCTGCTCCTGCCTCCTTCCTATCCCTGTCCTGCTGCTGTCCAGTGCGTTCTGGAGGAGTTTTTCATCAAGGGTGTCTCTGTACTGAGAATGTTGCTGCATTCATCTTTCCCTCAATCCTGACTAGTCTAACACTTCCTGACACTGAAAAACATCTCCACAAAATGATGCTGCCACCACCATGCTTCTCTGTGTCATGAATCAGATGTGATCAGATCTGTATGTACTACACAAAGTGAACCAGACGTATATAGGTGAAGAAAGTAATAATTTATTAAGAAACGTGAATAATATGTAAAACGCAACCACCTCCAATTTCACACAGTGCACAACAAACCAATAATAGACAAGACCCCAAAATAACAATAATCAGACGGGTATATATATATATATATATATATATATATATATATATATATATATATATAGCCAAAAGGGAATACCGGAATCGTAGTCTCAGCCAAGCCAGGGATACAGGACTGACAGGAACAGGTACAAATAGTTTTAGGATCAGAGTCAAGATCAAGATTCAGATCAGGGCACAAGACGAAGCCAAGGCAAAGTGTGTTTGAACTTGTCAGGTTTTTATACCATTACCTGCTATCAGGTTCAGGTGATTCCTAACTGCAGGAGAAGATATCTGCTCCATACTGCCAGGGTCCACCCGCTGGTGGACACCAGTACTGCCACCCAAAGATCACATAACACCAGCAGGGAAAGGTTCCAAACTGCCAGGAGACACCTGCTGGTGAACATCAGTACTGCACGCCAAATATTAGATAGTATTACCAGCAGGCGGAACCTTTCCTGACAGTCCCCCCCCTCAAAGAAGCGACCTCTGGATGCTCCAACTAGCCATTGCTGGGGAAAGTCCATGACAACAAGCCAAGCATCGGACAAAGTCACATCGAGTTGGGCATGAGGAAGGTCCATGGCTTTAAGCCAGGCAAGGTGCAGCTCAAGCTGAGCAGTGGGTACAGTCACATCAGGCTGGGCAATACGTACATCAACCTGGGTAGCAGGCATAGGAACCTCAAGTTGAGTAGCAGGCAAGTCAAACCGGACAGCAGGCACAACCGAGCAGACAACGGGCACATCTGGGCAGACAGCGGGCTCCGGGTCGTCGAGTTGGGCAGCAGACAGAAACACCCTAGACTGGGCAGCGGACAGGAACACCTCAGGCTGGGCAGCGGACAGGAACACCTCAGGCTGGGCAGCGGACAGAAGCTCATCAGGCTGGGCAGCAGACAGAAGCTCAACAGGCTGGGCAGCAGACAGAAGCTCATCAGGCTGGGCAGCAGACAGAAGCTCGTCAGGCTGGGCAGCAGACAGAAGCTCGTCAGGCTGGGCAGCAGACAGAAGCTCATCAGGCTGGGTAGCAGACAGAAGCTCATCAGGCTGGGTAGCAGACAGAAGCTCTTCAGACTGGGCAGCAGGCTCCTCAGGCCGGGAAACAGGCACCACAACCTCAGGCCAGAAAACATGCGCCACAACCTCAGACCGGGAAACAGGCACCACAACCTCAGGCCGGGAAACGGGCACCACAGTCTCAGACCAGAAAGCGGGCGCCAAAACCTCAGGCCGGGAAACAGGCACCACAACCTCAGGCCGGGAAACGGGCACCACAGTCTCAGACCAGAAAGCGGGCGCCACAACCTCAGGCCGGGAAACAGGCACCACAACCTCAGGCCGGGAAACGGGCACCACAACCTCAGGCCGGGAAACGGGCACCAGGACGTCAGGCTGGGACACCAGGGCGTCAGACTGGAAGGCAGGCACCAGGGCGTCAGACTGGAAGGAAGGCACCAGGAAAGCGTGGGAATTCCTGCATCCACTTTGATTGTGTGGATGCAGAAATCTGTTTAGACCGCTGGTTGAAAGAAAAAAAAAATCTAATGGTGTGTATCCAGCTGTACAATGTGGATTTTCTCACAGAAGTAGCCCAAGTTGGAACTAATTATTGTGAAGTTAAAACAAAGAAGTTGAAGCATGCAATTAAAAGTTTGCTGTTACTGAAAGTAATATGCCTAAATTGTACCTGTAATGACTTGTAGCAGGTTCAGTGCACAATGTGTTACAAGTATCCACAACTGTAAGAATAGTTCTAAGGCCCCTTTCACACTGAGGAGTTTTTTTATTTTATTTATGAAAGTATGTTAAGACAACACTTTTTTGACTTTGGAAATGACCAAAATATTTGTCAGTCGGTGTCCTGTTGTTGAGTTCTTCTTTCACATCCTATTCCTGAGACACAACATTTTCAAACATCCCCAGGGGATACACAGACAGCAAATAAAAAAACTATAGAATTCTAACAGATTTCGTTTTTAGCTTATAAGCACATCTACAGTGAGGGGAAAAAAGTATTTGAACCTCTGCCGATTTTGCACGTTTGCCCACTGACAAATAAATGATCAATCTATAATTTTAATCGTAGGTTTATTTTAGCAGGAGGCAGAATAACAAAAAAATCCAGAAAAACACACACATTTAAAATAAGTTATAAGTTGATTTGCATTTTAATGAATGAAATAAGTATTTGGCAATCATAGAGGTCAGACTGTTGGCCACCAGGTTTGCACACATCTCAGGAGGGATTTCGTTCCATTTTTCTTTGCAGATCCTCTCCAAGTCATTAAGGTTTTCGAGGCTGATGTTTGGCAACGCGAACCTTCAGCTCCCTTCACATATTTTCTATGGGATTAAGGTCTGGAGACTGGCTAGGCCACTCCAGGATCCCAATGTGCTTTTTCATGAGCCACTCCCTTGTTACCTTGGTAGTGTGTTTAGGGTCATTGTCATGCTGGAATACCCATCCACGACCCATTTCCAATACCCTGCCTGAGGGAAGGAGGTTCTCACCCAAGAGTTGATGGTACATGGCCCCATCCATCGTCCCTTTGATGCAGTGAATTTGTTCTGTCCCCTTAGCAGAAAAACACCCCTAAAGTCTAATGTTTCAAACCTCCATGTTTGATGGTGGGAATGGTGTTCTTGGGGTCATAGGTTCCTCCTTCTCCAAACATGGCGAGTTGAGTTGATGCCAAAGAGCTTGATTTTGGTCTCGTCTGACCACAACACTTTCACCCAATTCTCCACTGAATCATTCAGATGTTCATTAGCAAACTTCAGGAAGGGTCTGAACATCTGCTTTCTTGACCTAGGGAGCCTTGTGGGCACTGCAGAATTTCAGTCCTTCACAGCGCAGTGTGTTACCAATTGTTTTCTTGGCGACTATGGTTCCAACTGCCTTGAGATCATTGACAATATTCTCCCGTCTTTATGATCACTGAAACGCCACGAGGTGAGATCTTGCATGGAGCCCCAGACTGAGGGAGATTGACAGTTATTTTGTGTTTATTCCATTTGCGAATATTCGCACAAACTGTTGTCACCTTCCCACCAAGCTGCTTGGCGATGGTCTTGTAGCCCATTCCAGCCTTGTGTAGGTCTAAAATCATGTCCCTGACATCCTTGGACAGCTCTTTGGTCTTGAACATGGTGGAGAGATTAGAATCTGATTGATTGCTTTTGTAGACAGGTGTATTTTATACAGGTAACAAGCTGAGATTAGGAGTACTCCCTTTGAGAGAGTGCTCCTAATCTTAGTTTGTTACCTGCATAGAAGACACCTGGGAGCCAGAAATCTTGCAGATTGATAGGGGATCAAATACTTAATTTGACTCATTAACCACTTAAGGACTGTGCCTATTTTCGGACTCAGTGTTTACAAGTTAAAATATTATTATTTTTTAAAGTAAATACTGTTTAGACGAATCAAAGTAATAATCCGAGCACTTCTTATAGTATTATTAAAAAGTTTCAAGTTTCATGGACTAGTGTACCCAGCCACAAACCCTAAATTTCCGAGATAAATGGGCATGCTGGCACCACTTTGCGGATTCTTCTGAATACCGTACTTTGTTGGATTCCTGATGAGTCCCGGAATCTGATTAATCTCCTCTGTTGTTCCTATTTTCAATAACTTTGTCAATTTGAATCACACCGCTTATAATAGGATGGTTTCCTCAACCCTCCCTCTACCTTGCCTTCCCCTACCCCTTCCTTTCCCCCCTAAATACTCTAATTTTATCTTGAATGCTTTGTTGTGACTATGATGGATCACTAACTTTAAATATTGATCCTTGTTTTATGTTCTTGAATGTAATGTCACTTATTCGACTTATTGCATACATTGTAACAAGATCGCTTTGTATACTCTTACATGTTTTAAAAACCCAATAAACATATTTGAAAAAAAAAAAAATATTATTATTTTTTTGCTAGAAAAATATATATAATGTTTGGGGTTTCTAACAGCCTAGAAAATAAAATGGCGGTTGTTACAATACTTTATGTCACACTGTATTTGCGCAGCGATCTTACAAGCACACTTTTTGGGGGGCAAATACACTTTTTTTACTTAAAAAATAAGACAACAGTAAAGTTAGCCGAATGTATTTTATATTGTGAAAGATAAATGTTACACCGAGTAAATTGATTACCCAACATGTCAAGCTTCAAAATTGCGCCCACTCGTGGAATGGCGACAAACTTTTACCCTTATAAACCTCCATAGGCGGCGTTCAAAAATGTCTTTAGGTTACACATTTAGAGTTACAGAGGAGGTCTAGTGCAAGAATTTTTGCTCTCGCTCCAATGATCGCAGCAATATCTCACATGTGTGGTTTGAACACCATTTTTATATGCAGGCACGACTTACGCATTTGTTCGCTTCTGCGCGCGAACTTGGTGGGACATGGCTCTTTAAAAAAAATATATATATTTTCTTATTTATTTTACTTTTTACACTGTCCTTTTAAAAAAAATTTTTTTTATTACTATTACAAGGAATGCAAACATCCTTTGTAATAGAAAAAAAAAAGCATGACAGGACCTCTTAAATATGAGATCTGGGGTCAAAAAGACCTCATATTTACATTGCAATAATAGAAGTATAAAAAAAATATATATATATTTTTTTAGTTTTTTTCCTCCAATGCTATAGAGTCGAGCGGGGGGGGGGGGGGGGGTCATCATTCCCTCACTCGGCATCCAGGCAGTGAGGGGAGAGGACCAGATTGTCTCCGCCACTACCGATGGCTCCGGTAAGCGGCGGAGATGACCGAAGCGTGGTGGTCTCCCGCCCCCTGATAAAAGTAATCCCACGGCGAATCCCTCGCCAAGACCACTTTTATCTGAAAGATGACCGCCGGCCATTTTTTAAAATAACGGGGTTAAGGCAGCTAGCTGCTGCCATAACAAAGGTATTTAACGTCAAAGTAGCGATGTAGAACGACTGCGTCCTTAAGTGGTTAAATGCAAATCTATTTATAACTTAGATATTTTTGTTATGCTGTCTCACTGTTAAAATAAACCTACCATTAAAATTAGACGGATCATTTCTTTGCCAGTGGGCAAACGTACAAAATCAGCATCACAGAAGGTGTGATAGAGCGTGTTCACCATTCTTGACCATAACTCCCTCATTATTGTACCACCTCTTGTGTTATTTCCACCCACTTTCTGTAAAATCCGATTGTACACTCTCCTTTACATCTACCATCAGCTACAGTGCCTTGAAAAAGTATTCGTACCCCTTGAAATTTTCCACATTTTGTCATGTTACAATCAAAAACGTAAATGCAGGGAGGGATGACGTGGTGCACGTGAAGCACGCACGTCTGAGGGAGGGGCTCCCCATGCGACGGACCTGAGCTGAGCGTGGGAGACGGATGGAGGAAGGAGGAAGACCCGACGGCGTTCCAGCGGCAGCAGCTGCGATGCAGAGCGGGGGTCTGCGGAGCAGTTAGACGCCGAGCACGCCGGACGCCTGACACACCGCTCTACGCTGCTCTCCAGGAAACCAGCCTCCCCCCAAACACCGGCCCCCCCGAGGAGAAGGTAGGCACGGTACAGTGCAGAGGAGGGCCCGGACGCCGCCATCAGCTGGTACATATAGCGGCCGCTACACACCCCCTCTGCCTGCCGTGATATCTGTTTTCCTACCCCCAAGCTGAGGAGCAAAAAAAAAAAAAAAAAAATCGCCTACCAGGTAATACCAACTCTTTACTTGTTCCTCCCTCATTAAGATGCTATGGGACTAGGGTGGTGAATCTGCGTATTGAACTCGGGATCGTGCCCTGACAGCAGAAGGTTGCGGTAAGATAGTCAAGCATACCACTGCTTAATGAGTGAAATTAGCCTTGGTCTCAGTTTGAACTAACATGTGCAATACTGTCTTAAACAACTTGGGACATCCAGCCGCCTAGTTTTCATTAAGTCTGAACTAACCTGTGCATTATTAAGTCTGAACTAACCTGTGCATTATTAAGTTTGAACTAACCTGTGCAATATTAAGCTTGAACTAACCTGTGCAACATTGTTTTAAAATACCTTGGGACATTTAGCTGCCTAGTTGCCATCAAGATACAACCCGCAACCATTACACAGCTTTCCCGAACGCATTAAAATGAATTAAATATCCACGGACGGTGAATCCGTATCCCTAATACCCCATAAATACTGAGGATACTGGTAAGGGGGTGTAGTTGAAAGGGCTCCGGCTGTCCAGAGACATTATATCCCTCTTTGTGCTAAAAACATCGTTAAACCACAGTGGGCTGGACCTGAAACACTGGCGGAAATATAGGAGTCATCTATTCACTTATTTATTTTATTCTTCTTGCTTGTTGTCTCTCCTTCCCACCCCCACCATCTGACCGCTTGTCCACTGTATGAGCATTGTTTGGCTTGTTACATTGGCCCAGTGGGGGGTAAAACATCTCCAAAATAGTGCGTGAGGGATCTCCCTTGCCCATAGCTTGAGTGACGGGGGACGACCCCTTGACCCCCTAGAACATCAGTGTAAAATCTTCAGAAGGTGAGTTAAGGCTGCTTGGTATTATCCTCCCTTCTCAACAAATAAAAACCACCGCCTTTAAAAAAAAAAAAAAAAAAGGGGGGGTGGGGAGGCGACCACCTGCCGCTCAAACTGGGGAAACGTATTAGAGGGACAAAGAAATACAACATGAACAAATCTACAAGGGGGGCCGCCCCTAAAATCCCCAAAGACAACCCCCCCACCAGTACGATCAGACACTATATGACTTCTGAGGGGAGCTCCAAGAGCCCCGGCCTGTCAAAAAAAGCAGAAAAAACTGGTATAACCAAAAAGGGAGTAGGGGGGGCAGTTACCCCAATTACGGATACCTCAACTGAAAGTGAACAGGAGGTTAGTCAAATGGACGATTCCAGACTGGACACTCATATCCCCACAAAAGGGGAACTGGATGGGATGTTGAGGAGAGTGGAAATTGCGATAAGAGAAGAAATTAGCGCATTAAGAAAGGATTTATTCCATATGTTGGAACGGGTTGAGGAAGCGGAGAAAAAAATGGAAAAACAGGACCTAGAACTAAACGAACTAAAAATTCAACATCAGACGATGAAACAAAACCAGAGGTGGTTACAATACCGATTAGAGGACCAAGAGAACCGTAACAGAAGACAAAACTTAAGGGTGCGATCTATCAAGGAGGAGAAAGGGGAAGACTTGAGAAAAATTCTTAACGACCTATTTCTCCCCCTTTTAGATAATGGCACGGAGGGCCCCCTCAAAATCGAACGTATACATCGAGTAGGAAAGATGAGGGAGGGAGGAGGTAGATGGCCCAGGGACATCATTGTGAGGTTCAGATATTTTGAAGATAAAGATGAGATCTGGACAAAACTGAGGAGAAAGGCCCCCTTATGTTACGACGGGACTGATATTCAGATTTTTACTGACTTGGCCTGGGAGACTCTGGCCAGGAGAAGGTCTCTTAAACCCCTCCTGGAGCAGATGCGCCAGCTTAATATCAAGTATCAATGGGGCTTCCCGGCATGTTTGATTGGCCACAAAGAGGGGATCTCGGCAAAGTTGATATTCCCGGAGGACTTGGCAGGGTTTTGTCGCAAATTAGACATGCCCGTGTTGGAGATCCCAGGCTGGGTTGAATAGTCACTTGACACAGACCGCCTCCTCAAGTGGCTAGATGAGGGTTGAGCTAGGATGACTAGGGGGGAAGGGGGGGTAGGGGGGAGGGAGGGGGGGACTGGGAGGGGAGCAAGGAGGCCAGGTCCGTACCCTACCCATGTAAGATCAACCCCCAGAAGAATATCTCGAGGGGAAAATGGGAGGGCGGGACGTTTGTGAGGCCCCACCTCATCCATGAGAACCGACGGGTAGGGGAGATCGAGGATCCCTACGGTTCAGAGGCGATGTATAGGCCTAGGTGGGAGGGGGGATGCGGGTGGTTTGGGTGGGGGGGAGGAGGGGGGAGGGGGGGGAGGGAAGGAGAGGGGGGTGGGAAGGGGATCATGGCTCCCGGGGATCTGCCTGTAAAGTCCTGTGTGTTCAAGGAGGTGATTTAGTTATTGGGAATGACAGAAGTAAAATTTTTATCCTATAATGTAAGGGGCTTAAATTCAGTAGATAAAAGATTAAAGGTCTTAGCAGAGATCGAACAACTTAGAGCGGATGTAGTTTTTATCCAGGAATCCCACTTGACCTTGGATGCTAACGTCAAGCTCTACTCCCCGGCATACCCTATTTGGTTCTACGGCGACTCCATCTCGAAACGCGCAAGGGGAGTAGCGATTGGGTTTATAAGAGAGTTTGGGTTTACCTTGGAGGCAAGGATGACTGACCCTGAAGGGAGATTCCTGTTTCTTAAAATAAGGATTGACAATAATATGTACACATTAGCTAACATATATGCCCCAAACGTACGCCCAATTCAATATTTAAACAAAATCCTGGGAAAATTAAACACCTTTTATTACAAGAGATTCAGTAACATTCTGGTACCGAGGCTGTGTAAATATTTTAACGGCTTAGGGTCGGAATTTGAAACTAGTAGGGGAGCTACAGCGGCAGTGATTGCAATAATATTGAAGGAAGGCAAGGATAGCTCTCTCTGTTCGGGATATAGACCCATTTCTCTGTTAAATACAGATATTAAACTCTTTGCAAAAATTCTGGCGGGCCGCCTGAAGGGGGCTATGCCCTTTTTGGTGCACCCCGACCAGGTAGGCTTTGTCCCCAACAGAGAGGGCAAAGATAATAGCCTAAGGGCAATCCTCTTGCTTCAGACCATAAGGCAGAATGAGCCCCCGGGTCTATTCCTGTCAGTTGATGCCGAAAAAGCATTCGACAGGGTAGACTGGGGGCTCATGATGGAAACCCTCACTGTGATGGGAATAGGAAGAAGGATGTCTAGCTGGATTAAAACATTATATCATCACCCTACCGCACAAATAAAAATCAATGGCTCTCTATCAGAACCTTTTGAGATGGAAAACGGGACGAGGCAAGGGTGTCCATTATCCCCCCTCCTCTTTATCCTATCCCTAGAGCCGTTGCTGGCTACCATTCGCAACGATCCGGATATCAACGGAGTGAGAGTGGAAGGGGAGGAACATAAACTATCGGCCTTCGCCGACGATATATTATTTTATGTAACCAACCCAGTTAAATCTATCCCCAAGCTCTCTAGAGTGCTGCAACAATACGGCGCTATCTCCAACTTCAAAATTAACGTAACCAAATCAGAGATCTTGAACATTAATTTAAATAAAAGAGAGGTAAATTTGGTTAAGGAAGTATGCGCGTTCCCCTGGACCAAAGAACTCAAGTACCTAGGAATAAAACTGGCCAATACAATACAGAAGATGTACAAAATAAATTATATTCCCTTACTAAATGAGATCAAGAATGAATTAAAAAAAACGATAAATAAACCCATATCATGGTTTGGACGCATAAACATGTTGAAGATGGTGGTAGTCCCCAAGATTCTATACAAATTCTTACTACTCCCAATTGCTCTTCCCCAGCAATTTTTGAGGATCCTTAACACCCTGCTACTAAATTATGTTTGGAAAAATAAAAAGCATAGACTATCCCTCTCCATAATAAAACAAGGCAAGCCACTTGGCGGCCTGGCAGTCCCAGATATTAAAAGTTATTACAAGGCGGCGGTTCTATCGCGGGCGGTAGAGTGGGCTAGGGATAGGATAGATAAAAGGTGGGTACAAATAGAGAAGGCGCTAACAAACAATTACCTGAATAATATTATTTGGGTCCCTGCACAACATAGAGCACTAGATCACAAAACACACGATATTACACGAGACACTTTAAGAATGTGGGATAGGACGCAGGCACAATTAGAAGGGAAATTTAATTCCCCATTAATGAATCTAAAAGAAAACTCTTATTTCCCACCGGGGGAAAAAAAAATAGGAGGGAACTGGATTAGGAGAAACACAGTGCACTTGGGTGATATTATAAAAAATGGAGAGATAATGACCTATGGAGAATTGAAAGCCAAAACGGACTATTGGAATCTGGACGAGTGGCATTATCTCCAGTTGACTCACTTTGTGCGGCACCTCCCCCGCCCATTACGGACGGAGGCGGAGCTAACTTCACTTGAGAAAATTTGTAAATCCACAAATTCTAGGGGCACAATCACTAAATTGTACGGGCTACTGGTAAAATTGGGAACCCGGGGCGAAGCACCCTTTATAGATAAATGGGAAAGAGAACTAGGGGTCACGAGGGGGACTAACATTGTTTCAAGGATCACTCAATTAACTCACACTTCTGCGATAGATACACGAACAGCTGAAGTAAATTACAAGTGCCTCTCAGGATGGTACACTACCCCCGACAAAGTAAACAAATTTAAAGAAGGTTATACCGCAGACTGCTGGAGGGGCTGCCTAGAAAGAGGTACGATGGCCCATATATGGTGGCATTGCCCCAAAATTCAAACGTATTGGGACATAATATTGAGCCAAATAAAGATTGTTACGGGAGAGGAGATCAAGAAAGATCCATGGGCCATCCTCTTTCATTGCAGCCAAGAAGGCATAAAAAAATACAAGCAGTCCCTACTCCCCCACCTTTTAAACGCTGCCAAGAGACTTATCCCTAAGAAGTGGCAGGAGACGGAAAGCCCACATATTTGGAGTTGGATAGACGCGGTGGAGGAAACATATAGACTAGAGGAGTTGAGGGATGGCTATCTGGAGAAGAACAGCGAACATAGGGAGAAGTGGGGAAAATGGAAGGAATATAAAAAAACATGGAGCTATGCGGAGAGAGTAAGGGTTTGACTAAGCGGGGAGTCCGCCAATTTCCCCCTTTTTTCTCTCACTTTAATGCGAGACAATATATTTCCTTCCTTCCCCGCTTCTCTCCTATCTACATCTGACCAATTTTTCCCCATTTTCATACCCTTACCCGAATAGAAGAGGACTAGTCTTCTTCCTAACCCCATTGCTTATTTACAACCTTGCTTTTGATCTTATTCATAGGACGGGCAGGGGACCCCTGGGAGCCATGAGGGGAGGGAGGGGGGGTGCAAATATTAAATATATATACACATGTATGTTAAAAAAAAAAAAAAAAAAAAAAAGATAGTGAATATAATATATACCACACATGATGCAAACCGCAAATAGAGACGCAAGAAGCACCGGATCATGAGCAGGTCTCTAGTATATTGGAAATAAGCTGAGGTGGTATAAAAAAAAAAGAAAAAAAAAAAAAAAAAAAAAAAAAAAAAAAAAAAAAAAAAAACGTAAATGCATTTTATTGTTTGGATTTTTTGTGATAGACTAACACAAAGTAGCACATAATTGTGAAGTGAAAGGAAAATGATAAACGGTTTTCACATTTTTTTACAAATAAACATGTTAAAAGTGTGGTGTGCATTTGTATTCAGCACCCCGGAGTCAATACATTGTAGAACCACCTTTTGCTGCAATGACAGCTGCAAATCCTTCTGGGGATGTCTCTACCAGATTTGCACATCTAGAGAGTGAAATTTTTGCCCATTCTGCTTTCAAAATAACTCAAGCTCTGTCAGATTGGATGGATAGAGTCTGAACAGCAATTTTAAAGTCTTGCCACAGATTCTCAATTGGATTTAGGTCTGGACTTTGGCTGGGCCATTCTAACACATGAATATACTTTGATTTAAACCTTTCTATTGTAACTCTGCCTGTATGTTTAGGGTTGTTAACCAGCTGGAAGGTGAACCTCTGTCCCAGTCTCAAGTCTTTTGCATACAAACAGGGTTTCTTCCTAGATTGCCTTGTATTTGGGCTCCATCCATCTTCCCATCAACTCTTCCCTGTCCCTGCTGAAAAAAAAAGTATCCCCACATAGTGATGCTGCCACCACCATCTCTGATCTGGTGGATCTCTGCAGCTCCAGAGTTACCATGGGCCTCTTTGCCGCTTCTCCGATTAACGACCCGGTCTGTCAGTTTAGGTGGACGGCCATGTCTTGGTAGGTTTGCAATAGTGCCATATTCTTTCCATTTTCAGATGATGGATTGAACAGTGCTCCTTAAAATGTTCAAAGCTTGGGATATATTTTATAACCTAACTCTGTTTTAAACTTCTCCACAACTTTATCCCTGGCCTGTTTAATGTGTTCCTTGGCCTTCATGATGGTGTTTGTTCATCAAGATTCTCCAACAAACCTCTGAGGGCTTCACAGAACAGCTGTATTTATACTGAGATTAAATTTCACACAGGTGAACTCTATTTAGCATTTTAGGTGACTTCGGAAGGCAATTGGTTCCACTAGATTTTAGTTAGGGGTGTCAGAGTAAAGGGGGGCTGAATACAAATGCATGCCTCAGATATTTGTAAAAAATAAAATACAAAATTAAAACCATTTATCATTTTCCTTCCGCTTTACAATTATGTGCCACTTTGTGTTGGTCTATCATATAAAATACATTTACGTTTTTGGTTGTAACATGACAAAATATGGAAAATTAGGCGTATGACTACTTTTTCAAGGCAGGGGTGCCCAACCAGTGGCCCGCGGAGCCATTTGATGTAGCCCGCGACCTCCTGCTCTGGGATGGAATAGAAAGAATATTGTTATTAAAGGTCAGTTTATTACCAAAAGCACAGTGTATATATGGGCATATCTTTTCTGCAGTGGTTACCGGGCTGCTTTCAAACTGATCGACAGATGCAGAGCAGTTTACCTGCGGGTTACCTGCACTGAGCCATAGACTTCTGTTATTACCTGCAAGTTTGGTGAGTTTTCTGAAAGTGCACCAAACCTGCAGAATATAATAGAAAATCTTTTGCAAAGTGCAGGAAAGCCAAAATGTACCCTGCGTTGCACCCATGGTGTGGGTAAACCAAAGCGCATCAGCGAAAAAGCAGCCTTGGGCCCCTTTCACACTCAGACCAATTGGACCCCCCATTCACCTCTAAGTAGTGGCAGACATAAACCGACTTGTGTCCTACCTCCATTACAATCCGCTAAAAAGTATTGTGGGCTGCGTCCGTGTCCGCTCTGCATATGCAGAGCAGACACGGACATGCCATCCACCCGCTCCATTCATTGTGGCCCACGAACGATTACCAAGTCGCTTAAGTGGCCCTCGCTCTTCAAAAAAGTTGGGCAACCCTGCTGTAAGGACACTTAGGTTCCCCACTGAAAGATGAATGTAAAGATAAAGAATGCTGGAAATTGCCCATCAATAGAAGAATGTTAATATATAAAAAAAAAAAAAAAAAAAAAACACAGCTTTGCTCCCCCCTTTTCTGACTTGCTGGGCTGCATGCTCGAATAAGGGTCAAGTATGGATTTTGGGGGGGACCCCATCCTGATTTTTTTTTTTTCTATTGATGGGCAATTGCTGGCATTCTTTATCTGTACATTCATCTGTCAGTAGGGAAGCCCGCTGACAGATGATGACTCATGGTTGTTTAGGATGCCCGCTACTTAACAGCTATTTCTTCAAACAGAATTCTAATAATCGGTCCATTGTTTTTTGACCAATCCGAATTCTAATCGTTCTGAAAAGTTTGCATTCATTAGAAAACGAATAAACAAAACAAAATTTTAATGGATTTCAACAAAATTCATTACCATTTCATTCGGAGATTCGGATACATCCGAATAGCCAAAAATTCATCTGAATTTGTTTTAGGACTAACACACGGCCCCCCCCGTCCTTCAGCTCCGGGGACCGATCGCGGGACTCCAGCGTCGATCGGGTCCGTGGGTCCCGGAGCTAGACCCCCTTCTTTCCAAGGTTGCTACAACACTTGTAATCTGATATAAGGGGCACACCCCAAACCAAAAGAAGTCAGACTATTGGAGCATTTCTGATCATCACACTTAGGACAGCCCATTCACCAGGACACTGGGGCTGAGGTAAGGCCTTGTGTAAAAAAAAAAAAAAAAAAAAATATAATAATAATAATAATAATAATAATAATAATAATAATAATAATAATAATAATAAATATCGAAAGCTTTCTTTTCCGTAAAATAGGTACATTAACCACTTAAGACCCGGACCAAAATGCAGCTAAAGGACCTTGCCCCTTTTTGCGATTCGGCACTGCGTCGATTTAACTGACAATTGCACGGTCGTGCGACATGGCTCCCAAACAAAATTGGCGTCCTTTTTTTCCCACAAATAGAGCTTTCTTTTGGTGGTATTTGATCACCTCTGCGTTTTTTTTTTTTTTGCGCTATAAACAAAAATAGAGCTACAATTTTGAAAAAAAATCTATATTTTTTACTTTTTGCTATAATAAATATCCCCCAAAAATATATACATTTCCTCAGTTTAGGCCAATGCGTATTCTTCTACCTATTTTTGGTATAAAAAAAAAAAAAAAATCAATAAATAAATCTCAATAAGCGTTTATCGGTTGGTTTGCGCAAAATGTATAGTGTTTACAAAATAGGAGATAGTTTTATTGCATTTTTAATTTTTTACTACTAATGGCGGCGATCAGCGATTTTTTTCGTGACTGCGACATTATGGCGGACACTTCGGACAATTTTCACACATTTTTGGGACCATTGTCATTTTCACAGCAAAAAATGCATTTAGAATGCATTGTTTATTGTGAAAATGACAGTTGCAGTTTGGGAGTTAACCACTAGGGGGCGCTGTTGTGGTTATGTGTTCCCTGAAGTGTGTTTACAACTGTAGGGGGGTGTGGCTGTAGGAGTGACGTCATCGATTGTGTCCCCCTATAAAAGGGATGACACGATCGATGCAGCCGCCACAGTGAAGAACGGGGAAGCCGTGTTTACACACGGCCCCCCCCCCCCCCCCGTCCTTCAGCTCCGGGGACCGATCTCGGGACTCCAGCGACGATCGGGTCCGTGGGTCCCGGAGCTTGGGACAGAGTCGCGGGCGCACGACCCACTGCTGGGTATTAGTACAGGACGTACATGTGCCCAGCCGTGCCATTCTGCCGACGTATATGTGCAGGAGGCGGTCCTTAAGTGGTTAATGGTATATTTGGTGCTGGAATAAAAAAATAAAAAAATAAAAAAAATTCTTAAACCAAAAGGGAGCAAATAAAAGAAGTTCCTAGTTGGGGTAAGATACAGCTTGAATATACTTTGTCATTGTCTTGCATGTAGTATAGGAGCTCCATCTGATAGTAAAAGATTTTAATTATTTTGAAATTCTTTATTTGAAAGAGTCAATACAAAAATTTCCCATAATAAAATCTTGTATATGCAACATAGTATCTTTTTTCCTTGTGTAATAACAAGAAAAAGGGAAAAAAGATCAAAAGAATGTAGATAGCTGCATAGGGAAAACGCATTCCTAAACATATCCAACAAGGAAAACTGACTTTAGTGAGGCCACAAAAAAAAAAAAAAATGTTCACGTCAGCAAAATAAATCATAACGCCCTCGGCAGAAGAAAAATCTATTACAACAACTTTTGCTTTTTAGAATTCCTTTTCTATTCCATCTCTTCATTCACATGATACAGACAACTGGGAACAATTCAATTAGCAAACACAGCTGAACATTTTTGTAATACACAGAAAAAAAAAATGTGGCTTCATAGCTGCTAGCTGAGATTTTGAAAATGCATGCAATAGTCTCAGACGTTCAGGCCTCTGAAATATTTCAGATAAATTAATTGTAGTGCAAGTGGAACTTTTCCCCATATGTTTGTTTTTTTTAGCCTTTGGTTTAAACCCCTTTCAGTTTGATGTAGTAAAGCACCATTTTTCTCTATTTTACGTATCACATATCTCTTGTATGATCACCCTCCCCTCAAATTACATATCAGGCAGTATAGTCCACAATACAATAAAATGGTCTTGCTTACTGGGGATAGAATGTTCTTCCTGTTCTGAATGTTAAGGATTTACCAATTTCGCTAAACAACTGCTATCACTCTACAATACGTTCTCATGTAACATGTCATAGAAGGACTGACCCCCTGTCACCAACGTACTTTTGGCAAATTAGGATCTAAAGAGTAGAACCGTGAACTGCACATCATTAGAATATACTGTGCAAACAAGGAAGCTGCGGAAGGAGAATGTCCATTTTGTACATCTAGAGATTGCTGCCATGAAAGATATGCATTTTGTTTTAGGAGAAATAATCCATTAGCTCTGTGGTAAGGATGAGCACCAGCGTGTTCGCATAGTACACATGCAGAGCCCGCCAGGAAGTCTGCACGGCGCTGCGCTAATCACAGCTAGGGAGACATTTCCCGATCTCTGCAGTCGAGCATCGGGATAATGTCTCCCTGGCTGGTATTAGCGAAGCGCCGTGCACACTTCCTGACGGGCTCTGCACGTGTACTATGCGAACACGCCAGAGCTCATCCTTACTCTGTGGTAAAGATTACTTGTCAAACATTCCTTGGTATTTTTGCTTTTCTTTTTCTCTGGAAGCACCGAGGGCAGCATCTGTCAGTTGTATATATTGTCTGATGTTCGCATCTGGATATATAAAAAAAAAAAAAAAAAAAAAAAACACAGTTTAAGAATACATAAAATTGACACAATACATTTTGTAAATTTAGATCAATTATCCAATCATGAAAAGCAATTTCCTGTGTAATTATATATATATCACACACACACACACACACACACACACGTAGGGATGAGCTTCGTGTTCGAGTCGAACGTATGTTAGACTCGAACATTGTATGTTCGATCGTTCGTCGAAATACGAACAAAAACGGGTCGCGAGTGACGCCCCACAATTCACTGCGGCATTGCGCGCTGATGATTGGCCAAGCATGCACTATGACCTGCATGCTTGGCCAATCACAGCGGCGTCAGTACAGAGAGCCGTGTAGTGTGTTGCAGCGCTGGTTATGGGGGGGGGGGGGGGGGGGGAGAGAAAGAAAGAAAGAAAGAAAGAAAGAAAGAAAGAAAGAAAGAAAGAAAGAAAGAAAGAAAGAAAGAAAGAAAAAAAGACTTTTTTTTCTAGCTAGATAGAGCAGGCAGGCTAGTCAGTTAAATTTGTTGTGTAGAGGATATATATACATCCCAGGTGTTGTACATATATTTATACACTGTATAGTTTAGCTAGATCAGTTCTTCCTAATTTGTCAGGCAGTTGATTGTGCTAGCTGCAGTGTTCTCATGTGTTGTATTGCCCGTGTGCTTGGTGTGTACTGCACTTGTGCTCTATAGTTTGCACCTAAACCTACTTGGTGTGTACTGCACTTGTGCTCTATAGTTTGCACCTAAACTACTTGGTGTGTACTGGCCGTGTGCTCTGTAGTTTGCACCTAAAGATTCAAGAGCAGTGATTTTAATGATGCTTAAATTAAAAAAAATAAATGAAAAATTCCTTTAAATATTGTACCTGCTGGGTGTCTATAGTATGCCTGTGAAAATGTCTGAGAACCCGGGTCTTGCCCGAGGGAACATGTATCAATGGAAAAAAAGTTTTAAAAACGGTCGTTTTTCAGGAGTCCTGAAGTAAATACCAATGATGATTTAAAACTTTTTTTACATTGATACATGTTCCCTCGGGCAAGACCCGGGTTCTCAGACATTTTCACAGGCATACTATAAACACCCAGCAGGAACAATATTTAAAGGAATTTTTTTTTTTTTTATTTAAGCATCATTAAAATCACTGCTCCTGAAAAAAACTTTTTTTCCCATTGATACATGTTCCCTGGGGCAAGACCCGGGTTCTCAAAGACGTTTTACGACAATAACTTGCATATTAGGCTTTAAAATGAGCACTTTTGAATTTGAACGTTCGAGTCCCATAGACGTCAATGGGGTTCTAAATGTTTGCACGAACGTTCGGTCCGTTCGAAGGTTCTGGTGCGAACCGAACTGGGGGTGTTCGGCTCATCCCTACACAGCAGTATAGCTACAGTAAGACCATGCTACAGGGTTTTAAAATGGACCTCATATACACAATTGGATTTTCCGATGAGAATTGTGTGATGACAGGCTGTTTTTAGAAAATCGATAATTGTTGTCAGATTTTCCGCCAACAAATGTGGGATAGCATGTGTGACGGTATCGGTATGATATCCCCGTCAACGTTCCCTTCTTCCCATAACGAAAATCACCCCAATATTCCACGAGGAGGGATATCCCTGGAATCGCCCAGAAAGCCACACATGAGACCAGCTTACTGCTTGAACAACACAGACTTTAATGTTATAACACACAGCTTATATGTCATTTCCAAAACTGTTACAATGACAAATCTCCGCCCCCCTCACACTGGGGCTTCCATACAGATGAGTAGGTAGACACGACGGGGCCGATGCTGAAACACATTTTCTTTAGACAATGACATCAATGACGCTGAGCACTAGCTGTACTGAATACATCAACCAGACCGCTCGACCCCGCATATAGAGAGATAATTACCACAATGAAGCAATCAGAATAATTAACACAAGCCACTTAAACCCAGCTCTCCTTCACACAACACAATAGATCAATTAACCTTTAGAAATAGTGAGGGGACATTAGCACATCAATAACCTGGCTAGCAGGGAGCAGTAAACTGAGACATATAGGCAAATGTATCACAGCATGCTTTAAAATTTTCCGACAACAAATGTGTATTGTCAGATCATCCGATCAGGTGTACACAAGGCCACAAAACTCCAAAGTACAAACACGCATGCTCAGAAGCAATGCTAACCATAACACAACATTAGCAGAAGCTGCCCAAAGGGTGGAGCTAAAGAGCTGAAAAACCATGTAGCTTCACGTTTGTTGGCCGACAATTCTTTGCCATTTGTATGCAAGACAAGTTCATGGCCAACACCCTTCGGACAAAAGTCCTACGTTTTGTCCACGGAAAATTCGATCATGTGTACGAGGCTTTAGTTTAGTCTTCACCAGCCACTTACTATCTACTAGGGTTGCCCCGATACCACTTTTTTTCCCCAAGTACTCGCCGATACAGATACTTTTTTTTTTTTTATCTCATGTGGCACGTGTCAGTATTTTTTTTTTTACATTTTTTTTTTATTTTGTACAATTTGTTTTTGTTTTGTTTTTTTATTATTTATTTGTTACAATTAATTTTTTTTATTATTTATTGCAATTCTTATCAGCCTTGTTGGGGGGCTTGGGTGAGATATCAGGGGTCTTAACAGACCTCTGACATCTCCCCTTTGAGAAAGTGAAAGGGACTAGGGACACAGATTCCCCAGTCCCTTTCTCAGCAGCCTCAGCTGCGCTGAAAATGAATGGAGAGAAGGCAGCGGCTCCTCTCCATTCACTGACTGTACATTCGGAAAATGAAGGAGCCGGATTCACCGGCTCCTACCTCCGCTCTCTATACTGACAGGTCGAGGAGGACAGCAGCACGGAGGGGGAGAAGAGAGGGGGACAGCAGCATGGAGGGGGACTGGAGGAGGATACGAGGACAGTCAGCGGTGATTGTGTGTGGGAGAGTTACACGCACCGATCACCGCTGATTTCACTAAAGCAGCTGAAAGCCGTGGGGTGATCGTTGCTTGCAACTCCCCCACCGCACTGATCACCCTGACTGTTCAGGTATCAGGTGAAGCATCAGAGCATTTGTCCGTGCTCGGTATCGGTACCAATACTAATATCGGGACAACCCTACTATCTACCTTGTTTCAGAATCAGCTACATGTCATGGCTCAGGACGGAACATAAATTTAATTTGGGTACATTGATGCATGACCGTGCAATTGTCAGTTCAAGTAAAGCAGTGTCATATCGCAAAAAATGGCCTGGCCAGGAAGGCGGGTTAATCTCCTGGAAGTCAAGTGGTTAATGGTGACCAGTGCTGAGGAGCCAACTTCCTGTGTTCAGAATGCAGCTGAACAGCCACTTAGCACAGGACCCAGAAGCAAGTGGAGATCAGTTTTTTTTATTCAATTGGTCAAAAACATAAGAAGATACTAGCGAGCAATGTTTGAGCGTTTATCAGCGTTAGAACGCTTTTACAGCTGAAAAACGTCTCTCAGAACCCACTAGTTTTTCTTTTGTTTTTTTTTACTGCTCAAAAACACCACTGCACAAAACTGCTGATAACAGCCTATGTGTGCATGGACATATAGGATAACATGGAGAGTTTAATGACTGTAGAAAAAAAAAAAAAAGTCTACAGCCAAAAACAGCTGCTGTAAAAAAACTTCAAAAAACGTCCAGTGTGTACGAGACCTTAAAGTGATTGTAAAGGATTGTTATTTTTTTTTAAACAAACATATCATACTTGTCTGCACTGTGCAGCTCGTTTTGCACAGAGTGGCCCCAAACATCCTCTTCTGGGGTCCTCCCATGCGGCTCCTCCCTGCATCAGATAACCCCCTAAGAGAACCGCTCTCCCGGGGGGTTCCTTGCAGGAGGGCTCGAGTCCAGCATTTGCGTCCACATACACGAACGCCGGACTCGGCCCCGCATCATTGATTTGATTGACAGCAGCGGGAGCCAATGGCTGCGCTGCCATCAATTTATCCAATCAAGAGCAGAGACCCCATGGAGAGGGGGACAAGCGCGTCCCCGCCGAAGAGTTGAAGGGGCTCAGGTAAGTAAAACGGGAGGGGGGTTGTTTGGCCGGTGACTGTCAGGTGTTTTTCACCATAAAGCAGGGGTTCACCCCAAAAAAATGTTTTAACATTACATTCAGCGGAGTTGTGATAATAACATTAGGCCGTTTTTTTTAAAATCCTTGCCGTACATACCGTTATATATATATATATATATATATGTTCACCGCGGCTTCCGGGTATAATCTGCGGGACTGGGCGTTCCTAATTGATTGACAAGCTTCCGACCGGCGCATACAGCGCGTCACGAGTTGCCGATCGTCGGTGCGCAGGCGCTGTATAGAGCCGACTCGCAGTCCGGCTTCTTTCGGCAACTCGTGACGCTCTCAATGCGACGGTCGGAAGCATGTCAATCTATATATATATATATATATTATATATATATATATATATATATATATATATATATATATAGACATGCTTCCGACCGTCGCATAGAGAGCGTCACGAGTTGCCGAAAGAAGCCGGACTGCGAGTCGGCTCTATACAGCGCCTGCGCACCGACGATCGGCAACTCGTGACGCGCTGTATGCGCCGGTCGGAAGCTTGTCAATCAATTAGGAACGCCCAGTCCCGCAGATTATACCCGGAAGCCGCGGTGAACATATATATATATATATATAACGGTATGTACGGCAAGGATTTAAAAAAAAAAAAAACAGCCTAATGTCATTATCACAACTCGCCTGCATGTAATGTTAAATTTCTTTTTTTTGGGTGAACCCCCCGCTTTAATGAATAGGATGCATTAAGGTGGAAAAACACTTTAAATACAGAACGCTAAAAATGATCATAGTTAAAGTGGAGGTTTACCCTAAAAACAAATTTTTAACATTAGACTAAGCATACTAAGGACATTTACTTTCGGCAGGTCTTTTTTTTTCTTTCTCCGTACATACCTTTATATTCCGATTTGGTCCAGGGCTTCCACGTTCTGATGACTCCAGGACTGGGCGTTCCTATCCCTGCCTCAGGGTTCAGATGACTGCGGGACTGGGCGTTCCTATCCTTCGGTTCGATGATTGACGGCTTGTGAAACAGGTCCCCTGTCGCACAACGCGCGTCACCAGTTTTTCCGAAATAGCCGAGCTACGAGTCGGCACTATACAGCGCCTGCGCAGTCAGGGGACCTGTTTCACAAGCCGTCAATCATCGAACCGAAGGAGCCCTGGACCAAATCAGAATATAAAAAGGTATGTACAGAGGAAAAAAAAAAAAAAAAAAAAGACCTGCCGAAAGTAAATGCCATTACTATGCTAAATGTAATATTAAAAAAAAAATGTTTTGGGTGAACCCCCGCTTTAAAAATAACATACAGTTGTGCAATAGGATGATTGGGGAACTGCAGATGTAGCAGCCATTCTATTTCAGTAATTTTTTTGCTCCTGCTAAATAGCCAGAATGCTACACAGTATCAGATTTTATCCTTAGCTTTATTCCTTCTGCAAGAAGATCATGGATGCAAATGAAAATCTGCAGAGAAATCTTAAATAAAACAAGAATTTGTGCTTTTATTTCTTTTTGTTGAAGATTTTCCCTCACTTAGAGGTTTAGTTACTAACGCTAGAGAGGGCACATTCCTGCATAGAAACCAATTAGCTTCTAATCTCATTTTGTTCAATTAAGCTTTGGTAATAAAACCTGGAAGCCGATTGGTTTCTATGCAGAATTGTGACAAATTTGTCCCTCCCTAGCTTTATTAAAAAAACAACAAAAAAAAAAAAACAACACTTACTGTCTGGTGAAACCATTGTTACAATGACAGAAAGTGAAGGAAATCTTTATAATTGAGATTCAGATAGCAGTAAACACCTGACACAGGTTCTGTACTCTAACTTAAAGTGGATGTAAACCCGATTCATGAAATTTGAGCTGGGCACATACCCGTATTTGCCGGTGTATAAGGCGACCGGGCGGATAAGACTTCCCCCTAATTTTACATTTTTTTTAAAGATTTTTTGGCTGTACTCACCGTATACGACGACCCCCCTTCAGAGGCTTCTGACATTTCATATTTCTTCCTTCTGGAGCCATATTCTTCTTCCTTCTTGCTGGAGCTGGGGACATATTCTTCCTTCTTGCTGGAGCCGGAGCCAATCACAGCGAGCGGTTTATTCTATTAATGAATACAAAGCCTGCTTGGATTGGCAGAGGCTGTAACATCATCAGCTCACGCCTCTCTGACTCTCAAAGCCAATCCGAGCAGCCTACTGTATGTAGCCTGCTCAGATTGGCAGAGGTTGTTATTCCAATCTGAGCAGGCTCTTAATTCATTTGAATACATAGCTCACCAGGATTGGCTAAGCGGTATATACTGTATGTAGCTGAAGCTGCGTACAGTATTACCGCACATCCAACAGGCATCCGAGCAGCTGACCCGGCGTATAAGACGACCCCTGCTTTTTGGCTATTTTTTTTAAGTGTAAAAGGTAGTCTTATACGCCAGCAAATACAGTATATCCGCAGTGTTTTTTTATCTCTCTCCAAAGCCCCAAGTAACTTGGCTTCTCTGACGCATGATAAAGACAGCCTGAAATTTGTCAGGGCGGGTGCTATAAATAGATTAGTAGAGAGCTGGTCAATTCACAGCACAGCTCTGGAAGTCTTTGCCTATGTGGAAAGGGGGTTTGTGCCTTTTCTCCAATCAACTGTCTCAGTGTAGATCCTCCTCTCCCTGCTTTCCAGTGGGAAGAGAAAATTCTAACAGGATGTGCACTTTCTAAACAGTATATAAAGCTGAAGACAGCAGATATACATGTAATGCTTATGTAGGGAGATTTGATTCTTCCCTGTGTATCATCTGAGACTGTTCACGTCACTGGGTATATGTGAGGGTTTACATCCACTTTAACCTATAAAAAAAAGTTTTGGCTGGAGTTTCACTTTAACAAGCACCCAGGAATGATACAGTAAGACTATACTGGTATACAATACTCACCTTTAGGCTGCTTAGAGGCAGCTTGCGTCAGATAGCTGTGAGCTGTAGAATAGTCACAAAGGTGATAGCAGGACACTCCAGCACGGTACAATGCCTTAACATTAGAAGGCTGCAGTTTAAGAACCTGCAAACTGCACTCATATACACGCTCATACCGTGGGGGCTGAGTCTGCAGGAGACATGCTAAAACACAAAAAAAAGGGATTTTTAATACAGCTTACCTGTAAAATCCTTTTCTTGGAGTACATCACGGGACACAGAGCGGCATTCATTACTATATGGGTTATATGGAGTACCTTCAGGTGTTGACACTGGCAATCTTCAAACAGGAAATGCCCCTCCCTATATAACCCCCTCCCATAGGAGGAGTACCTCAGTTTTGTAGCAAGCAGTATGCCTCCCAAAATGGTCCCCAAAAAAGAGGGGTGGGAGCTCTGTGTCCCGTGATGTACTCCAAGAAAAGGATTTTACAGGTAAGCTGTATTAAAAATCCCTTTTTCTTTATCGTACATCACGGGACACAGAGCGGCATTCATTACTATATGGGATGTCCCAAAGCAATGCTCACAATGAGGGGAGGGAGAACATCTCCAAGACAAAGGATTTAATTTAGAGAAATACTCAAATCATAATAAATCCAACTTAGTTGAGAAAAATAATCTTAAATTTTTTAAATTTAACTCAAAAAAGAGGAGCCCCCGGAATCCGAGGGTCTCAAACTGCAGCCTGCAGCACTGCCTGCCCGAAGGCAGTATCAGTATTCCTTCTTACGTCCAACTGGTAGAATTTTGTAAACGTGTGGACAGAAGACCAGGTTGCCGCCTTGCAAACTTGAGCCATAGAGATCTGGTGGTGTGCTGCCCAGGAGGCGCCCATGGCCCTAGTAGAATGAGCCTTTAATGATACTGGAGGAGGCAACCCTTTCAAGCCGTAGGCCTGAGTGATTAATTGTTTAATCCACCTAGAAATGGTGGATTTTGCAGCTGCCTGCCCCTTCTTGGGCCCATCTGGTAGAATAAACAGCACATCTGTTTTTCGGATTTTCTCTGTAGCTTTAAGATAGGCCTTCATGGCCCTGACGATATCCAAGGTATGCAGCAACCCTTCCTTTCTGGAAGTAGGTTTAGGGAAGAAGGATGGTAATACCAAATCCTGGTTCAAATGAAAACTGGATACAACCTTCGGTAGGAAGGAAGGATGAGGGCGGAGAACGACCCTGTCCTTATGAAAAATAAGATATGGTTCCTTACAGGATAAGGCCGCCAGTTCCGATACTCTTCTTGCGGAAACTATGGCGACCAAAAATACTAACTTCCTTGTCAGTAAAACCAAAGGAATTTCAGCCAACGGCTCAAACGGTTGTTTCTGTAAACTTGACAAAACAAGGTTTAAATCCCACGGGCAAAGCGGGGATTTAACTGGAGGTTTAATACGTAAGACCCCTTGAAGGAAGGTCTTAACCAGCGAGTGGGTGGCCAGCGGCCGCTGAAACCACACTGACAGAGCAGAAATCTGTCCTTTGATTGTGCTTAATGCCAATCCTTTATCCACTCCTAGCTGGAGAAAACTTAAAACTCTATCAATGGTGAATTTGCGAGAAAGCCATCGCTTGGACTCACACCAGCCTACATAGGCCTTCCAGACCCTGTAATAAATCACCCTAGAGACCGGTTTCCTGGCTCTGATTAGGGTAGAGATTACTTTCTGAGACAGACCTCTACCCCTGAGAATCAGGGATTCAGCTTCCAGGCCGTCAAATTTAGATGCCGTAAGGCAGGGTGGAGGATCGGACCTTGCGATAGCAGGTCTGGCCGTAGAGGAAGAGTCCAAGGGTCTCCCACTACCATCTTTAGGATTAGTGAATACCATGCCCTTCTGGGCCATGCTGGAGCTACCAGGATGACTGGTATGTGCTCCACCCTGATCCTGCGCAGCAGGCGGGGTAGTAACTGGAGCGGGGGAAATGCATAAAGTAGTCTGAACTGATGCCAAGGGCAAACCAGCGCATCGGTTCCGCAGGCCATCGGATCCCTTGAGCGGGATATGAACCTGTCTAGTTTCTTGTTGAGTCTTGATGCCATGACGTCCACGTCCGGCACTCCCCATCTCTGGCAGAGTGTCTGAAAGACCTGTGGATGTAGAGACCATTCCCCCGGCAACAGAGTCTGGCGACTTAAAAAGTCCGCCTGAAGGTTGTCCACTCCTGGAATAAATATCGCCGATATGCAGGGCACATGAGCTTCTGCCCATAGGAGAATCAAGCTCACCTCTCTCTGAGCGGCTTGACTCTTGGTTCCCCCTTGGTGATTTATGTATGCCACTGCTGTGGCATTGTCCGATTGAATTCTCACCGGGAACCCCTGCAACTTGGACGTCCAAGCCCTGAGGGCTAGTCGAGCTGCTCTGAGCTCCAAGATGTTGATGGGCAATTGCTTCTCTGGCTTTGCCCAAGTTCCTTGGCGAGTGCAACCATCCAAAATTGCTCCCCAGCCTGTTAGGCTGGCGTCTGTGGTTACTATCTTCCAAGCCACTGGGCTGAAAGACTTCCCCTTCAGTAGATTCTGAGGGTCTAACCACCAACACAGACTTTGTCGGACTCTTGATGAGAGCGGCAAAGGGATATCTAAGGCCTGTGGCCTCCTGCTCCAGGCTGACAGAATGGCTGCCTGGAGGATGCGAGTGTGGCTCTGGGCGTACGGTACCGCCTCGAATGTGGCCACCATTTTGCCTAGTAACCTCATACATAGGCGAACAGTTGGTTCCTTCTTGCTTAGAACCAGTAGAATTAATTCCTTGATGGCTTTGACTTTTATCAGAGGCAGAAACACCCTCTGTTGTTCTGTGTCTAATCTCATGCCGAGATATTCCAACTGCCTTGTGGGCTGGAATACTGATTTTTCTTGATTTAGGACCCAGCCGAACCTCTCGAGGTACTGGACTGTGAGGGCCACTGCTTGTTTCAAGCCAGGAGACGAGTGATCTATGACTAGGAGGTCGTCCAGGTATGCTAGGATTGTGACCCCTTGAATCCTTAGATTGGCTAGGATTGGAGCTAGGACCTTCGTGAATACCCGGGGGGGCCGTAGCTAACCCGAAGGGAAGCGCCATGAATTGGAAATGACGTAGAGCCACCGAGAAGCGTAGAAATCTTTGATGTGGCTGGTAAACTGGAACATGAAGGTAAGCATCCTTTATGTCTATGGATGCCATAAAATCGTCCTTCTGAAGTGCGGCAACTGCTGACCGCACGGATTCCATCCGAAATGAGCGGACCTTTAGGTATGCATTTACCATTTTTAAGTCCAAAATTGGCCTGACATCGCCGTTGGGCTTTGGGATAATGAATAGGTTGGAGTAGAAACCTAGCCCCTGTTCTTGGACTGGTACCTCTACTATTACCTCCTGAGAGAGTAGATGATTCAATGCCGCTATTAATGCGGCTCCCTTCTTGGGATCGTTTGGTACTCTTGACTCCTGAAAATGAGGAGGAGGAAACTTTAGGAAGTCTAGTTTGTAGCCTGTAGCCACGGAGGACCGTACCCATTTGTCGGGAATGCTGGTCTCCCAAACTTCTGTAAAGAGACGCAGTCTTCCCCCCACCTTCGAGGGTGGGGGCGCCCCTTCATAAGGCCGGCTTGGGGGCTGGCTTTGCTGGCTTGCGAAACCACTGCTTCTTGCCTGCGCCGGCCTGTCCCTGCGACTTGTTAAAATTTGCTTTCGCAGGAGGCCGTCGATACTGTTTGGTATTGGAGGGCCCCTGCCCAGGGGAGTACTGTCGTTTAAACGCAGGCCCCCGAAACTTCCTCTTGGTGGGCAAAAGAGTACTTTTTCCGCTTGAAATGGTCTGGATGTATTTGTCCAGGTCTTCTCCGAAGAGTCGTCCTCCATGGAAGGGAAACCCTACCAGGAGCTTCTTGCATGGGGGCTCTGCCTCCCAGCTCTTTAACCATAAGAGTCTTCTCATATGGATAAGGGATAATGATAGGCGTGACGCTTGCTGGATCGAATCCTTAATCGCATCTACCGTAAATCGTATGGCCCTAGGGACGTCCGAAAATTCTTCTGCCTGCTGGGCAGGAATAAGTTTAAGCATCTGCTTAGCTTGATCCGATAATGCTTGCGCAACCCCAATTGCAGCCACAGCTGGCTGTACTACTGCCCTTGCAGTAGTGAAGGAGGTCTTCAGTAGCGTTTCCAAGCGTTTATCAACCGGATCCTTGAACACCTGTATGTTTTCTACAGGGCATGTTAAAGACTTGTTAACACATGAGATGGCTGCGTCTACAGCCGGGGCTGCCCATCTCTTGGAAAATTTCTCTTCCATAGGATATAAGGCAGAGAATCTCTTTGGTGGTACAAAGATTCTATCTGGCTTGGCCCAATCTTGGAACATAACTTCCTCTAGTAGAGGATGGATCGGAAAAACCGCATTGGTTTGAGGCGCTCTTAGTGAGCCTAAAGCTGAGACCGTTGATACTTGGAGATCTGGTACTGGCAAGTTAAACGTCCTATGGACCAAGTCTGTTAAAACTTGAACCCACCAGCTCTCCCCTTGGGAGGCTGCGCCAGACTCCTCCGTACCCGGATCCTCGATCCCTGAACCTACTTGGTCCTTGTCCAAGAGGTCTTCCCATTCCTCTGCGGAAGGGACCTCCTCGTCTGAGGGTTCACGCTCGGGCGACGGAGATCTATTCCGTTTTCTGCCCCGCATAGCCTTGGCTATCATTTTTTCCATTCTTTTTTTCCATCTCTTTTAGAGAGGTGGACAGTACCTCGTCCGTGACCATCCTAGGGTTGGACTGACCCGTGCCAGCTCCAGCCTCAGATCCCGATGGTCTCACCAAGGCTCCTTCTGGGGAAAGTAGCGGTAAGACTTTGTCCGAGACCCCGGACCCTCTGGGGGAATCCCCACCTTTTGTACCCTCCGAACCAGATGCCATGGTACAATACTGAGGTACGCCCGCTACTTAATGGTGTTTTGGGAAAATAAATAGTTGTTGCCCACAAACCCTTTCTGGGGAAAAATGCCTTTCCTTATTAATCTTGGCTTTTTTTTTTTTTTTTTTTTTTTTTAAACCAAAGAAAGAAAAACCATTCTGTCCCCCTTTAGTAGTATTTGCCAATAAAAACTGCTGAAAAGAAAAAAGAAAAAAGAAACCCTATCTTTAGGGTGAAAGACAGTCTGTTTGCAGACTGTAATACTTTTCTTTGGCCACTGTGTGTCCTCGGCGCCCCACTCTGCCGCTCTGTCCTCCTCTCTCAGTTCCAACACATCACTGAGCTGGGAACTCTTTGGAAGGGCCGCCCCTTCCTTTTACCTACGGGCCCGCCCTTCCCCTTCAGAAAAACGGCGCGAAATTGCGCCCATATCACGGGGACGCGCGCGCGCGCCCGCCGCGGGGGGGGGGGGGAGGCCCACACGAGGAGGTCAGAGGCTGATCCTGCCGTACAGGCCAGGATCCATAGAGCGGCACTGATCTGTCTGCAGCAACCGCCTGGACCTCTCTGAGCAGGCTTGCAGGTAAGAGCATTCACTCCCTTTACATAAGAAACCTCAATAGATTCCCAGGGGCTTCTCTTAAGAGAATTGTCACTATACACACAGGCCCTTTTCAATGCTACTAGCACCAGTTGCAATACTACCAGGGAGGTCACAATTATGGGGATTATACACATATATATAGTCATCCTATCTTTAAGATATGTGACTCACCTTGCCAGATGCAGCGCATAAACCATAGGCATGTCCCGCTGTGACCTTCCCCCAGACAAAACCTGCTGCGAACCAAGTTCCGCAAGTTTTCCCTTTCACTTACCTGCTCCATGCCGCAGGACTTTGCACAGCAAGAGGTCCAATCTTCCCCCATCTCCGTGGGGCTGTCTAGACCTTCAGGCCCTGGGTTCCTATGAAGGATCCACTGTCCTGGGCCCATATAGCACCCTGGCAACAGAAACATTAGGCCCCCAAAGGTTTCTAGGTTCTGGGCCCAGGGTCCAGCTCTCTGTGACAGAAAGCATTATGGGCTATACCCCAATGGTTTGGGGTCCGGTTACTGACCACTTTAGCACTGAGGCCTTTGGACAGAACCGGTTAGCCCACCTTAATCCCAAGGATGTGGAGGCAAGCTAAACCATGACCAACACCTAAGACACTGGCGTAAAAACTGAGGTACTCCTCCTATGGGAGGGGGTTATATAGGGAGGGGCATTTCCTGTTTGAAGATTGCCAGTGTCAACACCTGAAGGTACTCCATATAACCCATATAGTAATGAATGCCGCTCTGTGTCCCGTGATGTACGATAAAGAAATAAGTGCTTTAGTGATAACAGAAACGATAGATTTCACACAGCTGTAGACATACATTTAATATTGTACCTGCTAAATTATTATAACTGTCTGCCTGAAGGGATTGTAGAGTTTCCAGCTGCTGTGGTGTGAGGCTGACAGAAGCAGGGCCCAGTCCAGCCAAGGGGCTAACCAAATTAGGGTCTATGCTGCGGAGCTGCAAAAGAGCACGATGGTACAGACTCTTAGCTTCTCGCCAACGATGCTCAGAATAGCAGGCATTGCCCTGAGTCTTAAAAGAGGCTGCCAACTGAAGCCGCAGCTCAACGTCTCCATCCTACACAAAGGAGTGGGGAAAAAAATTAAATAAAAAACGGTTAATTTTCAGTATACATTTACTACCAAGTTAATTGCAATAAACAAGATAAATTATTTGAGTAAAAAAACCCAGCCAATGACCTTGCTCTGCTTTCTTTTTTTTTTTGCGCTATAAACAAAAATAGAGCGACAATTTTGAAAAAAAAAAAAAGCTATTTTTTTTGTTTTTGCTATAATAAATATCCCCCCAAAAAATAACAATTTTTTTCCTCAGTTTAGGCCGATACGTATTCTTCTACATATTTTTCGTAAAAAAAAATAAAAAAATACACACAGTAATGCGAGGCTTTCTCCCTGGTGTGGAGAAAGCCTCTTGAGGGGGCGAGCAGGCAAGTCAGGACACTCTCTACTTTGCAGATAGAGAAAGGAGCTGTGTGTTAGTGGGCGTCCTGACACTCCTGCTCGCCCCCTCCCTCAAGAGGCTTTCTCCAGCCTTTCTTACAGACAGAAGAACAGGAAGTGAGGATTTCTCAGAAGAAATAAGGACATTTAAAAGCAAAATGGAAGGACGAGGTAAGTGAAGGAGGACTGCACTAAGGTAAAGAAAGCTATTTAAAAAAAAAAATAATAATTACCTTTACAACCCCTTTAACCACTTAAGCCCCGGACCATTTTGCAGCTAAATGCCCAGGCCAGGTTTTGCGATTCGGCACTGCGTCGCTTTAACAGACAATTGCGCGGTCGTGCGACGTGGCTCCCAAGCAAAATTGGCGTCCTTTTCCCCCCACAAATAGAGCTTTCTTTTGGTGGTATTTGATCACCTCTGCGGTTTTTATTTTTTGCGCTATAATCAAAAATAGAGCGACAATTTTGAAAAAAATGCAATATTTTTTACTTTTTGCTAAAATAAATATCCACCAAAAACATATATAAAAAAATGTTTTTCCTCAGTTTAGGCCGATACGTATTCTTCTACCTATTTTTGGTAAAGGAAAAAAAAAAAAAATCGCAATAAGCGTTTATCGATTGGTTTGCGCAAAATTTATAGCGTTTACAAAATAGGGGATAGTTTTATTGCATTTTTATAAATTTTTTTTACTACTATTGGCGGCGATCAGCGATTTTTTTCGTGACTGCGACATTATGGCGGACACTTCGGACAATTTTGACACATTTTTGGGACCATTGTAATTTTCACAGCAAAAAATGCATTTAAATTGCATTGTTTATTGTGAAAATGACAGTTGCAGTTTGGGAGTTAACCACTAGGGGGCGCTGTAGGAGTTAGTGTTCACCTAGTGTGTGTTTACAACTGTAGGGGGGCGATCGCGACGGAGCGGCTATAAACGAATAGCCGCGCCGTCGTCCCGGATCGATCCCCGAGGGAATCCGCCTGCCGCACACAGCGGAGGGGGTCCCGATCGGACCCCCCACCCGCTAGAAGGCAGGGACGTATATATACGTCCTTCTGCCTGTCCGTGCCATTTTGCGGACGTAAATAGTCGTGCGGCGGGCGTTAAGGACCAAGCCTATTTTTCACACTTCTTGTTTACAAAAAAAATCATTTATTTTTGAAAAAAATAAAATATGAATTCTCTTTTTTCAGACACCCTATAGAATAAAATATTTGCGCAGCGGTCTTACAAACGCAATTTTTTTAAATAAAAAAAAATAAGAAAACAGTAAAGTTAGCCATATTATTTTTTCTATATTGTGAAAGAGAAATTTTACGCAAAGTAAATTGATACCCAACATGTCACCTTGTACACACGATCAGTCCAAACTGATGAAAACGGACTGAAGTTTAGTTTCATCGGTCCAAACCTACCGTGTGTACGGCCCATCTGACTTTTGTCCTTCAGTCCAAAGTTTTAAAACTTGCGTTAAAATCGGACTGATGGACGCCTGACCGATCGGTCAAAACCGATGGTTAGTATGCAAAAGCATCGGTTTAAAACCCGCGCATGCTCAGAATCAAGTCGACGCATGCTTGGAAGCATTGAACTTTGCTTTTTTTCAGCACATCGTTGTGTTTTAAGTCACCACATTGGACTCGATCGGATTTTGAACTGATGGTGTGTAGGCACATCTGACCATCAGACTTCAGTCCGTTTTCATCGGATGGACTGATCGTGTGTACAGGGCCTTACACTTCAAAATTGCAACAGCGACAAACTTTGGCACTTAAAACTCTCCATAGGCCAGGGGTTGACAAATTTGCTTGGAATCTAGGAGCCAGCTAAAAAAGTTAGGAGCCAGAAAACGCACCCCATCCCGACGAGCTTGCGCACAGAAGCGAACACATACGTGAGCAACGCCCGCATATGAAAGCGATGTTCAAACCACACATGTGAGGTATCACCGCGATTGGTAGAGCGAGAGCAATAATTCTAGCCCTAGACCTCCTCTGTAACTCAAAACATGCAACCTGTAGATTTTTTTAAACGTCGCCTATGAAGATTTTAAAGGGTAAAAGTTTGTCGGCATTCCACGAGCGGACGCAATTTTGAAGCGTGACATGTTGGGTATGAATTTACTTGGCGTAACATTATCTTTCATAATATTAAAAAAAATGGGGATAACTTTACTGTTGTCTTGTTTTTTAATTAAAAAAATGTAATTTTTTCCCAAAAAAGTGCGCTTGTAAGACCGCTGCGCAAATACGGCATGACAGAAAGTATTGCAACGATCGCCATTTTATTCTCTAGGGTGTTAGGATAAAAAATATATATAATGTTTGGGGGTTCTAATTAGAGGGAAGAAGATGGCAGTGAAAATAGTGAAAAATTACATTAGAATTGCTGTTTAACTGGTAATACCAACGGCCACCACCAGATGGTGCCAGCTTACACATCTGGTGGTAATAACTTGTAATACCAACGACTCACCACCAGATGGCGCCAGCTCACAAAGTCGCCAGGACCCTATTTCTACCTGGCGCCCGGGATTTGTCGAGCCCTGCCATAGGCGTTGTATAAAAATGTTTACAGGTTACCAGTTTTACATTACAGAGGTCTAGGTCTCCAATTTTTGCTCTCACTCGAACAATCGTAGCGATACCTCACATCTGTGCTTTGAACACTCTTTACATATGTGGGCGCGACTTACGTATGCATTCGCTTCTGCACGCGAGCACAGAGGGACGGGACGCTTTAAAAAAAAAAAAGTTTTCCTTTTTTATTTTACTTTTTACAAAATTTTCGGATCACTTTTTTTTATTTCTATGACAAGGATTGTAAACATCCCTAAATGCAAAAAGTAAAATAAAAGTATTTATTTTTCCCCTTTAAAAAAAAAAACAATTGTCCCTTTAAGGCCGTTGGGCGGAAGTGATGTTTGGTGTTGCTCCGGTCCTGAAAGGGCATATAATCGAGTGGGGGCCATCATGCCCTCACCCGACTTCCTGCCCTTTAGAACGTATTGTCTCCGCTTCCAAAGGCTCTAGTAAGCTTGCGCTGCTTTCAATCAACCAATGAATGAGCCGAGAATTCAGGGAGTTCACGGCGCGGGACTTTCGAGGGGTCAGATAAAAGTAAAACAGGGGCTCGCTAATCCTCAGATGGTTTTTAACCGGTTAACGCCCGCCCACTGTATATATACGTTCTGTTTTTAAAGATGGATATCTCGGTAACGGCAGCAGCTGCTGCTACAACCGAGATATCCATCTCTTCAGTGGGCGGGCCTGTAAACGATAACGGCGGTGTCCGCGAGATCGCCGTTATCGGTGGCGGGAGAGCCCCCCCCTCCCGCCGCTTACCGGAGCCGTCGGTAGCGGCGGAGGCGATCAGGTGCTGCTGCCTGTTGTGTGAGGATGCGAGTGAGGGAAAAATCGACCCCACCCGTCCTCTAAACGTCAGTCCCGCCCAGCGTCTTAAAGAGACATTTTTTTGTTGTCATTTTTTTTTGCATTAAAGTCTATATATGAGATGTGAGGTCTTTTTGACTCCAGATCTCATATTTACGAGGACCTGTCATGCTTTTTTCTATTACAAGGGATGTTTACATTCCTTGTAATAGGAATAAAAGTGATACATTTTATTTATTTTTTTATTTCAGTGTAAAAAATTATAAAATCAATAAAAATAAATAAGAAAACAAAAAAAAAAATGTTTTTAAAGCGCCCCGTCCCGACGAGCTCGCGCGCAGAAGCGAACGCATACGCGAGTAGCGCCCGCATATGAAAACGGTGTCCAAACCACACAAGTGAGGTATCGCCGCGATCGTTAGAGCGAGAGCAATAATTATAACCCTAGACCTCCTCTGCAGCTCAAAAAATGCAACCTGTAGAATGTTTTAAACGTCGCCTATCGAGATTTTTAAGGGTAAAAGTTTGACGCCATGCCACGAGCGGGCGCAATTTTTAAGCGTGACATGTTGGGAATCATTTTACTCGGCGTAACATTATCTTTCACAATATATAAAAAAATTGGGCAAAATTTATTGTCTTATTTTTTAATTCAAAAAAGTGTTTTTTTTCCAAAAAAAGTGCGCTTGTAAGACCACTTGCGATGATCGTCATTTTATTCTCTAGGGTGTTAGAAAAAAATATATATAATGTTTGAGGGTTTTAAGCTATTTTCTAGCAAAAAAAACTGTTTTAGTCTCGTAAACGCCGAATCTGAAAAACAGGCTTGGGGCTTAAGTGGTTAATGCACAGAATGCATTAAGGTGAAAAAACACGTACCTTTACAAACCCTTTAAAGCAGACCAAATGAATAAAAATACCAGCGTTAAGGCAGCCATTTGTAGCTTTACCATCGGTATTTAACGTAGCGGTGCATATCCACGGTGGGCAGCCCAGAAGTGGTTAAGGGGGTGTTAATATTTGCTGTACCTACCTGTCTTTTATGGAGCATCAATAGATTTGAAAAGATTTAAGAGCATGTATGGAGTTGTGGATCGTCTTTTTAATAGGTGTCCCTCAGTCACATCTCAAAACTTTAAGAGGTATGCCTGCAGCCTTCTGAGACACTTCACAGGTCCCAGAAGACTGTGGCCCATTCACAAACCACAGCACGCTTTGCGCAGTAGGAAACCGGTTTCCCATAGTGAAAATTAAGAATGAGCTCCGGCGTGTTCGCACAGTCCATGTGCAGAGCCCGCCAGGAAGTTGGCACCACGCTAATCACAGGCAGTGAGACATTTCCCAATGCTCGGCTGCAGAGATCAGGAAATGTCTCACTGCCTGTGATTAGCGCAGCGCGGTGCCAACTTCCTGGCAGGCTCTGCACATGGACTGTGCGAACACGCCGCAGCTCATCCTTAGTGAAGATGGTGGTGCCAGCACCTGATAGCTAATTGAATAATAAGCTCGGGTGAGGACAGTGCTGGATCCCTGGACAGGCAAGTGCCCTAATATTAAAAGTCAGCAGTTACAGTATTTGTAGTTACTAGCTTTAAATTTTTGTTGGAGCTCCTCTTTAATTTTCTGTGTAAAATTCAACTTTAAAGTGGAGGTTCACCCTAAAAACAAGTATATACCATTCACTCCAGCATACTGCCGACATGTACAGTATGCTGGGGGTTTTTTTTTTCGGTTTACATACCGTAGTAGAGGTATTTTCCCTCCGGCTTCCGGGTAGTGAATCCCGCGGGAGTGGGCGTTCCTATTCAGACACTAAGTGATTGACGTATGACAAAAGCTTCACCCCCGACCCATAATGCGCGTCACCAGTTTCCGAAAGAAGCCGAACGTCGAGTTGGCTTTATACGGCACCTGCGCACCGACGTTCGGCTTCTTTCGGAAACTGGTGATGCGCATAATGCGCCGGGGGTGAAGCTTTTGTCATAAAAAATATAAAATATATAATGTTTGGGGGTTTTAAGCAATTTTCTAGCAAAAAAAACTGTTTTAGTCTTGTAAATGCCAAATCTGAAAAACAGGCTCGGGGCTTAAGTGGTTAATGCATAGAATGCATTAAAGCGGATCTCCCACGCCAAAAACATTTTTTTTGTAATGGCTATTTAAAATTTAAATGACACTAATTTGCCAAACTCACGTGTCCTGTCTCCCCTGGTCTCAAAAAATAACTTTTAATCGTCCTTCCGGTTTCCTCTCCATTTTAACTGTGGGCATAAGCCCACAGCCCGGCACTTCCTTCTTGCGGTTGATGCTGATCTCCCAGCATCCACCGCTCAATCTCGCGCATGCGCGCGAGCAACGGGGAGCAGCGGCTTTGGCGTCTGTGTTGCCATGCCTCTTCCTCGAAATCGCGCGATATCTTGTCTAACAGGGTAGAATACGATATCAAGGGAGCTATGACACAAGCTCCCAGAAGACACTACGCGGGACAGAAAACTAAGAGAAACCCGACAGAAAACCTGAGGGAGGCAGACCGGAAGCCCATGACAAAAGCTTCACCCCCGGCGCATAAGGCGCGTCACCAGTTTCCGAAAGAAGCCGAACGTCGAGTCGGCTTTATACGGCGCCTGCGCACCGACGTTCGGCTTCTTTCGGAAACTTATGCCGCCCCACAGTGTCCATCAGTGCCACCCCACAGTGCCCATCCATGCCCAGTGCCCACCTATCAGTGCCCATCTGTGCCACCCATAAGTATCCATCAGTGCCGCCCATGAGTGCCCATCTGTGCCGCCTATGAGTGCCCAGTGCCGCCCATGAGTGCCGCCCATGAGTGCCCATCAGTGCCACCAATCAATGCCACCTCATCTGTGCCCGTCAGTACTACCTCATCGATGTCCATCGGTGCCATCTCGTCGGTGCCCATCAGTGCCGCCATATCAGTGCCCGTAATTAAAAGAGAAAAAATTAACAGAAAAAAATAAAAACGTAATTTTTTTAAAAAAATTTCAGTCTTTTTTTAGTTGTTGCGCAAAAAAATAAAAAACGCAGAGGTGATCAAATACCACCAAAAGAAAGCTCTATTTGTGGGGAAAAAAAGGACGCCAATTTTGTTTGGGTACAGTGTAGCATGACCGCGCAATTGCCATTCAAAGTGCGACAGTGCTGAAAGCTGAAAATTGGCTTGGGCGGGAAGGTGCGCAAGTGCCCTGTATGGAAGTGGTTAAATGGTATATAATTGTTTTTAGGGTGAACCTCCACTTTTAAGGTCTACGGAAACTGAAAAGTCTGATTGGCTACTACGAGGAATGCGTCACCTTTTTATGATAGGAGCTTCTTTAGGAATGCCTTGGCACTGATCACATGACTGCCTATCACAGGGAACCTCACAATGACAACCCTAGGAGTGTTCATATAGAATGGAATAATGTATCTGCATGCAGCACACAGAGCTCGCCTGCTGTATAAAGACACACACAGAGAGATCTCGGCCAGTGACGATTATATGGGAGGTTCTGCTCACCACACAGGAACCCTCCTCAGTCTTCTTCCAGCCACAAACCTGCTCAGCCATCTCGATTGTCAGTGATCCATGCTGCTTCGAGTCGGCTCACTTCCACCAGCACGTCACGTGACCCAAACTTTCAATAACTTTATTCACAACGGCCAAAGATGTGAAAAGCTCCTGATTACATATGGCGATGTCGCCTCTCCACGAATAGGACTTACTAACTTCCGGCCTAACGCCGTCCTTTCCTCTGTCAGTCATAAACAAATGCACAGCGGCCTTTTGTTTGATACAGAAGAGCCAAGCCTGCTAAAATGGAGAGGGAGGGGGCAATATGAAACAACGTTTTTGTTTTTTAACCCTCCAGTACATTGTAGACTGAATAACATTAGAACAGGTGAATAAGGGAGCGCCGCGCACATCGGCTTAGTTAGACGATACCACACAAAGCCAGCAGCCAATCACAGAGCACGGCATCGTTGCCTATTCTTCGACAAGCAATGAGAAAAAAGGCGGGAGCGCGTCATCGGACCTCGAGCTACCAATGAAAACACAGTTGGCTCCCGTCCAATCCGAGTTTGATATTTGAACAGGCGGTCTTCTCCCCGACCAATCAGAGGAAAATGAAGTCAGTGGGTGTGTCTCGCGCTCGGCGGGTGTCTATTGTTGCTGTGGGTATGAATGATTGCCCCCATTGCCGAACGTTATCAATACACAGTGGGACCCTTATCCAGTTTGGCTCTGAGCGAAGGGGGCGCTACAGGGGAGCTGAGCCACAAGAGGCCTAGCGCCATTTCCAGCGGTTTGAGGTCAGCTTCCGCCCCCCTACTACTCCCATTTCCAGCTGAACTTCCGGGGCGTTTCCCTCGTCCACTTCCGGTGCGCTCAGACGAACATCCGCCCTGTGTCTTTATCTGTAATCAGCGGCAACATGAGCGGCCTAGACCCGCGGAAGATGAAAGTGACCGAGCTGCGAGCCGAACTGCAGCGCCGGGGACTAGACTGCAAAGGCCTGAAAGCTGAGCTCAGCGACAGGCTGCAGGAGGCGCTGGACTCCGAGCTGCTCGGCGGGGGTGACGAGGAGAAGGCGCCGACCACCATCAACCCGGGATTAACGGAGGAAGAAGAGGAGGAGCGGGCCTTGGAGCTGGGCGAGGGGGAGGACGAAGACGACCAGGCCGCGGAGGCTGTAGAGGAGGAAGAAGACGAGGAGGCCGCACAAGACGATCGGGAGCCCCCCGGGGAATCGGGCTGTGCCCCCACCGAGGAAGACGAGGAGGACGAAGATATGGAGGAGGCGGCGGAGGCCGTGGAGTCGGTGAATGGGGCCGCATCGGCGGAGAACAAGGATGGAGAGAAGGCGGCGGCTGGCGGTGAGTGTACCGGAGGGAGGATGGGGGAGGGGCGGCGCGGGGGGAGAGAGCATTGTGGTCTGTACACAATGGAGGCCGCCATTTTGTCTCCATACAAACAGTCCGCCTATAAGATAGATACATGGGGGGGATCACCGGGGAGCCGACGTGACACCGGCAATCGGGGCCTACAAGGCCTCCCGTACATGGCGCGGATGGGTGGGGAAGGACCATCGCCATTTGTTTATCGGGGGAGTTGGCGATGATCCAATCAGCACTGCCTCCGATTCTCCGGGAGCTCTCTGATTTGTCTTTGTCTGATCGGCCATCATTCGTGTACGATTCAGGGAGCATTGAAGAAGCTTCACATTTCTCCATCACAGATCTGTGTGTAGGAGGTGCAGCCCTTCCCATCATCACTATCATGGGTCATATAGGCTGCTGTAGTCATGGAAACCTGTCTCCCATCTGCCTGCCCCTCCCCCCATCTGATCAGAGGAGCTCAATTACATTGTTGTGATCAATCTCCAGTGTGCCCATCCCCCCTGTTTGGGGGCTTCACCAGTGTAGTGTAAGGAAGCCCCTCATCACTTTATACCTGAACACGGTAATTACACATAATCTGATTAAGGTGATAAGGCACCAAATGAGTTTAATTATCGGCACTAACTTTGCCTCACTACCCGTGTAATGCTTGTGGGTTTAAAGGGATGAGGTGGCAACTGTAGTCTGGTCTGTCAGTGGCGCAGTGTTTTCTCAGGTCATTGGTTGTGATGGGTAAAGCTGGCTATACATTATATAAACAATTTCTTTTAAAGTGGTTATAAACCCACTTAAAAAAACTACAAGACAAAGGCATAATGAGCTAGCGTGCATAGCATACCCATACTAGCTCATTGTACTTTTTTGTCTTGCAGGTTTTTTAAGTGGGGTTACAACCGCTTTAAAAGAAATGTAACCACTTGAGTCCCGGACCATTTTGCTGACCAAAGACCGGGCCGCTTTTTGCGATTCGGCACTGCGTCGCTTTAACTGACAATTGTGCAGTCGTGCGACGTGGCTCCGAAACAAAATTTGTGCCACGCCCCCCACACACATAGAGCTTTCACTTGGTGGTATTTGATTACCTCTGCGGTTTTATTTTTTGCGCTATAAACAAAAATAGAGCGACAATTTTAAAAAGACTTCAATATTTTTTACTTTTTGCTATAATAAATATCCCCTAAAAAATAATATATATATATATATACATACATACATACATACATACATACATACATACATACATACATACACATTTCCCCAGTTTAAGCCGATGCATATTTTTGGTGTAAAAAAAATCGCAATAAGCGTTTGGTTTGCACAAAAGTTATAGCGTCTACAAAATAGGGGATATAATTATGGCATTTTTATACATTTTTTTTACTAGTAATGGCGGCGATCAGCTTTTTTTTTCCTTTTGTGATATCGACATTATGGCGGACACATCGGACACATTTTTGGGACCATTGTAATTTTTACAACGGTCTGTGCTATAAAAATGCACCGATTGCTGTACAAATGACACTGGCAGTGAAGGGGTTAACCACTAGGTGGCGCTGAAGGGGTTAAATGTGCCCTAGGGAGTGCTTCTAACTGTAGGGGGATGGACTATCTGTGATCACAGCTTCCGATTACAGGGAGCTGTGATCAGTGTCCTGTCACTAGGAAGACTGGGGAAATGCTTGTTTACATCAGCATTTCCCCCCTTCTTCCTCACCGTGACATGATCGTGGGTATGCCCATGGACACGCAGTCTGCGGCACGGAGCTCACGGTGGGCGCTCTGTCGGCATCGCGCGTCCACAATGCCGCAATCTTAAAAGGGATGTATATATACGTCCTTTTGCCTGCCCGTGCCATGCTGCAGACGTATATATGCTTGCGGCAAGAGGTTAAAGATGGATGGAGATATCTATCTCTGTCTATTTAAGATTATACTGCATCGCTCTGGTAGTTTTCTGGGTATTCCTGGCGCTGTGATTGTCCGGAGCCACGGCGATGTCACTCTCGCGCATTCATGTGGGAGCCGCTGGTAACGGCACGTCAGCTGAACAAGCATGAACAAGGCGTTGCTTCGATGCGCTTGTGCCGATGACGTCGGCACATGTCGGTACAGGGGAGATCTCCGTTCAGGTTTAGGACAGATCCAGGGTGGCTACAGGTAAGTCTTTATTATAGGCTTGCCTGTAGTAAAAAGTGGCTGTAAGGCTTTACAACCAGTTTAAATCCGTGTTTGTCAGACTGGGTCCCAGGGGCAGATGTGGCCCTTTGCTTGCCTTTATCATGCCCACCCTGGGATTCTCTTCCACCAACTGACACAATGGGCACCATATCAACAAAGGGGCGTTATTAAATCCTATGATGGGGCACTAATTCCAGGTCATCTTCCCAAAAGGACAGTAAACTGGCCCTTTGTTTAGAGGTTTGGAGACCCCTGATTTACCTCCATGTAGTTTAAGGGCCTGACTGCATGTACATAAGATGTGTGTAATCTCATATTATACGGTTTTGGTAAATCTAAAGGAAGATTGTATAATGTATGGCCAGCCTAAGTCTTGCTTCACACTGGTGCAGCTGCCACATTATGTTTTTTTGTAGAGATAGAAACTCTGCCAAAATGCACAAAAACGCACACTATACATTTTGTTTTTCATGTGTTTACATTTTTTTTACTTTTCCTGTGACTAGTCACTGTGTGAGGATTTCTTTCCAATATGATGGAAATTCCCCTTTAGACAGGAAGAAGTGGTGCAAGATTTCCTTTCACTTTCATTCTTGGTGATGAGGTCTGTTAGTGAGAGGAAGTCCTAACATGGACACAGACAATGAACATGACTGGGGTTCTAACCCCTCACTACTCAATCTAAAAAAAAATGAATACAAAGTAGCCTTTGAGGTTTGAAAATCCTTGGATATTACTTTGGCTTGATATTTAGTATCTTAACAAGGCCGTATTCCAATGATGAGCTGAAGTACATTGTTGGACTTCTGTATTCTGGCTCTTCAGATGGATAGGTTTTTGGTGTTCTGTTTGGTTAGTGGGCATAGCTTTTGAATGAGCTAAAATTCACTTGGGGCCGGTTCACACTATGCCTGCACATGATACGCACTGGAACACGCTGTGCGTTCTTGTGCAATTCACACTGCATGCAAAGCGCACTCCATTTGCTTCTGCAGTCGGTGTCAGAGCAAAGTTACCACCCCAAGTGCAGGTCGCAAACGCAGCGGTACTCTTGTACCATGTGATCTGATTGGTTTGCGCAAAAGTTATAGCGTCTCGTGCAAACTACGGGCTATTTTTTATTTTACCAGTAATGGCAACGATTAGCGACTTGTAGCCACATTTTGCTCTTGCGCCAGACAAATCGGTCACCTAACTGACACTTTTTGGGGACCAGCGACACTAATGGTGATCAGTGCTAAAGTGTACTGGCTGGGAAGGGGTACACAGCAGGGGTGATCAAGGGGAGACGTGTGCCTAGCCTGTGCTTTCTCACTGTTGATGAGATGCGTTGACTAGGGGAAGGCAGCGATCCATGTTCCTGCTTTGGAACACAGTATCAATGCCGTCCCTTCTGACAGAACGACAGTCTGCCTTGTTTATATAGGCAGATTGCCGTTCTGCCTGTGTACTGTCTAATCTGCGGATGCCAAGTCCACAGTACCCACCGCTGTGCTCCTGCTATGTATATGTGATCGGAGCAGGTCGCCGGCGGCACGCACGTGCACCCCAGACCGGGAAGTGTCAGATCACGTACTAAGTATCTGGCACAGAGCTGCCACAGTATATGTACGGAGGGTGGTCCACAAGTGTTTAATGTGATTTACACTAAGAGCCCTTTCACACTGGAAACGCCTATAGCGGAGCGTTAAAATAGCAATAAAACACCGCGATTTTACAGCGTTTTCATTTCAATGAAGGGGGGCGGTTTTGGAGCATTTTTTTTCAGCGCTCAAAAGCTGCTCCAAAGATGCTGCTTGCAGGACTTTTCTCAACGCTCCTCCAGTGCAACACCTCAGTGTGAAAGGGTCCATTGAGATGCATGGGGAGTGTTTTATGAGCGGTTTAATAGTGCTATTTTTACCACGAAAACGCGGCAAAAATGCACCAGTGTGAAAGGGCTCTTAAAGGGCTGAAAAACACCTCCCCTGCCTGAAAGCCTGAGTGCTTTCACACTGGGGCGCGCTGTACTGACAGGACATTGAAATAAAAAGTCCTGCAATCAGCATCTTGGCGGTGGAGGAGCAGTGTATACGCCGCTCCTTAACCGCCCCTGCCCATTGAAATGAATTGGCACCACTGCCAAAGCACTTCGGGTGCATTTTACCCGCTGGTGGCCAAATGGCACCACTAAAACGTTAACACTAGCGGCGCTTTACCGATAACGCTGCTCGGTGTAAAAGGGCTCTTGTGGTCCTTTGTATTGTGTGCAATACAAAGGGGTCGATTTACTAAAACGGGAAAATCTAGTGCAGCTCTGCATGTTGGCTCAACGGCTTCTAACTTCAGTTTGTTCCAATAAGCTTTGACAATAGAACCTTGCAGCTGATTGGTTTCAGAGCGGGACTGGATTTTGCACTCTGCAGGGTTAGGCTGGCCATACACAGCTCATATCTTTCCTGCAGAAATAAATTGGCTTGATTGCCCCCAGTGGGGAATCCCTCCTGGTGGAGGACGCCGTCTCCACTGGGAGAAGACAGTGTTTTCAGCTCGCAGCTGCTATTGATAAGAGAATCTGGCAGGTTTGTTATGCCAACGTTGTTCGATCAATCAACTTGGTACATTCATCCTGCCCATTTGAAATGTGTGTGGCCAGACTTGGTAAATCAACCCCCATTTTTCCTTAATTGTATGTCGGGCCAAAAGCTTTTTAGTTTTGGATAGAGTAGGAAAAGATTGAAACGTTATTTCTGCTGCTGTCCAGGCCTTTTACATATCTCCCATCTACACAGTATGCAAAACTAAAGGGAATCTTTTCTTTCTTCTTTCTTCTCTTCTCTTGCTGGACATGCACTTCACATAATACACTTACATTGATTCCCATTGCTGACTTTAAAAATGTTGGTTGTCTGGCTGTCTCCAGTTTTAATATGCACAGACCCAAAACAAGCATGTAGCCAGTGAAGGTACAATACTTGTGCCAGTTCAGTGATTTTGAATGTTTGGAAGCCTTTTGATGGACAAGAGTTGAGCGACTATTACTTTGCAGATGGCGAGCACAGCAATGACAGCCTGTGATTTAAGCTTATTAAAGCTTCAGAATATCTAAGTTTATTGTAAATGGACAGGCTTGCCTCTGAAAATGTATATGTGCCGCCCTATTGGATGTCCGTTAATCTGTACAGCAGGCCATGGGAGGTAAAGGTTGAGAGGTTACAGTTTGTCTGCCAGCTGCTACGCTGCAAACTGCCAGACCTAAAGCTGTCACTAGATGGCGTCTCCTGAATGTGGAGAACTGGATCGTAAAGGAGCCAAACCACTAGAGGGATCTTTTGATGCTGCTATAGAGACAATTGAGCACGTCTGTTTTTTATTTGCACTAACATACAATTTTTCAGGACAAGCTTTTGGGGTGTGTACCCCTCTTCAAAGTCCCAGCAGTGCTGATTCACAAATGTACTGCTATAGTTTGACTATTCCAGGATGAAATACTGCATGTTGGCATAATGTTCAGAAGATCAACCATTGCAGCCTCAATTTCTTTTATTTATTTAAAACCTATTAGTGTGTTCTGGGGGGGGGGGGGGGGGGCGCTAACACGATATCACAGTGGGGGAGATCGTCTCACTAACATTGCTTGTGTTAGTATGGCGATCTGTCAGTTTGCTCCTCGTGTGTGCCCCACATTGGGATTAAAGTGTGGAAGCCGCTATTGCAGACTTGTTTAAATGTACACTTGTTTTCCACCTTCTACTTTGTTCAATGAACTATCCATATGCAGATATATTTAAAGCGGATGTCCGCTCAAAAAAAAAAAAAAATATAAAAGCCAGCAGCTACAAATACTGCAGCTGCTGACTTTTAATAAATGGACACTTACCTGTCCTGGAGTCCAGCGCCGTCCGCAGCAGAGGACGAGCGATCGCTTGTCACCCTGCTGCTCCCCCCCTCCATCCACGCTGAGGGAACCAGGACGTGAATTGCTCCGCCTTCACTGCCTGGTTTCCTACGGCGCATGTGCGAGTCGCGCTGCGCCCGCCGATTGGCTCCCGCTGTGTGCTGGGAACCATGTGTTCCCAGCACACAACGGGGGGAGGACGGGATGTGACGCAATGCCCGTCTTTCGCCCGTGAATGCCGGGCCGGAAGTGGGTGCAAATACCTGTCTTTAGACAGGTATCTGCACTCCCGTCCCCCTGAAAGGTGTCTAATGTGACACCGGAGGGGGGAGGGTGCCGATCAGCGTGAGTTCCACTTTAGGGTGGAGAACCGCTTTAAAAGGGTTGTAAAGGTTCAAGTGTTTGTTATTTAAAAAAAAAAAAAATGTCATATTGCCTCCACTGTGCAGTTAGTTCTGCAGAGTGGCCCTGAATATAGTCTCCTGGGGTCCCCCGGTGGCTCTCGCTGCCCCTCCCCACATCAGATAACCCCCTTAGGAGAAGCACTCTCCCAGGGGGTTACCTTGTGGGCGTGTGCCCAAGTCCAGAATTTGCGTTCATAGACACAAATGCTAGACATTTTAGTCTCTCTATATGCAACTCTTACCTGATACGCTTGTGTGTGTTTTGTGGTGCAGGTACATGACTGGGATATTTGTTTTATGCTTGCTTGTAGTTTTTTGTTGTCAAATTATTTTCCTGAGTAATTCATAAAACCTTCAATCACTGAGCTCTTTCTTTTGTAAGTTCTTGTTATGAATACTTTACTCTTCTGGATTTTGCAGCTGCCGAAGGCGATAAGAAGGACAAGAAATCCGATTCCAAAAATTTAGGAGCTGGACGCAAGGGAGTTAAAAGAGTACGGGAGGAAGAACAACGTGGACGCACATTTCATGAATACAAGGAGGAGGGTTATTTTAGCCGGTAAGGATTTTTTACCTTGAGATTTATTGGGGAAGTTTATCTTTGGACCACTTGATAGTTGTTCAGCTTTACTTGCCCATGCCACCTCCAATAAAAGTTTAAGGAGAGCCTGGAATCAGGAGCAGCAATTTTAATGCACAACCTTTTGTGTACAATTGCAAGATAGGTGTGTATGTATGTATGTATGTGTATATATACCTAATAAGCAAATGTTGCTGCACCCATTTACATAGCTGTATATTGCTACAAATTGTATCCTTGGGCAAGGCTATCAAACACATTGTGCTAGGGATGCCTTATTTCCATATCTGATTACATTTTGTTCTTTGGTTTGGCACTTGATGTCTCCGCAATTGAATATTTATTTTGCTACATCTCTGTAAAAACCATATACTATATAAATGGGAAATTTGCATTTAAAATGGTTCAGATGCAATAAATATTAGCTGTTATGTCCATATAAAATATGAATACTGCCTACTCGGGAAAAGTGTTCATAGATTTTGGAATTCTTTCTAAACAATGCTGTTCCATGCCATTCATAGGTCAAACTTGGAGCTAACGTTGTTCTATTTATGTATTCTGATGAAATGTACCTGAATTGGTGAAGGGGATTAACTTATTCTTTTACTTTGCTAGTTCCAAGTCTCCTGCGCCTGCTGCGGAGGCATGTGATGAAGTTGAAGACAGCGTGCTGTGTCTTGATACATGTAAGTCATTGTATCTATATTGTCCCACTCTCTTGACTTAATATTTAGATTTTATTTTCAAAGTGGTAAACCTTACATGATGTCTTAACAAAGTGTATCCCTCTAAGGCCCCTTTTACACAGGAAGACCGCTTAGTTTTTTTTTAAGGCGAACCTGAACGTGCGCTCCGTGCTCCTCTATGGACCCACGGATGTCAGCGGTGACATGCCCGCTGACATCCGATCCGCCAAAGTGTGACGGAGGAAAACCCTACTTTTCGATCTGTCTGGCGGATCCCCCATAGGGGTGAGCGGCGATCTGACAGGACGATCCCTGCACAGTGTGTAGACAGACCTGTCACCTGCTTGCTCAGTGGGGATCAACGGAGCGATCCCCGCTGAGCTAAAGTGGAGCCCGCACACAGACAGAGCCCGTGTGAAAGGGTTCTAAGTGTTTAACTGTCTCAATTAATTAAAAACACTAAGGGGTTAATTTACTAAAACTGGAGAGTGCAAAATCTGGTGCAGCTGTGCATGGTAGCCAATCGGCTTCTATCTTCAGCTTGTTCAATTAAGCTTTAACAAAAAAAAAACTGGAAGCTGATTTTTTAATACAGAGCTTTACCAGATTTTGCACACTTCACGTAAATCAACCCCTAAGTGTAATTTTCTTTCTACTGCTCTGTTCTACTGCTATTGGCATGAATCGCTGCTGACAAGTTTTCCCGACACCAGAAACTTTAGCTCTCTGCTCTGTTTTTTTTTTTTTTTTTTTTTTTTTTTTGTGTGTTTACAAAATGTTTACCATATTGGTGTTTTGTGGTGTTTTTTTTTTTTTTTTTTTTCCCCTTCTACTTTCATTAATATATGACTAAACCCAGGAACAAACATTTAAAATATTGCAGGTTATGCATATAATTCTAGTTGCATTCAATATACACAGTATAGATTACCTGTCCTCGTGTGTGTGTGGTCCCCCCCCTTACATTTTTTGTAAGTACATACAATACCTGTTGTTCTGCCAGAAATGCAGAAACTGTCTCTTCTGACAAACCAAAATACTAATCTTCCTGCTCCCATGTAATGGAGATGTACAAAGGCTAGTATATGTGAAGTTTAGCCTGGGTGGCAACCATGACCCCGTTCATAGATGCAGGGGAGGAGTGAATGTAGCCACCCGGAGACAGGAAATTTGTTATTTTTAGGTTTGACAGGTGGGGTGGAGCTTGAAAGATAAAACTAATGCAGACTAGAGGCCGACCGATATATCGGCCGATATTTGGCGTTTTTAAATTAATCGGCATCGGCCGATTTGTGCTTTAAAAATGCCGATTTAAACTTCAGCACCGCGACTTGCAAAAAGCTTCTGTAATAGAAGTCAATGCAAGTTGCCTGAAGCTTCCCGTAGAAGACCTTCTCACTCTCCTGGGCAGCCTGCCAAGTTTTAGAAAAGATATACAATGTTGCTACTTATCAATTAACTGAACTCCGTGTAGGAGAATTCTCAGTTTAACCATTTAAAGGCTAAATCTTTTTTGACACTTGATGCTTACAAGTAAAAATCCTGTATTTTCTGCTAGAAAATTACTTGGAACCCCCAAACATTATATATTTTTTTTTTAGCAGAGACCCTAGGAAATAAAATAGCGATTGCTGCAATATTTAATGTTACACGGTATTTGCGCAGCGGTCTTTCAAACACATTTTTATGGGAAAAAAATATACTTTAACAAAAAAAAACTAAACAGTAAAGTTAGCCCATATTTTTTTTTTCATCCAAAAGTTTTCATTACCTGTTTTTGAGTAAAATATTATATATATATATATATATATATATATATATATATATATATATATATATATATATATATATATATATATATATATATATATATATATATATATATATATATATATATATATATATATATATATATATATATATATATATATATATATATATATATATATATATTACACATTACACAAAAACAGGTAATGAAATCTTTTGGACGAAAAAATAAAAATATGGGCTAACTTTACTGTTTAGCCCAAAAGCGCCTGAAAAATCGGCTAAAAAAATCGGCATCATAAATCGGCTATCGGCCGCCGCAATTTCTAAATATCGGCATCGGCCAGATAAAAACCCATATCGGTCGACCTCTAATGCAGACACCTCATTATAGGAGTGGTCAGGTGCAATCTTTTAGGAGGGGGTTTAGATGAAAGCCATGGTGGCATGTTTTTAGGTTGAAAAGCATTCACGTTTAATTGCGAGTTTTGCCTAGATACTTGTTCATGCACTCCATTCTTCATGTGAGTTTAATTTTCTGATGCCCGTGTATTCTTACAGCCAGCTGTGATCTGCAGTTTAGGATGGATAAGGACAGCTTTGGAGGAAGGCCTCTCTTTTCTGAGAAGTTCCCATCTTTGTGGTCAGGCTCTCGAGCCACTCATGGGATAACTGATGGCAAAGCTTACTATGAAGTCAAGGTGCGTTTTTCTGGCAAATTTCTAAGTGCTATGTTTTTTATTTTTCATCCTATAGCAGATGGGAATATGAAGGTATTTTTAGTGTAACTGTTTAAATATAGGGGGGGTGCTTTGAATGGCACTTTTGAATTCTTACATTACAGGAGTGGTAAGGGGCAACACATAGTCTTAAGTATGCCATTTATTTTACTATGAACTTGTCCAGCATAAAGTCTGTTATTGGACAGTAATATGGAGCAAGGCATTGGCAAAAATATACTTGGTTTATTTTGGCTATATAAGGCTGTATTAAAGCTGCGCTCAAGTCAATTATAAATAGAAATGATTTATGGCGCCCCCTGTATAATTGCCAGTTTCTGAGGTATAATTCAAAACTGTACTTGCCATATTGGCTCCTGTGGCAGCCAGTAATCTTTTAGTATGTTGGTGTCTTCATTCTGTCTATGCTCTTGGCTGCAGTCACTGCATGTCTTGTCATTTCACTCATTTTTTTATTTTTTATTATTTCAACTAATGTATAGGTAACGGAAAATCTGCCTGTGAAGGAAGGCTGTACAGAGGTTCCTCTGCTCCGTGTGGGTTGGTCTGTGTACCAGTCCGCTCCTCAGCTGGGTAATAACCTCTTCCATATGATTTTTATTTCAATTGCCCATTTCTTGCGTACCTGCAATATTTTTTGTTGACCTCTTCCCTCTGTCACTTTTATTTTATCAGGTGAAGATGACTTATCCTTTGCTTATGACAGCCGAGGTTTGAAGGTCACCAGTGCACATTTTGAATCTTACGGGGAATCCTTTGGTGAAAATGATGTGGTTGGCTGCCTTGCTGTAAGTTCTGTCTTTATATCTCAATCTGTCCTTCAAATAGTACAAGATGAATGATTTGCCAAAGCACTATGGGCTAGCTAAAGAAAAAGCTTTCAGTTTTTTTTTTTTTAATCAACATGAGGTAGAAGAAAGACCTACAAAATAACTTTTTCACCCTATCCATTGTAATCTGATCCCTGCACATGCTTCATTTAAAGTCCCGCTCTCTCTCTTTATTATACAACCAGGGATGGAGGTGGTTTACTAACCACCTCATTTAAAGTCCCAAACTTAACCCCCCCCCCCCCCCCCTCCAACTTTTTAAGGCTGCATTCACACCTAGGCATAGGCGATTTTCAGCGTTTTTTACCGTGATTTGCCGCGACAAAACACAACGTTTTTTGCCGCTATTTTCGCTGGAGGGGTGATTACACATTGTGTAATATGGCCGAACGCCGAAGACGCCTGAAAAAAAGGGTCAGGGACTTGTTTTGAGCTTCAGGCGTTTCGGCGTGGAGATGTGAACCATCTCCATAGCCGACAATGTTAAATCACCCCTCCAGCGTATTGCAGGCTGCAATAGCGTCGGGCGTGAAAACGCCTAGGTGTGAATTCCAATTCCCAATTCCCTTTTTGCTCCTATGCATTTGCTACTAAATATTTGTATTTCTGTACGGTCACATGACGGGAAATATTTTTGTTAGTCTGTGTCATGTTAGAAGGCTGACAATGCTGCTAAACTGTTGGCCCTCTAATCTACCTCTCCTAATCGCAAAGATCAGGGACCTCACACTTCTGGCATTTATAGCCCCTAAAGGTGGTTTTGGCCAGGAGACGGTTCACACCAACCAGCTGCAGAGAAAAGATTGAGCATTGCAGTCATGTGACTGCATTGTAATGGGTAAAAAAATATGCATGGGCAATGAGGAGGCATCGTTAAAAAGGTTGGTTATTGTGTAGCCTGCATTCTTCAGCAATGGAACACCATTCAACACAGGTGACAGCTGATGAAGTAGATGAATCTGAACAGATTCCAGCTTAATCTGTTGGCCAGATAAAACTACATAATGATTTAACTCTTTTGCTGCCAGAGCAATGTTGGGAGTCCTGTAAAAGTGATCGTCAAAGCTCTACGGCTCAGGGTGGTTCTCTGCAGAGAGCTTGTTTTAACCAAGAGCCATGACTCAAGCCTTTGACAGCAAAAACTGTGCGTATAGCCCAAACTTTTCTTGTTTTTGGATGGAGTAGGGAAGGGTTTAAATGCCTGCCTGTGGGTTGGAGGAGTCCCCCTCAAGGAAAAAACCCGGAGATTAAACATTTCCCCACTTTATCCAAAACTAAAATGTTTTTACCTCGGGATGCACTTTAGTTTGAATAAAGTTTTTTTCCCTTTATCTTGCATGGCTAAATTGAGACTTTTCCCCCCCAAAACATAGGAATGTGTGTAGAGCCATTTTATCTATGGATAGCCTTTTCCCATTCCCCCCCCCCCCCCCCCCGAACAATTTTGTGTCTGTGTACACTGCCTGTGGCACATTTAACCCACTCCCAGATTCTAAGATACAGAATGGGCTTTGGTTCTGGAACAGTGCAACGCTAGCTTGTTTGTGCAGTAGTTGTATCAGAAGTGGCAAAAGACGACACAAGACAAACGCTTGATATGTTCTATGTTTTTACCGCAAAGCCCATTTTATTTTATTTATTTTTAATATTAATAAATTATATATATATATATATATATATATATATATATATATATATATATATATATATATATATATATCTCTCTCACACACACACACACACACACACACACACACACACACACACACACACACACACACACACACACACACACACACACACACACACACACACACACACACACACACACACACACATATATATATTACTACACATGCGCATCTCAAAAAATAACATACCACAGTTCGGCTCTAATTTGAAATAAGTATACAAAGTCTTTAGAATCGCCATTCTTATTTTATAGTCCTAGTAATGGTATAAACGTTGACTTCTGCTGTCTTAAGTATTCACAAAGCCTATTTGAATTTTTTTTTTTCCTACAGAACTTTGATGGTGACTCAGTGGAAATATCATTCTCTAAAAATGGTGCTGAATTTGGGAAGGCGTTTGTTATAGAGCAGAGTACACTGGGGGAGCAGGCATTGCTGCCCCATATTTTGTGTAAAGGCTGCGCTTTCCAGGTGAACTTTGGGCAGAGAGAGGAGCCCTGGCATGCTTCACCTGAAAACTTTACATTCCTGAAAGAGTTTGCAGATGAGGATCTTACAAGGACACCGTCTCCACCAAAAACCATTGAGGAGTGCGAGGTAAGCAGGATATTTGTAGGACTGGGCAACTCTTTGGAGACAAAATTAATCAGCTGAGGTTGCTTTAGATGAGTTAATTTGAAGTAATGTACGTTGTATGGTGGTTGTCCATGAATTATCTAACTTTTCTTCAGTGTCATGAACAGGAAGTTATTGGCAACCTAGAGTTTGAAAGCCTACACCATGTGTCTTCAAACTAATGGCCCTCCAGTTGTTCAGGAACTACAATTCCCATCATGCCTAGTCATGTCTGAATGTCCGTTTTACAATGACTCACGGGATGGGTAGTTCCGCAACAGCTGGAGGGCTGTAGTTTGAGGATTCCTGGCCTACACCAAGGTCTTGCCAAAAGTCCTGGTCTTGTAGGCACCTAGTTTCATTTTAGAGGGAACCACCAATAAGTAGCAATGCTACAAACTAATCCCATTGCTATAATCCTAACTAATATATACTTTTTTTTTTTTTATTTATATCAGGTGTTGCTTATGGTTGGCCTCCCAGGAGCTGGAAAAAGCACATGGGCTCAAAAACACATTAAGGAGAACCCAGACAAACAATTCCAGCATCTTTGTACAGATGCTCTGCTGCCACAACTAAAGGTGAGCACCATGAAAGAAGAAAATCTAATTTAATTCTAGCATTATTTTTTCAGCAGAAATGTGAGCAGCTAATGTGGTTTAATATACCCTTGGTTTTTCACAACTAGGTGTTTGTGTGTGTGTGTGTGTGTGTGTCACAAGTCCGTCCAGTTCAACCACAAAAAAGAATGTGAGGTTTTTGGGAAGTTTCCTAGGATATTTATTTCTACTGGTAAAAACAAACCAGGGTTGATATTGCTAGAATGTGCCCATACAGATCGCTGCTCTGAACCTGCAACTGTCTTTCTGAATTTTTGTGCTCTTTTTACCAATTGGCTCTCCAGCATGGAGACTATTTTACAGCACTGGCTCATTACTATTCTAATCCCAACAGGATACTGGGGTAAATTCGGACTATTGGTGACACTGCAGCAAAAACATACTATTGAACTTGTTTATGTGGGCTTGGTGCTTTATGACATTGTACGAAGCCAAATAGTGGAATACTTGTGCTTTTGCATATACTGGCATCTTGTAATATGCTTTTTGTATTGGGTGACTGTATTGTCTTTGTAGTTCAAGGTTCTCATGTGACTGGATCTTTTTGTCAACTGTTTTGCCTGTCTTTTTTCTATGCAGACAGCGGGACCAGATGCCCCTGAGGAAGATGAGAAAGCCAAGGACCATCTTGTCCAGGTAGCAACTCAGTGTTTGATCAGGCTGGTGCCACTGGCTGCCCGCAGGAAGAGAAATTACATTATTGATCAGGTGAGAAGAGTGAAGGGCTTGCTGGTACAAATGGTCTACTTGATTGATTTGTTAAATTTTAAATGTCTTTTTCTGCCCTCTTCACAGTGCACTGTGTACAGCTCTGCACAGCGTAGGAAAATGCATTGTTTCAAAGGATTTCAACGTAAAGCCGTGGTACTCGTCCTTAGTGATGAAGATTGGAAGAAAAGGTTGGAAACTCGCAAAGAGAAGGAAGGGGAGATTGTCCCTGAATATGTACTTCTGGAAATGAGAGGTTTTTATTTTTAATCTTTCTTGTCTAAACAGTATTTTAGTCCACTACCAATTTCCACATCTAATTGGCATGTCTTGTTTTATTCAGCCAACTTCGTTCTCCCTGCAAAGGGTGACTTTCTAGATGACGTTCTGTATCCTGAGCTGGGCCAGGAAGAGGCAGACACTCTGGTACAGAAAGAGAAAAAGGAGGCACGGAAGCAGTTGCCCACCAATGAAAAGAGACGAAACCGTATGCCAAAGCGCACACGTTCGGAAAGGGGACGCGGCGGTAACCGTAAGCAAAACCACATTCAGTTTTTTCCCACTTATGCTGATATTGGTCAAACTTTCAGACCTACCCCTTTGACAATTAAAGGAACAAAGCAGATATAGCATTTCTGTTTCTCATTTAATATATAAACATTTTGTCCCAAGAAATGAGTGTCAAACATGCTACATCTATCACTTGTACTATGCCAGCATATTCAGACAGCCTTCTGTTATAACAAGCCACTTTCTCACATGTCAGTCTGACAGCAGTCTTTGTATGTCTTAATGCTCTTTCACTTCTTAGGTAACTTCCAACAACAGAGGAACTTCAGTACTCGTATGTACATGCAGCACTCGAGGCCACAGCCCTATCATCAGCAGCCACGTCAGTACTGGGGAGGAACCCAAAGAGGGGTGAGTAACCAGATTCTAATTTGTTAACTTTATCTCTACATGTTGGGTCAGTTGCACATAGAATGGACTTAAAGGATAAGTTCATCCTTCGTAACATGTTACACGTGTATCCAGGATGTAACCTTTTACTAAATGAGGAGCCCTTGATGTACAGGCAGACGGCTAAACTGACAGTCTGCAGGAGCCTGACACTGCACCTGTAATCTGCTAATCACGAGTACAATGCTTTTAGACTCCTAAAAAAAAAAAAACTTTTGAGAATTAGTGGAAGGGCTTATTGTCACTGGAGGGTGGTTGCTTCAATGCCATGCATCTTACTAAATGGGCTAATTGTCACTGGAGGGTGGTTGCTTCAATGCCATGCATCTTACTAAATGGGCTTATTGTCACTGGAGGGTGGTTGCTTCAATGCCATGCATCTTGCTAAATGATCTGACTTTCCAATATAGGGTTACCAGGATTTCTATGATCGTTATGCTGAGCCACAAAGATACTATGGAGGACAACCAAACTTCAGGCAGCAAAATCGAGGGGTAAGTATTAGGTTTTTGGAACAAATTTTCTGTGACTGTCAAAATCCCAATGAAAAATGCATGTCATAAGCTCTTACACTATGGTATGTTTTAAATAAGCAGCTGTAATTTTATTTATTTTGTTTATAGGCGTGTAATTACTCCAATATGTAGTAAAACAGCCAGCCAAGCTTGGCTTTAAGCCCCTTTCACACCAAGGAGTTTTTCAGGCGTTTTGGCGATAAAAATAACGCCTGAAAACATCCTGCCCTGCAGTCTTCAGTGTGAAAGCCCGAAGGCTTTCACACTGAAGCAGTGTGCTAGCAGGACCGCTCAAAGTCCTGCTAGCCGCATCTTTGGAGCGGTGTGTTTTCTGTGGCTGCCCATTTAAATCAATGGGACAGCGACTATACTGCCCGCAAACCGCTGCTGTAGCAGTGGTTTGTGGGCGGGTTTAACCATTTCTCAGCCACTGGCATGAAATATGAACAACGTATATCCCTCTATAGTGTGTACTTGTCTTTAAGAGCATTCATTTAATTTTTCCACTGCCTTGTTCCTCTGCTATCAGCATGAGTCACTTCTGACACGTTTTCCTGACGCCAAGAGCAAAATGGTGATATGGGAGGGCACAGCCTCAGCTCGGATCTCTTAATAACTTTTTGGCGCTCCACCTCCCTGCTTTTCAGAGCTGAGAGATCATGTATAAATTGTTCCCCTTTTTAATGTAGTGGAAAGACTGTTGCCAATATACAGGTACAACTTATGTAGGAGGATTTGTTTCATCTGTGTATCGCCTGAGACCAGTCACATCACTGGGTATATGTAAGGGTTTACAACCACTTTAAGGTTTACTTGGATGGCTCCAAGATGTTTAATTCAGCTGGGAGATTTCCTCTAGCTTTTGTATCATGGATTGATAATGTTCAGTAGGAGCCTTTCAGGACCATCTGCCACCTTAATTGACCACTCTGAAAATGACACATACAAGGCACAAGTTCCTTTTTAGTATTCTAATCAAAAGTGTAGTACAGTTGGACTACAGTAAAGGCTTTTACTGGAATTCAAAATCACACTTCTAAGATCAATCGATGGAAAGTATTGATGTAAAGCAGTGTGATCAATATGCACAACCAGGCAATAAACTTGAAAAAAAAACATATAAATTCATACTCGCTTGTGATCCATGTACCCTTATGTGTGATCGCTAAAAAAATTGTAATCAATCAGTACAACTAATCAATAAATAAGTCCAATTATTTGTGATCCCTGCACACTATCTGACCAGTGTTGAATTTAATCCACAATGGCACACGGGACCGCCACCAGCAGTTCCTAATGGGTGTATACTCCCCTTAAAACTTGGCCCGCTGTCGGGTTGATGCTGATATGTTTGTCAAAAAAATCTTTTGATAATAAAAATTTATTGAACTTAAAACTTGGCCCTTATTGCATAAAACACATTTTATAAAAAAAAACTAAATTGTACTCGTGTTGGGAGCCAGAGGATCTGCACAGAGTATCACGCCTCCACCTCCCCTCAAATCTTCAAATCGTAGACCCACCCAGCTATTCTGAGGGAAAGTAACAGAAGCTGGCCGCTCACTTGACTCTAACATCACTATGACAAAACATATAGGGCGGAGATATAGGAGGGGATTGGGCAGCCTTGACTTTTTTGCATGTAAAATCTAAAATGCATGTTGCCTTGGCTATCTTGATATTTGGACTTATGAATTGATTGGATGTGCAGTGTTGCATGGTAAAACACCATTGTTTTGGTAAGTGTTTTGTCTTGTCCTCAAATAACCAACTTTCTCCCCCCCCCCTTTTTTTTTTTCAGTGGCAGAACTATGACAGAGCACCATACTGGGATTACTATGGGTACCGTGGATACCGGTGAATGAAGTCGTCACACAGGGGAAGGCAGCTCGGGGTTGGGTGGGGGGGCTTGGTTTGTATATTTCTTTTCTACATCCAAAAAGAGAAAAAAAACAATTTTGTGGAGGAGAAACTGCAGAGCATGTAAAAGGTCAGAGACTTGATCTCCTTTCAACTTTTTGTGTTTGTTGATCTTAGAACCTGCACAGGTTCACAACTCTGTCCAGTCTTGTCCTCCTCTGGCTGAGGTGGACTGTCCATTTTCTTCAAGAGCGTTATGGGACAGACACCTGTGTGAATGGGGGCTCCGTCCTGCCCTGCATTCTCCTGCCTAGCTAGGAGTATTACGCAGTGATTTTTACTTCAGTCTCATCATAAGCCTGTAACCTGTTTAATTTTTATGCCAAGAGAAGAAAACATTTTTAAGAAATAAAACTTGTGTGATGTAATTTCTCTCCAGTGTTTTTGTGTTTAATTGACACATATTGGAGGTGGCTGTTCTATGGGCATAACCAGTACATTAGTAAATGCAGTCTGTTATGGGACTAGGACTTGAAGACATTACTGTGATATACTGACATTGGATTAGTCCACATTATGGTTGCCTCCACTATGTAGGAGCCATAGGTACATTTTTGAGGAGGAACTAAAATTGAGAAAACAAATAGGAAGTCGTTCTGAAAAGCAGAAAGTAAACCTAAACCTGGGGATGTTTTTTTTATTTGCTTATTTTGTTTGGCTATTTAATCTTGATTGTATGTAAATGACTGGAAGAGTAAGTGTTCCAAATGTTTTTTTTTAATATGTGAGGGATTCTCCCATGTCAAAAATTGTGTATAATGCAGACTGGATGAAAAAACATGCATCCATGAGCAGTAAAGCTTATTTCCATTTTGCTGCTGCCATGTTGATGTTAATCTGCTTTTTATGATTAGCAATTGGGGAGAAACTTCAATTCTCATCACCCTAGCCACAAATGAGTTGGTCACCAATAAAACATGCAAGAAAAATGAGGTGTTCTGTTGTGTTCCTTTATCCAAATATTAAGGGTTAGATCACCTAAACGGTTTGTGCCATTGCCATGGTCTTTCCCTTATTTTTCTGCTTACGAACAGTGCACCGGCCAACAACTTAGATGGGTGATTTTTTGAGGGATTTTGATTTTAAAATTTTGTGGCAGTGGCTTAGAATGGCATCAAACAATCTAGTATGGAAAGGTGTTAAAGGAAACCTGTAGTGCATGAGATTCACAGGCTGCCATTCCAGTTCATCTGAAAAGGCGTTTTGTAGGTCCTCTGGAATGAATACTTTTGCATTTCTAATCTACAGCAATTATGCAAATCGGGCATGCGATTGTAAACTTTACCAAATTCGGTATTCATTCCAGATGAGCCACATCACTGGTTGGAAACTAGAATTTACAATGATGGGTTGGAACTGACAGCTTATGTAGTTTTTCCTTTTAACAAATATGATCAAGTCCGACATTAATGTGTAATGCATTTGTGTGACCAAAACATGGACCACTTTACCAGTAAACCTTTAATAAATGCCTTCAAATAAAGTATTTGTGTTTTTTTTATTTTTTTCCCCCAGGCTTAATGTTGGTATTGTACAGTGCAAACTATTGGCACTATATAAATCCTGTATAATATTTTAATGCCATTATTCAATACAGGAATACTAATCATAGGGCCCTGCTTGTTGGAGCTCACAATCTAGGAGATGTTAATTTGGAAAATCCTCTTCACGCTGGTGATAAAACAAATGATTGTGGGAATGAAAGACGGTAGTGGCGGGCATTCAGGAATGAAAATGGTGTTTGTATCGAAGCCTGGGTTTGCACTTTGGGGCTGGAGGAATAGAGTCCCATCATTGGTGTCAGTGGAGAAATAGTATCCCATCATGTTATGCATTACTGCAATGCCTGGTGCAACACTGAATTTGGTGCATAGGGGTGCCATTTATTTATTTTTTTCCAAGAAATTCAAAGTTTATTTGAGATGCAATCAAAGCATATACATCAAAGTGAACCAACAGAGTCCAATCATTCAACAGATACATGTTACAAGGTTGGAAAGGTGTACTATGTGTAAAATGTATCATGACCATACTCGATCACATATGGGTACAGCAGAACATTAACCAATTGAGAGCAGATGAATACCCAATCTACATCCCAACCCATCTGAAATCGGACAGCAGTCATTAACCTGTGCAGAAATATAATCAGGGTAGCACTCCCGCCCGCCATCCCTATTCCACTGGGCAGTAGCGAGCTGCGTGCCTATTAACTTATGCAGTGCACGTTTCCCCATCCAACCACCTATCCCATACACTGGCGAATTTCTGCGGTCGTCCCCTGTGTGCATATATTAGCTTCCTATATGGTAGAATGGTATTTACTTCCCTTTTCCAATCCCTCAATGATGGGGCAGTCGCCCGCATCCATGCTTTAGCCACCACCTTCCTGGCCAAAAATAATGTCTCATAGATAAAAATGGCCTGGCATTTATCCACTTCAATATCCGGTATAAGCCCCAGAAGACAAAGTTTCGGGTCCATGCCCACAGGGGACCCCATATTATCGTGCAGAAAACCAGCCAGTACGCCTGCATGTCCAAGCACTGCCACAACAGATGATAGAAGGAGCTTGTGGTGGAGCCACACATGGGACACAGGGGATCTCTCGTTTGCTGGAACTTCGCTAATCTCCCCGGCGTCAGATTAGCCCGGTGGATGATATACAGTTGCGTTAACCTGTCTGAAAGCTTGGGGGAGGCCGTCTTGACCCCCTCCAGGATTTCGCCCCAATCTGCTTCCTCAATAGGTCCCACGTCCCTTTCCCACTTCGTCCTAGCTACCTGAGACACCTCTCCTATCTTTTTGAGGCGGAGGGCTGAGCTGTAAATATCTAAACAGGAATTGCTAAGGGAGTGAAAACTCTTCCTTCAATACTAAAAAGGGCTTAATTACGGTCTCAGTTATAACCTGCGCTAAGAATTTTACCCCATATGTCGCCCAGAGCTGTGAGTCTGGCACCGTGGCCAATTCAGGCAAACAGTCATTGTTCCACAGCGGGGTGTGGGAGTGGAAATGAGACCTGCCCTGCTTCTTAAGGGCAATATCCCATATCTTCTGGTGGTAAGTCAGTATTTCTGCCCCGAATCTGAATGATCCGCACCCCCCGACCCTTCCTGAATATTGCCTGCGTGGGAGTGTGAGAGGGACTACCGGGTTTATTGCAAACTAAGGCCCTATACCTCTGTGACTCCGAAGTGTTGTAGAGGAACATATGGGAGAGCTGGGACGCTACATAGTAATCCTGTATGTCTGGAAGGGAACACCCACCCTCCGTGGTGGGGTTCTTGAACATGCCAAGCCAGTTTATGCCTTCCCGATCCCCACACAAGAGTTCAAAATTGCTGCTTCCATCTGTTTAAACACCTTCAGTTGTATATACAAGGGGGCATGCCAAATCATGTATAGAATTTTAGGTAAGAGGAACATTTTCAGTTAATCCTACCCATCACCCCCAGGGGCAGTCTAGCCCAAGCCTGTGTCCTAGATTTGATGGTATGAAACAGGGGTTCTACATTTAGAGGGACATAATCCCTTAGATCTCGTGTAGCTTTCACCCCTAAATATTTGATGGGGTGCCATTCATTTTGAATATATGCTTGGTTCCCAAAAACGGCTGTCTTGGGGTGCATAACGCACTGCGATGTACAAATGCCTCATTTAGTATACTGCATCCAGAAATTCACATTGCCTGCAAGGTGAATAAAAGTGCATTTTGCAGTTTCCATAGCTTTTTATATAAAATCCTGGTGATTTGGTGGTTGAAGGGTGTCAACACTAAATGCCTGACAGTGTATTACTGCAGTGTTGTCACTTTGCAGCTCAGTTTCTATACATGCAGAGGGTTATCGGCATTGTCACTACTTATAACCTTCCCCACTTGATGTCAAGTAAAGCAGGGTGACCGTTTGGATCCTCGCTCTGCCAGAGTAAAGACCTCTTCAGCCCCAGTGATGTCACGAAGAACAGTATTTCTTAGCTACATTGATGGGAGGGGATGCATATAGTGCAGGGGAAAGGGAGACATGTTTAGCATAAACTTCCATTCAGTTGGTTAAGAGTAACATTTTATCTAATGCCCTATCTTAGTTTGACCTGAAATATTCTGTAAAATCTGAGCTGGGACACACTATAGTGTCTTTTTTTGTACCTCCTTTAGTTTTTTGAAAAAAAAATAGTCTGCTCATCTTAACCCCCGGACTATATTGCTGGTCAAAGACCAGGCCACTTTTTGCGATTCAGCACTGTCGCTTTAACTGACAATTGCACGGTCGTGCGACGTGGTCCCCAAACAAAATTGGATATTTTTTACTTTTTGCTATAATAAATATCCCCCAAAAATATATAAAACTATTTTTTTCCCTCAGTTTAGGCCGATACGTATTCGTCTACATGTTTTTCGTAAAAAAAATTGCAATAAGCGGTTGGTTTGTGCAAAAGTTATAGCGTTTACAAAATAGGGGATAGTTTTATGGCATTTTTATAAAATTATTTTTTTTTTTACTAGTAATGGCGGCGAGCAGCTTTTTTTTTTTTTTTTTTCTCGTTACTGCGACATTATGGCGGACCCTTTTGACACATTTTTGGGACCATTGGCATTTTTATAGCGATCGGTGCTATAAAAATGCATTAATTACTATTAAAAAATGCCACTGGCCGGGAAGGGGTTAACACTAGGGGGCGAGGAAGGGGTCAAGTATGTTCCCTGGGTGTGTTCTAACTGAAAGGGGGGGGGGGTGGTGGACTGACTAAGGGAAATGACTGATCGCCGTTCATACATTGTATGAACAGACGGTCAGGCATTTCTACCCTGACAGGACCGGGAGCTGTGTGTTTACACAAACGGCTCCCGCTCTGTAACGAGCAATCGCGGGTGCCCGGCGGCGATCGCGCCAGCCGTGATCGGGGACGAGTGGGGGGCGAGCCCCCCTATTGGCTGCTGGGAGAGATGACATATAGCTACGTGATCTCTCCCAGCAGAGCCGACCTGCCGCTGTATAACTGCGGTGGCTAGGGGGCAAGCAGTTAAAGTGGAGCATTAGTCAGAAAATTAAGTCTTGCTAGATCGCTTCAGGCCTGGTCCCTTTTGCAGGTATAGCTTTGTAAAACATTAAAGTGCCTATACTGTGTAATACATTTGGGGTAATTTACTAGACAAATCCACTTTACACTAAAAGTGCACTTGCTGTAGATCTGAGGGGGACATGCAAGGTAAAAAACGTCATTTTAGCTTGCATATGATTGATCGGCAGAGCTTCCCCTCAATTCAGATCTACCCCCCAGATTTACAGTGACCTGCTTATAAAAACTATCCAATAAACTCAATGTTTTCCCAATTTTAAAAACGGCGCCGTTTATGTTTGGCGAAACCCAAGTGATAAAATGCTTGTAGCTTTCGGTATCTTAGGCCATGGAGACTGTTGAAGCCATTCTGGTCTCTGATCGGCTCTATGGTGAGCTGGCAGAACTACCAGTTGCATTCTCGGGTTACCCAGTAGGATAGAAGATCCCGAGGAAGGCTGAGGATGGAGAGATCTCTGCCAAGAAAAGTGTTAAATATATGGCGGAGCATAGGGGAGATTGGCCCTCTGTGTCCACCCCATCCCCTATGCTTTGCCATATATGCTTATTTAAAAAAAAAAAAAAATGAACTGCGGTGGTGAAATCACCTCCTACAGCTATGCATTCATTGGTTTACATATATGCTGAAAAAGCTGTTGCTGTCAGGATAAACAGATCAGTGCTGCGGGCGATTGGACATACATGCAAAGCAAACAATATAATGGTGTACAGTAAAATGGCAGTAGCTGCAAAACTATAATATACTGCTATACTGGAATGTTTTGTTACGGTACTTTATGGTTAACAATGAGAAATGTAAGAACAGAAAATTAACTTGATAAAATGACAAGTATTTTGGGCACTTTTTTTTTAAACTGTAACCGTTCCAGTCTAGGGTCTTTTAAAATGCAATAGCCATCTAACATCTTTTGAGACCATGTGTGAAATTGTGCCTTAGACTGCGCCGTACCCCAGTGGTTCTCAACTTTGTCCAAGTACCCCCAACAGGCCATGTTTTGGGAATTTTCTTTTAAAGTTGTAAAGGAAAACATTTTTTTGCCTAAAATTAATGTCTGCAAGGTAGACAGACAGAATAGTGTAATGATTCTGTTAAAAAACAAGTAAATACCTATTAAATTCCTTCATCTATATCACCTCCGGCGTTCTAGTTTCTGTTCTCTCATTCACTTTCTGGTTTGCATCGCTTGTTCATGTAAGAACTACCTTTCCCAGTATGAATTGCGGCAGTAATTCACACATCCTTGAAGTCTCTAACACGTAGAGGGCATCCTGCCACACAGATGTAGTTCCCAGGAGGGGGTGAGCACGTTACTGACCACCGCAGTAAAGCCTCCCTTCATGGTGGTCAGTAAAATCAGACAAGCAGGAAGTGAACAGAGAAGAAATAGAGCAACTTCTGAGCAAAAATTAGGAAGTGAAAAGAGGAATATCTGCAGGTGAAGGATGCTTATTATGAAAATAAAAAATGGGTGGTGGTAAAGAGCTGAAAAAAAACACATAGTTTAGTGTTTGGCCAACTATTATTTGCGGTTTTGTATGCAATGCAAGTTCCTGGGCAACGCCCTTCGGACAAAATTCCTACACTTCGTCCGCAGAAAATCCGATCGTGTGTATGGGGCTTGGGATAAAAAAAAGCTGTCCAACATACCAAGCCATTGACTAATTTAAATCGCCTGTGCAAGATGAAGGAAAACCTGCCCTGCTGTGGGGGTACTTGAGGACAGGGTTGAGAACCACTGCCCTATACTAATACTCAACTAGTGTGTGGTAGCAACGGAAACTGTTCCCGATGCAGAGACCTGGTTGGCCAGGACAGGATGGGCAAAAATAGCAGGTGCCAAGCCATCTCCCCAGACGAGCCAAGAAAATTAAGTTCTATGCTTCCAAGCATGCGTTAAATTGTTTCCGAGCATGCATGGTTTTTATTCCGTCGGAAAAGCATACAGACGATCGGAATTTCTGATCAAATTTTTTTCCAACAGATGGAATATCTGATAAAAAGCTCCTGTCTGACTTTTTCCGTCAGGAATTCCGCTCGTGTGTACAAGGCATAAGAGACTTATTTCACCCCCCGATCCACCCCAAATTCTTCAACCAAGCACATCCACAAGTATATACAGCATCAGCCAATTCCAAAATTAGGGAAGTTCTTATTGCCATCCATTATCCCACTCCTCTCACATTCTAGCTAAAATCAAGGCCATTTGTGTCTAGCATGCTGCTCCACTCCGAAGTGACAATAATCCTATTATACACCAAACTCTAAACCTCTACTGTTTCTTTCCCATTTGCTAGGTGTTGAATCTCACAAAATGGGCACACTCCTCCTCTGCGGGCACTCTAACCAATCCCTATACCCATTTATAGACAAATCTCAAACCCCCCCTCCCTAGTGCATATATAGTTTGGACACACCTTCTCATTCAAAGAGTTTTCTTTATTTTCATGACTATGAAAATTGTAGATTCACACTGAAGGAATCAAAACTATGAATTAACACATGTGGAATTATACATAACAAAAAAGTGTGAAACAACTGAAAATATATTTCATATTCTAGGTTCTTCAAAGTAGCCACCTTTTGCTTTGATTACTGCTTGGCACACTCTTGGCATTCTCTTGATGAGCTTCAAGAGGTAGTCACCTGGCGCAGCACCCCATCACTCTCCTTGGTCAAATAGCCCTTACACAGCCTGGAGGTGTGTTTGGGGTCATTGTCCTGTTGAAAAATAAGTGATGGTCCAACTAAACGCAAACCGGATGGAATAGCATGCCGCTGCAAGATGCTGTGGTAGCCTTGCTGGTTCAGTATGCCTTCAATTTCGATTAAATCCCCAACAGTGTCACCAGCAAAGCACCCCCACACCATCACACCTCCTCCTCAATGCTTCACGGTGGGAACCAGGCATGTAGAGTCCATCTGTTCACCTTTTCTGCGTCGCACAAAGACACAGGGGTTGGAACCAAAGATCTCAAGTTTGGACTCATCAGACCAAAGCACAGATTTCCACTGGTCTAATGTCCATTCCTTGTGTTCTTTACCCCAAACAAGTGTCTTCTGCTTGTTGCCTTTCTTTAGCAGTGGTTTCCTAGCAGATATTCTACCATGAAGGCCTGATTCACACAGTCTCATCTTACCAGTTCTAGAGATGTGTCTGCTGCAAAAGGTGGCTACTTTGAAGAACCTAGAATATGAAATATATTTTCAATTGTTTCACACTTTTTTGTTATGTATAATTCCACATGTGTTCATTCATAGTTTTGATGCCTTCAGTGTGAATCTACAATTTTCATAGTCATGAAAATAAAGAAAACTCTTTGAATGAGAAGGTGTGTCCAAACTTTTGGTCTGTACTGTGTGTATATATATATATATATATATATACCTCAGGCCAAACGCGGTACTGCACAACGCTGTGGCTTGAATCCTGCTCGTTTTGCAAAACAACACAGTGAAAATACAGTGCTCGTATTGCAAAACGCTCCTTAACCACGTTACTCGCAATCCAAGGTTCCATTGTGTGTGTGCATATGTATTACATACACACACACACCCCTATATGTGGTGTCCAGGGGTGTTGGACAATAATCTCTACCTCCTGTTCAGCCCTCGGAACAGACTACATTGCTCACACAAGTTTATTACTAGGGTTCCGTCATAAGTACCTATTTATGCTACACTGTTTTCTAATGTATGATGAATTCAGTTTGCCCTCTTTACTGTTTCTTCTGAAAACCTCAATAAAAATGTTGAACAATGAATGGGTATAGTTTGGCGAACCAATTCTGAACATTCACCTTCTTCTCTGCCTTTTCCTATTAAACGTCTATGAATTCTGTATTTTCATCATTAATGGGGAGAAGGCTCCCTGTCACTTTAAACTTAAAGCGGAGGTTCACCCATACATAACTATTTTTCCCCTTAGATGGATGCTCGTTTTGTCTAGGGGAATCGGCTAGTTGTTTTAAAATATGAGTCGTACTTACCGTTTACGAGATGCATCTTCTCCGTCGCTTCCGGGTATGGGCTGCGGGACTGAGCGTTCCTATTTTGATTGACAGTCTTCCGAGAGGCTTCCGACGGTCTCATCCATCGCGTCACGATTTTCCGAAAGAAGCCGAACGTCGGTGCGCAGGCGCAGTATAGAGCTGCACCGACGTTCGGCTTCTTTCGGCTACTAGTGACGCGATGGATGCGACCAATGCGAAGCCTCTCGGAAGACTGTCAATCAAGAAGGAACGCCCGCTCCCGAAGACCCATACCCGGAAGCGACGGAGAAGATGCATCTCGAAAACGGTAAGTACGGCTCATATTTTAAAACAGCTAGCCGATTCCCCTAGACAAAACGAGCCTCAATCTAAGGGGAAAAGAGAAAAAAATACTTAATTGGGTGAACTCCCGCTTTAAGAAATATCTCCTTAACTTTTCTGGCGGTTGAGAATCTTGTTCCCATTCTAACACCTCTTTTACTGCTGTGATGTAAGGATCTAAGCTGAAAATCAAACAAATGCACAATGAAATCTTCCACAGCTTAACCTGCGGCTATTTCCAGCAGTGGCGGGGAGGCTTGCTTCTGTTTAGACGTGCCTTTTGGCTTAGGCTCATTTCCAGAGAAGCTTGCAGTAGTCAAACTCTGCATACTCTTGGCTATTGTTTCATGAATGTATGTTTTAACTCTGAGTGCATCTGCCTTTTTATCCGTGGGCCCATCCTTAATGCAAACATTTGTAATTTTTGCCAGGGAAGGAGCTGCGCAAGCCAAACAAAGCAATTGAGATGACCGTCCTTCCATTCTCCCAAGTTCCACGGCTGGGGAATTATTGCAGCCTGGACTGTTTGGAGAGTGGGACCTATGTTTAGATCGATGCGCAGAAAAGTGCGGCAAAAATCATTGGGCCAGATCCTCAAAAGGGATACGCCGGCGTAACTGCTGTTACGCCGTCGTATCCAACTATGGAACTGATCCACAGAATCAGTTTTCCATAGATAGGCAGAAGATCCGACATGTGTAAGGGACTTACACTGTCGGATCTTAGGATGCAGTACCGCATCCGCTGCTGGGGGCATTTCGTGTCGAAATGCCGCCTCAGGTATGCAAATTAGCACTTACGGAGATCCACAAAGCTTTTACGCTTCGTTTTTTCTCCGTAAGTTTTAGTTTGCAAACGCAAAATTAGGGCTGCTTTTACAAAGTGTAAACTGTTTACACCATGTAAAAGCAGACCCTTCTGTCCAGCGACGCTTTTTTTTTTTTGTTTTGAATTTTTTTTTTTCGCCGTATCTTTTTTTTTTTTTCCCGACGCAACTTTATTGACCCGACGCGATCCACAAAGCTCGGCGTAACGTAATTTCGTGCTATGCACGTCAGGAAAATGACTTCACGAGCATGCGCAGTACGGTCGGCGCGGGAGCGCACCTAATTTAAGTGGGAATCGCCCCCATTTGAAGAGGAATGCCTTGCGCCGGCGGAATTTAAGTTACACAGCCGAAAATTTCTAGGTAAGTGCTTTGTGGATCGGGCACTTAGGTAGAAATTTTAAGGCAGTGTAACTTATATGGAAAAATTTACGTTACGCCGGCTCTTTGTGGATCTGGCCCATTCATTCTATTATCTTACTTAAAAAATGTGTGTTTGTCCCTTTGGATAATTTTACATGAACTTTTGTGATCGAGGCTGTCTGCTCACAATCTCTGCAGAAGGAAAACAATAAAACATCCTCATTAGTGTGTAACCCGGATCTGGGATCACTGTATGAAAACTTGGTCTATTTCAAGGATAAGGACCCAATTTCCTGTATAGTCCAAAAATAATTACAGTGAACTGAAATGAATGCCATAAGGCCGGATCAGTGTAGTTGTCAGGCATTAAAGACATTGGGCCAGATTCGGATAGATCAGCGGATCTATAGATCTGCGTAATCTATCTGATTTAAGATCCGCCAGTGCAAGTTTTAGAGGCAAGTGGGTAATTCACAAAACACTTACCTCCAAACTTGCGGCGGCGGATCGTAAATCCCCCGGCGGAATTCAAATTCCGCGGCTAGGGGGAGTGTAGTATTTAAATTAGGCACGTCCCCGTGCCGATTTAAATGCGCATGCGCCGTCCGTGAGTTTTCCCGGCGTGCATTGCTCCCAATGACGTCGCTAGGACGTCATTGGTTTCGGCGTGAGCGTAACTTGCGTCCAGCGCTTTTGTGAATCGACGTACGCAAACAACGTAAAAAAAAAAAATTTGACACGGGAACGACGGCCATACTTAACATTGGCTGCGCCTCATAGAAGCAGGGGTAAGTATACGCCGGGAAAACGCTTACGTAAACGACGTAAAGTGACTGCGTCGGGCACGCGTACGTTCATGAATTGGCGTATCTCGCTGATTTACATATCGTCGCCGTAAATCAGCGAGAACGCCCCCAGCGGCCATTTTTAAATTGCAGTTAAGATCCGACGGTGTAACACAGTTACACCTGTCGGATCTTAGGCATATCTATGCGTAACTGATTCTATGAATCAGTCGCATAGATACGACCGGCCTAACTCAGAGATACGACGGCGTATCAGGAGATACACCGTCGTATCTCTTTGAGAATCTGGCCCATTGCTATAGAACCTCCTAATTATAGGCATGAATGTTTTTACCTGGCATGAAGCTAGTTTGGTCAGGATGGGCCAGATTCTCAGTGGAGATACGACGTCGTATTTCTGAGTTGCGCCTTCGTATCTATGCGCCTGATTCATAGAATCAGTTACGCATAGATTTCCCTTAGATCCGTCAGGCGTAAGTCTCTTACGCCGTCGGATCGTAACTGCATATTTACGCTGGCCGCTAGGGGCGTGTACGCTGATTTACGCGTCAAAATATGTAAATCAGCTAGATACGCGAATTCACGAACGTACGCCCGGCCGACGCAGTACAGTTACGCCGTTTACGTTAGGCTTTTCCCGGAGTATAGTTACCCCTGTAATATGGTGGCGTAAGTGCGGTGTACCAATGTTAAGTATGGCCGTCGTTCCCGCGTCGAAATTTGAAAAAGTTACGTTGTTTGCGTAAGTCGTCCGTGAATGGGGCTGGACGTCATTTACGTTCACGTCGAAACCAATGACGTCCTTGCGGCGTACTAGGAGCAATGCACACTGGGAAATTCCAAGGACGGCGCATGAGCTGTTCGGGAAAAACGTCAATCACGTTGGGTCACAGAACATTAACATAAAACGCGCCCCCCGCCCACATTTAAATTAGGCGGGCTTACGCCGGCTGATTTACGCTATGCCGCCGCAACTTACGGAGCAAATGCTTTGAGAATACAGCACTTGCCCGTCTAAGTTGCGGAGGCTTAACGTAAATCGGATACGTTACGCCGCCGCAAAGATACGCGGATCTACGTGAATCTACCCCGATGTATTAAATTAGTAGTAGAATTGTGGTCATTATCATTGCTAAGGTTTTTGCTAGAATTATTAAATTCCTATTTAACAATAAAACGGGTCTATAAGGGCCCTTTCACACATGCGGACAGTTAGCCAGATTCAGGTAGAGCGCCGCATCTTTAAGGCACGTAGCGCATTGTATTTACACTATGCCGCCTTAAGTCAGAGAGGCAAGTACTGTATTCACAAAGCACTTGCCTCCTAACTTACGTCGGCGTAGTGTAAATGGGGCCGGCGTAAGCGCGCCTAATTCAAATGAGGATGGGGGGGCGTGTTTTATGGAAATTACTCGTGACCCGACGTGATTGACGTTTTTTTTTACGAACGGCGCATGCGCCGTCCATGGACATATCCCAGTGTGCATTGCTCCAAAGTACGCCGCAAGGACGTATTGGTTTTGACGTGAACGTAAATTACATCCAGCCCCATTCACAGACGACTTACGCAAACGACGTAAAATTTTAAAATTTCGATGCGGGAACGACGGCCATACGTAACATTGGCTAGGCCAGCTATTTGTTGGAATTCCTACGCCAAACTCAACGGAAGCGCCACCTAGCGGCCAGCGGAAAAGTTGCAGGCGCAGGCCGTTGTATCTTAGCTAGGTTTAAGGCCTTGTACACACGACCGAACATGTCTGCTGAAACTGGTCCGCGGACCAGTTTCAGCAGACATGTTCGGTCGTATGTACAGCTGACCGGACAGGTTTCCAGCGGACATTTGTCCAGCCGACCGTTTTGCAGCGGCATGCTAAGAAACATGTCCGCTGGAAGCCTGTCCGTCGGACATGTTCGGTCGTCTGTACAGACTCACCGTACATGTCCGATCAGCCGCCATTCCTCGCATGCGTCGAATCACTTTGACGCATGCGTGGAAGCATTGAACTTCCAGGGCCGCGCACGTCGCCGCGTCATTGTCGTGGCGACGGCGCGGCCTCGTCACCGCGTATCGTGTACGCGCGGATTTCTGTATGATGGTGTGTACAACCATCATACAGAAATCTCCAACCGGACATGTCCGCTGAAAACGGTCCGGCGGACCGTTTTCAGCGGACTGTCCGGTCGTCTGTACGTACGAGGCCTCAGTGTATCTCAGTTTGAGCATACACTTAAACTTACGACGGCTTAGATTCCGAGTTACGTCGGCGTATCTACTGATACGCCGGCGTAACTCTTTGTGAATCTGGCTAAGTATGTCTGTGGTTCATCCGAAAATGGATGGATGAAATACGGACATACATGTATCCCTATGGGATAGTGGGTGTAAGCGGATGACCATCCGCTGACACTCCATCTCATTGATCCCTGCTATGGTCCGATTTTGCAGACGGAGGAAAATCCTATTTTTCCATCCGTCTGCAAAGCGGATCGGGTGAACACGGACGGACTGTCTGTGTTCATCCGATCCCCCCATAGGGGAGAGCGGAGATCTGACAGGGTGGTCCCTGCACAGTGTGCCCTGTCTTCTGCCAGCTCAGCAGGGATCAACGGAGCGATCCCTGCTGAGCAAGCGGATGAGACATGTATGGATCTGGTTTAGGTATAAGAATAATAAGTGCCTGAGACCTGGCTGGGTATTTGCCTTATTTCCACAGAGTGCACCATACTAAAGATGAAAATCAATGGAGATTACATACAAGATAAGAAGGCAAGTTATTTCCTAATTCTTCCACTGTTCTAAAAAATAGAAGCGTATCAGTATACCAGTCTTGGCAGTCGTGCCAATAAACCTAAGGTCAAGAGAGCACTGTAAAATGTCAACATTTTGGCACAGAGATTTCAGTGGCGGTTGGTTATGCATTCTTTAAAAGAGTTGTAAAGTCATAAAGGGGTTGTAAAGGTTTGAGTATTATTTAAAAAAAATAACAAACATATCAGACTTACCTCCACTGTGCAATTCGTTTTGCACATAGTGGCCCCGAACATCATCTTCTGGGGTCCATCGGCGGCTCTGGAGGCTCCTCCCCGCATCAGATAACCTCCCTAGGAGAAGCGCTCTCCCGAGGGGTTACCTTGCGGGTTTGCGCTCCCCGAGTCCAGCATTTGGGTCCATAGAAACAAATGCCAGACTCAGCCCCGCCCCCCGGCGGCTGCGTCATTGGATTTGATTGACAGCAGCGGGAGCCAATGGCAGCTAACACAAAAAAACTACACTTAGTCAAACACCCTCTTAAAAGCGATTACCGCAGATTGCTCTTCAGAGGGTGACTGCTGTAAGCCAGCACTAAAGATAACTTCTTTCTGGGATTGTGGGTGTCCTACACTCCATAGACATGCTGCTAGGTTAATGGGTATCCGATTTTGACAGGTACCCGTTGCCACTTCCTTTCCAGTTGCCATTGGAAAGGGGTGCGCAACCACCACATGTGGCCCGAGGCGCCCTCTGATGTGGCGCGCCACCTTCTGCTCTTGGATGGCGGGTCGGCAAACCCTGATCGCAGGTTCCTGACCCGCTGTCCCCGAGCATCAGCATGAACAACGGAGCCGGCGCTAGAGGAAGCAGAGCCAATGCTTCCTGTATACCGCCAGCTCCTGTCATAGGCAGAGTGATACCAAATGTACTCCGCCTGTAACCGCTCTCAGTGCAATACAGGAAGCATTGGCTCTGCTCTCTACTGCAACTGCATGCTCCTGTCACACTGATGCTCGGGGATGGTGGGTCGGTAACCCATGATCTGGGACAGCAGCCACCAGGGATACCCCGAGTAGTACCTGTTGCTGTTGGCAGTACCAGCCAGCAGTACGTGCCCTGGAGGACAGTCAGCAGCAGCCGCCGCCGCCAGGCATACCCACCTGGGGAACAGCAGCAGCCAGCGATACCTGCAGGAATCCTGAGGAAGAAGTGGATATAGAGGTGAAGGTAAATCCCAGTGCATCAGTGTGAAAGCAGCCTTAGGCCCCTTTCACATGATCGGTCCCGCCTGCCCGTTTTTCATGCAGACCCTCCATTCACCTCTATAGAGCGGCAGATGAAAAAGGAAGTGTGTCAGTTTACCCCCTGCCTATCTCAAATCCCATCTGCTTAAAAAACAGAAGGGGACCTTTCCTGTTCTGTCTCGGTGGATCGGATTGGAGGGCCCATAGAGTAGAGTGGGCTGTGTCCATGTCGGCTCTACATATGCAGATTGGACACTGACCTGTCATCCGCCCGCTCTGCTCATTGTGACCAGTTACCAAGTCGCTAAAGTGGTCCTTGCTCTTCAAAAGGTTGGGCACCCCTGCCTTAGGAGATCAGAAGCGGGAGTTCTCCTTCCACCTCTCTTCCAAAGTCTTATGCCGCGTACACACGATCGTTTTTTGGCATGAAAAAAAATGACGTTTTTCCAACTTCATCATTAAAAACGACGTTGCCCACACACCATCGTTTTGGAAAAATGATGAACAAAGCGCGGTGACGTACAACGGCACTCTAAAAGGGAAGTTCTATTTGCCTTTGGCCTGCTTTTAGCCGATTCCTTGTTAGCAAAAGACGATTCGCGCTTTTTTGTCTGTTACAGCGTGATGAATGTGCTTACTCCATTATGAACGGTAGTTTTACCTGAACGAGCGCTCCGTCTCATAACTTGCTTCTGCGCGGGTTTTTTTGCCCACACACGATCATTTTTTACATCACGAAAAACGACATTTTGAAAAACGTCATTAAAAAATGCAGCATGTTTGAATTTTTTTTTGTAGTTTTTCAGAAGCCGAAAAACGATGTGAAGCCCACACACGGTCATTTTAAATTACATTTTAAAAAAAATTTTTTTTTTTCATGCCGAAAAACGACCGTGTGTACGCGGCATTATGGGACACATGACAAGTCCTAGAAGACTTTGGAACCTGTCACCGAGCACAGCCCCCGCTCGCGCGTGCACCCAGCTGTGAAGCCGCAAGCTGTCACAACGGGGTGCCCATAATAGAGATGCCGGCGCCACCAACAGAAAAGAGGGTGAAAACTTTTGGGGTGAGCTGGATAGTGGGACAGGTGAGAAAAGTAAGCAGCTACAGTAAGAGCCAGTTCACACCAGATGCAGTTCCGTGCATTTTTTTCTTCACAAAATGCATGCACAGTGTTTTCCATGCATTATAATGGCTCTAGTTCACACCAGTGCAGTCAGTTTCTGCACCGAAAACTGACTGCACTGGTGTGAATTAGAGCCATTGGAATACATGGAAAACACACTGCATGCATTCTTAGGGCCAGTTCACACCGCAAAAAATGCACTCATACTTTCCGGATCAGTTTTTGCTTACAGTTCACAACACACGCAATTCCAGTGCGTTTTTGATACAATTTGCTAGATTCCAGTACAGTTCTGTGCAGAAAAAAATGCAGCACGCTCTACTTGCACTAGCGTGAACTAGAGCCATTGGAATACTTGGAAAACACTCTGCATGCAGAAAAAAGCACACAGAACTGCATCTGGCGTGAACTAGCACTAAACACGACTGGAACTCTGCTGTAAAGGTTTGTTTTTTATTTTCTAAATAGGTTCCTTTAAGCTAGTGCATTGTTGGTTCACTTACATTTTCCTTCAATTTCCCTTCTAAATTTTTGTTTTCTTTGTCTGAATTTCTCACTTCCCATTCCTCCTCAGTAAGCTTGCCCCCATCATCTGAGCCGTCCTGGCTGGGGGTTAGTCAGCCAGAACAGCATACTGAGGAGGAACAGGAAGTGAGAAATTCAGACAAAGAAAAAAATAAATTTAGAAGGGAAAGGTAAGGATTAGTGAACCAATAATGCACTGGCTTAAAGGAGTTGTAAAGGAATTATTTTTTCCACCTTAATGCAATCTATGCATTAACCACTTAAGCCCCAGACCTTTAGGCAGCTAAATGCCCAGGCCAGGTTTTTGTGATTCGGCACTGCGTCGCTTTAACAGACAATTGCGCGGTCGTGCGACGTGGTTCCCAAACAAAATTGGCGTCCTTTTTTCCCCACAAATAGAGCTTTCTTTTGGTGGTATTTGATCACCTCTGCGGTTTTTATTTTTTGCGCTATAAACAAAAAAAGAGCGACAATTTTGAAAAAAATGCAATATTTTTTACTTTTTGCTGTAATAAATATCCCCCAAAAACATATCTAAAAAAAAAAATTTCCCTCAGTTTAGGCCGATACGAATTCTTCTACCTATTTTTGGTAAAAAAAAATCGCAATAAGCGTTTATCGATTGGTTTGCGCAAAATTTATAGCGTTTACAAAATAGGGGATATTTTTATTGCATTTTTATTAATTATTTTTTCTTTATCGTTACATCACGGGACACAGAGCGGCATTCATTACTATATGGGTTATATGGAGTACCTTCAGGTGTAGACACTGGCAATCTTCAAACAGGAAATGCCCCTCCCTATATAACCCCCTCCCATAGGAGGAGTACCTCAGTTTTTACGCCAGTGTCTTAGGTGTTAGTCATGGTTTAGCTTGCCTCCGCATCCTTGGGATTAGGTGAGCTACCGGTTCTGTCCAAAAAAGCCTGCGCGCTAAAGTGGTCAGTAACCGGACCCCAAACCCTTGGGGTATAGCCCATAATGCTTTCTTTTTAAGAGAGCTGGACCCTGGGCCCAGAACTTAGAAAACCTTTGGGGCGCCTAATGTTTTCTGTTTGCCAGGGTGCTGTATGGGCCCAGGACAGTGGATCCTTCATGGAAGAAGAAGGTTCCCAGGGCCTGAAGGTCTAGACATCCCCACGGAGATGGGGGAAGATTGGACCTCTTGCTTGGCAAAGTCCTGCGGCATGGAGCAGGTAAGTAAGGGGAAAAAACCTGCGGGGCTTGGCTCTTAGCAAGTTTTTTCTGGGAGGTCACAGGGGACATGCCTAAAGGTTATGCATTGCATCTGGCAAACCAGTCACATATCATGAAGATAGGATGGCTCTATATGTTATATTTCCCCATAAAAAGTGACCTCCCTGGTAGTGTTGCAAAAGCTGTGAGTGGGGCCTTTTATGTACAAGTGTATGTGTGTGTCAGAGAGCTATGCTTACCTGCAAGCCTCCAGGCGATGCTCTATCCAGTCCTCTCCCTCATGCCTGCAAGGCAGGCAAAACGCTGACCTCCTCGTGTGTTCCAGGCCTGCGGCTGCAGGAACAGAGAGGCCCTTCCTCCCAACCCCCCCCCCCCCGTCGGCGGGCGCGCGCGCGGTGCGCGTGCACGTGTTATAGACGCATTTGGCGCCGTTTTAGCTGGGGGGGAAGGGCGGGTCAGTGGTTTAAAGGAAGGGGCGGCCCTTCCTTAGATGCCACAGCTCATTCATTTCTCTGGCTTAAGGGAGGAAGGACTGGAGTGAAGCACGGGGCGCTGAGGACACACAGTGGCCAGAAAGAATACTACAGTCTTCAGAAGATTGTGGTTTAGCCTAGGAATAGGCTGGTTTTCTTTTCCATCTCATAGTCTTTTCTTTGGCAATACTACTCAGGGGGATAGAATGTTTTTTCTTGCCTAGATTGAAAAAAAGAAAAAAAAAAAAAAAGAAGAAAAGTTTTTCTTTGAAAAAAAAAAAAAAAAAAGAAGGTGTCATCTAGGGTAGAGGAAACATTTTTTATTCCCCAAACAGGTGTTTGGGCATTTAACTATTATAAGTCCCAGGTACCAATAAGTAGCAGGTGTACCTCGGTATTGTACCATGGCATCAAGAGCAGAGGGTACAAAAGGTGGGGATTCCCCCGCAGAATCTGAGGTCTCGGATAGAGCTATGCCGCTGCTTTCCCCACAGGGAGCCTTTGGGCCATCGGGGTCTGGGGCTAGAGCTGACGCGAGTCAACCCAACCCTAAGGTGGTCACGGAGGAGGTGTTACTCGCCTCTTTAAATGAGATGCGGAGAAGCATGGGAGAAATGATAGCCGCAGCCATGCGGGGTAGTAAGCGGAATAGATCTCCGTCACCCGTGCGCGGACCCTCGGAAGAGGAGGTCCTTTCCTCTGGGGAATTGGACCTCTTGGACAGAGACCAGGTAGGTTCAGGGATCGAAGATCCGGATACAGAGGAGTCTGGGGCAGTCTCCCTGAGGGAGAGCTGGTGGATTCAGGGCTTGACGGACTTGGTCCATAAGGCATTCAACCTACCTGTACCAGATCTCCAGGTATCCACGGTTTCAGCTTTGGGCTCACTGAGGGCGCCTCAAAGCAGTGCTGTGTTTCCGATCCATCCTCTATTGGAGGAAGTCTTGTTCCAAGAGTGGAACAAACCAGACAAGGTTTTCTTTCCACCTAAGAAATTTTCTGTCTTATATCCTATGGAAGAAAAGTTTTCCAAGAGATGGGCTTCTCCTGCAGTAGACGCAGCCATCTCATGTGTTAACAAATCGTTAACATGTCCTGTAGAAAACGTACAGGTTTTCAAAGATCCAGTTGATAGACGCTTGGAAGCCCTACTTAAGAACTCCTTCACTTCTGCAGGGGCAGTAGTACAGCCAGCCGTGGCTGCGATTGGAGTCGCTCAAGCTTTATCGGATCAATTTAAGCAAATGCTTGAACTTATTCCTGCCGAGCAGGCAGAAGAATTTTCGGATGTCCCTAAGGCCATATGTTTTACGGTAGACGCAATCAAGGATTCTATCCAACAAGCGTCACGTTTATCATTATCCCTTATCCATATGAGAAGACTCTTATGGTTAAAAAGCTGGGAGGCTGAGCCCCCATGCAAGAAGCTCCTGGCAGGGTTTCCCTTCCATGGAGGACGGCTCTTCGGAGAGGACTTAGATAAATACATTCAGACCATTTCAAGCGGCAAGAGTACTCTCTTGCCAACTAAGAAGAGGGTTCAGGGACCTGCGTTTAAACGACAGTCCTCCCCTGGGCAGGGGCCCTCTAATGCCAAGCAGTATCGACGGCCTCCTGCAAGAACAAACTTCGGCTTCAACAGCAGATCACGAGGACAGGCTGTTAGGGGCAAGAGGCAGTGGTTTCGCAAGCCAGCAAAACCAGCCCCCAAGTCTACCTCATGAAGGGGCGCCCCCACCCACGAAGGTGGGGGGAAGGCTGCGACTCTTTTCGGAGATTTGGGAAGCCAACATTCCCGACGAGTGGGTACGGTCTTCCGTGGCCACAGGCTACAAGCTAGAGTTCCTAAGGTTTCCTCCTCCTCATTTCCAGGAGTCGAGGATCCCAAACGATCTGGAGAAAAGAGCCGCATTAAGGTCGGCTCTAGATCATCTACTTTCCCAGGAAGTAATAGTAGAGGTACCAGTCCTGGAACAGGGGCTGGGTTTCTACTCCAACCTATTCATCATCCTAAAGCCCAATGGAGATGTCAGGCCAATTTTGGACCTAAAGATGGTAAATGCATACTTAAAGGTCCGCTCATTTCGGATGGAATCCGTGCAGTCAGCAGCTGCCACACTCCAAAAGGACGACTTCATGGCGTCCATAGACATAAAGGATGCCTACCTTCATGTTCCAATTTATCAGCCACATCAAAGATATCTACGCTTTATGGTGGCTTCGCGTCATTTCCAATTCGTGGCGCTTCCCTTCGGGTTGGCTACGGCCCCCCGGGTGTTCACGAAGGTTCTAGCTCCAATCCTAGCCAAGCTAAGGATCCAAGGGGTCACGATCCTAGCATACCTGGACGACCTCCTAGTCATAGACCACTCATCTCCCGGCTTGGAACGAGCAGTGGCCCTCACGGTCCAATACCTCGAGAGGTTCGGCTGGGTCCTAAATCAAGAAAAGTCAACATTCCAGCCCACAAGGCAGTTGGAATATCTCGGCATGAGATTAGACACGGAACAACAAGGGGTGTTCCTACCTCTGAGGAAGGTCAAAGCCATCAAGGAATTAATCCTACTGGTTCTAAGCAAGAAAAAACCGACTATTCGCCTATGTATGAGATTACTAGGCAAGATGGTGGCTACTTTCGAGGCGGTGCCATACGCCCAGAGCCACACTCGCATCCTGCAGGCAGCCATCCTGTCAGCATGGAGCAGAAGGCCACAGGCCTTGGATATCCCGTTGCCTCTCTCATCAAGAGTCCGGCAAAGTCTGTGTTGGTGGTTAGACCCTCAGAATCTACTGAAGGGAAAATCTTTCAGCCCAGTGGCTTGGAAGATAGTGACCACAGACGCCAGCCTGACGGGCTGGGGAGCGATTGTGGATGGTTCCACTCGCCAAGGTATTTGGGCAAAGCCAGAGAAGCTTTTACCCATCAACATCTTGGAGCTCAGAGCTGTTCGACTAGCCCTCAGGGCTTGGACGTCGAAATTGCAGGGGCTCCCGGTGAGAATTCAATCAGACAATGCCACGGCAGTGGCATACATAAATCACCAAGGGGGGACCAGGAGTCAGGCCGCTCAGAGAGAAGTGAGCTTGATTCTCTTATGGGCAGAGGCTCATGTGCCCTGCATATCGGCAGTATTCATTCCCGGAGTGGACAACTTTCAGGCGGACTTCTTAAGCCGCCAGACTCTATGGCCGGGGGAATGGTCTCTGCATCCACAAGTCTTTCAAGCACTCTGCCAAAGATGGGGAGTGCCGGACGTGGATATCATGGCATCGAGACTCAACAAGAAGCTAGACAGGTTCATGTCCCGCTCAAGGGATCCGATGGCCTGCGGAACCGATGCTCTGGTTTGCCCTTGGCATCAGTTCAAGCTTCTTTATGCGTTTCCCCCGCTCCAGTTACTACCCCGCCTGCTGCGCAGGATCCGGGTGGAGCACATACCAGTTATCCTGGTAGCTCCAGCATGGCCCAGAAGGGCTTGGTACTCACTAATCCTAAGGATGGTAGTGGGAAACCCTTGGACTCTGCCTCTAAGGCCAGACCTGCTATCGCAAGGTCCGATCCTCCACCCTGCCTTACGGCATCTAAATTTGACGGCCTGGAAGCTGAATCCTTGATTCTCAGGGGTAGAGGTCTGTCTCAGAAGGTAATCTCTACCCTAATCAGAGCCAGGAAACCGGTCTCTAGGGTGATTTATCACAGGGTCTGGAAGGCCTATATAGGCTGGTGCGAGTCCAAGCTATGGCTTCCTCGCAAGTTCACCATAGATAGAGTTTTAAGTTTTCTCCAGCTAGGAGTGGATAAAGGATTGGCATTAAGCACAATCAAAGGACAGATTTCTGCCCTGTCAGTGTGGTTTCAGCGGCCACTGGCCACCCACTCGCTGGTTAAGACCTTCCTTCAAGGGGTCTTACGTATTAAACCTCCAGTTAAATCCCCGCTTTGTCCGTGGGATTTAAATCTTGTTCTGTCGAGTTTACAGAAACAACCGTTTGAGCCGTTGGCTGAAGTTCCTTTGGTTCTACTGACAAGGAAGTTGGTGTTTTTGGTTGCCATAGTTTCCGCAAGAAGAGTTTCGGAACTGGCAGCCTTATCCTGTAAGGAACCATATCTTATATTTCATAAGGACAAGGTCGTTCTCCGCCCTCATCCTTCCTTCTTACCGAAGGTCATATCCAGTTTTCATTTGAACCAGGATTTGGTATTACCATCCTTCTTCCCTAAACCTACTTCCAGAAAGGAAGGGTTGCTGCATACCTTGGATATTGTCAGGGCCATGAAGGCCTATCTTAAAGCTACAAAGAAGATCCGGAAAACAGATGTCCTGTTTATTCTACCGGATGGGCCCAAGAAGGGGCAGGCAGCTGCAAAGTCCACCATTTCTAGGTGGATTAAGCAATTGATCACTCAGGCCTACGGCTTGAAAGGGTTGCCTCCTCCAGTATCATTAAGGGCTCATTCTACTAGAGCCATGGGCGCCTCCTGGGCAGCGCACCACCAGATCTCTATGGCTCAAGTTTGCAAGGCGGCAACCTGGTCTTCTGTCCACACATTTACAAAATTCTACAAGTTGGACGTAAGAAGGAATACTGATACTGCCTTCGGGCAGGCAGTGCTGCAGGCTGCAGTTTGAGACCCTCGGATTCCGGGGGCTCCTCTTTTTTTTTGAGTTAAATTTAAAATTTAAGATTATTTTTCTCAAATAAGTTGGATTTATTATGATTTGAGTATATCTCTAAATTAAATCCTTTTGTCTTGGAGATGTTCTCCCTCCCCTCATTGTAAGCATTGCTTTGGGACATCCCATATAGTAATGAATGCCGCTCTGTGTCCCGTGATGTAACGATAAAGAAAAAGAGATTTTTAATACAGCTTACCTGTAAAATCTTTTTCTTGGAGTACATCACGGGACACAGAGCTCCCACCCCTCTTTTGAGGACCATTTTGGGAGGCATACTGCTTGCTACAAAACTGAGGTACTCCTCCTATGGGAGGGGGTTATATAGGGAGGGGCATTTCCTGTTTGAAGATTGCCAGTGTCTACACCTGAAGGTACTCCATATAACCCATATAGTAATGAATGCCGCTCTGTGTCCCGTGATGTACTCCAAGAAAAAGATTTTACAGGTAAGCTGTATTAAAAATCTCTTTTTTTTTACTACTAATGGCGGCGATCAGCGATTTTTTTTGTGACTGCGACATTATGGCGGACACTTCGGAAAATTTTGACACATTTTTGGGACTATTGTCATTTTCACAGCAAAAAATGCATTTAAATTGCATTGTTTATTGTGAAAATGACAGTTGCAGTTTGGGAGTTAACCACAGGGGGCGCTGAACGTGTTAGGCTTCACCTAGTGTGTGTTTACAACAGTAGGGGGGTGTGGCTGTAGGTCTGATGTCATCGATTGTGTCTCCCCTATAAAAGGGATGACACGATCGATGCGCCGCCACAGTGAAGCACGGGGAAGCCGTGTTTACATACGGCTCTCCCCGTTCTTCAGCTCTGGGGAGCTATCGCGACGGAGCGGCTATAAACGAATAGCCGCGCCTTCGTCCCGGATCGCTCCCCGAGGTAAGCCGCTCGCAGCGGGGGGGGGGCCCGATCGGACCCCCGACCCGCGGAAAGGCAAGGACGTATATATACGCCCATCTGCCTGTCCGTGCCATTTTGCGGACGTAAATAGTCGTGCGGCGGGCGTTAAGTGGTTAAGGTGGAAAAACATCTGATGACGCCGCCCCCCCCCCCCCCCGAGCCCCCGTTTTACTTACCTGACCTGTCGAAAGTCCTGCGCTCGGTCCCGAGATCCTCTTCCCCGCTCAGCCTGGCCGCTAATTGGCTAGAGCGGATGGATTGAGAGCAGCGCAGCCATTGGCTGGCGCTGCTGTCAATCACATCTAGTGACGCGGCGCGCCGCGGGGCCGAGTGATACAGTGAGCGCGCCCGCAAGGACTCATCACCATGCGAGCTCTCTCGCATGAATGTGGGGAGGACCAGAGACAGCCACCGAGGGACCCCAGAAGACATGGATCGGGGGCCACTCTGTGCAAAACTAACTGCACAGTGGAGGTAAGTATAACATGTTTGTTATTTTAAAGAAAACATTTTTTTTCCTTTAGTAACCCTTTAAAGAAACCTATCTAGAAAATAAAAAACAAACCTTTACAACCCCTTTAATATGAGCTCTAAAGTTTTTAATAAACTGCCCACTAGATGGCGCTTTTCCCTTTACAGACAGTGGGTGAAATCACATGTGATTCGAACAGGAATCAAACCACATTCCTATTCAAATTGCATGCGATTCTTTGCAGTGCAATTTGCGCCATTTCGTTGGTATTGACGCAAATCGCACCGCAAAGTATCAGGACTTGGTATTGGCAAGTACTTGACCATAAATATCGTTACTTGTACTTGCCGATAAAAACAATGGTATTGGTGCGATCCTAGTGTAAATTGTTGGCACTTAAAGTGATTGTAAAGGTTTGTTTTTCTTTAACCACTTAAGACCCGGACCAAAATGCAGGTAAAGGACCCAGACAGTTTTTGCGATTCGGCACTGCGCCGCTTTAACTGACAATTGCGCGGTCGTGCGACGTGGCTCCCAAACAACATTGGCGTCCCTTTTTCCCACAAAAAGAGCTTTCTTTTGGTGGTATTTGATCACCTCTGCGGTTTTTATTTTTTGCGCTATAAACAAAAATAGAGCGACAATTTTGAAAAAAAATGCAATATTTTTTACTTTTTGCTATAATAAATATCCCCCAAAAATATATAAAAAAACTTTTTTTTTTCCTCAGTTTAGGCCGATACATATTCTTCTACCTATTTTTGGCAAAAAAAAAATCGCAATAAGTGTTTATCATTTGGTTTGCGCAAAATTTATAGTGTTTACAAAATAGGGGATAGTTTTATTGCATTTTTATTAATATTTTTTTTTTTTTACTACTAATGGCGGCGATCACCGATTTTTTGTGTGACCGCGACATTATGGCGGACACATTGGAGAATTTTGACACATTTTTGGGACAATTGTCATTTTCACAGCAAAAAAATGCTATAAAAATGCATTGATTACTGTGAAAATGACAATTGCAGTTTGGGAGTTAACCACAAGGGGGGGCGCTGAAGGGGTTATGTGTGACCTTATTTGTGTTTCTAACTGTAGGGGGGCTGGATGTGTGACATCATTGATTGTGTTTCCCTATATCAGGGAACACACGATCAATGACAGCGCCACAGTGAAGAACGGGGAAGCTGCGTTTACACACAGCTCTCCTCGTTCTTCGGCTTCGGGGACCGATCGCGGGACTCCAGCGGCGATCGTGTCCGTATGTCCCGCGGCTTCGGACCGGGCCGCACGCCCACGGCTGGGCACTTAAAGAGGACGTACAGGTACGTGCTTGTGCCCAGCCGTGCCACTCTGCCGACGTATATGTGCAGGAGGCGGTCCTTAAGTGGTTAAATAACAAACATGTTTTACTTACCTTCTCTGTGCAAGGGTTTTGCACAGAGAGGCCCCAATCCTCCTTTTTTGGGGTCCCCCTGCAGCACTCCTGGCTCCTCCTCTTCTTGAGTGCCGCTTTCTAAAGGCGCACACATGCGTGTGCACTTCCGAGTCCTGCTGCTGTTGTTGCGTCCATTGACACAGACAACAGGACTTGGCCCCCGCCCTATGCCACTGGATTTGATTGACAGAGGCGGGAGCCAATGGCTATCAATCCATCTAATGAGGACCCAAGACAGCGGCTGGAGCTGCTATGCTCGTTCCCATCACTGGAATGAGGTAGGAAAAAGGGGGGCTGCTGCATTGCAGAAGGTTTGCACCTTAATGTATTAAACCATGAGGGTTCACAACCCCTTTAACCGGTTCCCGACCGGCACACGAGGATGCACGTCGACAGAATGGGCGTACAGATACGTCCCCTTTAATTTGCGAGCCGTGTGGCCGGCGGTGTCCCGCGATCAAGTCACAGAGCTGAAGAACAGGGAGATGTTAGTGTAAACACATCTCCCCGTTCTGCCTGGGTGATACTGTCACTGATCGTGCTCCCCGTCATTGGGAACAACAATCACTGATGTGTCACGGCAAGCCACGCCCCCCTAACAGTTACAAGCACTACCTAGGACACACTTAACCCCTTCACTGCCAGTGTAATTTTTACAGTAATCAGTGCATTTTTATAGCACTGATCGCTGTAAAAATGACAATGGTCCCAAAATGGTGTCAAAAGGGTCCGATGTGTCCGCCATAATGTCGCAGTCACGATAAAAATCGCTGATCGCCGCGATAACTAGTAAAAAAAAAAAATATGCCATAAAACTCCCCTGTTTTGTAGACATTGTTTTGGCGCGAATCAATCAATAAACGCTTATTGCGATTTTTATTACCAAAAATATGTAGAAGAATACGTATCGGCCTAAACTAGGGAGAAAAAACGTTTTTTTATATATTTTTGGGGGATATTTATTATAGCAAAAAAAAATTTTTCCTAAATTGTTGCTCTATTTTTGTTTATAGCACAAAAAATAAAAACCGCAGAGGCGATCAAATACCACCAAAAGAAAGCTCTATTTGTGGGGGAAAAAAGACGTCAATTTTGTTTGGGAGCCACGTCGCACGACCGCGCAATTGTCAGTTAAAGCGACGCAGTGCCAAATCGCAAAAAGTGGCCTGGTCTTTGGCCAGCAAAATGGTTCAGGGATTAAGTGGTTAACGAATACCTATAATAAATAAGCCATAAAAAATAGCATCTGGACTTTATAATGAGAGGACTAGAGCAACGCTGCATGGCAACCAATCAGTTTCTAGCTTTCATTCTCTGAACAAGCTAAAGCTGGAAGCTGATTGGTTACTATGCAAAGCTACACCAGTTTTAGTAAATTCCAATTGTATTTCTCACTGATCATAACAAGCCCGTCAGCCAGAAGCACGAAAAACTGTTTTTTGGACGACGAGGTCTGCACTGTGATGGTAAATGATTGCAATGACAGCAGCAACAACCAAAACACTGTGCGGGGGAGTCACGTGATGCTGTACTGGACGATCACGTGCCCCAGACCCGCCAATCATCGGTGTGGCGCGTATTCCAGCTGGATATGGCTGAGGAGGGGGTGAGCCACCGGCGGAGCTCCGGGCTCCTTGTAAACGCTTCCCCGGCCCAGGGGGGACAGAAGCGGGCTCTGTGCGAGGCGCTCCGGAAACTCACTGAGGTCACACGAGGCATATCTGCGAACCTGAAGAACGTCAATGACAACCTGGAGAGGTGTGTGTGTGGGCGGGGCGCTGTAGTTTGCTATTAGAAGCGCTCAACGCCACCTGTCGGTGTGTCCGGGGTATTACACATCCGGGGAACCTTTCAGTTTATGTCCTGAGCATGTAGTATACAAGAAGTCTGGTGTTGGGGGGTCAGTGTTCCCAATGTCACGTGATTTATTGGTACACCAGCTGATTGGCCTATTATGTGGAGGTGTTTCGTCACATATGGCGACCCATTACATTTGTCTACTCGCTGGAGTGTGCGTGCGCAACGCCGCCATATGTGTTCCAAAACCTTTACAAATGCTAAATTCTCATTGAAAAGAATTAAAAATGCGCTATGCATTTACGATAATATGTACATCACATTTTACACATGACGGGTGTGAACGGGTCCTTGGGCTCATACTATGTGTGTGCAGGAATGGTGTAAATCGCACACGTTACCGCACCCACAGCCAAAGCGCATTGCTATTTAGCGGACACACGTGGAGAGTAAGGATGAGCTCAAGCATGTTCACAACCCGCGCATGCAGAGCCGGCCAGGAAGTCGGCACTGCGGACCGCTAATCGCAAGCAGTGAGACATTATCCTGATCCGCGGCTGCAGAGATCGGGAAATGTCTCACTGCCTGCGATTGGCGCTCCGCAGTGCCGCCTTCCTGGCGGGCTCTGCATGTGTGGGTTGCGAACACACCTGAGCTCATCCTTAGTGGCGAGCCATTTAATATCTGAAAACGCAACGGGTTTGCATGAAACTGCATGGTGCCGCAGAACCACTGTGCCACAATTTTAACCATTTGCCGTCCAGGCTTTTTCTGGCACTTTTTGTTTACAAGTTTGATTCAGTATTTTTTTTTTTCTCGAAAATTACTTAGAACCCCCAAACCTTATAACCTCCCCCCCTTTTTTTGCAGGGGCCCTAGGCAATAAAATGTCGATCATTGCAATTTTTTGGGTCGCACTGTATTTGCGCAGCAGTTTACACTTTGATTTAAAAAAAAAAAAAAAAAAGAACCCAATGTTTACACTAATTTTATTGTATAACGTGAAAGATGATGTTACGCTAAGTGAATAGATGCCTAACATGTCTCGCTTTAAAATTGCGCATGCTCATGGAATGGTGACAAATGGGTATGCTGGCACTGCTTTCTGCATCGGGGACCACCTACCACCAGGAATCAATCCAACAAGTAGACCCCGCTTATTACTTGACCTGCATGAAAGCTTTGGGAAAAGTACATATTACAATTTCGGAATGTAAAACTGCTGCCAAATGCGACCCATTCAAGTGCAAAGGACTGCACTGGAGTCTTCAGTAATTAATACAGGCGGCGAGGAGGTGAGGTATTACTTCCTGTAAAGGGAAATCCACTGCAATTGCTTTTCAGAGGGGTGTTAAATTTAGCCACACATTTAACCGCTTAAGGACCGCCTCCTGCACATATACGTCGGCAGATTGGCTGGGCACAAGCACGTACAGGTACGTCCTCTTTAAGTGCCCAGCCGTGGGTCGCGGGCTCCCGCTTCCCGGTCCGAAGCTCCGTGACCGTGGGACCAGCAGACCCGATCGCCGCTGAAGTCTCGCGATCGGTCCCCGGAGCCGAAGAACGGGGAGAGCTGTGTGTAAACACAGCTTCCCCGTTCACTGTGGCGCCGTCATCGATCGTGTGTTCCCTTTTATAGGGAAACACAATCGATGACGTCACACCTACAGCCACACCCCCTACAGTTAGAAACACAAATGAGGTCACACTTAACCCCTTCAGCGCCCCCTTGTGGTTAACTCCCAAACTGCAATTGTCATTTTCACAGTAAACAATGCATTTTTAATGCATTTTTTGCTGTGAAAATGACAATGGTCCCAAAAATGTGTCAAAATTGTCCGATGTGTCCGCCATAATGTCGCAGTCACGAAAAAAATCGATGATCGCCGCCATTAGTAGTAAAAAATAATAATTAATAAACACGCAATAAAACTATCCCCTATTTTGTAAAACGCTATAAATTTTGCGCAAACCAATCGATAAACGCTTATTAAGATTTTTTTTTTTTTTTTTTTTTATTTTATTATTTACCCAAAATAGGTAGAAGAATACGTATCGGCCTAAACTGAGGAAATTTTTTTTATTTTTATATATATATATTTTTGGGGGATATTTATATTAAAAGGTAAAAAATATTGATTTTTTTTCAAAATTGTCGCTCTATTTTTGTTTATCGTGCAAAAAAATAAAAACCAAATACCACCAAAAGAAAGCTCTATTTGTGGGAAAAAAAGGACGCCAATTTTGTTTGGGAGCCACGTCGCACGACCGCGCAATTGTCAGTTAAAGCGACGCAGTGCCGAATCGCAAAAACTGGCAAAGTCCTTTAGCTGCCTAAAGGTCCGGGTCTTAAGTGGTTAATGTAGCCTAAAACATTGTATACACTTTGAGTGTGTTTTTTTTTCTTTTCTTTTCCCGATTCCCACACCCACACAAGCGATGTAGATGTAGGGATTTCTTCCGCTGCGCTATTGTATTCTGACAGCGGGGACTCGCCCCTCCGTTGCAGTACATTGATCGGCTCTGTAGCCACTATTATTTACAAATGAAATAATTACTTTATTTAAAGCTGGGGGGGATAAAAAATTTGGTAAAGTGTAGATGTTTTTTCACTTCAACATTATTGGCTATTGACAAACTAATCCACTTAAAGTGGAACTCTAGACTAACTAAATAAAATGGGTGGACAGGCAGGAATTTTAATGCAGGAGAGGAGAGACATGCTTTGTCTTTTCTGCATTAAAAAGGACTTGCCTGCCTGTTCACCCCGGTAAAGTAAGTCATGCACTTGCCTCTTGCTGTACAAATATGGCAATGCCGAATTTGACTGAATTCCCATGAATGCTCGGCAGTGACATCATCTCTGCCTGTCCAATGACAGCGGCCATCGATCCAGACCCGGAAGCCGGCCACCAGAAGATGTCAGCGGCCAGGCGGGGAGTTATGAAAGGTGCTGACAAGTCACTTGGTTTGTTTTAATGTTTTTTATCTCTCTGCGTTTCTGTCTATTTGTAGAATACTGATGGATAAAGCAGAAATAGAAGAGCTGGAAGAAATGCTGGTATGTGATAAAATATATAAAAATATACTTTTGTAGCCAGAGAAGTAAAAACTTCCTTTTAAAGGCTTTATACTCCTTCCCACCTGCACATTGTGCTTTTCACGGGCATTAGATGTGCATTGATCATGTAGTTTCATGTGTCATTTGTTGACCTGTACAGAGTCTAGGGTAGTGGAAATATTCACATTCCGGTGTCTCAGAACAAGAAGTTGTGTTGTCTCTCTGGTGATTAGTATCAGGCTAGCTCTAGCAATACATGGAGGTAGGGGAATTGACCAGTCATGACACTACAAACTGCAGCAACGTGCAAGCCTGTCATTACTAGGTAAGGCAAATTGGCAACACAGGAATATAACTACACCAATGCCTAGTTATACCATCAAAATCATTTGAAAGTATACAATGCCTTTTTATGTTTATGATGGACCACTTTTAGCCCTTTTAATAATCCTTACACCGTACAATAAAACTAAGTGTCCTGTATTGTCCCACTGTGAGAGGTGACTGCAGACACCATTGCATCCTGGGCTTTTTTTCAGCTGGAACTCGGTTCCACCACCTCCTGGCTCAGGCCCCTACTCACCACTGTGCCTTGTAAACACAAAGACCGGCTTCTGTTTACGATGACAGCTTGTCTTCCAACACTCCCACAGATCTGATCCCCTGAATGGCTCCCATTAAATGCAGGATGGGGAGAAGAAACCTGCAGGTACTCAGGGTGCAGTGCAGATGCCTACACCCCTATTGGATGAACTCCCTGCAAGTGAGAAGGATGGAGCCACCTACAGTGTGCGGGAAGGTACTAGAGCCGGGTGGGTGCTTCAGTTTAATAAAGCAACAAAAATAAGACTTGTGAAGCAGGTGGAGCTTTTATTGGGGGGTGCTTGTTTGAGCTGAAGAGGGGGTAAAAGTGAGATGTGGATGGGGTAAGCAGCTGTGTAAGAAGTCTGAACTCTACACTCTGTATGCAGTGCACCCCTGAACTCTACACTATGTACATAGCGCTCCCCCAATTTCTGCATGTAGCATGAACTTGGTAAATAATGCACTCCTGGTACTTGGTGCCCCTATAGCCACTTAAGACCCGGACCATTATGCAGGTTAAGGACCTTGCCCCTTTTTTGTGATTCGGCACTGCGTCGCTTTAACTGACAATTGCGCAGTTGTGCGACGTGGCTCCCAAACAAAATTTGCGTCCTTTTTTCCCCTACAAAAAGAGCTTTCTTTTGGTGGTATTTGATCACCTCTGCGGTTTTATATGACCACAAATGTCACTCTTTCGATGTGCAAAGCCGATAGAGATCCCCAAAAGACTTGCAGCTGTAATTGTAGGGAAAGGCGGTTCTACAAAGTATTGACTCAGAGGGGCTGAATACAAATGCACGCCACACTTTTCACATATTTATTTGTAAAAAAAAAATAGAAAAATGTATTTTCCTTCTTCACAATTATGAGCCACTTTGTGTTGGTCAATCACATAAAATCCCAAATTTTAAATACATTTACATTTTTGGTTATAACATGACAAAATGTGGAAAATTTCAAGGGGCGTGGATACTTCTTCAAGGCACTGTATAGGAAAGGTGTAGTGTGTTTTTTATAGGGCCGAAACATCTAATCGATTAATCGATTATGAAATTAATCGATTACAATTTTCATAATCGATTAATCGGCCAGTAACATAATGGGGTTAAAAAAAACTAAAATTAGCCCTCTATAGCAAGGCTCAAAATGTAAAGTCCTGAGCTACTAGCCAGGCCTCAAGGGTTACTCGCCACCAGTTGCCCTGCCCAACCCCTACCATGTCCCGCCCCTAGACACACCCTTATAAATTATCTCATGAAATGACACTTAAATGTTTTATGCAGAACTAAGTTATAAAAATAAATATTAACAACAACTTTATCCGTGCCCAAAAATGCAGCCTGTCCATGTCTACCAATGCAGCCACGTGTCCCCAGTGCAGCCTGTTTGCCCCAAATTCTGCCCCTCCCCCCCAATCTATCATACCTATGCCTCCAATTCCATCCCCCCCCCCATCTATCATATAGTATGATAGATTGGGGGGGGGGGCAGAATTGGAGGCATAGGTATGATCGATTGGGGGGAGGGGGCAGAATTTGGGGCATAGGTATGATAGAATGGGGGAGGGGGCAGAATTGGGGGCATAAGTATGATAGAATGGGGGGAAGGGGACGTAATTGAAGGCATAAGTATGATAGAATGGGGGAGGGGGGATGGAATTGGAGGCATAGCTATGATAGAATGGGGGGAGGGGGGTAGAATTGGTGGCATAGGTATAATGGATTGGGGGGGATGATTCAGACCTATGCCTCCAATTAACCCCCCCCCCCAATCCAGCACATATGTTCCCTCAATTCCCCCTTACTCCCAGCAAACTTCTGGTTCAATCCCCCAATGCCTCCAGAACATTACAACAGACTGTCTTATTTATCACATACCATTGTCCTGCAGCCACAGATTCAGGCATCAGTGCACTTCTTGGATGTGTGGGAGGTGGAGAGGGGCGGTCCCAGGCAGAGAGGGTGCGTTCCCGGGTGACTGGTACAGTTCTGGGCATTGCGACTGGCCTGTGGGAGGTGGAGAGGGGTGGCGCTGGTGTCTATGATTCTTTTTAAAACTCTGCTAGCAGTGCAGGAAGGAGATGTGTGGGCGGTGGAGAGGGGCGGTCCCGGGCGGCGCTGGAGTCCATTCTATTTACAAATCCGCTAGCAGATAGCCTGTGTGGGAAGGAGATGTGTGGGAGGTGAAGAGGGGCGGTCCCAAGCGTCAATGTGGAGCGGCGCTGGCAGGTCAGCTGTAGAATACAGTTTTTGTACTGGCCGCACTGTGAGTGTGTGAGCAGCGTGAGCGGAAGCCCTGTCCATACTCGCACTGCTGATAAATTCCCTCGCCAAATGCGAGCAGGCGAGTACAAATTTTGAGCCCTGCTCTATAGCACAAAAAAACAAATCGCTACTGTAAATATTACTTTCACTGTCCCACAGTAAAAAAAATGAACCCCTTACAATAGTGATTATTTGCACTTTTTGTACTTTATTTTGGTTTTTTCAACCCCCATTATGTTACTAAACATCTCAGGCCTGGGTCACACCTCTGTTTTTTGGGTGCTTTTTGCAGAAACACACTACAGTTCATTTACATGTTTTCCTATGGGACACGTTCACATCCATGATTTTTTTTCAGCTGCTGCGTATTTGGAAAGGTCAAGGACTTTTTAACGCAAAACGGTGCCATTTTGTTTTTTTGCTTCAATATACTTCAATGGAGAAGCTGCAGAAAAGCATGTAATGTGTTTTTGCGGCAATTTGTGTTTTGTAATCTGCCCAACAACAAATTGGCCTAAAAATATATATTTTTTTAAGGCTATTATCCGATTAATCGAATAATTGAGAGTCCATGGGCCGCACACCCCAAAGAATGCAACAACAAAATGGAGAGGTACCCCAGGGGGGGTCTTAACCACTTCCTTACCGCGTCATTGTGAAATGACGGCGGCAGGAACCCCTCCTCGATCCAGGAGGACGTCATATGACGTCCTGGGCTTTCCGGGTGGATATCTGAATGATGCCTGCAGCTAGAGGCATCATTCAGTGCCGGCGATTCTGCACAACGTAAGAACGATCATAAAAAAATAAATAAATATGTAAAAAAAAAATAAAACATTTTTTTTTAACGCCCCTGTCCCCAGTAGCTCGCACGCAGAAGCGAACGCACACGCAAGTCCCGCTGACATATGTAAACACCGTTAAAACCACATATGTGAGGTATCGCCGTGTGCGTTAGAGTGCGAGCAACAATTCTAGCACTAGATCTCCTCTGTAAATCTAAACTGGTAACCTGTAAAAAAATTCAAAGCGTTGCCTATGGAGATTTTTAAGTACCGAAGTTTGGCGCCATTCCATGAGTGTGCGCAATTTTAAAGCGTGACATGTTAGGTATCTATTTACTCGGTGTAACATCATCTTTCATATTTTACAAAAAAATTGGGCTAACTTTACTGTTTTGTTATTTTTTTTAATTCATGAAACAATTTTTTTCCAAAAAAAAGGCGTTTGAAAAATTATTGCGCAAATGGCGTGCAAGATAAAACGTTTCAATGACCGTTGTTTTATTCCCTAGGGTGTCTGCTAAAAAAACATATATAATGTTTGGGGGTTCTGTGTAATTTTCTAGCAAAAAAAATATGATTTGTACATGTAGGAGAGAAGTGCCAGAATAGGCCTGGTATGGATGGATGTATAACTGCCCTGTATGGAAGTGGTTAAGCGACATAGCTGGTCAGAGTTGATGGGAAGATGGATGGAGCCAAACCCAGGGCAATCTTAGAAGAAAACCTCTTAGGGGGGTTTTTAAGCGACATAGTGTATTAAATTCAAGAATATTAAATGTATTAAAATTAAATCTTTACTTGGTTTGTACAATAAAATTAAATAGGATACAACATGGTTGGGTCATTAAAAATGATAAACTCTGGTTACACATAATTTGAGGAATATACCAACAGTAATAAAATAGTCAATCAATACGGTGCAGTACATAAGCCATTGTAGAATTAACTTCCATATAAGTCCTCCGACGCGTTTCGACCAGTACTGTCGCGTTCTTCCTCAGGGGTTTCGCACTCTGGTGGGATATATCTATTTTAAGCGCCATATCTCCCTCGGATCTCATATGATCCTGGAAGAGCTCCCTCCATACATATATCGGGATCGGAGCCAATGTAAGTACCCAACCTAGCATATTATACTTCACCTGTGTACCAATGATACCTAGGGCATTTTTTACAATTGTTATGTCCATCAGCACCATCGTTTTACTAATGCTAATATATAATACCATCCAATCTAGTTACAAACAACAATATCGGGGCATACATTCATACTGATACTCACCCTTCATACACACATCCACTTCACTTTCAATCCAATTTCACTTACTTCATTCACATCCATCCAACCTGTAGCTTTCTTTCACACTGTTGTTTTTATTTAATTTCTTTGGCAAACCTTTCTACACACTCTCACTCACCCACCTTGACAGCGTTCACTCCCTACACACACCACACAATACACATACACTGACATTCATTTATCACTCCCATCATCCATACAATTTTTGTCCCTCATTTTAATCACCTTGATATCAGTATGAGGTCCACTCCATAATCACCAACCCTCATGGTTCTGGTATACCCATATTAAATACTACTACAACATTTAGCTATATCATTAGTAATACAAAATGTCCCATTATATTTCCACACATGTTTATGTGAAGATCATATTAGATCTTAATATGCTGATGGGGTTAAGCCTAATTGATGCTACCCATGCTGTTAAAATACAACATCTTACATTAATTACATTTTTATTATAATACTTATTGAATTATCACAGGTGTCATCCATTCCTTTCTCCCCTCTGAAGGTCCATACGTGTGACTCCCTGCAAGCCTTTTCTGTCTGGCTCCCACTTGGAGGAACTGGGGATCCTTTGTGAGGATCTTCGGATCATTATATGCATTTTAGTAACTATCTCCGGTTATATGCCATCTCATTACTTTCTGAGCAGTAAATATATTTTAATATCTTTATAACAGATGTCAGTAATTTGCTAGAGGGTCAGAATTTTAATATTTTTCCTGATATATCCCACCAGAGTACGAAACCCCTGAAGAAGACTGCAACGGTATTGGTCGAAACGCGTCGGGTACTCATATGGAAGTTAATTCTACAATGGCTTATTATGTACTGCACCGTATTGTTGACTATTTTATTACTGTTGGTATATTCCTCAAATTATGTGTAACCAGAGTTTATCATTTTTAATGACCCAACCATGTTGTATCCTATTTATTTTATTGTACAAACCAAGTCAAGATTTAGGAGCTTTAACACTGTAGCCTGGTGTGAAATTTAGCCTAGCAACGATCCTTCACCTAGATATCAGAAATCTTCCAGTTAAAGTTGGAATTAATCATGCAGAGCAAATAGGGCAGGTAGTGCTGTGGTTGGGATCCTAGCCAACGGCCCTAGTGCTGTTAGGTGAAAGTGCAAACCACTTAGTAATTGTGCTGCTCATCTGATCAGCTGACAGTGGAGGTGTCTGCAGACAATTGTTTGCAAATCATGATTGGCCAAGAAGTGCTGGCCAGCCCTTGAGTTCTAATGTACGAAAATATCTGAAATTCAGCATTGTCGAAAGCAGATTTTTTTTTTTTTTAAATGCACTAACCTTGGTTTGTAGACTTGCTGATGATTTGTCTTTGTTCTTTTGCAGAATTCTATGGTGGTGAAGTAGAACTGGCACACTGAATCTTCACGTTGTATGGACCTATTTTTGAATGAACTCAAAAACAGTAATTTTTGCTCTCTGCCTTTAGAAATTGGCTGATATTCAGTCTTGTACTGGGACACCTAACAGTAACTTTTAACTGGGATACAGGCAATTTTTTGTGTAGCTGTGTTCAGTATTTTCGGACTTTAAACGTAAACAAACAGTTCATTTACTTAGGCAAGAAAAATGAAATTTAGACCACTTTTTTTGTCAATATTTATTAATCACAGTTGTATAATTTACAAATAAATACTGGTTGTATAACACCACAGTCTTCCATCGGCATAATTTAAAAGTTTAGGTCCCTTGGGTTGAGAGGACATTGTCAATAATTCTCCATGCTGAGGGAGAAGATGGGCAGCATTAAAACCACTCAATGGCGAAATAAAATCGGGTGCAAGGTAACCATGTTGGTAAAAGACAAGGACGGGAGTGAGTGGGCTGACTGGGCATGTCAGAGACGATGTAGTATTTTTCTGATGTAGCAGATACGTCAGAGGAGGGCACAGAAAAACTTCTTCTCTCTAAATGGGTTTTCAGAAGTGGGCACTGGAGTGATGAGTGGATCTTCACACGCATGGGCATCGCAGAATGTCATGAGATCCGATGCTGCCTTTGAGACCTGCAGGGACAGAGCAGTATAGGAGTTGAGTTTTATTTTATGTCACATAGCATGCTGTAAGCCTCTCTAATCTATAATTTGATACTTCCCATCAATGGCAGTGAATAACAAACTGACTAATACTAAAAATTAAGTATTTTCCTTTTATGAAGTGTTAGGATGGCCATAGATACCTCATGCTGGTATGTGTGGGTTATTTTCCTTTTCTTTTATTTTTTGTTTATTTAAAAAAAAAAAAAAAAAATGGCTTATTGACAAAAAAATTGCACATTCACCTATCCACACATGTGATGTGGAAGGAGGAATCCTCCCTGCTGTGCCATTGCATCTTCCGCTGTCGGAATAAACTGATCAGCAACTGCAGCCATCTGATTGAGAAACATTTTTAAAAGTTCAGTTCAACAGAAGTCGATCATTAGATTCTCTTTTGTCGAGTGGGAACGGCCATAGGTTGAAATGTGTCCGGTCCCTGCTAAACAAGAGCTTTTTCCAAGGTTGGTCCTCTTGGCTATTCCAAAAGGGCAGTTAATAGAAAGATCTCCCCCCCCCCCCCCCCCGACTTGAATGGCTGGGATTAGTTTGAGTGGTAAACTAGTGTGGCCCAAGTTCAATAGTGACACACAACTGTGACCCCACTCACTGAGACATGCTAAATGCAGAAAGGGCCCTTTCATAACTTTACATATTGGTTGACAGTTCTTAATGCTATCAATTTTAGTGAAGCAGTTAAAAAGATCTTATGGTTATCACACTAAGCTGGGTCATGAAAATATGGTTGCCTGATTGTGCACATTCTTGTTTGCAGGCTCTTTTATGAACCACTTTCCAACCGCCTCCTGTAGCTTTACAGGCTGTGTTATCATTCGTTACAGCACAAGCTGAGCCAAGGGGCCCGGCCCCATGGCTTATAGCCAGAACCCACCATTGGGCTGAGCAAATGACAGAAGAGATCCCTGTGTAGGTAAACGCAGAGCTCTACTGACAGCAGCAATGTGCCATTTTTATTTTTTTTTACAAAGCAGGGAGCACAAATTGGCACATTGCTTAGTAAAATTAGCCCATAGTAAACATTGTTGGGCACATATTTAACCCCCTTCTCAGCCAGTGTCATGTGTATAGTATTGTCACTGGTGAATGAACCCCCTCCAGTGTCGGTGTCATATTGCCCACCTCACTATCGCAGTCCCATTATAAGTCACTGATCACCACCATTAGTAGTATAAAAAAAAAAAAATATGTGTAGTCTATCATAGTTTGTTGGCCCTATAACTTTTACGCAATAGGGTGGGGTACCAATAGGTCTGCCGCTTAGCCACCCTAGCTTCTCCTGAGGGTGGGGAAGAAGTTTCGGGTGATCGCTCTCATTCTGTCCAGGGGGGCGTTGCCAGAGGTACTGTTTCACCCTGCATTCTGTGTGGCCAGTGAGGGAGCTTGAGACTGGGCCAGAGGGCGTGGTGACGCCATGTCCGGTGGAGGTGTGCACTATTGCTGGGGCCACGACTTCTGGTTCCAGCCGCGGTCTATGAGAGAGGGCCAGGCTCTGGCTGGTTTGAGCCTGTAATGCTGGAGTGGTCAGCGAGCGGCTCAGGAAGGCGGGACCACCGCGATCCTCCTCGAGAGATGTCCCAGACTGCTACTGGCAATGCCAGCACCAGCCACTAAGGTAAGAGGAACCCTGGGGTGGGTGTTCCCTTTCCGCATTACCCGATTGCGCCACGGGTGTAGACCCCTCTTAGTGGGGGGGCTGGGGTTGGGAGGTGGTACTGGGACCTTGGTGGTGGTTGGTCCTTGGGGCACTCTGTGACACTGCTTAGGAGCAGGCCAAGGCACTCATAGCCCTCTTAAAGAAATGAGATGATGACTTCTCAGAGCTGGTTTGTCTTGAATATGTAATCTTATCCCATAGCCCCAGGCTAGCCCTTTGCCAGCGTAGCAGAGTATTGCACCAGCCACATCGGTCTTGCCCTCCACTAATGAAGTCAACCAGGTCTTTGAAGAGAAGATTTCCTACTGTGAACTATGGTGGTGGACCTCCTGGTGAAATGATAGGCTCTCATGTCCTAAAGCGAACAATTCCTATCGCTTTATTGGGCCTTGGAAGGCTGTGTACATCGATGAATGCAAGTCAGTGGCTACATGTGGCTGTACTTGTGTTATCGCAGCAGAAGTGATCAGCGTTTGCATGAGTACAGATATAAACAGCCATCTGCAGGAAAGTGCTGGGGGTTTTATACTATGACACAGGAGCGGATTAATGTCTGTGTGCACAAGGCCTAAAGTAGTTTCCTCTTGTTCCTTTATTGTTTACTTGCAAAGAAAATAACCTTTAACCAATATGCAACAAAACCTACAGTGCCTGTCACTACCTTGTCATTAAAGTGTTAAATTAGCTGCCCAGTACCCTCAAAATGCTGACAGCCCAACTAGAGATTTAAAGGCTGAAAAAGGTAATGAAATCGGTCAGAACAAATTATGTTTATTTTGATGCTCTAGCACTTAATCACTACAGCTTTGTATCTTTTTGTTTCTCTTTTTGAATTGGGTAGGTAGTGATTAATGTGTAATTTCAGAAAAACTAAGAAAAAAAATGCAGATTAAGGACAGTGGGAATTACAATGAACAGGAACTAAATGGGTTCAACAATGAACAAATTGCTTTGGCTGGAAATATGCTGGCTTATATTTTTATATTGTTTGTTAAACATTGGATTATACACAGTGCCAACATTACATGGTATACATACTTTAATACGACACATCGATGCTTCAATTTTTAGCTGCTCCACAAGCTTTCTGGCCTGTCCAACACTTAGTGTGTTGTTCACAGGGGTGTCCCCTTTCATTGTGCTGCCTAAATAAAGAAAAATATGTACGGTAAGTGGTCTGTTTACTTGCATATACTGTATGTCTAGGCTGAGAGTTCTGCCCCTCCAAACAGAGGAGAGACAAAGCAACTCTGCTCATTATACAGTGGTATCAAAAATTACATATTAGTATGGAGAGGAAAACGGTTCAGGAATTTTGTGAACATAACCAACAATAAATTTTAAGTCTTGAAAATAAAATACACCAGAACTGGTTTTCAGATGACTGCTATTTTTGGTTGTTTATTTAAATCTGATGTAATAACTCATTTATGTAATTTACATCTGACAAAAAAAAAATATAAAGTATAACCAAAGTACTTGAGTTATTGGCGTCAGGTCCTCAGTACTTCTTTACCTTGCAACTATTGAGGTATGGACACTGTTCTATAGATCTTCTCATTAAATAAAATACTTAATGGGTTAGTGCAGAACTTGTTGACAGATAACAGCGGTTAATTACGAGGTGACTAATTAGTATTCACCTTCTTTCTCTGCCCATTTAATATTTGAACGCCCATTAATTCGCTCTGGGAATTATCAGTCATATACACTGATCAGTCAAAACTTTATGACCACCTACCTAACATTTAGTAGGTCCCCCATTTTCCACCAAAACAGCTCTGACCCGTCGTGGCATGGACTCCACTAGACCTCTGCAGGTATACTATGGTATCTGGCACCGAGCCAGCAGTAGCAGAGCGTTTAATTGCTGTAAGTTGCATTGCAGGGCCTCCTATTGATTGGATTTGTTTTTCCAGGACATCCCACAGATGCTCTCAATGGAATGAGATCTGGAGAATTAGGAGACCAATTCACCACACCATACTCGTTATTTTGTTTCTTGAACCATTTTTTTAGTATGGCAGGATGCATTATACTGCCGAAAGAGGCCACTGCTATCAGGAAATACCATTTTCATAAATGGATGTATTTGGTCAGTAACCATATTTAGGTAGAAGGAATGTGTCAATTACCATCCACAAGAATGGTAGGACCCAATATTTCCCAGCAGAACAATGCCCAAAGCATTACACTGTCTCTAACGGTTTGCTTTCTTCCCATACTATATCCTGGTGCCATCTCTACCCCAAGTAAGTGGTGAAAACACACCCAGCCATACGTACGATCTAAAAGTAGCATAATTCCTCAAACCAGGCCACCTTCTTCCATTGCTCTGTGGTCCAGTTCTGGTGCTCACATGCCTATTGTAGGCGCTTTTGGCTGTGGACATATGTCAGCATGGGCACCCTTACTGGTCTGCGGCTACACAACCTATGTGTTCCATCAACACATCAGCTTCATGGACAACATATTAACTTGCCTAATATATCTCACCAACTTTCAGATGCCATTGTAAAGGGATAATCAATGTTATTCACTTAACTTGTCAGTGGTCTCAAAGTTTTGACTGATCAGTGTAATTACATAAGCCAGTCATAACCAGGTTTGGTATAATCTGCAGGTAAGTGGCCTGTACATGGGCACCTTGCATTGGGATGAATGTTTTGGTATTGGTTTGGTGCACAAAATAAAATGTGAATTTGTATAGCCAAATTTTCTTTACACTGTACAGCTGGATTGTCGGGTATCTTTCAGGTCAACACAATTCTAAGATTTATTTATTTATTTATTTTTTACTACCACTGGTGGTACTTTAAATGCCTTTCAACAACATACACAGATGAGGCCTCGTATGTTTGATGCAACAAAATGGATGTGAGTTATTGGTAAAACTTTAAAACTGAATCTTACAAAAGGTTTCATACTCAAACTTTAGAAACTCTTAAACTTTCCTTTGCTGTAACATCAAACCCACACCAGAACATGTTTATACACTTTACTAAAGAGTGTACTTAGTTAATGGTGAGTGTACTTAGTTAATGGTGGGTCACTGACAGGACATTCCACAGTGGTAGCCTGGCACTTAACTGTTAACAGGATTGGGTCAGTGGAGCCCATTCAATGCATGAGCTGAAAGTTAAAAAATCTCTAGATTGCCATATGTCTTAAAGGGGTTGTAAAGTCTAAACATTTTTTGCCTTAATATTTTCCTTGCATTAAGGTAAAAAATGTTTAGGTGTCAGAATAGCCCCCTCAGCCCCCCTTTACTTACCTGACTCCCCTTTCGATCCAGCGCCATGCGTGTCGGCAGATTGTTTCTCCCCTCACTTCCGGGTCTCCGCGGCTTTGCTGGGGCACAGGGAGCCATTGGCCTGCCAGTGCTGTCAATCGAAGCCAGTGATGACTGAGCAGGGGGTGAGGCTCAGTCCCTTTGTCTGTGTCAGTGGACTCAGCAGAGGGACTCTGCATCCCATGGGGGTACTGGACAGAGAGGAGGGACCAGGAGCGCTGGTGGGGGACCCAAAACGAGGAGGTTCCTACCTGCTCTGTGCGCTTCTATTACACAGTGTTGGTAAGTATAGAAATGTTTGTTATATTTTTTTTTATGTTTTAGCTTTACGAAACCCTTTAAGCCAGGTACACACCGGTAGACATTTGCCGGTTAAAAATAAAATGGCTGATATTCTGCCCGTGTTTATGTCGGTCTGCCCATTTGGCTGGCTTCTGTCAGACCAGCATGCTGGAAAACTCCTGATCAGCATTGTACTAATGTTGGATGGTTAGTACAGCAACTCTGACTGGAGCTTTTAGTTTTTTCCATGCAACCCACTGGGTTGCACAAAAATTGTTTAAGTGTGTATCAGGCTTTACTTTAAAGCCTGATACACACGGCACAATTGTTTGACGACCAAGCTTCTGATTCTTGTCAAAAGGGCATGTGTCAGGATCTTGTCTTGCATACTAACGGTACGCAAATTGTCGTTTGACAAACACGAACGTAGTGACGTACTATGAGTGTATAAAGAGGAAGTTTGTTTCTCAAGCACCACCCGTTGGGGCCCTTCTGCTAATTTCGTGTTAGTAGAAGTTTGGTGAACGTTGATTCGCGATTTTCAGAACATACAAAACAAATGCCTTTTAAAATATGTTTGGCATAACTACATACTGTACAAAGCAGCTTCATTATTATCCCATTAAAGAAGATGAAAATTTTGACATTTTATCAATTGTCACGAATGTTAATTCTAGATTACGAACAGTAGTTCACAAGACCAAACTATTCCCAGTCGTTCCTTGATTCCACGTATGCGTGTTTGTGCTTTTGACTTTTGTGTGACGGATTTGTGTACTGATCACGTCGGTCGCCAAACATTTACTAGCCTGTCATCCAACATTTGTTGGCCTAAAATTGGAAAAGAATTGTCTAAAGGAGCGTACTAACAGTAAGAATTTCAGACAACAGCCTGTAAAACGACAATCCCCTTCTGATTTTCATACTGTGTGTACGAGGCTTTACACAGGCCCCACTCCAACACACAGATTTGTGAGTTGTAATTCATACCCAGTGTTTATTCATTCACTATAGCCCTGTACACACGATCAGTCCATCCGATGAGAACGGTCTGATGGACCTTTTTCATCGGTTAACCGATGAAGCTGACTGATGGTCCGTCGCGCCTACACACCACCGGTTAAAAAAACGATTGTGTCAGAACGCAGTGACATAAAACACAACGACGTGCTGAAAAAAAACGAAGTTCAATGCTTCCAAGAATGCGTCGACTTGATTCTGAGCATGCGTGGATTTTTAACCGATGGTTGTGCCTACTAACGATCGGTAAGGAATCCATCGGTTAAATTTAAAGCAAGTTGGCTTTTTTTAACCAATGGTTAAACAACCTATGGGGCCCGCACACGATCGGTTTTGACCGATGAAAACGGTCCATCAGACCGTTGTCCTCTGTTTAACCTATCGTGTGTACGAGAGTGGTATTACTCCTCAAGAAATATGCTGAACTTTATATGCACAATTCTCTTTGCTGCACCAACATTGCTTGTGTTGGTACGGCGATCTGTCAGTTTTATTTTTGTTGTTCAGACCGCTGGGTTGAATGAAAACAAACTGTGCATACACGTTAGCATCTTTGAATGTTCACAACTCCAAGGTTTGTATGTAGGGGACTTACTATATATTGTAGTGCAAAATGCTACCCCACTGCACTACAATATACAGTAAGTAAGGTTCATTACCACATGCACAGTGGTGCATTGGGATGCCATTAAAAATTAATAGCAATGCATATGTGCTTTTTAACTTGTTACTGCAACACAAAGCCAGCCTAAATGAACACATGTGGAGGCTGCCATTGCTGACTTGTCATTCTGGAAATGCTGATTCTCTGACTGTAATACTCCTTGAGTCATTTATTTGAGCCACATTTAGGGACTAGGATAAGGACTTCTGACTTTATCTTGACTATTCCAATCTGCAGATCTGTTCCACACCACTGATGTCAGTGGGTCAGCATAATAGCCAGGCAACTAGAATATGTATAAGGAGGTCAGCGACGGCCACCCCATGTTTCTCTTAGCCCCCATTTACATCTAGGCGTTTTTACGCCTGTAGTGCTACGCCGCTGCCGCCAGAGGGATGAAAACACATGTCCCTCTTTGGAGATGGTTCACATCTCCACGCTGAACGCCGGACGCCTGCCGCCTGAAAAAAGGTCCCGGACCTTTTTTTCAGGCGGCTTTCGGCGTTTGGCTAGGAGATGGGAAGCATCTCCATAGAGGGGGTCAATCTGGGGCACATCTAGGCGGACAATACCAGCGTTTTGTCGCCGCAAATCGCGGTACAAAACGCCGCTATTTGTAATGCGATTTGCGGCGACAAAACGCCGCAAATTTGTCTGCCTAGGTGTGAATGGAGCCTTAGGGAAAGTTTTATTGTGTATGTACAGTGCTTCTGTTCCCACAGCACCAAAAGTGGGATCGGCAGTGGCAAAGCTTTCTGTCAGTTACATGGCCTTCCATGCTTCTTACACAATTGTTTTGTCTATTAATTTTATTTTTGTGCCTTGTTCTATTTGAAACAAAATATATAAGTGTTTCGAGAAATATACACAATAGAATTATGCTGGCCATACACTTCCTGAAAAATCGTCCGAACGAACTTTCAAAAAACGAACGTTCAGTCGTGAGCGCAAACGATAGTGCCATCATGTAATGACCGATTAATCGTTCAGTGGACATAAATAGAAAAAATGTGGTTCATTTTTTTTACATATACCTAGTGCAGAAAGTTTGGACGGGAAACACATTAACCTTCCGATTTATCGTTCGTTCGCCAGAATATTTCCAAACTTGTCCTTTGTTTTTTCTGCTCAAAAACGTCCCAACGATTATCGATTTTGTGCCCATTAACTGTACGAAAAACGAACGAACTGTCTGAACGACCGATTTTCTCCTGATTTTTCGTATAGGGTATGGCCAGCATAAGTTTGACAAAAAAAAGGCTTTGGTCATGGGTGTCCTCTGGGATGCATTCTACTATGAAGAGACTTATAACTTAACTTAAGTCCCTAGTGGAGCAATTATATCTCCCAGATTGTCTGAAAATATTTTGGTGACTTCCTGAAAAGGCTTGATCACCTGTGCAATGTGTTGATGTGCAATTAAACTCCAGCACACAAACATGCATGCTCTTGTTTATGGCTTTTGGTAAGACCGGCAGAGCATGTCAACATCAGACCTGCTCAAAGCATTTAGTAATGCATATTTTAGAATTCAGCCTTGTGCCTAGTACACACGTACGGGATTCCCGACGGTAAAAAATGAGCTGGGAATCCCGAGGGGAAAACCGAGAACCTGCTTGGTAACTTTCCCCCTGTACACACGAGAGGTTTTCCAGACAGGAAAACTGCGGTAAGAGCTTTGGCCGGGAATCCCGGCCGTGTGTATGCTCCATCGCAGTTTTTCCCATAGGAAAACTGCTGGGAAAAAGACCACTGGGAATCCCAGCGGGAAAAAAGAGAATATGTTCTCTTTTTTCCTAACAGGAAAACTGCGATGGAGCATACACACGGCCGGGATTCCAGGCCAAAAGCTCTCATGGCAGTTTTCCTGCCAGGAAAGCCGGTCTTGTGTACGAGGCATTATTGTTTAAAGTGGAACTAAACTTACCTCCTATCGTTTCCTCAAGTGCACCAACATCTTCACCTGCTCCTCCTCTAGGTTTGGGACCTTTGACCGTCTTGATGGGCCAGGCTGGAATGACATAACTCCTGCACATGGGCTTGGAGTTCATTGATTTTTGGCATCAAGGCGTGCCGAAAATGCACAGTACGCTGAGTTGTGCATGCACACTCCAGTGTACGTTCTGAAGGTGACTGTAAACAAGCAGCTAAGTTTGCTGACTGTTGAAGAGACTTAGCAAGTCTCTTCTGCAATAGAGCATACCTGCTACATTTTTTTTTTTAGTTTTCAGTTATGTTCCGCTTAAATTTGTCCTTTTCACGGTCCTGGTACAATGAGTTTTGAAGCACCTTGCAGGGTAGGTTAATTATACCCAGAACCACTGATTGAAATCCCAATACTGAAATGACCATTGTATTAGGAAACTGACTGCTGGGTCGTTTATATATTAAAAATAAATGGTTAAAAGAACTGCATATACAGTACAATATACAGAGATGGCTAGCATATCATTTTCATAATGTGACATAAAAAGATAAATTATTTTTCAAAATTGCTATCTAGCCATAGTTTTATACCTATTGTCTATAAATATATACACATGTTCATGTAAAAAATACATTCCCGGCTCGGTTTAAGGCTACCATATGATCAGAAAAGGTCACATGGCAGGGTGTTGGCAATGAATCTGTTTGTTTCAATTACAATTGGCCTCTTTCTCGTATGCATTCAACATCTATTTTGCCTGATATTCCTGGAATGCGGCGTACAACATACCTAAATACAACATAATATATTCTGTCGTGATGAAAAATAAAGTCATACCCTCTGTTAACCTTATGGGATAGCCCTTGTTACTATATGAAGCATTTACCTCTTCCTGATAGCACAGGCCATTTTCCCAATATTATCCCCCCTTAGCCATAACCTTCTATCATGATTGCAAACACTAAAATAAAAATCTACAATTATATTCTATACATACACACACTAACTGCAAATACAATCACACTATAATTTATTGCTAATACATTTTAATCAAGCTTTCCTGTGTATTTTCTTTTTCTATTCATCCAGACAACATGGTAGATATATAGCTGGATGGACAGTAGAAGCAGGGAGGGGCTGTCTGTTCTCAGACTCTGGGGATATGACAGGATCCCCCCCTATTTAGTGTTAGGAACGACACTTCTTTCCTTCCTTTTCCATATCATAGCATTCCCCATTCTTCTATCCTAGAAATGATTGTGTGATTGGTACCCACCTGTCTGTTTTGGTGATGGAGGGATACAGGATGCTGAGCACAGCTCCTTCACTGCAGCTACACCAAACACTCACACCCTGCAACAAAGAGAAATGGGGGAGGAGAGACTGGAGGAAGGAGGAGGATAGTGAGAAGTGGCTGAATGATTGAATATGGTCACACAGTGTTATGGGAGAAAAAAGAAAGGGGGAGGAGAAATGGAAAAGCGACTGGACGTAATGGCAAGGTCTGCAAATTTATTGCTAATGAATACGGACCAGCAGCACTCAGATAACCAGGGAGAAAATCACACAATGCTTAAAGGAATATCCTATCATAATTGAAGTCCTGCCAATATAACAGTAAAAAAATCCCTGCAATTATCTATTGTGTTACACTACATTTACGTTTACGTATTATAAATTCTAATTCATTTTTAGTTATTATAGATGACATAAGCAATAGGAAGCTTTGAAGCATTTTTTAAAGACAATATAGATATAGAGGGGCACTGAGATGTATCTGTGTTGCATTTCTAATTTTATTAGCTATTATTTTTACCTATTTTTAATTTATTTTATTTTGTTTACCTATTATTTACCATTATTACCTATTTTCCCTCCCTTTTGCGATTGATCAATTCAGTGTGTCTTTCAAAACCAAAATGGCTGCTGCAGTTTTTCACAGTGCAGCTTACAGCAACCTCAAGAGAGAAATGCCCCGTACACACCATCACTTTATGTGATGAAAAAAAAACAACGTTTTTAAAAAACGGCAATATAAATGACCCTGTGTGGGGGAAAACGTAGTTTTATGTCTTGTGAAAAACGACCCAAAAAAATTGAAGCATGCTTCAATTTTTTGTGTCGTTTTTTGTTTCACAAAAAATCACAGTGTATAGCAAAAACGACGTTTTTAAACCTGCGCATGCTCAGAAGCTAGTTATGAAGCGAGCTTCAATGGAATAAAGTGCTGAACGTAACCACGTTTTGCTAGAGCATTGTGAAAAAACGATGGTGTGTAGGCAACGTCGTTTTTGAAAATTGAAGTTTCAAAAACGTCGTTTTTTACTTCACAAAAAATAAGGCATACAAATAAATCCAACAATTGGCTAATAAGCTTATTTTTCACAATGACAACCAATATGAGCTGCAAACAATAGTCACATGGCTGAAAATAACAACAACCATAAGGCCCCTTTCACACGGGGCGGATCAGTAATGATCCGCCCCAAGAACCTCCGCTTGCTCAGCGGGGATCGCTCCATTGATCCCCGCTGAGCCGTCGGATGACAGGGCGCACTGTGCAGGGACCGCCCTGTCTTTTCTCCGCTCTCCTCTATGGGGGGATCGGATGAACACGGACGATCTGTCCGTGTTCACCCGATTCGATCCGCCAGACGGATGGAAAAGTAGGTTTTTCCTCCGTCACACTTTGGCGGGTCGGATGTCAGCGGGTATGTCACCGCTGACATCCACGGCTCCATAGAGGAGCACGGAGCGCCCGTTCAGATCCGCCTAAAAAATTGGCAGGCGGACCTGAACCATGTGGAAGAGCCCTAACAAATAATTTAGAGCATGGGTCTTCAAACTGTGGCCCTCCAGTTGTTTAGGAACTACAATTCCCATCATGCCTAGTCATGTCTGTGTATGTCAGTGTGTTACAATGCCTCATGGGATGTGTAGTTCTACAACAGCTAGAGGGCCGTAGTTTGAGGATCCCTGGTTTAGAGCCTAGTAATATGATAATGAGCCTAATGAATCGACCCCAAAGCCCCATACACACGGCCAAATGTCAAGCGGCATCCACTGGTTCAATAGAAACTGGCCGACATTCGCCCCGTCTGTACTGCAGATAGTCCTGTTCTGCCGGTGTCCCAACGAGAAATGACCCCTGTCGAATAATGCCCGCCCTGTACTGTGCAGGCACAGCGCTTGCGTAGTATGGAGCACTATGGAGCCGACGAACATGAACAGCAGTACACGGCGCCTACGCAAAGAAGACAATGTTGTACCACATGCTCCCGATGCTTGTGCAACTCCGCAAGGGGCGGGTGTATTATTGATTGAACTCTGCAAGGGGCGGATGCCTACAGAAGAGGCCGTATTGTATCACGATGGGCGGGGCTGATACGATGGGGGTAGATTTCTCAAAGGGGCGGATGTTTTATTGATTAAAGCGTGTGAGGGGCGGATGTGTTATGTAGTTAAATAGGCCCTGCAAACCCGCCCATCAACATTGAAAAACCAGCCCTTATCAGCTCTGCCCATCATTCTAAAATACTGGCTCTTCTGTAGACATCCGCCTCTTGCAGAGTTCAATCAATAATACACCCGCCCCTTGCAGATTTGCACGAGCATCGGGAGCGTGTGGCACAATACAGTAAAACCTTGCGAGCGTAATTTGTTCCTGAAACAGCTTGTAATCCAAAGCACTCTTATATCAAAGCAAATTTCCCCATAAGATATAATGGAAACTCAAATGATTCGTTCCACAACCATTTATTCATAGGTTCTTCAGTTTATAGTCCATATACAAAAAATTATAGCAATCTGACCAGGTTGTGTAACCATAAAGTATCCATCCACAAGGGGATTAGAAGAAAAACCCAGCAGGAGCTACAGAGTATAAAATAGATGAGAGGCGCCTCTAATGCCACGTACACACGATCGGTCAATCCGATGAGAACGGTCTGATGGACCGTTTTCATCAGACCAAACCGATGGTGTGTAGGCCCCTTCGGTTATTTATTCATCGGTTAAAAATGTTGAAACTTGTTTTAAAATTAACCGATGGAAAAAAAAACGATCGTTTGTAGGCACGTCCATCGGTTAAAAATCCACGCATGCTCAGAATCAAGTCGACGCATGCTTGGAAGCATTGAACTTCATTTTTTTCAGCACGTCGTTGTGTTTTACGTCACCGCGTTCTGACACGATCGTTTTTTTTAACTGATGGTGTGTAGGCGCGACTGATCATCAGTCAGCTTCATCGGTTAACCGTTATCAGACCGTTCTCATCGGATTGACCGATCGTGTGTACAGGGTATTAGTGTAGCAATAAGTTGCTAAATGTTTTACCTTCATTAAATGTAACCATATTGTTACACTTGGAGGCGCCTCTCTTCTCTTTTATACCCAGTTGTGACATGACACTACTTGTATATCAAGATATCGCTTGTATATCACGTCACAATGTATTAAAACATTTTGCTTGTCTTGCAAAACACTGTCAAACCAAGGTACTCTTAAACCAAGTTTTTACTGTATTGTCTTATTTGCGCAGGTGCCGTGTACAGCTGTTCATGTTCGGAGACTTTCGCCAGCTCTGTAGTGCTTCGTACTGTGCAAGCGCTGCGCCTGCGCAGTACAGAGCGGGCATTATTCAACGGGGGTCATTTATCGTCACAACACTGGCTTCTGTCGAAGAGCATGACCGAAAAATGTAGGCCGACTAGTTCCCGATCTGCGCTCTCAGCTAATGGGTAAGATCGCTGACTGGAGTGTTCTAGCATTGGGGGGGGGGGGGGGGGAACAGAACACAATAGAACAGCAGGGGAGATCGATGTACTAACACTGGATTGTTAGTACAGCGTCTCCGACATGTGCTGTCAGTTTTTATTCGTTCAGCCTGCTGGGTTGAATGAAAAAACTATTAGCGTGTACTAGGCTTAAATTGATTTTAAAGGGAATTCATCAGTTTAGAAATGTGAGAGCACCCATTTCTCTACTACTTTTTCAGTTTTGCGGGAATGTGCTCCCGGGCTGAGTTTCGAATTCCCGCTTCACTAATTCACTCTTCCAAGTATATATGAGGTCTTAATATCTGGTAAGCTGCCATTTTGTTTAACGGTGGGGACGAGCTGACTTTTTTTATTCCATAAAAAGAGTATTGCTTGACTTCCAGTGGTAATTTGTGTTCTGATTAGAAAGAACTGTTCAATTTTACAATGTGACGTTATGCAAGTTTTATTACATTATAAAGAATTTAATAAGCAGATAGGCTTTTATTTAGACATTTGCCACTAGGGATGACCCGACGGTTCGGACCAAACTTTTGCAGGTTATCCCTGTCACTTAAGCAAATAAGCAGGGTTAGGAGTGACATCACTTCCCACATTTGGCCACTGACCCCAACACCCTGGCTCCCATCAGCCAGAGTTGTGGGGAAGAGGCCCTTGTCCTCTTCAACAAGACATATGCATCTAATATGCATTTCCTTAAGCCTCATACACACAGTTCGATTTTCGGAAGGGGATTGTCTGTTGACAGACTGTTATCTGAAATTCTTACTGTTAGTACGCTCCTTTTGACAATTGTCCAATTTTCAAACAACAAATGTTGGGTGACAGGCTAGTAAATTTTATCAAACGACAGCTCCACATCAGATTTTCGGATGATCGGTACACAAATCCATCACACAAAAGTCGAAAATACAAACACGCATGCATAACACCCAACTGTCCCTGATTTCGAGGGACTATGCCTAATTTCGAGCAATGTCCCTCATTCCTCCTCATTTGTCCCTCATTTTGGTCTGATCTATATAGATATATATAAAAAGCACTTTTTATCTATCAAAAAGTGTTTTCCAGTCCTACATTTTTCATCTGATTTATAAATTGCTGCATTTGTAAATTCCAAAAGGCAATATAAAGGAATAGTAGTGGTTAAAAAAAATGCTCCTGTGGATTTAAAGCGGGGGTTCACCCAAAAAACTAATTTTGAACATTAGATTGAGGCTAATTGTGGGAAGCACAATCGGGTGTTTTTTTTAAAAACAATGCAGTACTTACCGTTTTAGAGATAGATGTTCTCCACGGCTTCCGGGTATGGTCTGCGGGACTGGGTGTTCCTATTTGATTGACAGGCTTCCGACCGTCGCATACTGCGCGTCACGAGTTGCCGAAAGAAACCGAACGTCGGTGCGCAGGCGCCGTATAGAGCCGCACCGACGTTCGGCTTCTTTCGGCAACTCGTGACACGCTGTATGCGACGGTCGGAAGCCTGTCAATCAAATAGGAACGCCCAGTCCCGCAGATCATACCCGGAAGCCGTGGAGAACATCTATCTCTAAAATGGTATGTACTGCATTGATTAAAAAAAAAACACCCGATTGTGCTTCCCACAATTAGCCTCAATCTAATGTTAAAAAAAAATTTTCGGGTGAACCCCCGCTTTAACCAATCTTGTTTTTTTTGTACAATTCTCCTTTAAGGGGGTGTGTCAGGGGGCGTGTCCTATGCCTGCATTCTTTTGCTGATTGGTGTCCCTCATTCCCATCTCAAAAAGTTGGGAGGTATTCACATGCTCGGAATCCATGCTCGCCAAACACAAAATTAGCAGAAGGGGCCCAAAGGGTGGTGCATAAGAGCTGAAATTTCTTGTAGTATGTCACTACGTTCGTGTTTGTGGCACGACAATTTGTGTAACGTTAGTATGCTATACAAGATCCTGGCACACGCCCTTTTGACAAAAATCAGATGCACAGTTGGTCAACAATTGTACCGTGTGTACGAGGCTTAAGGCACTACATGAAGTACCCACCTAAAATACATACCAAACTCAGATGGTCTAGTATGCATTTTGGGGTGATGGTTTTATTTTCAGAAAAAAGTGGGTGCCTTCACCTAAATGTAAGCTGTAAGAAAAAGTTGCTTTAAGAATAAAAGTATTCCACTCACTAGATATATGTAAATAGTGTGCATGTCATCCTTGAGAGTTTGGTCATCAGAGGAACTGTAGAGATCGGCAGGCAAGTGGCTGGTGTAGGCAGAGTGGTGCTAGGGAGCAGCTGGACGTCAGTCAGTAAGCAGCTGGATGAAAGAACATGAAGACTGCTGTGTACTAATCCAGCTGTGTCGCGGCTTCCGGATCCTCGCAGCCCGCTCGGCAGAGCTGCGAGGATCCAGAAGCTATGCCGAGTGGGCTGTGAGGATCTGTAAGCCGGACCTACAGCTGGATTATCTTGCGTTATAACTCACAGCTCACAGTGGTCTTCATGTTCTTTTTATCCAGCCGTTTACAGAGTACCGTCCAGCCATTTCCTTCAATACACAAAGCTTCCCAGCAAAAGCGGCAGTTAGAGAGTTGAAAGAAACCAATCACCACTGACATTGTATGACTGCGCAGTTTTCATTCAAAGTGTGACAGCGCTGAAAGCTGAAAATTGTCCTGAACAGGAATAAGTGGTTAATCTTCAACTGCCATAATGCTGCACATGTGATCCATAATGACACCAGCCATCGGATGGTTTGATAGTTTGGTTAAGAGCACAACCAATGAGATAGTTAGCATTCCCGGCATGCCAGGAATAGAAATGTTTTTTCAAACTGTTAAATTGATGGGTTTCCTTCCGCTTTATACAGGTAGAAAACTTTTTTTTTTTTTTAAATAACACACAGGCACTAGGATGCAGCTTTTTATCTGACAGAGGGGATGATATAAAGATCAGATAGTGGCTTAACAACCACTTTAATATCCCCTTCTGTTCTAAAATTCTTTGAAAACTGAGGCCCAGATTCACAAAGGAGATACGACGGCGTATCTCCAGATACGCCGTCGTATCTATGCGCCTGATTCTTGGAATCAGTTACGCATAGATTTGTGTTAGATCTGACCTGGCGTAAGTCTCTTACGCCGTCGGATCTTAACTGCATATTTACGCTGGCCGCTAGGGTCGTGTACGCTGATTTACGCTTAGAAATATGTAAATCAGCTAGATACGCGAATTCACGAACGTACTCCCGGCCGACGCAGTACAGATACGCCGTTTATGTTAGGCTTTTCCCAGAGTAAAGTTACCCCTGCTATATGAGGTGTACAAGCGGCGTACCAATGTTAAGTATGGCCGTCGTTCCCGCAACGAAATTTGAAAATTTTACATCGTTTGCGCAAGTCGTCCGTGAATGGGGCTGGACGTAATTTACGTTCACGTCGAAACCAAAACGGCCTTGCGGCGTACTTTGGAGCAAAGCACACTGGGATATGTCCACAGACGGCGCATGCGCCGATCGTGAAAAACGTCAATCACGTCGGGTCACGAGTGATTAACATAAAACACGCCCCCCTGTTCCACATTTGAATTAGGCCGGCCTATTTACGCTACGCCGCCGCAACTTACGGAGCAAGTGCTTTGAGAATACTGCACTTGCCCGTATAAGGTGAAGGTGCCTTTGATCTATGAGTGTAGGTGACTTATCCAGAGTAATTTTTGTATCTATCACTATCCATAGTACTTACCAATCTAGATGTCTGTATCCCGGTGATGTCCATTGGCTCTACAGCCGGAACTGAAACATCCAACAATGGCTCTGAAACAGCTGCGTACAAATGCCCGGGTCCTCTTGATTTTGCAGGGCTTTTTGGTTGGGGTATCTGCAGGCTGGTCTACTATAGCTGCCCTTCCTTTGCTGGGTTTCTCTTTGGTGTTTTTCAGAGAAAGAAGCTGATTATATTTAAATTGGTTCAAGAATAAAGAAACACGCTTTAAATGTGCTTACAGTGGTCAGTTATTATTAATTTGTTTAAAAAGATTATTATTGTTATTATTATTATTATCATTATCATTATCATTATTACATAGCAGCAACACTTAAAAAAAGGAGGCATACAGTACAGTTACAATATGATAGTAATCAGAGGGCCCTGCTTGTATTCCAAAAGGATACAAAAAAGTGTTGCTGTAACTGTTTAAAGATTGTTAGCTTTGTTTTGGCTTAATTTGTTAGTCAAGTCCATCTAAATCGCTAGTTCCTCTAAATTTACCCTCTCCCCAGATTGACAAAATTGTCTTGCTGGGGGTGGCTCCATTTCCCCTTCACAGAGTGGAGCCACCCAAAGACAGGACGTGTGTTACTGGCCTGAACGCCAGGTACAGTGGAACCTCGGATTGCGAGTAACGCAGTTAACAAGCGCATCGCAATACGAGCACTGTATTTTTAAAAATCCTGACTCGGTTTGCGAGTGTTGTCTCGCAATACAAGCAGGATTAAAACCACAGCGATGTGCAGTACCGCATTTGGCCTAAAGGTGGGGGGGGGGGGGGCGTCGGAGCCGAGCAGAGCCGAACGGCGCCGTTCGGTGCTGTTCGGAAAGACTCGGAAATACTCAGTTCCCGAGCCTTCCCGAGCCCTCCCGAGGTCAGCCGAGCTGTCCTCTGGCCTTTCCATGTGTTTCTGAGGCTCTCCGGCACCCTCCCATCACTGGCCACATGTGGTATTGCACGCCATTGAAGTCAATGCGGAACAAATTATTTTAGTTTCCATTGACTTCAATGGGGAAACTCGCTTTGATATGCAAGTATTTCGGATTACGAGCATTCACCTGGAATGGATTATGCTCGTAATGCGAGGTTCCACTGTAAAAGAAAAAAATGAATGTAACCACCACATTTAGGCATTGGTAAGCTGCAATATCTTCCATTTTGTTTTTTTCTAGTTTAAAGCAGATATTCACTGCATCTGAGCACCACAAACCAAAAGCAGTATTTAATTCATTTTTAATATTCAAAGCACGCTCCCTCATCCATGCATGTCTCTATGATTTATTTTGTTGAGAAATCACTTTGAAAAACAACCCCCTAGCATTTTTGGCCGTGGCTATCTTGAGTAAGGGCAAATGATTCATGTAGCATTTACTTCCTGAAATCCATCTTCCCTTAGCTCAGGCATGCATGCAGGAGAGTGTGCTTAGCTGAGAAAACCCCTCCTCCTCTCCTCCCATCCTGGAGACTCCTGGGATGTATGACATAATTTGCCTAGGCAAAAAACAGCAAATAACAGAAGAAATAAAAAAGTTTAAAACAGTGGCAGGAAAGACTGACTTCTCATGTGATGTCAGAAACCATGAATCAGACCGAGACAGAGGTGCAGTTAAATCACACTTGTTTAAAAATAAAAAGGTAAACAGAGTAAGCGTAGTCAAAACATAGCCAGAGTTCAGTAACCGGATCGGGTAGTCGGCCAAGCCAAAGTCCAAGAGCCAGCGATAAAGGTAGTAGTACAGTAAGCAGGTCTTCAACAGGAACGCAGGAGAAAGTCTCTTGTGATGTTAACACAGGCGAAGGCAAAGAGCAAATAAACTGGAAGGCTTTAGTAGGCAGAGCTGACAAGCGGATCATCAACAGGTGGATCACTGTGGAGAGATGGGAGCTGGCAATTAGCTAACAGCTGAACTGCCAGCACAGAGAAGGAAGGGCTGAGCCCAGCCCTGACACATGACCACTGTGTGGAAAAATGGAAAGAAACTGAGCTAAAAAAACAGAAAGAAAGGAGGAGAGAAAAAGACCTGCAACGTAGTCGCAGTCTATTCACTCCAGGTGCTGCGATTACCGTGTAAACAATAAATACAAGAAATAGACATAAAAAAATAATATAAATCGCGCTACCTCTATCACCCTTCTTGACAAACACAAACGTATACAAGTAGGTAATCTCTATTGATATATATGAGAAGCTCACTGCTATATCAAAACAGTGACATATGATGGCCGCAAGGGTGCACCATGCAGCCACCTCAACACCCCTCAGCAAAAGTGGTAATGGTGATTAAAAGAAGAAAAAAAAATAACACTTAGATCAAAAACCATAAACTGAAATTGGGATTTAGCTCTGAATAAAATTAATAAACAGTCCAAAGTATTGACAATAGAGGGCCAGATCCACATATAATTGGATAGGCGCAGCGTATCAGAGATACGCTACGCCGCCGTATCTTACCTGGCTTTAAGTCAAATCCAGGAAGATTTTGCGCCGTAAGTTACGGCGGCATAGTGTATTTCTGGCGGCGGAATTCAAATCGGCGGGTAGGGGGCGTGATTCATTTAAATGAAGCGCGTCCCCGCGCCGATTGAACTGCGCATGCTCCGTTTCGAAATTTCCCGCCGTGCTTTGCGTGAAATGACGTCGCAACAACGTAATTTTTTGAACTTAGACGTGACTTATGTCCATCCCTATTCACAGACGACTTACGCAAAAAAAAAAAATTCAAATTTCGCTAATTTCCATACCCGACGCGGAAAACGACGCAAACTCCACCCAGTGGGCGCCGAAGTATTGCACCTCAATCCGAAGGCGTACGAAGCCGTACGCCTGTCGGATTGAACCCAGAAGCCGTCGTATCTTGGTTTGAGGATTCAAACTAAAGATACGACGCGGGTAATTTGAAAGTACGCCGGCGTATCAGTAGATACGCCGGCGTACTCGCTATGTGGATCTGGCCCAGAAAGTCCATAAATAGCAGGTAAGATGTCATACACCCGTGCATCTGTGCCACATTACAGATTAGTTGTAAAGGTGTCCAAAAGAAGAAAGTGACATGTCCTCCACCAGACTTATACATTGGCTTCTTACCGGATTTCCACGATCCCTTATGACAGGGGATCAGAAACAGCATGTAATAGGTCCCAATCTCGCAGTTTCAGACATATGCGGTCCTGATGGATCTCATTCACAAGGAAATTCACCGGTATCAGTGCCCACCATAGTGTATTAAATGAGTAGAAATGTATTTAAAAAGTAAAAAAATGCACTTACAGTTATGCAGTTAAAAAATTGCCTTGAATCTAATGTGCCGGCCGGTACACAAAACCGGCACCCGTCCACTGGGGGAACGTTTAGAGCTTCTTGGGTGACGACAGCGCGCCGCTCGCCCTACATCCGTTTCGTAAGATATTACTTCTTCTAGGGGCACTACATGACCACTGTGATTGGCGGAAATAGTGGTCATATGATCAGAAGCCAGTCCCAATAGTATCTTTCACAGCTTGGCCCCTGTGCTGGTAGTGCACAGTAATCGCTCTCTCAGCACAGAAACATTTTCCATCCGGCAATGCATACACTATATTACCTAAAGTATTGGGATGCCTGCCTTTACACGCACATGAACTTTAATGGCATCCCATGAGCAAAAAAGAATTCTGGTTGGCAGCACGTCCAGTAAAATCACCTTTATTTCAGCATGAAAAATAGGGACACACATGGGGAACTAGGGTTGCTGCACACCCTAAATATGTGTCACAAAGAAAAATTTAAATATACCAGAGTTTTTTGACAGAAAAGTGATATATATCAAGAAAGTATCAATATAAAAAAAGTATATTTTATTGTACATATGTTAAAATCAAGCAAAGGTTATAAAATATGAGCTCTTGTTATGAACAGTCCTGTTTGGCCCATCGGCCATGACCACAGTAATACAGGCAGGTGTACTTATACAAAATAATTATTAAGCCTCGTACACACGCTTGGTTTTCTCGGCCAGAAACAGCAAGAAAACTGCTGGCAGGGCTTTCTTGCCGAGTAAACCGTGCGTGTGTACGAGGCATTGAGGTTTCTCGTTGAGGAAACTACACAAAATCTAGAGAAGAAAAACAGATAACCTGCTCTCTCTTTTCTCGTTGTGATTTCCTGCCAAGAAACCCGAGCATCTGTATACTTACCTGTCTAAATGGAAACCCGCGCATGCTCGAAATGACTTTGACGCATGCATGGTAGCTTCCAAGGCATAGGTAGGGTGAAGTAAGATGGCGGCGACGGCATCGAATGTGACGAGCACATGCTCATCGTAGTCGATGACGTCACCGCGTTCGTGCTAGGGTGACCACGTGTCCCGGATTGCCCGGGACAGCCCCGCATTTTGCAGGTCTGTCCCAGGCACCTTCATTCCAGGACAATACAGTGTCCCAGAATGAAACTGACACAGCCACCCCCCAGGCCAATCTGATGCCCCCAAAAAAGGCTGCTACATCACGCTTGACTCACTGACAGTACTTGTCCTGGCCTGGAATGCCTGGAGGAGCACAATCCCGCCCCCTGCTTGTGATTGGAGATATCATAAATCCCGCCTCATGTGTCCAATCGCTGTGCTGTGATTCGTTACAGCACAAGCTGATTTTTGGGAAGGGGGGTGTCCCTGAATGGTAGTTTGGAAATGTGGTCACCCTAGTTTGTGCCATTCAAAAGACGGTGGTTCTTTTGAATTGAACGTGTGTACACTCGGCCGGCAAGAAAATCTTGCCAGAAATCTCGTCAGGAAAAACGTTTTTTTTCTGACAAGAATCCCGGCCGTGTGTACAGGGCTTAACAGTATTGATCCTGCCCTTGAAGCTGATCCAACACATTTCGACCAAAAGAGTTGTGGTCTTCTTCAGGGGGACTGTGATGTCTACATCCAAAAACAAATAGATAGAATAAATGCCTAAATGTTATGGCAGTGATATGCCCATGTGGACCCACACAATGTATAATTACCTCCAACGAATGGGAGAAGGAGTTTAGAACCAGAGAATTCAATAATGACCGGGATCCTTCTTAAAATGTTCCAACCATCCACATGACAGGGCCCAACATACCTGGCTTGCAATGAACCATATGTAGGGTGTTTAGGTAATGCAGGGTGCTGGTTTGCAAATGTTTCTGTGCGATCACTGTGCGCTCCCAGCACAGAGGCTGAGCTGTGAAAGACACCATTGAGACTGGCTTCTGATCATATGACCACTATTTCAGCCAATCACAGTGGTCATGTAATCAGCCAGTCTTTCCTGCAACCCCCCCCCCCCCCAAAAAAAAAGATTGAGATCTTTTATAAAAGACTCTGGGCGGGCAGAAAGGGTTTAATATTCAAAGAGTAGTTATAGGGTGAGCTTTTACTTTAAAGGGAATTTGTCATGAGAGAAACATAGAGGCTGCCATTGCTGTCCATTCCTGAAAATGTCATTGCTTCAATACTTTCAACTGCTGACCTGGAGCATATTTGATCTGGTTCACTGGCTGAAAAAGTACTGAAACCAGCAGGTCAGAAAACAGCCAGGCAACATGCATTTTCTAAAGGAGAATACCAATAACAGATTAATAAAAGCAGAGACTGCAAGCCAGGCCTTCACCTCCAACATCAATGCCTGACCTCACAAACGCGCTTCTGGAGGAATGGTCAAACATTCCCATAGACACACTCCTAAACCTTGTGGACAGCCTTCCCAGAAGAGTTGAAGCTGTTATAACTGCAAAGGGTGGGCCAAGTCAATATTGAACCCTACTGACTAAGACTGGGATACTATTAAAAGTTCATGTGCGTGTAAAGGCAGGCGTCCAGTGGCGGCTGGTGCTCAAAATTTTTGGGGGGGCGCAAACGAAAAAAATAAAAAAAAAATAAAAGAAAAAAATTGCAGCCTCACTGTGCCCATCAAATGCAGCCACTGTGCCATCAATTGTCACCACTGTGCCATGCCATCAAGCGCAGCCACTGTGCCATCAATTGTCACCACTGTGCAATGCCATCAAATGCAGTCACTGTGCCATGCCATCAAACGCAGCCACTGTGTTATCAATTGTCACCACTGTGCCATGCCATCAAACGCAGCCACTGTGCCATCAATTGTCACCACTGTGCCATGCCATCAAACACAGCCACTGTGCTATCAATTATCACCACTGTGCCATGCCATCAAATGCAGTCACTATGCCATCAATTCGCACCACTGTGCCATGCCATCAAACGCAGCCACTGTGCCATGCCATCAAACACAGCCACTGTGCCATCAATTGTCACCACTGTGCCATGCCCTCAAACGCAGCCACTGTGCCCCTTAATTGTCGCCACTGTGCCAATTGTCACCACTGTGCCCTTTAAGCTGCCGTTATTCAGGTGGTCGGCGCTCAAGGTCCGGCCATCTGAATAGACAAGCGGCAGCTGGTAACAATAACATACATTCATGCAATGCATGAATGTATGTTATTTCAGTGGCGGCGCGGAGCCAGAGGGGGCGGTGCTCCAGCGCCCTCTATAGACAGACCGCCACTGCAGGCGTCCCAATACTTTTGGCAATATAGTGTGTGGAGTGTGGGAATTAAAGCTCACCCTTGTGCTGCTAGATGTAAGTTTTAGGCAGTTGTAGGGGTAAACAGCCATATAACTCATGTACCTTGATCAATGTTTGACTTCTGTAAGTGCTCTGGTTGTCCAGCAATCAGCATTGGAATCTCTTGGCCACTTACAGGTGACATGAATGAGATTGGCTGCACGTGGGGGGTGCACAGAACACCTGTACATTCCCATGTGTCTGAACACGCTTGTACGGGTGTATGTGTAGAACACCCTGTATGATCGGGGCCATAAGGGTCAGTGTTATATGGCTGTATAATGATCATAGTGTAATTGTATGATGAACTGACGCTTTTTGCTGCATGCTAAAGCATTACATTTATTTGCTGCAGTCTAATAAGCAGTGGTGGCGCACGGGCGCCGACCCCTCTCTCCAGCCACCCCCTCTGTGTATAATGGATAGATTCATGCATTGCGCGGGTCTGTTACCCGTCACCTGATTGGCTGAAACGACAGGCGTTACAATTGGACGCCTATCGGGAGGAGGGGAGGAGACGCATGTAGGACACAGGAGCCGCTGCAAGGTCCTACCTCTTGCCGCCATCACGTGCTGCCTGACCGAGGCAGTGTAAGTGAGCGGGTGGGGGTGTCGCATTGGAACTATTTGATCGTTACAGTGGCTGCGTTTTATGGGCACAGTGGCTGCGTTCGATGGGCACAGTGGCTGCATTTGATGGGCACAGTGGCTGCGTTTGATGGGCACAGTGGCTGTGTTTGATGGCACAGTGGCTGCGTTTGATGGGCACAGTGGCTGCGTTTGATGGGCACAGTGGCAGTGTTTGATGGCACAGTGGCTGCGTTTGATGGGCACAGTGTCTGCATTTGTTGGCACAGTGGCTACGTTTGATGGGCACAGTGGCTGCATTTAATGGCACAGTGGCTGCGTTTGATGGGCACAGTGGCTGCATTTGATGGGCACAGTGGCTGCATTTGTTGGCACAGTGGCTGTGTTTGATGGGCACAGTGGCTGCATTTGATGGCACAGTGGCTGCGTTTGATGGGCACAGTGGCTGCATTTGATGGGCACAGTGGCTGCATTTGTTGGCACAGTGGCTGTGTTTGATGGGCACAGTGGCTGCATTTGATGGCACAGTGGCTGCATTTGATGGGCACAGTGGCTGCGTTTGATGGGCACAGTGGCTGTGTTTGATGGCACAGTGGCTGCGTTTGATGGGCACAGTGGCTGCGTTTGATGGGCACAGTGGCAGTGTTTGATGGCACAGTGGCTGCGTTTGATGGGCACAGTGTCTGCATTTGTTGGCACAGTGGCTACGTTTGATGGGCACAGTGGCTGCATTTAATGGCACAGTGGCTGCGTTTGATGGGCACAGTGGCTGCATTTGATGGGCACAGTGGCTGCATTTGTTGGCACAGTGGCTGTGTTTGATGGGCACAGTGGCTGCATTTGATGGCACAGTGGCTGCATTTGATGGCACAGTGGCTGCATTTGATGGGCACAGTGGCTGCATTTGATGGGCACAGTGGCTGCGTTTGATGGGCACAGTGGCTGCGTTTGATGGCACAGTGGCTGCGTTTGATGGGCACAGTGGCTGCGTTTGATGGGCACAGTGGCTGTCTTTGATGGGCACAGTGACAGTCTTTAATGGGCACAGTGAGGCTGTAAGTGATGTTTTTTCCCCCCAGAATTTTTCAGTTTGTTTGCGCCCCCCCAAAAAAATTTGAGCACCAGCCGTCACTGCTAATAAGATAAAGCCCGGATCAGTCCACAAGCATGCCTTCAGTATAAACATCCATAGACTACTCTATTGGTACTTGGCCAGAGACTGACTGCAGGAAGACGAACTCTCACACAGCCCCAGGGACTTCTAACCCAATACACATTAGTAAGCCATTAAAATGTAGAGCAATGCAAGAGCATCTTTCCCTGTCTAATGGCCCCTCTGTCCTAATTACTAAACCACTCATCTCCGAAGAGGAGGAGCAACACAAATATATTCCTGTCTGTCCTCCCCTGTACAGGACCATACCACCCTACATCCACTCTCCCCTCCTTTTCTACAAATCAGCCAATCACAGCGCGTCTCTCACATTTTCTGATATTGCATGAAAATGGGCTTGTCATTGGTCACTTCTCTCTGGCCTGATAATTGGCTGTGGTTGTGGTGGGCGGGGCTGGATGCAGCACGCACGGAAGTGTTGTGTGTCAGAGAGCTCCTTGCTGAGTAAGTGAGAGAGACAGAGAGGTCCATGGACGGTACGTGACTGTTTATTATATGATTGGAGCCTTGTACCGGGCGGAATGTTCGGGAATATTCTGTGTATTCTTCTAGCTGCACACTTTGTGCAGTGAGGGACCTTATTTGTACCGAAGTTCAGTCACTTCTCCTTTTCATGTTGTCTGCACAGCACCAGGGACATAACTTGTCTGTATTGAGATCGGGCGTTCTCCAAACCCATTATTAATAATAATCAGGATTTATATAGTGCCAACCGTTTACAATATAAAAAGGGAGACAGTGCAGTTACCATACAAGAGGGTCCTGTTCATAGGAGCTTACAATCTAATAGACTCCTCTGCAGCCCAACTCCATACTTGTGCTTTTTTTTTTTTTTTTTTTTTAAGATAAGTGCGTATATTAAAAAAAAACAAAACAATTATACTGGCCTAGATGGATGCTGCATCTCTCTTTACGCCGAGAACTCAGCGATCAAACACCGCTGATCGCTCAGTTCTCAGTCTTCAGTAAGTGGAGATCAGTGACTGTCAGCAGCTCTCTACTCTGCCCCTCCTGCACTCACTGGAGCACTGGGCTGTGGAGGGGGCGGGAACGGATGGCTCAGGTTCTCAGAGGCGCACTGAGAGGCTGAGCCAGCTGCCAGTCAGGCATAGGGATGAGCTCTGGCGTGTTCGCACACTCCATGTGCAGAGCCCGCCAGGAAGTCGGCACTGTGGTGCGCTAATCACAGGCAGGGAGACATTTCCCGATCTCTGCAGTCAAGCAATCAGGAAATGTCTCCCTGCCTGTGATTAGCGCAGCGCCGTGCCGACTTCCTGGCGGGCTCTGCACATGGACTGTGCGAACATGCCGGAGCTCATCCCTAATCTTGACATTAAAGTTGGGATCTCTCCAGAGTCTAAATCTGTGATGTCAGCCAACAGCGGACTTTAGCCCCCCTGTCGGCTGAATACGGGCCACAGTAGTGCAGAGCGAAGTGATCCCCGGGAGAAGTAAGGCCAAAAGAGCTTTGTCTCTTGATGTGACATCACCCACGCCAGGGGTGCCCAACCTTTTGAAGGCCACTTAACCACTTGCTGACCGCCGCATGTATATGTACGTCCACAGAATGGCACGTACAGGCATATGGGCGTATATGTATGTCCCTGCCTTTCCGTTGGTCGGGGGTCCAATCGGGACCCCCCCCCCCCCGCTACATGCGGTGGTCGGATACCTGCGGGGAGCGATCCGGAACGAGGGTTCGGCTATTCGTTTCTAGCTGCCCCCTCACGATCGCTCCCCGGAGCTGAAGAACGGGGAGAGCCGTATGTAAACACGGCTTCCCCGTGCTTCATTGTGGTGGCTGCATCGATCAAGTGATCCCTTTTTATAGGGAGACTCGATCGATGACATCAGTCCTACAGCCACACCCCCCTACAGTTGTATACACACACTAGGTGAACCCTAACTCCTACAGCGCCCCCTGTGGTTAACTCCCAAACTGCAACTGTCATTTTCACAATAAACAATGCAATTTAAATGCATTTTTTGCTGTGAAAATTACAGTGGTCCCAAAAATGTGTCAAAATTGTCCGAAGTGTCCGCCATAATGTCGCAGTCACGAAAAAAATCGCTGATCACCGCCATTAGTAGTAAAAAAAAAAAAAATAATAATAAAACTATCCCCTATTTTGTAAACGCTATAAATTTTGCGCAAACCAATCGATAAACGCTTATTGCGATTTTTATTTTTTTTTATTTTTTTTTTTTTATTTTTTTTTAACCAATAATAGGTAGAAGAATACGTATCGGCCTAAACTGAGGAAAAAAAATATTTTTATATATGTTTTTGGGGGATATTTATTATAGCAAAAAGTAAAAAATATTGATTTATTTTCAAAATTGTCGCTCTATTTTTGTTTATAGCGCAAAAAATAAAAACCGCAGAGGTGATCAAATACCACCAAAAGAAAGCTCTATTTGTGGGGAAAAAAGGACGTTAATTTTGTTTGGGAGCCACGTCGCATGACCGCGCAATTGTCTGTTAAAGCGGCACAGTGACGAATTGTAAAAACGCCTTTGGGCATTTAGCAGCATATTGGTCCGGGGCTTAAGTGGTTAAGCTGCTTGGTAACTGGTCGCGGGCCACAATAAACGGAGCGGGTGGATGGCAGCCCACTCTATAGAGCCCACTGAACTCTTTTTTTTTTTTTTTTTTTTTTTTTATCGGATTGGAGGTAGGCGCTTGTAAACGGACACAAGTCCATTTACATCTGCCTCTCCTTAGAGGGGAATGGAGGGTCCGATTGGGTCGAACTGAGCTTGTGAAAGGGGGCTATGGCTGCTTTCACACTGGTGCACTGTTGTTTACCCCTGTGGCTTTGCTGCAGTTAAGCTGCACTTTGCCATAGATTTCTATTATTATATTCTGCAGGTTTGGTGCACTTTCAGAAAGCTCACCAAACTCGCAGGTAATAACAGAAGTCTATGGCTCAGTACAGGTAACCCGCAGGTAAACTGCTCTGCACCTGCGAATCAGTTGAAAGCAACCCAGTAACCACTGCAGAACAGATGTATCCATATATACACTTTGATTTAGTAATAAACTGACCTTTAATAACAACAGTATTCTAGTCCATTCTAGAGCAGGAGGTCGCGAGTCACATGTGGACCCCGGCCACTGGTTGGGCACCCCTGACCTAAGCTTACCTCTGTCTATGCATTTAGGAAGATATCCCCCAGAGTGGCGCTTTAAAGGGGAAGAAAAGCCTAAACACACTATTCCTAAAACAAAATTCACCCCCTTCACCCACCTACCCTACCATACATACCCTGTGTATATAAAAAAAAAAAAAAAAATCTCAGTACTTGCCTCCTTTTTTAGTCTGGTCAGGTGATCCTGCAGCTCCAGGTCCTCTGTGTCACTGAGCAGCTCTTGCAGGGAAGAGGAAGGGAGCGCTGACAATGGCTGATGTCCTGGCTCCCAGATTTCACAGCTGTTGCAGGGGAGAGGAAGGGAGCGCTGACCATGGCTGGTGTCCTGGCTCCTGGATTTCACAGCTGTTGATGGGCGCTCCCTTACACAGGGGAGTCAGAGCTGCAGGATCAGGTGATTAAAAAAGGTAAGTACACAGATCTTCTTTTTTGTTATGAAGGATAGTTAGGAGAGAATGTTTGCAATAGGGTTGCACCGATACCGTTTTTTAATGGCGAGTATGAGTACCAATACTTTGCCAAGTACCGATACTTTGCAGTGCGATTTGCATCAATACAAAAAAATTGGTGCAAATAACATTGCAAAGAATCGCATTTGATTTTAACAGGAATGAAGTGTGATTTTTGTTAGAATTGCATGCGATTTTTATTTATTTTTATTTTCTCGCCATGTGTGTGTATAAGCACCATCTAGTGGTCAGTTTAAAAAATGTTAGAACTCGCCGTACATCTGGCCACCGATGGTAGCAAATCAGGCCCACTGGAGAAGAGGTTCCGGGACCCTGTGGTTATAGGGCGGAAGTGATATTGGCTTGGGGGCATACCGCCTCTTCACCTCCAGCAGCCTGTGCATGCAGCCTCTATGAGGCTGTGAGTTCTAACAATTTTTAAACTGCCCACTAGATAGTTCTTTTCTATACACAAATACAGGAGTCGTGGAGGGAATCGCACCACATGCCCCTTTTAAAATGCATGCGATTCTTTGCAGTGTAATTTGCGCCCACTCATTTTGTATTGATGCTGATCGTACCGCAAAGAATTGGATTTGGGCGAGTTACTGATACTTGCGCACGTTTGGTATCGGTACCAATACCGGTATTGGTGCATCTCTCTTTTTTTAAGAGTGGTGTAAAAACTACCATAGATGGATCAAAAGACGTCTGGTTCAGCATCTGTGGTATCCATCTATGGGCAGTCTGATTGTACAGAAGTCGATCTCAGTTGATTTCTGTACAACCAGCCTGTTAAAAGTTTTTCACTCGATCAGTGTCATCCCCTATAGACAGTCATGCTAATGAGTGAATTCTGATGGCGAGGAAATTTCCCAACGAGAGGGATTCCCTCATCAAATGTGTGGATGGGGAAATCCATTCATTTTCTTTGGATGAAAGAAAGAAAGAGAATCGTATATGGCCTGCATTAGGCTTTTCTTCTACTTTAAGTGGGCTGTGCCGTAGATAGAATGTCTGTGTAAAATTTGGCTTTAGCCACTTGCTTACTGGGCACATATACCCCCTTCCTGCCCAGGCGAAATTTCAGTTTTTGGGACTGTCGCGATTTAAATGAAAATTGTGCAGCCGTGCGATGTGGCTCCCAAACAAAATCGACATCCTTTTTTTCCCCACAAATAGAGCTTTCTTTTGGTGGTATTTGATCACCTCTGCGGTTTTATTTTTTTGCGCTATAAACAAAAAAGTGCGACAATTTTGAAAAAATGTTTTTTTTTTTTTACTTTTTGCTATAATAAATATCCCATTAAAAAAAAAAAAAATTTTTTTTAGTTTAGACCGGTACGTATTCTTCTACATATTTTTGGTTAAAAAAATCGCAATAAGCGTATAGTGATTGGTTTGCGCAAAAGTTATTTTTGTCAGGACTGCGATATTGCGGCGGACACATCGGACACTTTTGACACATTTTTGGGACCATTCACATTTATACAGCGAACAGTGCTAGAAATATGCACTGCTTACTGTATAAATGTGACTGGCAGGGAAGGGGTTAACACTAGGGGGCGAGGAAGGGGTTAAATGTGTACCCTGAGAGTGATTCTTACTGTGGGGGGAGGGGACTGATTGGGGGAGGTGATCGATCTGTGTCCCTATGTCCCTCTCTCCCTGACAGGACGTGGAGCTCTGTGTTTACACACAGAGCTCCACGTCCCTGCTCTGTCACTGCCGATCGCGGGTACCTGGCAGACATCGCGCGCGCATTGGCTTCATGGTGACATGCCGCCGGTTTCCGTGCGAGCGCGCCACCCAGTGGCCGGAGGACCAGAGACCATAAAAAGACGGCCTCCCGGCATTGTAGAGCCACCTTGTGGCCGACTTTTTACAATGGCCCGGGTCTGAAGTAGTTAATGAAGGATCCAACTAGTAGTTTGAAATAAGCTTTTGTCTTCACATGATATTAACTGTTACTAATGGTCACGTATTTGTTCCCCTCTCTACAGACTGCCTTTGGCATGAAAGCAATGGTCCCGGCATTTCTCCCCCTCCCCCAGTAAACTCCTGTACACTTTCTCCCAGTACAGCATACTCCACAGATAACTTTACATTTCCACACTCAAATGTAATGTGACCGGAAGAACATACATTACTTCTGATGTCAGAAGAATTTTAGAAGCCATACAAAGCATGTTACAGACATGTTGGGTTTGAAGGAACAGACAATCTCCATTTTCTTCCTTGCCTGATGTATATTGATGCAGCCTGTTAAATTTACTATTAGCCATTCCTTACATACCGCGTCCTACTTCTCATCTATAGAGCCTGGTACTGCTTATTGCAATCGTTCTTTATTATGCTTAACCATGTGTAAAATATCACCCTAGTCCCAGCAAGCGCAGCCCTGTGTTTTATGACGCCGGCACTCTTGCCAAGATTAGAGATTTAGGACACGAATTGCCAGGCAGCTATTGTGCCACTGTGATTACTACCCATCCTCCATCATGTCTAATGGATCATCACCCCCTCTGCTGCTATGGATGGAAGACATGTTTATACTGACCTTTCTGCGGGCACGGAGACTACTTCTGCAGACTGGAATATTGTTTTGCATCCTGCTCTTGCTTCTCTGGGTGTCTGTGTTTTTATATGGCAGCTTCTACTATTCCTATATGCCAACTGTGAAATACTCCAGCCCAGTGCACTACCAGTATAGGTAAGTGTCCTTTTATAGTATCTTTTCTTCATAGACTTTGTTATTTTTATACATTATTATTTGTGTTTGTCTGCAGTTTTTTTTTTTAATAATTAAACTTTATTAAAAAAAATTCTTTACATATAACATTTAACATGCCTTGACACTTAAAAGACAGCTCGATACTACCTTCCTTTACTATATGGTGGTTTCCGGTCCTCCCCCCAAAAAAAGGAAAGGGGGGAACGCAGGAAAACGTTTGACTATAAAAAATGTATTAATATATATGTATTCCTAGTACTAGATACTTGTGATATTTATTATGTTCCTCTGTGCCTTCTTACATTTATTTGTCTGTGATTCAGGTTTACTTCCCTTATTGAGGGGTAAACACCCCCCCCCCCCCAAAAAAAAAAAGGGTTGTGTTTAAAATGTTATATTTAGATGTGTCTTCTTATTTATAATTATAATTATAGTATTCCCTTCTAAATTATGTGTTTTTGGACCCCCCCCCCCCCAAAAAAAAAGGGGAAGAGGAGAAAGAGAGAAGGGGGAAAAAAAAATCCCACATGTTCTCCCTCCCCCTCCCCCAGAATAGGTGAGGAGGATCGTTCAACACCTTCCCATATTCTTCTAGTGTCACATTCTTTGCTTAGACATAATAACAATACATACATAAAAACATACACATTAAAAATAAAAGCTGTGGATTGTTCCCCATTTTTTTTTTTTTTTGAGCTTCATAAGGCTTTTGGTTTTATCCATCTATTTCCTGGTTATGATTTTCCCAGATTTTTCTAAATTTCTCCTGTTTATGCCCGATGTCATGTATCTATTTTTCTGCTCCCATTATTAAAACTACTTCCCTTTTCCATTCTTGTAGGGTGGGGCATGTTGCTTGTTTCCAATACCTTGGTATTAATCTTTTGGCCGCATTTACCCTGCAGTTTTACCTTGGTTTTAAAGTTTAATTGCTTGCCTACTGCCTAACATACTAGTACTGCAGAAAAGCCGCCTCCCTGCGCTGGATCATGTTCCTAGTACGTGATTCGTGCACCTGCTGTCCCGGCTGTGCTGTGATTTGTCACAGTACAATCCTATCTGCAGGTCTTGGCCAACGATTGGCTGCTGGCACCCACTGATCGGCATTGTTTACTGACTCAGGCCTGGTACACACGATAGGATTGATCCGCGGATACCGTCTGCCGGACCGTATCCGCGGATAAATCCTCTGGCGGAATTCAACTGCAGTGACGTGTCGCACCGTCGCCGCGATGATGACGTGGCGACGTTTGCGACGCTGTCATATAAGGAAATCCACGCATGCGTCGAATCATTACGACGCATGCGAGGGACGGGTTCGGACGGATCGATCTGGTGAGTCTGTACAGACCACCGGATCGATCCGCTGGAGCCGATTCCAGCGGATAGATTTGTTAGCATGCTAACAAATTTTTATCTGCTGGAAATCGGAAATATCCGCGGATAAATATCCGCTGGAACGTACACACCAGGGGATCTATCCGCTGAAACCTGATCCGCTGAGATTTTTCAGCGGATGGATCCTCTCGTGTGTACGGGGCCTAAGGGTTTTGCTGTTTATTTTCCCTGCTAAGTAGGGGAAAAAAATACAACAAGATCCTTTAGTAAAAGCACTACAGCTCTCTCACAGCACACATTTAACCCTTTTATCGCCCTAGATGTTAACCCCTTCTCACCCAGTGTCATTAGTAAAGTGATGGTGCATATTATTAGCACTAATCGCTGTATTAATGTCAGTGGCAGTTAGTTCCCCTCAGTGTCGGAGTGCCTGCAGCAGTATCGCAGTCCCATTATAAGTCACTAATCACTGACATTAGTAGTATAAACATAAAACTTCCAGTATTCTGTATATCCCATAGTTTGTAGATGCTATAACTGTCAGACAAACAAATCAATATAAAAGAGAGGGGTGGTAGAACCCGCGCTATGGATATAATATTTTCAAGTACTGCAGTGGTACTGGTTAAGTATGCTAATTGTTTAAGTGACAACCCCTACGTGAAATTCCACCTAAATGGAATATGGAAAGTGAATGGGGGTGAGGTAGTAGGTGTTGGCGCCTCTTAATATGTAGAAAAATATGTATAAATATATAAAAATGGTAGTGGTGTGGTGCTTAACCAATATAGAACTATAACTTGGTCCACATGTGACTCATTAAGGTATGTGAATTAAACCATATATTAAACCATGAACAAAATAGATTATATATAAAAAATTATATAGAAAAATCCCTCCTAATTAAAAATAATTAGTTAAAGTGCCCTGTGCCGTGAATATTTTGAAATAATGTCTGATGCTAATTTCAACAGTTCGTGCTTCATAAAGTTGTGCAATTGGCAGTGTTCACTCAGTGCTCCCTCTTCTCATGCTCTGGTGGGTCCCTCACTCACCAGATCCAGGCACCCTCAAGGGGTGAAAGCCCTGTGTTGTCGCTCTCTGGAAAACCTCCACTTGTTTAGACCCGTTCAGTCTGGTATGTAGCTCAAAAGAGAGAGAGAGAGTGCCCACATAGTGTAATACAGTCGATCAAAGTTTATTTAACAAAAAAAAGTCAGGTACTCACATTTAACAAATGAAAGTCAGGCGTATCAATATAGATTTCTCACGAGTGTTTGCGACTAAATGCTATCCCGCTCGACCGGTTTCGTCTGGTGACGTCATCTGGAGCGTGCTTCCGTCGTAAACACTCTGTGTATTTATAGATAGATCTGTGCTCTCCATTGTGCGCTGCCATGCGTCCGTTCTTAAGCTTTTTTGAAGACAGAAGTCCTGGCGCTGGGATGACTAGTGCTCGGCGCCATTTTCCTGTGGACTTCACAGACCGAAGTCTGGTGGTTGTATTGGACTGGATTCGCTCTATGGTTTTGGCTGGCACAATAGACACAGTGTGCGCTGTTTAACCACTTGACCACCAGGCCTATTCTGGCACTTCTCTCCTTCATGTGAAAATCACAATTTTTTTGCTAGAAAATTAATCAGAACCCCCAAACATTATATATTTTTTTTTAGCAGACATCCTAGGGAATAAAATGGCAGTCATTGCAATACTTTTTGTCACACCGTATTTGCGCAGCGGTCTTACAAGCGCACTTTTTTTGGATAAAAATCACTTTTTTGAATTAAAAAATAAGACAATACATTTTGCCCAATTTTTTTATATATTGTGAAAGATAATGTTACGCCGAGTAAAATGATACCCAACATGTCACGCTTAACCACTTAAGGACCCCCCACTGTATATATACGTCCTCTTTTTAAACATGGATATCTCAGTAACGGCAGCAGCTGCTGCCACAACTGAGATATCCATGTTTTCAGCGGGCGGCCGTGTAAACGCTAACGGCGGTCTCCGCGGCGGATTCGCCGCGAGATCGCCGTTATCGGTGGCGGGAGAGGGGGCCCCCCCCCCCCCGCCGCTTTTCCGCGCCCTCCGACGCTTACCGGAGCCGTCGTTAGCGGCAGAGGAGATCCGATGCTGCCGCCTGGAGAGTGAGGACTTGAGTGAGGGCAAGATGGCCCCCACCCGTCCTCATAGCTCTGCTGGGCGGAAGTGACGTCAAAACGTCAGTCCCGCCCAGCCTCTTAAAGAGACAATTTTTTTTCTGTCATTTTTTTAAATGACAAATTTTTCTTTTTTTTTTTTTTTTTTTTGCATTTAAGCCTAAATATGAGATCTGAGGTCTTTTTGACCCCAGATCTCATATTTAAGAGGACCTGTCATGATTTTTTCTATTACAAGGGATGTTTACATTCCTTGTAATAGGAATAAAAGTGATCATTTTTTTTATTTTTTTTATATTTTAGTGTAAAAAATAATAAAATCAATAAAATTAAATAAGAAAACAAAAATTTTTTTTTTTAAAGCGCCCCGTCCTGACGAGTTAGCGCGCAGAAGCGAACGCATACGCGAGTAGCGCCCGCATATGAAAACGGTGTTCAAATCACACAAGTGAGGTATCGCCGCGATCGTTAGAGCGAGAGCAATAATTATAGCCCTAGAGCTACTCTGTAGCTCAAAAAATGCAACTTATAGAATTTTTTAAACGTCGCCTATCTAGATTTTTAAGGGTAAAAGTTTGACGCCATGCCACGAGCGTGCGCAATTTTAAAGCGTGACATGTTGGGTATCATTTTACTCGGCGTAACATTATCTTTCACAATATATAAAAAAATTGGGCCAAATTTATTGTTGTCTTATTTTTTAATTAAAAAAAGTGAATTTTTTCCAAAAAAAGTGCGCTTGTAAGACTGCTGCGCAAATACGGTGTGACAAAAAGTATTGCGATGACCGCCATTTTATTCTCTAGGGTGTTAGAAAAAAAAATATATAATGTTTGGGGGTTTTAAGTAATTTTCTAGCAGAAAAAACTGTTTTAGTCTTGCAAACACCAAATCTGAAAAACACCTGAGGTCTTTAAGTGGTTAAAAATTGCGCCCGCTCGTGGCATGGCGTCAAACTTTTACCCTTAAAAATCTCGATAGGCGACGTTTAAAAAATTCTACAGGTTGCATTTTTTTGAGTTGCAGAGTAGGTCTAGGGCTAGAATTATTGCTCTCGCTCCAACGATCGCGGCGATACCTCACATGTGTGGTTTGAATACCGTTTTCATATGCGGGCGCTACTCGCGTATTGCTTCTGCGCGCGAGCTCGTCGGGATGGGGCGCTTTAAAAATTTTTTTTTTGGTTTTCTTATTTATTTTTATTTATTTTAGAATTTTTAACACTGAAATAAAAAAATAAAAAAAATGTATCACTTTTATTCCTATTACAAGGAATGTAAACATCCCTTGTAATAGAAAAAAGCATGACAGGTCCTCTTAAATATGAGATCTGGGGTCAAAAAGACCTCAGATCTCATATTTAGACTTAAATGCAAAAAAAAAAAAAAAAAATGTCATTTTTTCAAATGATAAAAAAAAAAATGTTTCTTTAAGAGGCTGGGCGGGACTGACGTTTTGACGTCACTTCCGCCCAGCAGAGCTGTGAGGACGGGTGAAGGAGATTTCTCCTTCAGTCCCGTCCCCGCTCAGCTGCCGAACACATCCGATCCCCTCCGCCGCTACCGACGGCTCCGGTAAGCGGCGGAGAGCGGCGGGAGGGGGGGGGCCCTCTCCCGCCACCGATAACGGCGATCTCGCGGCGAATCCGCCGCGGAGACCGCCGTTATCGTGTACACCACCGCCCCCTGAAAAGATGAATATCTCGGTTGTGGCAGCAGCTGCTGCCGTTATCGAGATATTCAACTTTAAAACAGGACGTCTTTTTGACATGGGGCGGTGGTCAAGTGGTTAATGTTGCTTCAGATTATCTTGTTGATTAAAAACGGGCAAAGGCCCCTAATATAACATAAAATCTGTGCTAATAATATTAAGGAATTTCAATTACAATTCCCCCAATGTTCATCTGATTTTCATTTTTATTTTTATGTTTTATATCTCCTTATGTGGAGTTTTAAATTGCGATCGTATGCAATAATCAAAATGGTCCCAAGATGATAATAGCGGCGAATTCGGGATCCTATTTTAATTTATTATTTTTTTATTATTGGCACAGATTTTATGTTATGGCTAACAGAGGATAGAATTAGAAATAGACTTGAAAAACGTAACATTCATAAGTCACCGGGACCAGATGGCTTACACCCAAAGGTCCTTAAAGAGGAGTTCCACCCAAAAATGGAACTTCCTCTTAACCCACTCCTCTCCCCCTTACATGCCACATTTGGCATGTAATTTTTTTGGGGGGGAGTGGGGGCTTCAGGAGAAGGGGACTTCCTGTCCCACTTCCTCCTTCCGCCGAGGGGCTGCAAAGGCGATATACGTCATATCGCCTTTTGGCAGCCCCTCCCTGTAGGCGATCGCCTGGGACACGTGACAGGTCCCAGGCGATCGCCTGTCCAATCAAACAGCGCAGCGCCGGGACGCATGCGCAGTGCCGCTCGCGCATGCGCAGTGGGTGCCCGGCCGTGAAGCCGAAAGCTGTCACGGCCGGGTGCCCACAGTGACAATGAAGACGCCGGCCAGGGAGGGGGGGAGAGGAGCGGACCCCCGGCGCGTCGCTGGAGCAGGTAAGTGTCAGTTTATTAAAAGCCAGCAGCTACACTTTTTGTAGCTGCTGACTTTTAATAAACTTAAAAAATGGGTGGAAAACCCCTTTAACCACTTCCCACCCGGCCACTGCATATGTACGGCTAGGTGGGCGATTTCTCCTTTTGGAGTGCTAGGCGATCTGCTCTCCTCTCCTCACACATTATTTGTCGTTGAGGAGAGTGGATCGCTGCAGCCGGCTGGTGATCAGTGTATGAGCCGTTTTAACAGCTTTTGACACACTGATCACCAGCCTAGTAACACAGTGTAAAACACATGTCCCCACATCTGTAACAGTAAAATCATATGTCCCAATTATTATCTGCACACATGTCCGTGATTACCTGCGCACATCTGTACATGATCGTTTGCGTACATATGTCCGTGATCACACAAACCAAGTATTATACACTTAACAGGATTTTTTTTACCAAAACATGTAGCAGAATACTCTTTGGCTTAAATTTATGACAAAATTCGATTTTATTGGAGTAAAGAAAATATATATTTTATTTTCCAAATTTACGCTCTTTATTTTTTTGCTTATATCGCAAAAAATGTAAAACTGAGTCGTGAATAAATACCACCAAAAGAAAGCTCTATTTGTGCAAACAAAATGATAAAAATGTAATTTGGGTACAGCGTAGCATTAAAATACGAGAGCGCTGAAAGCTGAAAATTTGTCCTGGGAAGGAAGGGGGTGAAAGTGCCCAGTATTGAAAAGATGCAGAAAAGCCAATGGAGCTCCAATATTTAAAAAAAGGGCCAAGATGCATCCCTGGGAGTTACAGGATGGTCTATGTGGACAGCTTTATACTGCATTCACATCTAGGCGGACGAAATCGCGGCGTTTTGTCGCCGCAAATCGCGGTAAAAATAGCGGCGTTTTGTACCGCGATTTGTGGCGACAAAACGCCGGTATTGTCCGCCTAGATGTGCCCCAAGATGACCCCCTCTATGGAGATGATTCCCATCTCCTAGCTGAACGCTCGAAGACGCCTGAAAAAAAGGTCCGGGACCTTTTTTCAATCGGCAGGCTACAGGCGTCCGGCGTTCGGCGTGGAGATATGAACCATCTCCATAGAGGGACATCTGTTTTCAGCCCTCTGGCGGCAGCGGCGTAGCGCTACAGGCGTAAAAACGCCTAGGTGTGAATGCGGGCTTACTCTGGATGCATGCATACTTGGATGTGTCTGTTTATAATCATTGACCCATGTGAGTTTCTAAATGTTGTACCCTGATTAAATGTAATCATATTGCTACACTTGGAGGCACCTCTGTTCTATTTTATACTCAGTTGTGACATGACACTACTCTTATATTAACACATCGCTGTATATCATGTCAAAATGTATAAAAAAAAAAGTTGCTCGTCTTGCAAAACGCTTTCAAACCAAGTTACTCTCAAACCAAGGTTTTACTGTACATATGTGTGTGCATGTGTCTCAGTGATGTAAAAGATATAATGCCAAATTTCAAGAGAATTGGATAATATTTAGGGGTTGCACACATTGGTCACTTTTATTACAAACTAGTGAAATTTCTAACATTGAACAAAGTGTAAAAAAGAAGATAACAAAGATTCATATAAGAATAAACATTACAAAGCTATCGCTGAAATCAATAAAAGTTATACTGGAAGACTCCTCTCCATCATCACAAGCACCTGGTGACGAAGAGGCTGAGTTTTCACCTCCAGCAACTATTATATTCAGTCCTAGATTAAAAACTCTTGATCAGACACTCGGGATCGAGAACGGCTATCTATTTGACAAGCAAGTACTTTATTTATAGCAACTGCAAAACAGCCTTTGCCACAATGTTTCAAAAATGTTCATATCTCCAGCTACCGTTTGCCGAGCTTGGGCCATCAGTAGAAGTAAAATCGAAGTCACTCTTTGAAAATCCTCATTTGGTCTTGTATTGGGATAGTAAACTGTTGCCCATGGGAATGTCAAAACTTTAGAAGATAGAGTTGCAGTTCAAGTGACTGGCACAGATTTTGAGCATTTGCTTGGCATACCTGTTGCCCTGATGAAAATATGACTAAAAATTTTGAAACCAAACCTGCAAAGAAAAATACATTGAAACGATTAGAGGGTAAAAACATGGGGCCAAATCCTCAAAAATCCTGCCTAACTTATCTTTTCCCATTTAAGTTACACTGCCTGGTCCTCTTCTGCAGGGGGCGATGACAATTTAAATGAGGCGCGCTCCCGCGCCGGCTGTACTGCGCATGCTCGTGACGTCATTTTCCCGACGGGCAGTGCGTGAAATTACGTTACGCTGGGCTTTGTGGATTGCGATGGGACAATAAAGTTGCGTCGGGTAAAAAAAAAGTTACGCGCCGGAAAAAAAAAATTCAAAATTTAAAAAAAATCGCGGCGATCGAAAAAGTCTGTTTTTACAAGGTGTAACTAGTTTACACTTTGTAAAAGCAGAACTAATTTTACGTATGCAAATGTAAACTTACGCAGAAAACACAAAGCTGAAAAGCTTTGTGGATCTCCGTAAGTCCTCATTTGCATACGCGCAGCGGCATTTCGACTCGAAATGCCCCCAGCGGCGGATGCGGTACTGCATCCTAAGATCTGACAGTGTAAGTCTCTTACAGATGTTACTTACCTGGCAGGGGAGACACCATGATCACGAAGGTGGTTCTCCCAGGGCGAGGCACGGCTATTGCACACTCTAGGCCGTGCTGATCGTGGTTGTCTTCCCTGCCGCTTCTCGGCCTTTTGGCTGGGACTGGATGTGGTATCTGTCCTTATCAGTTGTCAGCGGAGCGCTGAAGCACCTCCTACATGGGGAGGGTGGATGCAATCCAATGACGTCATTGCACCTGGAAGGATGGTTTCAGCAGGGACTACGCTGTGCTGCCCGACAGAATACTGGGGGCCGGCCCATGGTTGAGTCTGAGCCATCTGGAAGGGTGCTCCTGGTGAGGATGGGTGCTGCGTTTGGTCCTGGTCTTTTTGCCGAGTTCTAGTCTGGCCTTCTGGCTGGCTGGTGTAAGTGCTATCTCTGTCAGCGATCCGGTTGGAGGAGCTGGTAATGCCCTGTGGTAGGACGGGGCAGAGCCATGCAAATCCGCTGGGTTGACGGAGGGTCTGGAGGGGCTAGTATTGGTGGAGGCTGTTACCTGAGCGGCAGTTCTCCCCAAGAAAACCTTGAAGGGCTCTCTAGCTGCCAGGGGTGGAGGGCTGCACTGGCTGGTCGGGGGGTCGGATATGGAACGAAAAGCCTATGGTGCATGTGCCCCTGGAGTGGCAGTCCAGGGGTATCTGAAGATCACTGTGTGTGAGGGACACATTGATTTAAGGATACCACGGTCACTGCACCAGATACACGCTTTTTTTAGCACCTGCCTCCTGGGCCGGGCCTTTTGGCTAGGACCGGAGGAATTTTTTATTCCTGGCCGGAGGACCTGGTCATTGTTTCACCACAATGGCCACTTCTTTCACTCTCCTCTCCACTATCCCTTCCCCCACTTTATTTTATTTAAGCCTGTGTTTGTCACTTTTTTTTGTTGTGCACGTTTTGTCACTGTGTGATTAGTAGGGTGCGGGTCCTCGGGCCAGCCCTGAACGTCTTGGGAGTGGGTGGACATGGCCTTCTGGCTTAGTTCGCCTGCTCTCATGGGGTCTCCCTTCGGGGGAGCCCCACCTAGTACTGGGAGGGTTCTGTTTCGGACCACAGTACCTCAGTCCCCGTCTGGAGCCTAACGCCCCGGGGGATCAGGGTTTGGGTCCCTCTTCACAGGAGGACCACTTGACGTTGCACCCGTCTGCACGTTTTTGTGAACACTGTTTGTGTGTGCACATTCTTTCTGCACTGGGTGGAGTTTTTTGGGTGTGTTCACACGCCAAAGGCTTTTAAAAAAAAAAAAAAAAAAAGTCTCTTATAGATGTCGGATCTTCTGCCTATCTTTGGAAAACTGCTTCTGAGGATCAGTTCCAAAGATAGGCACAGGGATACGCAGGCTGAACAGCAGTTCCGCCTGCGTATCCCTTTTGAGGATTTGGCCCATGTTTTTTTAAGGAAAATACCTGAGCCATTTCGTTACTAATAAAACAAAGGCGTTCTTTGAATTGATTGGGATCCACAACGTGACCGAATACTGCAGTGATTCTCTAAGAAGCCATGAGAACGCTCTTAAGGTTGTCGATGATACCGCAGAAAGAGGATTGAGCATCACAGAAAAGTCGTCAACAAGGGATTGCATCGTTCAAAGTTGATTTAATATAACACATGTTTTGCCTATCATATTACCTAGTAATCTTGGTGTATAGCAGGGTTCTTGAATTAAAATTGAAGGAGGTCCGGTCACTGAAAAAAAATTTGGGTCGAGGTCCGAATCTCAAGTCCCCATTTGTCCCCATCACGGTGCCCCTTTACATGAGGCGTCCCCATCACAGTGCCCCTTTACATCAGGGGTCCCCATCACGGTGCTAATTTACATCAGGCATTCCCGTCAGAATGCCTCCTTACATCAGATGCCCCATCAGAGTCCCCCTTAACATAAATTAAGGGTCACGCTGATGGGCACATTTTATGTTAAGGGAAACGCTAATGGGCACATTTTATGTTAAGGGGCACCCTGATGGACACATTTTATATTAGGAGCACTCTGATGGGCACAACAAAACGTGCCCCTTAATTCAAAATGTGCCCATCAGTGTTGCTCATAAAATATGCCCATCAGCGTGACCCTTAACATAAAATAAGGGTCACGCTGATGGGCACCTGTTATTTTAAGGGGCACTCTGATGGGCACATTTTATTTTAAGGGGCATGCTAATGGGTATATTTTTAATGTGCACACTGGTAGGCACATTTTATGTTAAGGGACACTCTAATGGGCACAACAAAATGTGTCCATCTGTGTGCCCCTTAACAAAATATGCCTATCAGTGTGCACATTAAAATAAAAATTTTCCATCAGAGTGCCCCTTAAAAAAAAAAATTGTCCATCAGAGTGCCCCTTAACATAAAAAAAATATGCCCAGCAGTAAATACCAGCTAACATGTGGCCCACATACCTTGAATGAGGGCACAACAGAAGGGGCAGAAGCTGCAAGATACGGAGACAGGACCCGGGAACCGAGAGTAGCAGGGGGCGGGTCGCACCCGTGATGTCACGCCCCTACTAGCAAGAGTCAGGACCAATTGTCTCGTCAGAACACCAGGAATCGCAAGCAGCAGGGGGGCGGGTCGCACACGTGATGTCACGCCCCTATTTGCGGCTATGCAAGCTTTTCATCTCAGACCTGAGGTGAGGAGCAGGGAGCCGATGCACGCACGCAGCGTTCCTTGGGGGAAACTCGCGGTCCCAGCAAACAAACAGCTGCAGACATTAATGATTATACTGGCAGCCTAGCGGTCCGGGCAGAAGCGGCACTCGGTCCGGACTCGGACCGCGGGCCGCCATTTAGTGACGGCTGGTGTATAGTATTTTAAGTTGATTTCTAGTTTTACAAAACAGATCAAAGTGTGCAACCTCTAAATATTAGCCAATCTTCTTGAAATTCAGCATGTATATCTTTTCCATCACTGAGACTCGGGGCGTAAGCAAAGTCTGCAAATATTTTACAGTTTATTTTTTGCCTTAGACAATGAAACCCTAATAAAAAAATGATATATGCGACAAACATGTCATACTTGCCTGCTCTATGTAGTGCGGAGCAGCGGGAGCCAATGGAACCTGCTGTCTCTCAGCCAATCAAGAGGGCGAGTACTTCACAGCCGAGAATGCCAGAGGAGCCCACCGTGCATATCCCAGCATATAGGGGAAGGCGAAATTTCGCCTAGTAAGAGAGGTCAAACATAGAGATACGTTTGTTATGATGTGAGAACACGGTTCTCCTATCCCATGAATGTGGTTTGTGTCCTGCCCCCTCGATGCAAGGAATCCACTTGTGAGCTGACATCTATTTTGCCCACTGGGTAAAGGCCCTGGCTGGGTAAATGGCAGCAAGCTAATCTTGGCTTGCCATTCAGTAAGCACGCAGTCTATATGGTGGTGGTGACGCACACATCTGTGGCGGAGTATGCGATTCGTTCCAAGTCACTATTATTTACTGGATATTCACTCACATGTAATGGTTGATGGACTTTTTGCAAATTTATAACTCGCATGCATTTTTATTAATTTATGTGTGTAGATTATTTGGTATTAACATTAATAGCACGGCTTCATTATTTTATTTTTTTTTTTCACTATTGTACTGTGTGTATCTCACGGCAGAGCTACCGCTGTTTTAGGATATTCTTATTTAGTAAGCACTGTATTTTTCTTTAATTTATTTCACTGGAATAGGTGTCCCCATTGGGAAAATGTTCCCTCTTTTTGTTCCTGTGACAACTACGGAGTTCTAGGAGGGGAAACCTCAGTTTTAACACAGACAAGGGTTTACTACTTCCCTATTCTTTTCAGAGCTAAAACATGTTTTGGCTAAAGATAAACTTTAGGAAACCTAAAAGAATTGCTGGAGAAACTGGTGCAGAAGATTACATAATTGTGTCATTTCTATGAGGAGTTCTCACCAGGTAATTTGGAGAATAGAGATGTGTGTAGAGTACATAGTTATGTATGTGCTACAAAAAAGGGCAAGTAATCAACGGAAATATGACAGGAATGAGGCTCCGTTCCATATGGTTTGTATGTACCTCTTCAAAGATGACCACATATTTAACTAACTCACCTTTTCAAATAAAACACAAATTCAATTGGGAAGCAGCTTTGTAATTACTTGTGTATTTTTGTCTTCTTCAGCTCCGATTGTGATTCGCCACCGGGAATCGTGTGCTCATTCCCAACAGCCAATGTGTCTCTTCTGAGAAATAATCGTGATCGGGTAAGAGTTGCTTCCATATATTCCTTAATGACTATATTTACCTTTTAAAAAAGAAAATATTAAATGCACAGAATTTTGCAGGTAGAAAAAAGTGTGTGTGTGTGTGTGTGTGTGTGTGTGTGTGTGTGTGTGTGTGTGTGTGTATATATGTATGTGTGTATATGTGTGTATATGTGTGTGTGTGTGTGTGTGTGTGTGTATATATATATATATATATATATATATAATATTAAAAAAAAATGCAGAGCATTGCACCCACAATCGGCAGATTGCAGGTGCAATGCCAAGTTCCTGTAGAATCTTAGTACAGTATCTCACACTTTGCTACAATGTAAAGTAGTGAGTGTACAGCTTGTATAACAGTGTAAATTTACTATTCCCCTGAAAATAACCCAACACACAGCCATTCTTGTCTAAACCGCTGGCAACAAAAGTGAGTAGACCCCTAAGTGAAAATGTACAAATTGGGCCCAATTAGCCATTTTCCCTCCCTGGTGTCATGTGACTCGTTAGTGTTACAAGGTGTCGGGTATGAATGTTATCGCTCTTACTCTCTCATACTGGTCACTGGAAGTTCAACATGGCACCTCACGACAAAGCACTCTGAGGATCTGAAAAAATTAATTGTTGCTCTACATAAAGATGGCCTAGGCTATAAGAAGATTGCCAAGACCCTGAAACTGAGCTGCAGCATGGTGGCCGAGATTATACAGCAGTTTAAAAGGACAGGTTCCACTCAGAACAGGCCTTGTCATGGTTGCCCAAAGAAGTTGAGTGCTTCGTGTCATATCCAGAGGATGTCTTTCGGAAATGGATGTATGAGTGCTGCCAGCATTGCTGCAGAGGCTTTAAGGGGTCAGCCTGTCAGTGCTCGGACCATACGCTGCACACTGCATCAAATTGGTCTACGTGACTGTTATCCCAGAAGACAAGCAACAAAGGACATGGATTACTGGAACCTTGTCCCGTGGTCTGATGAGACCAAGATAAACTTATTTGGCTCAGATGGCGTCAAGCGTGTGTAATGGCAACCAGGTGAGGTGTACAAAGACAAGTGTGTCTTGCCTACAGTCAAGCATGGTGGTGGGAGTGTCATGGTCTAGGGCTGCATGAGTGCTGCCGGCACTGGGGAGCTGCAGTTCATTGAGGGAACCATGAATGCCAACATGTACTGTGAGATACTGAAGCAGAGCATGATCCCCCTCCCATCGGAGACTGGGCTGCAGGGAAGTATTCCAACATAACGACCCCAAACACACCTCGAGATGACCACTGCCTTGCTAAAGAAGCTGAGGGTAAAGGTGATGGACTGGCCAAGCATGTCTGCAGACCTAAACCTATTGAGCATCTGTGGGGCATCCTCAAACTGAAGGTAGGGTGGAGAGGAGGAGGAATAGGACTCCAGTGGCAACCTGTGAAGCTCTGGTGAACTCCATACCCAAGAGGGTTAAGGCAATGCTCGAAAATAATGGTGGCCACACAAAATATTGACACTTTGGGCCCAATTTGGACATTTTCACTTAGGGGCTGTATGTCATTTTGTTCAGTATTGTCACATGAAAAGATATAGAATATTTACAAAAATTTGAGGGGTGTACTCACTTTTGTGAGATACTGTATAGCTTTCTGCTTGTACCTCCTGTACGGGCAGATGGTTGCAAGCGCCCTTGCAGTTTATTAAGAACTACAAGCCATCTGTCGCAATGGAAGAGGGTAGTTTGTAGTTAATTTATTCACAGAACTCTGAGGGAATGATGTGGCCACATCCTAAATATGGGTGTAATATGTTACCAAAAGTGAACCTTTCCTTTTTATTATGTACATCTAGTTGTGTAGAGCATTTCTTAATGCTGTTTACTTCCGTATGCTCAGTTTGACAAACCTTTTTCCTGTGTGCAGATTCTATAAAATATGGTCCCTGTTTAAAGTGAGGAAAACTATAATCTATAACTGTACTTAATGTTCTTTCCCCCTCCTACCTATCATGCCCAACCTGTATAAAAAAAAAAATCAATGTTTTTACCTATTTGTAATCCGCTCCATTTCGGTCACATTCCCCACACTGGTGTCACTTGCCATGTGATTTGACAGTTCCAAATCGCACGCTATTGCTGGCAATGGAACCGTTTAAATCGGTGTAACTCCAACTTTTTGGTGCCCCACCGATTTGGAAAAAAAGGTTGCTGCACTGCTTTTTGCGATTTCAGGTGTGACTTGTGTAGACATCTGTGCATGAAGTCGCACAGATGTCAGGAAAGTCACACCTGTAATCAGACTGACCTGCCTATTTTAAATCGTGCTACTTCAAGTGAAATTGCAGAGCGTTTATTAAGGGTACATTTAGACATGCGTCTAAATCCTCATTGCTTCTGATTTACGTTCAGATGGGGCTTCAGTGGCTGACAGGTGGTAAGGGGTCGATGCCTCCTCACCACCATTTTTTACGGAAAATGCACTGCAACCTCGTGCATAGCATGCAGTTGCAAGGCATTTGCAGTGCTTCCCCATTGACTTGAATGTTTAGCGTTCGGAAGGCTGCTCATTACAAGTCAGGTCAACTTTGCCGTGGGCGCAAAGCATCGTGGCCACAGCATGTAGACACCCCATCCACTGCCTATTGCAGCTTAACCACTTAAGGACCGCATATATACTGTGGCAGGGTGGCCCTATTGTGCGTAAATGACTTTTCGTGCACGAGACTGTGGGCACCCGCTGCACAGCCAGGGAGCCGATGTGCGGGTCCAGCGGCTGCAATGTCCGCTGGCCACCAGCGATCGCTCCTGCAATAATATCACTGGCCCCAAAAAAAGTTTCTGATCTGTATGTTGCAGTCTTGCTAAAAATTGCTGATCACCGCCATTTCTAATAAAAAAAAAAAAAAAAAAAATACAATTATGCTAAAAATGTCAAAAAAAAATAAATCTATCCCATATTTTGTAGACACTAACTTTTGCGCAAACCAATACATTTTCCCCTTTTGCTATTCTTTGGCTAAAAATATATATATATATATATATATATATATATATATATATATATATATATATATATATATATATATATATATATATATATATATATATATATAATGTGTGTGTGTGTGTGTGTGTGTATGTGTATATATATATATATATATATATATATATATATATATATATATATATATATATATATATATATATATATATATATATATATATATATATATATTCACACTAAAATAAAACATTCTATATATGTATTCTAGCAAAAAGTAAACTTAAGGGAGGTTGGTTGATGGGTGGCAGAAATGTTTGCTGCCCAGGTATAAATAAGGCTTCATTCACGTTTAAGCAGCTGCATGGACACAACCACTGTTCCTAACTTGACACCCATGTGGGTGCATGTCCCTAAATTCACACTGTCTGCATTTGGGGCCTACCATAAAAGATGTCAGGCCTGGGATTTAGCAGGAATTTTGTAAAAAAATGCTGTTTGTATCTGCTAGTAGTGATTTTAGTGTATTTTTAGTGAACCTATTTTAAACATTTGCGCAAATCTGACAAGGCCTTAAAAAAATCAGTAACACATTCTTCTTCTTTTTTTTTTTTTATGCTACTGGTGATGTGCTTTCAGAAAATATATGGTTTGGGAAGGGGGGTCTTTTACAAACTCTGAAAGCTGTCAGTGAAAAATGAAAATCTCCAGAGAAATATGGATATTTACGTTTTTGCGTATGTTTGTTTTGATTTTCACCATTTTGCAAAAAGGTGCAATTTTTACTAATATTTTATTAACTCCAATACAGGTTAAGCTTTTATATTTATCAGGATTTTGTAAATTGTGTGGTGTTTTTATCTGATAATAATGATTATATTTGTAGTGAAAATATTGTTTTGATAAAGATTTGCGCAAATATCGCGGGGCCTTAAAAATCAGTTCATGTGCTTTCAGAAAATATATGGTTTGGGGGTTATTTTACAAACTCCTGAAAGCTGTAAGGGAAAAATAAAAAAACATTGGAGAAATTGGTCCAGCCAACTGAGTATAAATGTGGAGCACAGGGCCTGGCAGCGAAGGATTAAAGGGGTTGTAAAGGAAATTTTTTCTTTCCTTAAATAGCTTCCTTTTACCTTTAGTGCAGTCCTCCTTCACTTACCTCATCCTTAATTTTTGGTTTTAAATGTACTTATTTCTTCTGAGAAATGCTCACTTCCTGTTCTTCTGTCTGTAACTCACCACTGTAATGCAAGGCTTTCTTCCTGGTGTGGAGAAAGCCTCTTGAGGGAGGAGGGGGCGAGCAGGCAAGTCAGGACACTCTCTACTTTGCAGATAAAGGAGCTGTGTCAGTGGGCGTCCTGACACTCCTGCTCGCCCCCTCCCCCCTCAAGAGGCTTTCTCCACACCAGGAAAAAGCCTCGCATTACGGTGGTGAGTTACAGACAGAAGAACAGGAAGTGAGGATTTCTCAGAAGAAATAAGGACATTTAAAAGCAAAATTGAAGAATGAAGTAAGTGAAGGAGGACTGCACTAAGGTAAAGGAAGCTATTTAGGGGAAAAAAAATCCTTTACAACCATTTTAAGCTGGTATACATGTAATATTATGGAGTATATGGTTATATTTTATATAAAAGATATTGACAGACTTTTTTTTTTTCCCTACTTGTAGGTGCTGATGTATGGACAGCCTTACCGCATTACTCTGGAGCTCCATCTCCCAGAGTCCACTGTTAATCAGGATCTTGGGATGTTCATGATCTCTATATCATGTTACACTCGAGGGGGGAAACAGATTGCCTACAATGCTCGATCAGTGAGTCACTGTCAATTGCTTTCTTTCCATAAGCACATTTTATAAATGGTTTTTATTTCAACTACTGTATGTCGTAGTGGTAAAGTCACAGATATAGGCACAGTGAGCTGACGTGCCTTAGGTAAACTATGGGAGAAGGGATTGTGTTGTCATACTGCAGATGACTGGTGTTCTACTGGCTGTACCAAATGTTCCTCCTGTGACCCTGAAGCAATGGACCTGTAAAACAATAAGTGTCAAAGCAGATATTGGGACTATTGTACGTTGCAGTGACTTTGCATACGTTGCCTGTAGGAAAAAATATGGCCTGCTGTTGCTCTGCTGAGATTCCAATTGGTTAAGAGTAGCTAGGGTGTCATAAGTTGGATTAAATGCCAATGTGTAACTCCTGCTTTTACCTGAGTTGGCCACAGCAATTACAAAAAAAGTTATTTTAAAGCTGAATTCCAGGATAAGCAAATGTTGTCTAAATGCATTAGTCATATATGTATTCTTAAATCTTGGTGTCCTTTGTGAATTTCTTCTAGATCTGTGCTGAAATACAATGTGAAATGTTACCTTTGTACAGCTTCCTGTAATGGTCACTGCTGCTCTGTCCCCTTGCAAGGTTACTGGTCTTGTGTCTGCCATGCCATCTGGGTACCACAAAAAACTGTATGAGAAGACGCAGGGCAGCCATGTTGTACAGAATTCATAAGACAGGCATGCCATTTTGTAGAATAGGAGACCCTTCGGGCTTTCACATTGAAGACTACAGGGCATGATTTTTCATGTGGTATAGCAGCGCTATTTTTAGCGCTGTACCGCATGAAAAACGCCCAATGTGAAAGGGGCCTTAGCACATTGGCTCGGGTGCCGACATCGCTGGATCCCTGGACAGATAAGTCCCTGGAGCTCCTCCTTTAAATATTTTCATTCTTAAACCACTCTTGTTTTCTGTTGCATTAATGTCCCTTTTCCTTTTTGTAATACACTTTTTATGTTAATATTTTCTTTTTGCAAGGTTTTACTTTTTTCCATTTAACAATAATTTGAAAAATATTTGTCCTTAATGCACCAAGCCAGAACTTAAAGAATGCCTGTCTCTTTGAAGAGAGCTGCTAGATTGCAAATCTGAATATTCTTGTCTGCTGCGACAGTGGGTATTAGACATCTGTCATAACTGTTATCATTAATATTGTTTACATTAATATTTATGATATATAACTGGTGTAAGCGCTTTGACGGGTATAAAGGGTTAACCAAACCGAGGGATGATCGCTCTCTCTGCTGGCACTTAAATTGTGGTCTCATGAGCTGGAAAATCTTTGTGCAGGAGGAGGCTGAGAGTGTCATTGTTGTGCATCAGTGACAGCGCAGTGTGAGTTTGACCAACCGTTTGTCACGCGTTGGTGAAGATGGTCGGGTCTGACACTGCGTCCATCACAGGTGGTCTGCTGGATTCCTCCCACAGCTTCGCTCTGCACAGACTATGTGCAGCACAGTGATGTCACCTCCCAGAGTAATAGTGGGTTTACAAAGGCAATTGGTGCACACAAAGTGGCTGTATTTCCGTTGTGACTTTTGAAGAACGCAAATGAATGTTTTTGTGCCTAGATTTCAGCTTTAGCTCAAGTGAAAGTCTTTTCACGTGGCTTGTGCTGAGCCTGGTATATAGTAATCATACTGTGTTCCTTTGCAGGCAATGTTGTACTACAAATCTCCTCTCCTGAGGACACTAGAGACTCTGACCACATTTCCATTATTGCTGTCCGGTATGTCGGAACAGAAGCAATCTGTTGAAGTGGAGCTGTACTCTGAGTATCGGGAGGATTCGGTTAGTGTTTTCTGTGAACATCAGTCATTGTTTTTCCTCTTCACTGACTACCTTCTTTGTCATCCCTTTTTTTACAGTTTGTTTTAAACATCTAATTTATTACAATAGATATGTGCCCCCCCCCCCCCACACACACACTCACACTATTTTTATAAACGGTGACCGTAACATTGGTGGGACATTTACAAAGACAGACGATTTGAGAATTTTTCTAGAACTTGAATTTATTTCATTTTTTTTTTTTTTTTGTGAATCCTTTCTCTAGGCCTAAGTAGCACTGCAACAAACGTGCTCTACCTCTTACCTTTCATCTAATGGAATGTTGGTGCTGCAGCTGTCCGCCCACAAATAGTCCTCAAAAGTAGAATGCTGGCACACAGCTCAAGATCTGTATTCAAAGTTTGATTTTAAAAGACAAATGCTTACAATACGACAATGACTCTAATGAGTTTTGACTTTTACTCATAGCTATGATACCCTCTTCCAGCCATGATAAACTGCTTTAAAATGCTGAGTCGGATAGCCACCCACCACTATACCAGTCTGGTGTGTCTGGGTATATTCCAGTGGTGAGCTTAGAAAGACCTCCTCTTAGGAAACAGAACTTGTCTGTTTTTGACTGGTTCTGTGCCGAAAGATTGAGTACATTCCTTTATGCATATACAGGGCTTGTTTTGAAATCTGTCAATTTCATTCCTAGAATCTGGGGCGCATGGAGAGGGACAAATCTCTCCCTAATGGGGACACCGACAACAATAAAAACCCAACTAAGGTTCTAACCATTCCAACTAAAGTTCTTATTAGTTGCCAAGTGGAGGCGCTGTGCTACTATCCCGATCAGTGTGGAGCTTGGGGTGGTGGCTATGCAAATCCACTGGTGTAATGGTAACCTAGAAGGTTAGTACCAGCAGGAACTGAAACCAGGGTGCCCGGGAGTATGTCAGAAGGCTACTACTGGTAGGGATAGGGCTGCACTGGTCTGGCTGAAGGCTCTGTCCCTGAAAGAAGCCTGTGTTGTATGTGCCCCTGGAGTGGCAGTCCAGGGGTACCATAATCTCACTGTGAGTTTGAGTTCTAGCACCTAGGTCATTGCACCATTGCACTTTTTTCACGCCTGCCTCTTGGGCTGGGTCTATCCACTTCCCCTTTCTGGATAATGGCCTTTTGGCTTGGTTCGCCCTCTCTCATGGGGTCTCTTTGGGGGAGCCCCACCTAGTACTTGGGTGGGTCTGTTTTGGTAGACCTCCGGCGAACAGGGTCCGCCTGGTTTCGGCCAGATGGACCATGTGAAGTATCCCAGTCACCGTCTGGAGCCTAACGCCCCAGGGGATCAGGGCTGGGGTCCTTTCTCTTCGGAGGAGGACTATGTGTACACCCTGTGCACGTTTTGTTTCACTTTTTTGGTGTGCACTTTTTTTTTTGCATCGGGTGGCGTTCGAGTGTGTTCACACACCATGGGGTTTAAATTTAGAAAAACAAAAACAGAATATATAAAGATACACTTTAAATATTGTTAATGCTGAAATTTCCCCACCTGTTGGCAGTTATCTTGTTTGCAGTACACCGTTATCACATTAGCATTGCATTGAATTAAGTCAGCAAACAGTTATTAGCAGAGCAAATTACTTTCCTGTGTAGCTCTAGTCTAAATGCTCATAAGAACATACTGTACTCGGTAACTGTCTGTGTAAATAACCCCCTCACCAACTACCATGTTATTTGTTTAATGCTCTTTGCTTCCTCCCTTTTACTCTGACTTTCTTCTGCAGTATGTCCCGACCACAGGGGCAGTGATACAAATACAGAGTGTCCGCTTACAGATATACAGTGCAGAGCTCCGCGTCCATGCACACTTTACTGGACTCAGGTGAGCCTTAGTATAGATCAGCAAGCTGGCTATATTCCAGATGTTGTTCAAAAGGTTAGTCCTCCTAGAAGTGATATATTGGAACCTGGGGGAATAAGTCCACCTAGCTTCTTATCTTTTTTTAAAAAATCAGTAAAGATATCTCACTTCCATAGCTCCTGACTATTCACAGCCAACTCAAAATGTGGAGAGTTCCTAATCCCCCTGTGAATCTGACTGGCTTTCAATACGGTTCACACATGTGTCGGGGGTGCGCTTTTAAAAAGGGTGCTGTGCAATTCTGGGTCCGGTTCAGGTGCGTTTTTATAAAAAATAAATAAAAATATGCACCTGAACCTGTGAACAGAACCGCACCGGACTGCTGAACTGAAAACATGGCTGTGTATGTGTGAACCAGCCTAATTTTTTTTTGCCGCAAATTCAGGGAATGCCTGTGTAAACTTGAGGTCTATGGATCTCAACTTGCATCAAAGTCGGACCAAAGTAGTACAGGGAGGTACTTTGAATGGTACTCATTGGAAATCAACTTGTCATGCCACTTTGCAGTTCCAAGTCGCACAAGTGTGAAAGGGGCCTTAAAGGAGCTGCACTTTTTTTTTTCTCTCTCATGAGATACTGTGTGTGTGTGTGTGTGTGTGTGTGTGTGTGTGTGTGTGCGTGTGTGTGGTTTTTTTTGGTCATTTTATTTTTTTAATTTGTGCAAGGGACAGTACTTGCTTGAATGAAAAGTACTGGTTTCCTAAAATCTTCAGTCCCCTGCCCCCTCCATCATCTGGTGCTGTGGGGGTGGATATAATCGACTGCACTTGTCACAGGCACTCCTCAAAAGTGCCAGTTAGGTCTGCCCTTTCTTGCCCCCCTTCTTCAGTCTTAGAAGCCATACTATCGGTTCCCGCAATAAAAAGCACTCTATGAATGGAGAAAGCGGACCTTTCATTAATCCGTCTGTCTTCCAATCATAGAGCGCTTCTTATTGTGTTAACCAATAGTACAGGCTCTATGAATGGAGCACGAATAGGGTGGCTGCTCATAAAAACTTATTTAACCCTGCAGCATCAGAAGATCACAACTGGGGGGGTATAAAGGTGGCAGGGGACTGAAGATTTCAAAGAGCACAGCACCCCCCTAGCACTAGCTGAAAAAAGTGCAGCACCTTTTCCGGAGAAAGTGAAGAGTTTCCTCATGGTTCGTTTGGGCCTTGCTAATCTGTGAGGCCTCTGGATGTGCGATATAAACTGTAGCTGAGGCTACATACAGCATAACAGCACCCGGTTTCCAGGTTTGAGACAAGAGCCTTCTGTCTAATACTCGGAACACAGAGTCTGAACGGCCCTCAGCCCTTCAGAGAATTAATGAATGAATCCAAAGCTCTCTGGCTAGAGTCAGAGAGATGGGCTGATGTCACAACCTCTGATCCAGCCAATCGGAGAAAGCTTTGTATTCATTGCTAGAATACATAGCTTTCTTTGAATGACTGAGCGCCGATCTGATGACTAAGCAGTAGCCAATAGCGTGAAACGCGTCAGCTGCATCCCTCCTATTTTTGCTGTGATTTGTGGTGTTTACTGGTCTTTTTTACCAATAAAAGCAACCAAAAGGTTTTTCTGGAGTGTGGCTATCCATACATTCTTTCAAAATTTTCCTTGTGCATTGCCGGCACCTAGGCTTTTCTGAGAGGACACGGATTGTTTTAACAGCAGTAACTCTATCTTTCTATGAGACAGGAAGTCTGGACTTGAATCTGGAACACAGTGCTGTATGTAGCCTCAGCTACATACAGTTTATACTGCACATCCAGCGGATTTGCATGTTGCTGAAGGGCATAGTTTGTTTTGGGCCAGCATGGCCCACCAAACTATGTAAAGTGTATCAGAAGCTGGAGTTCAGGTTTTAAATAAATATAAAAAAGGAGCCCAGAGCATAGTGTCAGGTATAGATTCAATGTGTATCAAGCATTACAGGACCAGTCCAGAAAAACTTGTATTTACATATTTTTTTTTTTTTTAAAAGATACCAAAGATTTAGAACCAACGTTTAATAAAAATATTATTATTAAACGTTGTTTCTAAATCTTTGGTATGTTAAAAAAAATGTAAATGCAAGTTTTTCTGGACTGGTCCTGTAATGCTTGATACACATTGAATCTATACCTGACACTATGCTCTGGGCTCCATTTTTTTTATTTTTTTTCCAGGGATGTGGTCAAAGTGTACAATTGCTCTATGGTGCCATCACACAGACATGATTACCTGAAAATTATTCTGTTTCAACATATAAAATCTCTTGATATAAAATAAAAAAAATGCTTTGAGACCTTTTAAAGTCCCCTTTGTCCTTCTTTTTTTTTTTTTTTGCTTTGTTTTGTGTGTAAAAAAACCAAACAAAAACAATGATTTATTCCTGCATGGATACATTTCTTATTTACAGTAATGTCAGTAACTAGCATAAAATGACAAAAAAAGTTACATGATTATACTATAGTGTTTGCTTGCATAGTTCTATATTGAGAAAAATGCTACTTTAGCCCTGGTTCACACTGGGTACGATTTGGAACGATTTGAGATGCGATTTGACATGTCAAATTGCATCTCAAATCGGCGGCAATTGTCGGCAATGGCACTGTCCTAATCAGTGCGACGCCGCATCTGCGATTTCAAAAAGTAGTTCCTGTACTACTTTTTGCGATTTCGGGCCGCGATTTACATTAAATTGCGGCCAAAATCGCAGCCGCAAAATCGTGCATTTTACCGCGATTTTGAATTAGCAGCAGTGTGAACCTAGGCTCAACCAAAGAAAATTGTAAAATGATGGATTTTGAAGGTGTATTTTCAGGCTTGTCGAATAAATTAGATCAACGGGGACTAATATGCAAAGTATTTTGTCCCAACCAACAGATTTCAGTTTGCAGAAATCAGATCAATGAAAGCTAGATCTGGGTTACGGCAGGTTTTCAGGCAATTACTGCAATGTTTTCCAAACCTGCCTCACCAACAGATCTGTTTTTTGTTACACTCTACATTTATAGCTATAATATATTGATGAGAGACAAATTACACTTTCGGTTCATGTTGTTGCCTTCAGAACATGGACTGTTTGTGGGACATGAGAATAGGTTTGGGAAACACTGCCTTGCACCAAAAACATGTTTATGTACTTTTTTATGTGCATGTTCTGTCTGCTAGTCAAATGCAATCTATTATGCTTTTATGTCTTTGACTTGTTCATCATAACTGTACAGCGTTTTTTTGTTTTTGCATACTTGCATTTATTACTATTCTTTATTCATTTAATGTATTATCACTGTGAAACTCTGCTCATCATAGAGCACAGCTTAGTAGTGTTACTGTCCAGTTTAGAGATGTGCATGTATGAAGCTTCCGTACTAAAAACAGCAGTGTAGACATTGACCTATTTTGTTTGGTGCCAATTTCTGAAAGAGTCCAAGAGACTTTTAATTGTTTACAAAATGCATCTCTCATATATGGTGTATACCTGTCTGCTCAAAATTATCAAAAGGTTAAATAATTAAAATTATTCCACATTTTGATTCCTACATTTTAAGGATACTTCAAGTTAACAATTTTTTTTTTTTTATATTCAACATATTGTGACATTCAGTATTTTGTTACAGGTACCTGTTGTATAATTTCCCGGTCATGTCTGCTGTAATTGGCATTTCCAGCAACTTCATCTTTATGAGCATCTTGGTTTTGCTCAGCTATCTCCAGTGGGGTTTTCGGAGATCTCATGTGAGGGTGAGTGGTGGTACTGGGCTGGTAAAAGGAGATGTGTATTCAGTGTTCCTCAGGATACATACAGAGTAATCGCAGCTGTCAAATCTGAGAATGGGTACAAATCATGTGGCCTCAATCTTGTGGTACTAAATACTGATCTCATCGCAAACTTTTCTGGGCTTGTTTAGCTGTGCGGAGCATTTAGAACCCCAGACATACTTTTGTTCAGAGGTCAGTGTGCAGTGAACATGCTGCACCATGACTGTAAGGAAATGTTTTTTTAAAGGCCTGTGTCGGCAGTGATGTAGCTTGTGCATTCCCTTGGTTTTGAAATCGGACTCTTCTGAGATCATTAAAGCGGAGGTCCACACAAAAAGTGAACCTCCGCTTTTTGGGACTTTGCCCGCATCCACCCCCCGCCCCCACCCGGCGTCACATTTGGCACCTTTCAGGGGGGAGGGAGGTACAGATACCTGTATTATTTGCACCCACTTCCAGGAATAGACTTCTGTGGGAGTCACGCCCCTTCCCGCCCCCCGCTGTCTTCTGGGAGAAACACTGGTCCCAGGAGACAGCGGGACAAGTGAGGACGCACCGCTTTTCCGTTCGTATTTCGCACCATTAGTGGGCTGCAGCAACAGCCGATTTTCGTGCGGCCATCGAATTTGAGTAATCAGACTTGTTGGAAATTTTTTGGCAAACGATTTTCTAATCAATGATGGGAGAATCATGCGAGAAATGTAACTTGAAAAAGAAATATGCAAGGAAAAAAATTCCCCGAAATAAAGTTTTCCAGCCACAAATTATTTTCTGTAGCAACATGAGGTGAAGCTGAAGGCTTGGTTGGTTGAATTCCGAAATCGATGGTGGCGCCATTGGGTCACAACGCACACATTTTCTGATTTTCAAAAGAAAATTATTTCACTGCGTTTTTGGTTGGTCGACAAATTCCATTGGATTTTAGGCCATCGGAATTTCCGATAATGTGTACAGGGCATAAATTTCCTTACAGGTGCATTCAACATCCTTCTAAGCAGAGTCCAACTGCTTCAAGCTGTTTTTGCACTCCCGTTGACTTGAAAGGTGGAAAAGCAGTTCTAAAGAAATAAAAAGCCCATTTGTACAGGTTGTTATGCTTGATCAGTGGAATCCTTTTTATAATTTTATAATAAACTTCATCCAGATTGGCTCTATATGCATCTTCAGACATCAGATCGTTCTGTTTATACACGGAGCATTATAATCCCTGTCAAATATTGACCCCGCCCACTGCCACAGTAAGCTCCTTCCATAAAGGTCATGATGTCATTCACTTTGGCTTTTATTCCACTGATAGAGCCTAGATTTTCTTTAATTAGGCCATTCGGAGGGGCGGTCAGTCTACATTGGTCGCTGTCTGCGTACATCATTGTGTATTCATATCACAGTGTGATCTGTTCATCAGTCTCTGTCTAGCAATGTCTGCCAGTCTGTGTGTATTATAGGGTAACATACCTCTCTGCACAGAATTATGGATGTTTGAATAACCTTGGGGTTCTTTAAACTTCATATATTCTCTAGGCTTTTAGTCTTTTGTTCACTTATGAGAATTTTTCTTGGCTGAATCTTAATATCCATTATCATTTGTATCATCGGGTACATTATCCCATACAAAAGCAGCTACATAGGTAATTAGGGGCTTGCATTGGATTTTTGCAGCAAGAATCCAAAGGATTTTTATAGCTAGGATCATAAGTGTATGCAAACAACTGCAGTCAGGTAGCATGTACAAAGCAATGGCAGGCTGACAGGAGCCACAGCTATTTGTATGTATCCACACATCCGGGGGTCATCTGCAGTTGGGGTATGTCTGACCCTGGATGCAACCTGTCTGTTTCCAGTGTCAGACAACTGTCCCTAAAAACAAGTAACTGCTGGATGTGTGAATCCATGCAAACAGCTGATACTTCTTTCAGCTTGTCATTGCCTTTGCACAGGCTTCCCAGCTGCGTCTCTTCGCATACGCAAGAATATGCTATATGTCTCTAAATGCACATGTAAATGTAACCTTGGGCTTCATTCACACTGGCACTCCTGAGTTTTTAGCTTTTCTAAACAACAAAAGTTATTTGGGAAGTATAAACAACCAGACCTTTGTCCCTAAATGGAAAGTGCCATATGTGTGAAACATCCAGCTGTAGCCTGCCATAGACTTTGACAGACTGGCCGCAGTGGGGCCAAATGCTGTACCTGTTTCTCCTGGTCGCTCTGTTTAGACTCCTTTTTAGCCACATTTACATGTGTTTAGCTGCATTTAGAGTTTCTACTCAGATCCCAGGCGTATTCTGTTGTCTATAAATGCAGCTAAACTAACCACCTAAATGCACAGTGTGAATGGCACCAATAAAAAAATCATTGCATGCCTTTAGAAATGTCTTCTGAATGCATATAAACACAGGATTGACAGTGCCGGTGTCAATGAGGCTTTAGGGGTATGTATGTTAATATTGTCACACAGGATTCTTAAGACTTTCACCCAGGAATCCATACTTTTTTTTCCCCTATTGAATCCAATCAGAAAATGTATGAAGTTTGGGCAAAAGTGTGAAGTTATAAATATATGCCTTAGAAACTGACATCTTATTGGTGCTTTAACTTTTTCTACAGGCTGACCCAGGGCTAAGCGGCACTGAAACTGGTACAACAGAGATTCAAGGACAAAGATCCATTGAGACAGGTAAGGTATTTAGGTATGCTGGAGCTGCATTGTCCTGTTACAGAAATCAGTGGTATGCATTGCATTGGTTTAAAATGCCATAAATATTTAAAAAAATAAATATCAAACTGTTAAATCTTTACCATGTGAAGATATGTTCCTTAATACAGATGTATAAAATATTCTTGGCAATGTGCATGTGACTTCATTGTTTTTGGCTTCAGCAGTTTCCTGAAGTCAGCTATAGTTGTGTTAGAATAGTAAAAGGCATTTAAAAAGGCATAAGCTAATACTCCCTCACTGTACAGGTCTCCTATAGAATTCAATGGTGAGTTATGTGATTCATCATCTAAAAACACCAAGCTTAAACTGGGAAGGGTGGATGTAAAATGTGCCACGTATTAAATGGTCGAATGGTATAGAGTACATGTTTAGCCATTGGCAGCACATATAACACATTTACAGTGGCATAAGTTCAGTGGTTCCAATCATTCCCTTTTTACCAGTTAAAGACCTTGGGTATATGAGACCTATTTAATAAGAAATTCTTCCAGGATCCTTGTCTCTAGCTCATGCACCCAGGGCTTTCTTTCTGCATGGGGCTTGCTCTGCCAGTGTAAAACAAGGTTATTGTCAATGAAGATTTGGGCAAATCACCGAATTTAAAATAAAAATGACTTATTTTTAAGAGAGAATATTTGCAAGACATTACAGCCAAAAGGTGGTCTTGCTTGTACAACTTTGGTATTCTAAGTAATGGAAAAATGATTGCCGAATCAAAAGGCCTTTACCGGAAATGCATTAATTGCTCTGGTACGTGAAGGGGGGTACACAGGGGCAGGAGCATACATGGCTTGATATGAGGCTCAATTTCTGGCAGTGTAATATGTGATATAGTCCCTAGGTGGCAGGATCATACTCTTTAAGCTTCACCAGTTTTAGTACACTCTTTGCTTCTTTTAGTTTATTTAAAGACATTTTTTATGTTTTGGATAATATAGACGCTTTGCCAAGTGTTTATTGCTCTGTGCCTCTGCTGTTCTTTTAAGAATCATCCCTCCTCCTTCTTTTTTTTTTTTCTTTAAATGTACAAAATAAAAAAAATGACAAAGCCAGGTTAAGTAGATTATTCCAATAAGCAATTGTATACAACCATGCAGCTCATGTACATACAGTCAAATGTGATACAGCATTGGTGTTCTAATCATCTTAACAGAGACCATCCAGTTACAAGGGGACTTCATCCATCCTATTTGTCTTGGTGACCACTGTCATCAAGATAGCAACTAAAGTGAAATCTTAACATTCTGAATTATTATTATTATTATTAGAGGGATAATTATCCAATAGGGAGACATCTCTTCTCTGATGACTCTCTAAAATTGGGATTTTCACTTTCAAGCGATTTCCTCCAATTTCCTTTTTGTGTCTCCAAAACAGGAAGTGAAAGGAAATCTTAACCAGCTGGACATGCAGCAAAATATATTTTGACTTGAGATTTAATCCTTTCCTACTCGATGAAGGGAAAAAAAAGTTTTATTTTTAGGTTTAGCACTTTTTATGCAACATTTCAGGCCAAACAAAGGCTTTTCTTGAATGACAGGCGGCTGTTATTATTTTTTATTATTACCAGTTAATAGCTATACAACACATTATCTCAGTTTCTGCAGCTGCAAAGGTTACTAAGATAAAAAAAGATCTAAACTCCTAAACCAGATGGCTAGAGTAATTTGTAAGTGCCTGCCTTGCTTTATGGTGTAGGAAAGTGGAAAAAACAGTGTAAAAATATAAAGTGACAAGTGATGGCGCCAAGAATTTGGGAATAAAAAATTCAATTAAAAACATATGAGTGAAGCTTTCCCTTTTTAAGAGTGGATAAGACCACTTCAATTTGTGAATACAGTAAAACCTTGGTTTGAGAGCAACTTGGTTTGAGAGCAACTTGGTTTGAGAGTGTTTTGCAAGACAAGTAATTTTTAATTTTCTTTATCGTACATCACGGGACACAGAGCGGCATTCATTACTATATGGGTTATATGGAGTACCTTCAGGTGTAGACACTGGCAATCTCAAACAGGAAATGCCCCTCCCTATATAACCCCCTCCCATAGGAGGAGTACCTCAGTTTTTACGCCAGTGTCTTAGGTGTTAGTCATGGTTTAGCTTGCCTCCGCATCCTTGGGATTAGGTGAGCTACCGGTTCTGTCCAAAAAAGCCTCAGCGCTAAAGTGGTCAGTAACCGGACCCCAAACCCTTGGGGTATAGCCCATAATGCTTTTCTTTTTAGAGAGCTGGACCCTGGGCCCAGAACTTAGAAACCTTTGGGTGCCTAATGTTTTCTGTTGCCAGGGTGCTATATGGGCCCAGGACAGTGGATCCTTCATAGGAACCCAGGGCCTGAAGGTCTAGACATCCCCACGGAGATGGGGGAAGATTGGGCCTCTTGCTTGGCAAAGTCCTGCGGCATGGAGCAGGTAAGTGAGGGGAAAACTTGCGGAACTTGGTTCTTAGCAGGTTTTTTTCTGGGGGGTCACAGGGGACATGCCTAAAGTTATGCACTGCATCTGGCAAACTAGTCACATATCATAAAGATAGGATGGCTCTCTATGTATTATTCCCCATAGGAAAAAGGAGAAATTCCCCCAGGATGGGGCTTTAACGGCAACAAAAAAATAAATAAATGAAGAGAATATAGGGTATTCTAAAATTTATTACATGAGAAAATTCCAAAAGAAAATGAAAAAATACAGTAGTTTAAAAACAAGGTTCATCAGTGGGTGGTTTAGTATATTCGCAGGGATGGGTTCAGGCCCTACGCGTTTCGGGGTTCCGTCCCTTCTTCAGGGGCCAGAGTCCGTGCGAGTTATTATACTGTATATAATAGAGATTATGATAAAGTAGATTACAAAATTGTGTACATATACAAGAAAAGAAAAAGCAAAAGATTTAAAATCTGCACAATATATACAAAACACGTACCAATCACCACATATATGGGTCGTGAGGACCGGAGAGCATCAAGGTACCGAATCCCTAAGGTGTATAGGGAAAAGCTCACTCTTACTCCAATTACTCTTGATATACATAAAATACATAAATCTTTTTTTTGTTGCAGGAGTCACGTGTGTAATTTTCACACCCCCTCCTGCTCGCCCAGGGTTTGCCCTCTAGGAGTCCTGGGACCTCTTTTGTGTCCCTATCAGCTTTTCCCTATACACCTTAGGGATTCGGTACCTTGATGCTCTCCGGTCCTCACGACCCATATATGTGGTGATTGGTACGTGTTTTGTATATATTGTGCAGATTTTAAATCTTTTGCTTTTTCTTTTCTTGTATATGTACACAATTTTGTAATCTACTTTATCATAATCTCTATTATATACAGTATAATAACTCGCACGGACTCTGGCCCCTGAAGAAGGGACGGAACCCCGAAACGCGTAGGGCCTGAACCCATCCCTGCGAATATACTAAACCACCCACTGATGAACCTTGTTTTTAAACTACTGTATTTTTTCATTTTCTTTTGGAATTTTCTCATGTAATAAATTTTAGAATACCCTATATTCTCTTCATTTATTTATTTTTTTGTTGCCGTTAAAGCCCCATCCTGGGGGAATTTCTCCTTTTTCCTACTTAAACCAGGGGTGTTGGCAACTTTTTTAGGTCTTCCAGACAAAATACTCTCCCCTCAATTTCTATGTCTAGGGTAGCAAATACCCACGAATTCGGATTTACCTCCTTTTCGTCCCCCTGTAGTATTTTAGGTTGACCTAACTATATCTCTTTTGATCAATTTATATAAAGATTTACCTATTTTCGTTTTCATTATCTTTTTGTGTTAGTGTTGAAAAGTACTGTACTGATTATCTGCACACTTATTTCTTCTCCGTGTCCTTCACCATGTTTCAAGGAAAGGAGTGGGACGATCTGATGCAGGGCTACTCTGCCAACCATCACAAGGGTGAGGCCGTTCAGTCTGAAATGTCCTCTCTTTGTGGCCAATTGGGCCGGTTGGTAGAGAAAAAAGCGGCCCTGTTCTGGCACGTCGAAAGCTTTGAAAAATATTTACGTGATAACATTAACCCCTACGGCCTCAGAATCCAAATTTTTCCTACACTTGACAATGTCAATCCTGAGTTTCGTGCCAAGTGGGAGGAAAATTTACAAAATTGCACCGCTAATATGATGAAGCTTCTTATTGAGGAATATAAAACCAGATCCAGACAAATTGAAAAAGATATTGACGAGGTTTATATAAAACTAAAACCTTTCTTGGCACTTCCTACTTTTAAAGATCATGAGACAAAGATAAAAAGTCGCCTTGATCAAGTAATCACTGATAACCTGTATAATAAAGAGAAAAAATTCTGGAGGGATAAAAGATCCTTCCAAGAAGGGAATGCCTATAGATGGCAATCCTCATACCCTATTCAGCAAAACTTCAATAAAGGAATGAACAGGCCTAATACCAAGAAAGGGCCAAAACCTCAGCCCAATATCCCGCCCACAACTGTACCTCAAAATTCGTCCAGGAATAGGAACTTAAAACCCAAAAGACCCCTGTCGGGTGAAGATATAACCGCTCCTTACAAACGTACGGTGCAACATACCATGCCCCACACCATTGGTGGTGGTGCAGCTATGTCAGACGAACAGGGCAGTCTCCCCGTACGTCATACTGAACTTTATCCTTGCTTCACAAATCCCTTACATTTAAATACACAGTCCACCTATGAGGGATTGCGGTCCACTATCCAAGAAACCAGTGACACTGGGTTTTTTCCTCAGGTTCCACACGCAGCACTGAACACCTAGATCTTCCTGGGGGGGTCGATGATGACACTTGCCTTCCAGGCGGGGACATCATCAACCTCTCCAGTTACGAATTATCTCTGGATGAGAGAATGGTACTGGCTAAGGGCCTTACCTTCTGTCCAGAATCTCAACTAGATACGTTTGAAATTACCAAAGACTTACATCTTTTCGCTCGCAAACTCCTACTAAAAAGTTTATACTCCAAACGCAGATGTGAAACCTCAACGTCTGTGAACCAACAGCATCAGGCAGACCTAGATTTACTTCTATCTCTGGCAGATGACGTGGACCCCATTGATCTCATCGACACACTTGACTTTGAAGCATTTCCACTGGAAGAAATACTCTCAGACACCTCGGAGAGGGCAATTTGTCCTCTCAAAAATAAGTCTGATAAATTTCCCCCACTGTCTACTAATCCTAATTTAGCTGCATTTGTCGCTCTGACCTCTGCCGAAATTAAAAAAATCCAAAGACCAAGAAATTATGGTAACCTTACTCGTCAACACAACGAAGCCCTCAACAGACTCAAAAACTGTCACTCGCTAACTATAAAACCAGCTGACAAAGGTGGAAATATTGTTATCCTTGACAACGATCAGTATAAGGTTATGTGTCAAAAAATCTTGTCTAATACAGAGTGGTATAGGTCAATATCCTTACCAAGTATTTCTAAATTTGAAATACAATTTTATGCGCTTGTTGATGGAGCTTTCGCCCAAGGTGCGATTAATCAGGATACCTGGGAATATCTTCGGACTAAATATCCTAGAATACCAACTTTTTATTGTCTACCTAAGATCCACAAAAGTCTTACTAACCCACCAGGACGACCAATTGTATCGGGCAATGGCGCTCTCACTGAAAACCTCAGCATTTTTATTGATACACATTTACGGCCTTTTGTAATCAAACTTCCATCCTATATCAAGGACACCATTCACCTATTACGAAAAATCGACTCTTTACATATATCAATGAACACACTACTGGTAGCCATTGATGTCGAAGCTCTGTATAGCTCCATCCCCCACACCCTTGGGGTGGCAGCAATCAGACATGTAATCTCTCCAGTTTTCCAACGAGATCGAAAGCTGGGTGAATTTCTTGTCATGGCACTAGAATTCGTTCTCGAACATGGTGTCTTTTCATTTGATGGCTCCTATTTCCTCCAGGTGCAGGGGGTTGCGATGGGGACCTCGTGTGCCCCATCGTATGCCAACCTGTACCTGGGGGAGTGGGAGCACTCCTTTCTTTCCAGTGGGAGTGCTAGGCCATGGATTCATCATGTATCTGCCTGGTTTAGATACATTGATGATATCCTTATGCTGTGGGAGGGGTCCACTGCCGAACTTGATTTGTTCATGACTATTATGAACTCCAATGAGTTTAACTTGAAGTTCACCGTTTCCAGCAGTAATTCTGAAATCGCATTCTTGGATATTCTCTTATCTAAAAACTCTGAGGGCAGTCTGTCCACGGGCTTATACAGAAAACCTACTGCGGGCAACACTGTGTTGCATGCCACTAGTGCGCACCCAGCAGCACTTATCAAGTCCATCCCCTACAGTCAATACTTGCGCCTCAAGCGCAACTGCTCCAACCAGGAAGTCTTCCTATCCGAAGCTTCCGCCTTGAGAGATAGACTTTTACAAAGAGGATACTCTAAGAAATCCTTAAAAAAATCATTCAAGCGTGCAGACGGACAGATCAGAAAAAACCTGCTATTTAAGCAGAATGAACAACAGGAGACCACCAATGACACCCTCAGAATCATTACTAAATACCATGGCCAGCACCAACAAGTTAGATCCATCATTCAAAAATTCTGGCACCTCTTATATGTTGACCCGAGTTTGAGTCCATTCGTTCCAGCTGAACCAGCCATTACCTATAGACGGGCACCCTCCCTTAGGGACCAGTTGGTCTCCAGCGAATTCAGGGGTACCTTTCGCAAGGACCCCTGTAAACGCTGTGGGACCTTTACCTGTGGGGGATGTTCTATTTGTCAATACATGAACACCAAAGGCAATGTCCTCCTACCCAATGGTCGTCCGTATCGGCCTCGACACTTCGCTAACTGCAAAACCGCAGGTGTGGTATACCTACTTACCTGCAGTTGTGACAGATTTTACGTAGGTAAAACAAAATTATCATTTCATATACGCGCTTTAAGACACATACACTCTATGAGGACAGCTAATCCAGATTTGCCACTAGGCAGGCATGTACTGCTCCAGCATGGAGGCAAATTTTCGGGACTTAATTTTCTTATCCTGGACAGGATCCACCCAAACAACAGGGGGGGTGACTGGAATAAAATACTCCTTCAACACGAAACCCGATGGATTGCCAACTTATGTGCAAACAGCCCCCCAGGTTTGAACGATCAGATTAGCTTCAGACCGTTCTTGGAGGGATTTGCATCTGGAGGCTGTGAAAAAGACTGAGGTCCCTTGTTACCATTTCTCTACATCACTAAGGGTACCCGTTAACTAGGTCCACACTTATGATATGGCTGTTTAAAATATGTTCTAGGATGCTCTCTGTTATTTCATTGCTAATTGTTCTTCATTATGTACTTCCTTTTGGACCCCATTGCTGCTTGTACTTTTTGGGTATTGTTCCTGTTTGTATTTTCATTGTGATCAGTTCCCCCCGTATGTCATCTCCCTTCCCTTCACCTCGGGCCCTGAGGGTCGTGTGTGCATCATTGGTGCCGATACTATTTCCCCCTGCCCTCTTTTTTTTCCCTCCCCCCCCTTTTTTTCTAGGAAGGGGGGAGGGAGGAGGGGGGTTTGTGTGGGGGGGTGCTGCTGTTCTCCTAGGGCCTGGCGCACGTATGCCTACCTCCTGGCTTTCTTCCCCGGGGGGATTGGCATACATAGACCCTGGTCCATCCCGCATTGTGGCTTGTGACCTTAGGGTCTTTTTGAGCGTCAGCAGGGAATCTGGTGTAGCACGGTGAATTGGTTTTCTCCCCCAGCATTTGGGGGAGACTACACTTCACCTTCGAGTGAGGTGATCGCCGTTGCTTAATCCATCTTCCCTGGACCTGATTGGGCGTTTATGTATATGCATACACATATACTGATATTCATATTTAGGATGGTGGCCACCATCATTTGGTGACCCCCATCCGCACTCACATATTTTACAACTTTAATATTTTGACCCTTGTTTCTTCCTCCCCTGGATTAGGCATTGGTTTGGCTACATTTCCCTTATTGCTGTTATTAATCTTTGATCACACCTAATAATTTTTTGATCTTGCGTCTTGCTGGGCGCCCCTTGACGGCACAGTCTGCTGTGTATATCACGCTCCTGTGGTGATCTCTGATCACAGACACTCCCCCCTGCCTGCCTACTACCCCTCCGCCTCCTTTGGGCGGTCCGTGTTCGGAACGGGCGCGGTGACGTCACACGCTGACCACCGTCGCCAGGTCTCGCGCTAACTTCCGCCCTTGCTTGGGCGGTGTGCGGCACGAGCAGACGTATTGACGTCATACGCTGTTCGTCGCCGCCCCCCACGCCCACCAAGCTACACTCCCTATCTCCGTGACTACACGGAGACGCGTCCTCCGGCTCCAATCAGATAGAGGGGGCGTTACCTTTTCTGCCCCTTACCACACCGTCCACTGGGTATTTAATCACAGCGCTGCCATATTCTGACAGCGCTGGATGACCCTGGTCATCTCTGACTGATCCTCCGAATAGGTGAGTGGCTCTTCTAATTTTTAAAACTTATGGAGCTTTGCCTTCCCAGGTCCTCCTGATGGCATCATTAAAACAAACATTTTCTTTTACTCCATACTGTGTCCCTTGTAGAGCCTTGGACTAAACAAGTGTCAGTACACTTTCCATTTCTCCTGATCTCTGGGACCTCTGCCGGCTTACTCCCTGCTTTTCTGCAGCTATACAGCTGGTCCAGACTCTCAAGGTAACTCACTTGAGCACTTTTTCCCTTATGTTATATATATATTTTTCCCATATTTTACCTGATCAGCATAAGTCTTACCCACATATTATTGTGCTTCCTTTTAGGAGCTTTGCCCACCAACTATAACTAAGACCTTTTCCCTGTGGCTACGTTGCGGTTCTCCTTGGATGATTGGAACCATAGCTCTACTTTTTTACTAATTGCTATCATGTCTTGTTCCCAAGCCATCTAAGCCCCCTGCCAGGTTAGCCCCCCTTTATATTCATTTTTTATGCACACTCTTACTCCAATTACTCTTGATATACATAAAATACATAAATCTTTTTTTTGTTGCAGGAGTCACGTGTGTAATTTTCACACCCCCTCCTGCTCGCCCAGGGTTTGCCCTCTAGGAGTCCTGGGACCTCTTTTGTGTCCCTATCAGCTTTTCCCTATACACCTTAGGGATTCGGTACCTTGATGCTCTCCGGTCCTCACGACCCATATATGTGGTGATTGGTACGTGTTTTGTATATATTGTGCAGATTTTAAATCTTTTGCTTTTTCTTTTCTTGTATATGTACACAATTTTGTAATCTACTTTATCATAATCTCTATTATATACAGTATAATAACTCGCACGGACTCTGGCCCCTGAAGAAGGGACGGAACCCCGAAACGCGTAGGGCCTGAACCCATCCCTGCGAATATACTAAACCACCCACTGATGAACCTTGTTTTTAAACTACTGTATTTTTTCATTTTCTTTTGGAATTTTCTCATGTAATAAATTTTAGAATACCCTATATTCTCTTCATTTATTTATTTTTTTGTTGCCGTTAAAGCCCCATCCTGGGGGAATTTCTCCTTTTTCCTACTTAAACCAGGGGTGTTGGCAACTTTTTTAGGTCTTCCAGACAAAATACTCTCCCCTCAATTATTATTCCCCATAAGATGTGACCTCCCTTGTAGTGTTGGAAAAGCATTGAGTGGGGCCTGTGTTATATAAAAATATATGTGTGTGTCAGAGAGCTGTGCTTACCTGCAAGCCTCCAGGCGATGCTCCATTCAGTCTTCCTCCTCAGAGCCTGCAAAGCAGGCAAAACGCTGACCTCCTCATGGTTCCAGGCTGCAGGCTGCAGTTTGCTGGAACAGAGAGGTCCCTTCCTCCCTGTTCCAACCCCCCCCCCCTGTCGGGAGGGGCATTTCCTGTTTGAGATTGCTGGGGGGGGAAGGGCGGGTCAGTGGCTTAAGGAAGGGGCGGCCCTTCCTTGTTTGTTCCATTCAATACTTTGGAACTGAGGAGAAAGACCAGAGCGGCAGCACGGGGCGCCGAGGACACACAGTGGCCAGAAAGGATATTGCAGTCTTCAGAGGACTGTTTTTCAAGCCTAGAAATAGGCTGTTTCTTTTCCATCTCATAGTTTTTCTTTGCAATACTACTCAGGGGGACAGAATGTTTTTTCTTTCCTGGATTTGAAACAAAAACGAAAAAAAAAAAAAAAAAAAAAGGTCATCTAGGGGAGAGGAAGCATTTTTTTATCCCCCAAACAGGTGTTTGGGCAATTAACTTTTATAGTTCCAAATACCAATAGGTAGCAGGTGTACCTCGGTATTGTACCATGGCATCCGGGTCAGAGGGTACAAGAGGGGGGATTCCCCCAGAGAGTCTGAGGTCTCGGACAAAGCTATGCCGCTGCTTTCCCCACAGGGAGCCTTGGGGCCATCGGGATCTGGGGCTGGAGCTGACGCGGGTCAGTCCAACCCTAAGATGGTCACGGAGGAGGTATTACTCACCTCTTTAAAAGAGATGCAGAAAAGCATGGGTAAAATGATAGCCGCAGCTATGCGGGGCAGTAAGCGGAATAGATCTCCGTCGCCCGAGCGCGGACCCTCAGAAGAGGAGGTCCTTTCCTCAGGGGAATTGGACGACCTCTTGGACAAGGACCAAGTAGGTTCAGGGATCGAAGATCCGGATACAGAGGAGTCTGGGGCAGTCTCCCTGAGGAAGAGCTGGTGGATTCAAGGATTGTCGGACTTGGTCCATAGGGCATTCAACTTGCCAGTACCAGATCTCCAGGTATCGACGGTTTCAGCTTTGGGCTCACTGAGGGCGCCTCAAAGCAATGCTGTGTTTCCGATCCATCCTCTATTAGAGGGAATTTTGTTCCAAGATTGGAACAAGCCAGATAAGATCTTCTTACCACCTAAAAGGTTCTCTGTCCTATATCCTATGGAAGAAAAATTTTCCAAAAGATGGGCTACTCCTGCAGTGGACGCAGCCATCTCATGTGTTAACAGATCGTTAACATGCCCTGTAGAAAACATACAGGTGTTCAAGGATCCAGTTGATAAGCGCTTGGAAGCACTACTTAAGAACTCCTTCACTACTGCAGGGGCAGTAGTACAGCCAGCTGTGGCTGCGATTGGGGTCGCTCAAGCATTATCGGATCAATTTAAGCAGATGCTTAAACTTATTCCGGCCCAGCAGGCAGAAAAATTTTCGGATGTCCCTAAGGCCATATGTTTTACGGTAGACGCAATCAAGGATTCTATCCAGCAAGCGTCACGTTTATCGTTATCCCTTATCCATATGAGAAGACTCTTATGGTTAAAAAGCTGGGAGGCTGAGCCCCCATGCAAGAAGCTCCTGGTAGGGTTCCCCTTCCATGGAGGACGACTCTTCGGAGAAGACCTAGATAAATACATTCAGACCATTTCAAACGGCAAGAGTACTCTCTTGCCAACTAAGAAGAAGGTTCAGGGACCTGCGTTTAAACGACAGTATTCCCCTGGGCAGGGGCCCTCTAATGCCAAGCAGTATCGACGGCCTCCTGCAAAAGCAAACTTCGGCTTCAACAGCAAATCACAAGGACAGGCTGTTAGAGGCAAAAGGCAGTGGTTTCGCAAACCAGCAAAACCAGCCCCCAAGCCAACCTTATAAAGGGGCGCCCCCACCCACGAAGGTGGGGGGAAGGCTGCGACTCTTTTCAGAGATTTGGGAAGCCAGCATTCCCGACGAGTGGGTACGGTCTTCCGTGGCCACAGGCTACAAATTAGATTTCCTAAGGTTTCCTCCTCCTCATTTCCAGAAGTCGAGGATTCCAAACGATCCGGAAAAGGGAGCCGCATTAAGATCGGCATTAGATCATCTACTTTCCCAGGAAGTAATAGTAGAGGTACCAGTCCTGGAACAGGGGCTGGGTTTCTACTCCAACCTATTCATCATCCCAAAATCCAATGGAGATGTCAGGCCAATTTTGGACCTAAAGATGGTAAATGCATATCTAAAGATCCGCTCATTTCGGATGGAATCCGTGCGGTCAGCAGCTGCCACACTCCAGAAGGACGACTTCATGGCGTCCATAGACATAAAGGATGCCTACCTTCATGTTCCAATTTATCAGCCACATCAAAGATATCTACGCTTCATGGTGGCTTTGCGTCACTTCCAATTCGTGGCGCTTCCCTTCGGGTTGGCTACGGCCCCCCGGGTGTTCACGAAGGTCCTAGCTCCGATCCTAGCCAAGCTAAGGATCCAAGGGGTCACGATCCTAGCATACCTGGACGACCTCCTAGTCATAGACCACTCGTCTCCCGGCTTGGAGCGAGCAGTGGCCCTCACGGTCCAATACCTCGAGAGGTTCGGCTGGGTCCTAAATCGAGAAAAGTCAGCTTTCCAGCCCACAAGGCAGTTGGAATATCTCGGCATGAGATTAGACACAGAACAACAAGGAGTGTTCCTACCTCTGAGGAAGGTAAAAGCCATCAAGGAATTAATCCTACTGGTTCTAAGCAAGAAAGAACCGACTATTCGCCTATGTATGAGGTTACTAGGCAAGATGGTGGCCACATTCGAGGCGGTACCATACGCCCAGAGCCACACTCGCATCCTACAGGCAGCCATCCTGTCAGCATGGAGCAGAAGGCCACAGGCCTTGGATATCCCGTTGCCGCTCTCATCAAGAGTCCGACAAAGTCTGTGTTGGTGGTTAGACCCTCAGAATCTACTGAAGGGGAAGTCTTTCAGCCCAGTGGCTTGGAAGATAGTGACCACAGACGCCAGCCTGACGGGCTGGGGAGCAATTTTGGATGGTTGCACTCGCCAAGGTACTTGGGCAAAGCCAGAGAAGCAGTTGCCCATCAACATCTTGGAGCTCAGAGCTGCTCTACTAGCCCTCAGGGCTTGGACGTCAAAATTGCAGGGGTTCCCGGTGAGAATTCAATCAGACAATTCCACGGCCGTGGCATACATAAATCACCAAGGGGGAACCAGGAGTCAAGCCGCTCAGAGAGAGGTGAGCTTGATTCTCCTATGGGCAGAGGCTCATGTGCCCTGCATATCGGCAATATTCATTCCAGGAGTGGACAACTTTCAGGCGGACTTCTTAAGCCGCCAGACTCTATGGCCGGGGGAATGGTCTCTGCATCCACAAGTTTTTCAAGCACTCTGCCAAAGATGGGGAGTGCCGGACGTGGATATCATGGCATCGAGACTCAACAAGAAACTAGACAGGTTCATATCCCGCTCAAGGGATCCGATGGCCTGCGGAACCGATGCGTTGGTTTGCCCTTGGCATCAGTTCAAACTTCTTTATGCGTTTCCCCCGCTCCAGTTACTACCCCGCCTGCTGCGCAGGATCCGGGTGGAGCACATACCAGTCATCCTGGTAGCTCCAGCATGGCCCAGAAGGGCATGGTACTCACTAATCTTAAGGATGGTAGTGGGAGACCCGTGGACTCTTCCTCTACGGCCAGACCTGCTATCGCAAGGTCCGATCCTCCACCCTGCCTTACGGCATCTAAATTTGACGGCCTGGAAGCTGAATCCCTGATTCTCAGGGGTAGAGGTCTGTCTCAGAAAGTAATCTCTACCCTAATCAGAGCCAGGAAACCGGTCTCTAGGGTGATTTATTACAGGGTCTGGAAGGCCTATGTAGGCTGGTGTGAGTCCAAGCGATGGCTTTCTCGCAAATTTACCATCGATAGAGTATTACGTTTTCTCCAGCTAGGAGTGGATAAAGGATTGGCATTAAGCACAATCAAAGGACAGATTTCTGCTCTGTCAGTGTGGTTTCAGCGGCCGCTGGCCACCCACTCGCTGGTTAAGACCTTCCTTCAAGGGGTCTTACGTATTAGACCTCCAGTTAAATCCCCGCTTTGTCCGTGGGATTTAAATCTTGTTCTGTCAAGTTTACAGAAACAACCGTTTGAGCCGTTGGCTGATATTCCTTTGGTTCTACTGACAAGGAAGTTAGTATTTTTGGTTGCCATAGTTTCCGCAAGAAGAGTTTCGGAGCTGGCAGCCTTATCCTGTAAGGAACCATATCTTGTTTTTCATAAGGACAGGGTCGTTCTCCGCCCTCATCCTTCCTTCCTACCGAAGGTCATATCCAGTTTTCATTTGAACCAGGATTTGGTATTACCATCCTTCTTCCCTAAACCTACTTCCAGAAAGGAAGGGTTGCTGCATACCTTGGATATTGTCAGGGCCATGAAGGCCTATCTTAAAGCTACAAAGAAGATCCGGAAAACAGATGTGCTGTTCATTCTACCGGATGGGCCCAAGAAGGGGCAGGCAGCTGCAAAGTCCACCATTTCTAGGTGGATTAAGCAATTAATCACTCAGGCCTACGGCTTGAAAGGGTTGCCTCCTCCAGTATCATTAAAGGCTCATTCTACTAGAGCCATGGGCGCCTCCTGGGCAGCACACCACCAGATCTCTATGGCTCAAGTTTGCAAGGCGGCAACCTGGTCTTCTGTCCACACGTTTACAAAATTCTACAAGTTGGACGTAAGAAGGAATACTGATACTGCCTTCGGGCAGGCAGTGCTGCAGGCTGCAGTTTGAGACCCTCGGATTCCGGGGGCTCCTCTTGTTTGAGTTAAATTTAAAATTATTTTTCTCAACTAAGTTGGATTTATTATGATTTGAGTATATCTCTAAATTAAATCCTTTTGTCTTGGAGATGTTCTCCCTCCCCTCATTGTAAGCATTGCTTTGGGACATCCCATATAGTAATGAATGCCGCTCTGTGTCCCGTGATGTACGATAAAGAAAAAGAGATTTTTAATACAGCTTACCTGTAAAATCTTTTTCTTGGAGTACATCACGGGACACAGAGCTCCCACCCCTCTTTTTTGAGGACCATTTTGGGAGGCATACTGCTTGCTACAAAACTGAGGTACTCCTCCTATGGGAGGGGGTTATATAGGGAGGGGCATTTCCTGTTTGAGATTGCCAGTGTCTACACCTGAAGGTACTCCATATAACCCATATAGTAATGAATGCCGCTCTGTGTCCCGTGATGTACTCCAAGAAAAAGATTTTACAGGTAAGCTGTATTAAAAATCTCTTTTTTTTTTTTTATTTATTTATTTTTTTTAATAAATTTTGACTTGATATACAAGCAGTGTCATGTCACAACTGAGTGTAAAAGAGAAGAGCGGTGCCTCTGAGTGTAGCAATATGGTTACATTTAATGAAGGTACAACATTTTAGCAACATATTGCTACATTTAGAGGCGCCTCTCTTCTTCTTTTATATTCTGTGGCTCCTGCTGGATTTTGCTTCCAATCGCCTTGTAGAGGCTTTCATTTGTGGATGGACATTTTATGGTTACGCAACCTATCACATTGCTATAATCTTCTTTTTTTTTTTATTTTTTTTTTTTATTTATATGGACTATAAACTACAGGACTTATGAATAAATGGTTGTGGAACGAATCATTTGAATTTCCATTATTTCTTATGGGGAAATTTGCTTTGATATACAAGTGCTTTGGATTACAAGCATATTTCTGGAACAAATTATACTCGCAATCCAAGGTTTTACTGGAAATGTATATGGAATGGTGTGGCTCTATCTCATAATAAACCTTCATCCATTAACAGTGTGTCAAATTCACATCAAACGGGGGAAAATAAAATAAAAAGTATAACCATAAAAAAAGTCCAAATAAAATTCTTCAATCTTCACAAAAGAAGAGAATTCAGAGCAGATATAAACCTTCAAGTAGTGCGCCACCATAAATGATGCATAACAAATGCACCCTCGCCAGAACCTTATATCAAAAAAGCGAAATATGAATGTACAGTGAGTCTCAATGAGCAGTATAGATGAAAACGATTCCTTTAGCTTTAGTGGAAATCGGGTAATGTAGCTCATGAGGAAAGGTATGCAAGGAGAACAAGCAAACATATAAAGAAATGCATACTTACATTAACATGTGCTGTAAGTTGGCACCGCCATGTATAGTTTGAGGTAAATACGCCCACTGTTCAACCAGCCACGGTGTGCGTTTTTCAAAACGGCAGATCCAGATATGACGTCAGTGGAGAGCGGACATGCAGCATCTATGCATTTCGTGTTACACACGTTATCAGGAAACTGACGTGTCCAGTGTAAGCAGTGCCGATCCTGACCTCCCTTGGGGCCCTAAGCAAAATGGCATGTCACATTAAAGTTGAGAAGCGGGGGGGCTGCCAAAAATGACATGTCACATTAAAGTTGGGGGGGGGGGGGGCACTGCCGACAGTGACATGTCACATTAAATATTACAGTTGAGAAGTGGGGGGAGGGGGTGTTCTGCTATCGGAACTGACATCTTACATTAAAGTGAGAAGCTGGGGATGCTGACTTCTTACCTCTTCTCCCATGCAGCCAGCGAGTTGAGAAGTGGGGTAAGGGGCCGAAAATTACTTCTCACCAGGCGGGGCCTCTAGTAACTTGGGGGGGCCCACTGCAGCTTTGCGGGGACCTAAGCGGCTTGCATAGTGAGCCTATAGGGTGGATCAGCCCTGAGTGTAAGTTCACCTTACAGATTTTCTGTAAAGGTGAACTTGTACTTTACGGTTTAACCTGTGGCTGTTTGCTTCTTACCTTTTAAGATTTCAATGCATGATGATGTTTTAATTTTTGGTCTCTGAACCTTGATTATCAAGTATGGAAGCAGAATGCGCACATTCCCTTTTCACTTTTACTGTTTTTTGGAACAGGACAGAGACATGAGATGCGAATACCGCCCAGAACAGAAATCTTTCACCACCACAGCTGCTTTCCTTAGGAAAGTTTTTTTTTTTTTTTTTTTTTTTCTGTCCTGGGCTATCTGCGTGTCTGTTTTGTTCCAAAAACTGTAAACAGTGGGGGGAAAAACGTTTTGTAATGATGTGATTACACAAAGAATATTTCATCCACAACCATATGCAAATCCATATCCTATCTAGAAGTATGCATAAGGGAACCATAAAATAGATTGCCTTGAGGACAATTGCCAAGAACATTTTCAACTTCATAATTTTTTTGGGAAATTGGACCCAAAGCTAGTAGTAGTAGTATTATTATTCTGATTATTATTATTATTATTATTATTATTATTATTACGGTATTAATAATAATATAATATTATTATTTTAATTTTTTTTAAACATAGGCTATTTTTCATCAAAACTGTTCTTATACTTTTTTTAGGTATGACCTGTTTGCACAGGTAAATTTAATTGTGACTCTGTGGAAAGAATTTCCCCTATCTTGCAATTTTGGTGCTTTATATAATGATTCATTAATGAGAAATTTGTATGCCCAACCAAATTTCTGCAATTATGTAATAGGGAGGGCAAGTATTGACAATAACTTTTATACATCACTGGAATGCATATATACAATTGTTAACTGTTAATATTGTGTGTAAAATATTGTTTGAACAGTTCGGGGGGCAACATTGTGCAGTTTTATTAATGGTAACCTGTATAGTAAATACATGGGTCACTTGGCATCATCATTTATGAATCTCTGTGGTCAACAGAACTCATGGAGAAATTAATAAGACTAAAAAAAAAAAAAACTTTTTTTTTTTTTTTCCTTTACCTGTGATTTAAAGAAAAGCTGAATTGAGAGAAATATTGTGTTTTATCATAGCTGACCACCTGCTGAAAATGCTAGTTTCCTGGCTTTTTGGCTTCCGTATATGGGAAATGCCATGCAGATCAGCGTGATACTTGGTTCTGCGCTATGTTCTTATTCCTGATCCCACAGCTGTTGGAACACTAGATATCTCTTAGGGTATCCAAAGCAATTAAAACAAAAATAGTGCAGCACTACTATGAATCTGCAATATCAAATAATTTAACACCCAAAAGAGAACTCCTATTATTTCAGTAGATAAAGTGTAGTCACTATAGTGTGTGTGTGTGTGTGTGTGTGTGTGTGTGTGTGTGTGTGTGTGTGTGTGTGTGTGTGTGTGTGTGTGTATGTATATAGATAGATAGATAGATAGATATATAGATAGAGAGATAGATAGATAGATAGATAGATATAGATAGATATAGATAGATAGATAGATAGATAGATAGATAGATAGATAGATAGATAGAGATATATATATATAGATAGATAGAGATATATATAGATAGAGATAGATAGATAGAGATAGATAGAGATATATAGAGATAGATAGATAGATAGATAGATAGATAGATAGATAGATAGATAGATAGATAGATAGATAGATAGATAGATAGAGATATATATAGATAGATAGAGATATAGATAGATAGAGATATATATAGATAGATAGAGATATATATAGAGAGATAGAGATATATATAGAGAGATAGAGATATATATAGAGAGATAGATAGATATAGATAGATAGATATCTAGAGGTGTTGTAATTCTTTTAAACTCCTGTCCAAAAGTGTATGTTTTCTCCTTCTTTTTTTTTTTTGTTTTTTTTTTTTATGCCTTTTTAGTTGCACTTTAATTAGGATGGAATAGGTACTAACAGAAAATGTTATATATCTAGATGGGCTTCTAATAGGAATTTTTATTTTTACAGATGAAGATAGTCCACTAGACGCAGAGACTCTTGGGCATGGTGAAGATGGAGAAAGAGATACCGGTAAGGATGATTCTTAGGCCTCATGCACACAGGATGTTTTGCAAACTCTCCAAAAAGCCTTTCCTCCCGGCAGCAGCGTTTTGGCAGAAAAAAAGCCTGACGCTTGTAAAATTTCATTGGCCAGAATAATACTTTATTTTGGCCTTTGAAAAATGTATTAACTCGCAAGCGCTAAACGTGCCTAGTGTTAAAGCGCGTTTCGTAGCGTCAATCGTTTTTTCCGGTCAAACCGCTGCTGCTCCTGTACACACTGGCAGTGTTTTTGTCTTTTTTTTTTTTTTTTTTTTTTTTTCCCTGCCTCTAAAACTGCTTAAAGCATGGACACTGCTAAGTGCATGGACACATAGGCTAACATGCAAGGGGGGGCCTTTTAGAGGCAGGAAAAAAACTCCACACTCCTAGAAGCACCTGCAAAAAAAAAATCCAGTGTGCATGAGGCCTTGGGCTAGGTTCACTGCTGCGCTGCAAATTTGTTCAGTTTTTGTCGTGTGAGGTGTGAATTTACAGCGAATTTCAGGAGTTGGACATAGCTGCGATTGATGGCTGTGGTGTTCTAGCCAATGGAATCGTAATGTAAAAAAAAAAAAAAGGTGTTCACTTCCTGTGTACTTCCTGGTTTTTGTGGAGAGTAGTGTGGTGGAATTCGCACATATGTGAACCATCAATGCGATTCCAGAACGATTTACATTGAAGTCTATGTAGCTGAATTCGCATTGCACGCGGATCAAACTCGCACAGCACCCTTTTTGCACGCAGCTTAGATTCGCACCGCACTGATGTGAACGGCACTAATGTAAAACAATGTTATTTAAATGACTTGCAAATTTGAGCGATCGTAACGGCTTAAATTCGCAAAAGAATTCGCAGCAGTGTGAACCCAGCCTTAAGGCCCCATTCACACCTAGGCGTTTTTACGCCTGAAGCGCACTGCTCACAAACGCCAGAGGGGAGAATTAACATTATTCCCTATGGTGACTGTTCACACCTGAACGCCTGTCGCGCGAAGCTCAAACAAGTCCCGGACCTTTTTTTGTCGCGCGAATCGCGCGACAGCGGCGTTTGAGCGGTTTTTTTCCCCCCCATAGAAAGTAATGGGAAACGCGCGTATTGAGCGTATCGCGCGACAACGGGCGTTTGCTATGGGCGTTTCGTCGCTTTAATCAATAGAACTTGTCGCCCATGCAGAAGATTAAAAAAAATCTACCAACATAGCAACAAGTGATGAAAAGATGATAATTTTTCCTATTGGCTAAAATAAGAAACGCCGAAGTACAAAAACGTCGCACGACGCTGTATGCAAACGCGCAAATAAGCATGAATACGCGCGAAAAAAAACGCCCGAAAAAACGACCGAACGCCCTACGCTCAGGTGTGAATGCAGCCTAAATCTCCATTTTCTTCAAAAATAATCCACACACATTCATTACCCAATGTCCCTATAATCAATTTTTTTATGAAATAGTTTCTTACTACACACAGAAGATCCAGTTTCAGAGCTTATTTCATTATTCGAAATATCAAAAACTGTAGAGCATAGTCATCTTAATGCCTTCATCAGACTGGTTAATTTTCTGAATGCAGTTCAGCCACAGGTTATTGTGATTTAATAGTATAGTATTAGTTTTTTTCTTATCTTGTTTTAGTATGCCAATGTATATTCCCTTCATTGGTATCTGTAAACTGATTTCCAATGTCACTGTTGTGTTTAGATGGGTCTTCCCAGGCAGCTGAGGTCCCTGAAGAGTGTGAAGAAAAGTCTTCCCTTGTGGATACAGAAGACTCTGGAGCTATGGGTGCTCGGAGCGAGCTGCCCACTGAAAGTTTTGCCCTTCGTCACAGGAGTGCACTGAGTAGTGGGTACTGACCAATAAAGTTTGGACTTTGGCATTCACCCTATACCCTTTCAGAGGGCTGATGGTGCTGATGGTGCTGGTATAGCTAAGTGGATATTAAATTATAATGCAAACTGCCCGTAGGTGCGAGATGCTGGCAAGAAGAGCTAGCCAATTAATTCTTTTTTAGAATGATGGTGGCACGTACATGCATGCACATATCAGCGGAGCATGTTTATGCACCGAGTAGATGCCTGCAATGTCGTCTTTAGCACGGAGAAATTATGATTTTTACGGAGACTGGATAGCTGGCCATGCAGACTTCCCATAGATAACATTGTCCAGATGTAAACCGTTGCATGAGATGACATTTATCCTATGTCATGGGTGCTCAACCTGTGGCCCACCAGCTGTTGCAGAACTACAAGTCCCATGAAGCACTGCAAGTTGCTGACAGTTCTAAGCATGACTCCCAAAGACAGAGGCATGGGGGGACTTGTAGTTTCGCAACAGCTGGAGGGCAAAAGGTTAAGCATCCATGTCCTATGTCTAAGGGGCAGCTTTATATATGCTATGTATTTACACCTATTGTTGAACTGCAACACTCTCATGTTATCTAAACTACTGAGAACAACCAGCTCTCCCTCTATTGAAACATAACACAGAGAGGAGGATCTTTACTGCTTTAGGCTGCATTCACACCTGAGCGTTTTGTCGCCTGAAGCGCGACGCCCCAAAACGCTAGAGGGGGAAAAAATACATTATTCTCTATGGAGATGGTTCACATCTCCACTACAAAATGCCTGACGCCGAACGCCTGAAGCCCAAACAAGTTCTGGACCCCTTTTTGTCGCTCGAATTTGGGCGTTTTACATTGGTGACCCTAGACCTGTAAAAAACGCCGGCGTTAAATCGCGGCAAATTGCGGTAAAAAACGCTGCAAAACACTACGCTCAGGTGTGAATGCAGCCTTAGGGATTACAGTACACTAATGCACACGTACACCCTTGTAAAGGTTTAGAAGCTAGAACTTGTTTATCTGTTACTTTTCATTTTTTCTTTTTTTTTGTTTTGTTTATTTATTCTATGTTGATTTTTATTTGTTCTATAATGTTGTTTGTTACTGCTATTTTTACATTTCCTGTTAAGTTTACAGGGTTTAGGAGAGAAATATGTCCTCTCCTCTTTGCATAGTTACATTTTTGTTACCTCCCTTTGACCCTGTGCCTATGTGCTGTCATCTTGTTATGAGCCATGTTATCGCCCCACCCATCACCCTGAGGAATACTGTGTAATATGATGAATCTACATGTACAAACCCTAGCCCAGCAGCACACATTCCACACTGGAGTAGCGGAAGTCTCTCCCTGCCTCCATCTCACCTTTCTCCAAGTTGGCAGACATGCAGCACACCCACACCTTGGGATTCGTAATCTAGCCCAGACACAGACATGAGGGTATGAACACATCGGTGCTCATAGTGTATAAAAAAAAAAAAAACACCAGGTTGTTATGACTTAAAAAAAAAAGCATAATTTAAGATAATTTAAGGTCACACATGTCACAGTCTGTACATTCTACTTGTACCTGTACAGTCATAAAGAATAAGAGCTTACTTACACTATCCAATCAAATTAATGCTTCCTGTGCCTCACTCCTAGAATAATCACATTTGTTTTGGAGAATTTCAGTATAAAGCTACTCTGTACTTAACACCCTTTACTAAACGCAGGGCAACCAGATGTTGTCAAACACATATTACTAATTATCAAGCACTGCACACAATACACACCTGTAGCCAATATTATTCACATTTCCCAGTATAAACATTCCTAGGCATGGTCTATTAAGAGACTCCACAATATGCAAGTAAGTAATAACCAAAGGTAAATTTGTAAACACAAAATTTGCTGTATGGCGATATTGCTAAACCTCAATAAAGTTGTTTTTGTTTTCTTTTTCTGTTAAATGTGTGGTTTCTGGTTGGGCATCAGACTCCATATGGATAAGAGTTGCTGTTTGGATGGGATCGGTTCCGTTCAAAATGTGGCCGGTTAAGCAGGGACCCGATGAATTTGGATCAGTTTGGGGCATTTTTCCCCTTTTGACATGTTAGAAAATCCAGCGTAACAGCAGTGGATGCAGCTGACAGAATACAATCTAATGCATGAGGGGTGTGGGGAATTCCTCCATCCACCTTGTTTAGTTTTATTTTATCATTTTTGTTTTTTATTCAGCTTGCTGGCTAAGAAAACAAGCCCTCAAAAACGAAGTGTATGGCCAGCTTAAAGCGGAGGTTCACCCACATTCTTAACATAATATTATCCACACAAGTGCATTGCACCGATATGCAAATGAGCAAAACTATTTTTTTTTTATGCCTTTATTACCGTTTTTCAGCTGTATATTCGGGCACTTCCTGTCTTCTACTCCCGCAGGAGTGGGCGTGCCTATTGCCTTTCCCTGACACCGCACTGTCTCCTGGGAGCTAAGTCTCAGGCTTCCCAGGAGATCGTGGTTTTGGTTCACATCACAACGGGGCGGTAACTTTCAACGACGTCGCCCGCTGCGATGGCAACCCTGATTTTTTTCAGCGCTGCTCGCGGGATCGAGTGGTGTGTGCTGCTCCCAGCATTCACTACATCAAGGAAATGACTGCTTGTGGGCTTCACAGTGCCCACAAGCAAAATGAAAATGTCCTTCTTCGTTTTATATAAGTTGTTATTTTATATAAAATCGGACAGCAGATGCGTAAAGACAGCAAAACAGTGAGTATTCTTTTAGAACAGAAAAAAAAGAATGAATGATGACAAAAAAACGATTAGCCGCGGAATCTCCGCTTTAAGTTAAAGAAAATCTGTACAGAGGGAGTAGGAATGTTAACCATCTCTTATGTAAATACCAGTTTCCTGGCTGTAGGGTAGAGATGAGGTTTGCAAAGTCTGCTGTTGTATTTTTTCAGTACAGCTTTCCTTTAGAATGATCTAGTAGTGCAGCTTAACGCACTAAAAACCACAACTGCCATTTCTTTAAATGCAGGGCACCACAATAAATGGTTTGTCTTTTGGCTCACTGCCGGGAAAGTGCCAGTCCAACACACTGTGCCATAGTTTGCATGTTTGTGTAATGTGGTGTAATGCATTGTAAAGCGCAGGTTTTACGGAATGCTCTTGGAGGTTTTAGCAGTGAGATTCCTGCACAGGGTCATAGATCTGTGTCCTTACAGTACAGCTGTTACAAGGTGACTCGCACGACTGGACTTAAAACTTCAGTAGGGGGAATGAAACATCCTCGCTTAGTAGGGAAAGGGTTGGAGGTTTAGTGGCAACACTCTTAATTGCACTCCCCTTTCTAAAATCTCTCTGAATGTGTGCGTTTCTCTATACAGTGGAAATTGGTTTACAAGCAACTCTGTTAACAAGCTTTTTGAAAGATGAGCAACTTTTTTAAAATTCTGACTCGGTTTGCGAGTGTTATCTCACAAAACTAGCAGAATTCAAGCTAATGGGGCCTGCAGTACCGCATTTGGCCTGAGGTTGGGGGGGGGGTGCCGGAGCTGAACGGTGCCGTTCGGAAAGGGCTGGAAAGGCCCGAGGACAGTTCGGCTGACCTCGGAAAGGCTTGTAAACTGAGTCTTTCCGAGGTCAGCCGAACTGTCCTCGGGCGTTTCCAAGGCTCTCCGGTCGATGCGAAACAAATTATTTTCGTTTCGATTGACTTCAATGGGGAATATCGCTTTGATATGCGAGTACTTTGGATTACGAGCATTCTTCTGGAACGTATTGTGCTCGTAATCCAAGGTTCCACTGTATATTATTATTATTGTGATGGCAGAAGTCTTGCTATCCCTATTTTTGTGGGGTAGACCGTATGGGTTGCTTTGGACAGATGGTCCACACAGCAGTTGGGTGTTGAACTTGGCTGCAACCAGATTTATTGTTTCTGTAGCAGGAGAAAAGCACAAACTACTTGTACTTGACAATAAATTCATAACCACAGAAACTCGGTCTATCTGACTTTGGGGTTTATTTACTAAAGCTGGAGAGTTCAAAATCAGGATCACTTCTGCAGAGAAACCAATCCGTTGCTACCCTCACCATGTTCAATTCAAGTGATACTAAAGGTTCGTTATTTAAAAAAAAAAAAAATGTCATACTTGCCTCCACTGTGCAGTTCGCTGTGGTCCTGAAACATCCTCTTCTGGGTTCCCCGATGTCTCCCCCCCGCATCAGATAACCCCCCTAGGAGAAGCGCTCCACTGGGGGGGGGGGGGGTTCCCACTCCCGTGTCCAGCATTTGGCATACATAGCTACATAGCTACTTTTCGGAAGTTTTTTCACCTTAAAGGGTCACTAAAGGAAATTTTTTTTTTAGCTAAATAGCTTCCTTTACCTTACTGCAGTCCTGGTTTCATGTCCTCATTGTTCGTTTTTTCTCGGATGTTGCTGTAATTCTTCTCTGTTTTGAACACTTCCTGGTTGTCTGTTTCTTGATGAAAAAAGTAATGGGAGCTTTCTCTCTGTGGTCACTAATCAAGGAGGTGTGATTACTGTGTGTCTAAAACCCCTCAACACCAATCAGTTTCTTTTTAAACAATCACTGCCCTGTATTGGCTCTGAGTCTCTGTACATCGCAGAAGCAGGAAACCGCATGCAAAAACGAAACTGAAACTACATTTATATGATTGATTTTTATCTATTTTTAATAATTTTTAAACGGAATCGGTTAACTATTATGTCTCAAATTATTTTTTCCTTTACAACTCCTTTAATGCATAGGATAAGGTGAAAAAACAGGAGGGTTTACGACCCCCTTAGGCTTTGGCAATAAAACCTGGAAGCTGATTGGTTTCTATGCAGAAGTGAGACTCATTTTGCACTCTCCAGCTTTAGTAAGTAAACCCCATTGTGTCCCAATCTGCAACATAAGTTCTTACATGCCAATGCTGTTGACACATGGTGCTTCTGTAGAGCAGAAAACCGGCTTCCCTAATGTTTAATGATTTGAGTGATAGAAGTTTCCACCTCTATGGGGAAAATCATGTTTGCCCACTCCAGTTTCTCAAACACTTAAAGCATCCGCTCTTAGCCAGCATTGTGACTGTCCATTTACCTAAAATGGTAATATTTACCATGGGGTAAGCAGGACAAGGTGCTTGCAACATATTAAAAGTACATTGGTGATTACATATTTCAAACATGGCAGGTTTATTACCTGACCAATGAAAAGAATGCCAGCTAAAACGGTTGGTGTCTTTCCCAAGAGGCGCTTCCTCCACCAGAAATGGGAAATGTATCAACAAACTTAAAACAAAATAAAACTCTTCTAGAGACCTCACAGAACTTAACAAGAACCAAAAAACATTAAAAAAAAAAGCCAACAACCTATACCACAAATGAACATAACTAAAGGCTTGGGACTCTGCTGTCCTGGAAATGAAAGTTACTGGTAAGTCTAACTTTTTTCTCAAACTGTCTTCTAGGACCGCATATGAGCAGGTAAGCTGGAATTTACAAAGTTGGGGGAGGGAGACTAATGCCGCGTACACACGGTCAGAATTTCTGATGGGAGCTTTTCATTGGATATTCCGATCGTGTGTATGCCGCATCGGACTTTTTCCGTCGGAATTTCCGACAGACTTGGATAGAGAGCAGGTTCTCAATTTTTCTGACAGAAAAAATTCCTATTGGAAAACCTGTTTGTCTGGAATTCCGACGCACTAAAAAACATGCATGCTCGGAAGCATTGAACTTCATTTTTCATCAGATTGTCGTAGTGTTGTACGTAACCGCGTTCTTGACAGTTGGAATTTGGTGTGACTGTGTGTATGCAAGACAGCTTGAGCAGAATTCCGTTGGAAAAACCATCCGAGTTTATTCCGACAGAAAAAAACGGTCATGTGTACATGGAGAATTCTTCTACTACAGGGCTGATTATTAGTACAGTATTACAGGTTTGGAGGCCCCAGGTATATATGTACCTCTTAATTGAGTTTTATAACATAAAGGCAAGAGACTTAACTGCAGAAAACTTTTATGCCTGATGGAAGCGGTGCCTACCTCTCAAAGTGGTGTCCTGGAAAACTATTGAAAATGTTACCAGTAAGTTTAACTTTTTTTTATTTATTTTTTTCCCCACCTTGCTTGCTTAACATGGATGTAAACCTGATTCATACAATTTGACATATGCACATATATCTGTAGTGTTTACTTATCTCTCTCCAAAAGCTCTACATCCCATGTCTTTCTGCTGCTCCGTTCCTCCGTTATCAGCATGATCATTTTGCATAAGTGCTATGACACAGGAGATGAAAGAAGCTGGAAATTTGTGTCAGGGAAGGAACTTCGAAATAGATTAGCACTATTGCGCCACTACAGCAATGCATGGCAACAAATGTGAGTGCTGCAGTGCCCAAACGCACCTTAAGTAATTTCTCAATGCTTTCCTCTGCCAGGGGATCCACCAGCACAGATGTTGGATGTGCCTGTGCTGGTAAACACTTATGCAAAGAGACATCAGTATTTACAAGATCATGATCATGTACAGCCAATCAATTCTTTTATAGCAGACTGTATGCAATTGTGCTCTTTTAAATGTTAATGCGTTGCATCAGTGTTGCCTAGTGCTTGCCCATCTGCATTGGCAGTTTACTGGGCATGAAAGTGCTGGGCAATTTTGCTAAGCGTATACAATGCCTGTTGAAGTCCAGTATGAATGAACCCTACAAATGCATGTGTGCTGCATTCAGTGCCGATCCTGACCTCCTTGGGGCCCTAAGCAAAATGACATGGCACATTAAAAATGAGAAGCAGGGGGCGCTGACGAAAGTGACATGTCACATTAACCACTTAAGCCCCGGACCATTTTGTTGCTAAATGCCCAGGCCAGGTTTTGCGATTTGGCACTGCGTCGCTTTAACAGACAATTGCGCGGTCGTGCGACGTGGCTCCCAAACAAAATTGGCATCCTTTTTTTTCCCCCGCAAATAGAGCTTTCTTTTGGTGGTATTTGATCACCTCTGCGGTTTTTATTTTTTGCGCTATAAACAAAAATAGAGCGACAATTTTGAAAAAAAATGCAATATTTTTTACTTTTTGCTATAATAAATATCCCCCAAAAACATATATAAAAATGTTTTTTTTGCTCAGTTTAGGCCGATACGTATTCTTCTACCTATTTTTGGTAAAAAAAAATCGCAATAAGTGTTTTTATGGATTGGTTTGCGCAAAATGTATAGCGTTTACAAAATAGGGGATAGTTTTATTGCATTTTTATTAATTTTTTTTTTACTACTATTGGCGGCAATCAGCGATTTTTTTCGTGACTGCGACATTATGACGGACACTTCGGACAATTTTGACACATTTTTGGGACCATTGTCATTTTCACAGCAAAAAATGCATTTAAATTGCATTATTTATTGTGAAAATGACAGTTGCAGTTTGGGAGTTAACCACAGGGGGCGCTGTGGGAGTCAATCGATGCAGCCGCCACAGTGAAGCACGGGGAAGCCGTGTTTACATACGGCTCTCCCCGTTCTTCAGCTCCAGGGAGCAATCGCGACGGGGCGGCTATAAACGAATAGCCGCGCTGTCGTCCCGGATCGCTCCCCGAGGTAAGCCGCACGCAGCGGAGGGGGTCCCGATCGGACCCCCGACCCGCTAGAAGGCAGGGACGTATATATACGTGCCATTCTGTGGATGTAAATAGGCGTGCGGCGGGCGTTAAGTGGTTAAAGAAAGTTGAGAAGCAGGGGGGGGGGGGGTGTTCTGCTGTCGGAAATGACATTAAATTGAGAAGCGGGGGGTGCTGACTTCTTACCTCTTCTCCCATGCAGCCAGCGAGTTGAGAAGCGGGGTGAGGGGGCGAAAATGACTTCTCACCAGGTGGGGCCTCTAGTAATTTGGGGGGCCCTTCGCAGCTTTGCAGGGCCCTAAGCACTTTGCATAGTGGATCGGCCCTGGCTGCATTGCAGTACATGACGGCACAAGCAAATTTATTTATTTTTGCGAATCAGGTTGCATCTTATTGAGCAAAATCTCTGCGCCAGTTTACACACCTCTGCTTGGGTATTCCTGGGCAGCCAAGTGCAACAGTTTGCAAAATTCCAAGACAGATTTATTATTGAAGATAAGATGGATATCTAGTCCAAACAGACACATAATTAGGAAGTGGTCGGGTTTAATGCAGCCAAAAGAGGAATTTATGACTCGGGCTGTAACCTTGTAATACATCTGTCTTGTGCGCTTCACTGCTCCTGTTTAGCATTTGCTTGGCCTTGAGATAGGATTGATAAATGCCCCCCATAATGGTGACCTGCATGTTGCAATGTGCTGTGAGAAGATGCAGCCTGCCCCATTTTTGTATGTATTGTGGTGCATTTCAGTTCATTCTTTATGAATGGGAAGTTTAATGCTACAGTATGTGTGTGATAATGTAATTGGGCCCGTAGCACACTTTTGTGTTTTAAAATGCTTGCATTTTCTAGCAAATATACCTGCATTTTTCATCAAAAGGTGGCTCTGCCTGCAATTTAATGCATGTACTGTGTATTATATACCCTTCTTTCATCCTTGCAGTTTTTGTTCAAATGCAGCTTTTTTTTTTTTCGCTTCATTTAACTGCACCAAAATATGCATGTGTACAATGTACATGGAAAGCCCTGACTAACACTAGGTTCACACTTATGCGTTTTTGGGGGCTGGGTTTGCACGGGCACAACAGCCCATTCAAATGACTGGGCTGCTATGCCTGCATTTCTGCAAACAAAAGGTGCATGCACCTTTCCCAAAACAAGGGCACAGGGAAATCACAATGGGCCGGATTCAGCAAGAATTTACGTCGGCGTATCTATAGATACGCCGCGTAAATTCAAAGCTGTGCCGGCGTATCTTCTTTCTGTATTCAGAAAGCAAGATACGCCGAAATTAGGCTAAGATCCAACTGGCGTAAGTCTCTTACGTCGTCGTATCTTAGGGTGCATATTTACGCTGGCTGCTAGGTGGCGCTTCTGTCATTTTCGGCGTCGAATATGCAAATGACCTAGATACGCCGATTCACAAATGTACGTGCGCCCGGCGGAATTTTTTTTACGTCGCTTGCGTAAGGCTTTTCCGGCGTAACGTTGCTCCTGCTTCTATGAGGCGTAGGCAATGTTAAGTATGGACGTCGTTCCCGCGTAGAATTTTGAATTTTTTACGTCGTTTGCGAATAGGGCTGGACGTAATTTACGTTCACGTCAAAACCAATACATCCTTGCGGCATACTTTGGAGCAATGCACACTGGGGCATGCGCCGTTCGTAAAAAACGTCAATCGCGTCGGGTCACCACCCATTTGCATAAAACATGCCCCCCTCATACTCATTTGAATTAGGCGTGCTTACGCTGGCCCCATTTACGCTACGCCGCCGTAACTTAGGAGGCAAGTGCTTTGTGAATACAGCACTTGCCTCTGATTTACGGCGGCGTAGCGTAAATACGATACTCTACGCCGCTGTAGCAATGCCCCCGGCTACCTGAATCTAGCCCTTGGTCCTTTTGACCATGCGATTTCCCTGCGGTATCCGCACTGCAATTTTACATGCATGGGGGTGCCGTTCCAAAATAAATGGCAGGCCTGCGTGTTTTTTAGAGCAGTGTGTTTTTCACTGCTGGAAATACCCGCACCCAAGCGCAGAAGTGTGAACCTAGCCTAAGGCCAGACGGAAGCACCTGCATCATGGTAATGCAGATGTGCACAGCTGTGTGCTGTTAGTTCTCAGATGGAACATTTAGTCTCATCCCAATGGCATAGGGAACTGTGCATGAGGATGTTAATATAGGGTGACAAGATGATAAAAACAATCAGTACCGTCATCTCCCATTTTTCCATCCTTCCTTTATCAGAATAAGCTGAGAGGCAGGCAAGAACACATTTGTACAAGTCCACATTCCTTGCACACATGAGAACAGTGCTGAGAGTCAGGTTACTTTTTCTTCTGAAAGTTTTGCCTTTTCCTGTGTGTTGGTCCCAGATTCCAGCCAGTCATTTCCACTCCCACATACTCAGCCCGTGATTCAGGATCATCCATTGAGGTGACATCACAAAGTGGATTCGTATAAAGTTATGCAAGATTGCCCTCAAGAGCAGATGAACTTATAACTGGAGAAATAAAACGGCGACAAGTCAATAAAGACAACCTGCAGTAAGAGGTGAGTTAAACATAACTGTGTTACCTTGATGGCTTGGAGATATGACATTTTACTAATAACAAAGTATGGCATGGTATAGCACAGAGCAGGTAGGTGTGTGTGGTTTTTTTTTTTTTGCCATGGTTTGCAGGTTGTGGACTTTATTTTAAATATTATAATGACTTCTGCTGATTGAAAAACTATATTGGAAGAAGTATGGGGGCTGCCAATCCTGACCACCTACTAAAAATATTAGTTCCCTGGCTGCCACTTTCACCAATACTGTCTAGGACGCCAACAAAGAAAAACATGCAGAATAGAAGATCAGTTTGAAGTCAGAACCTCTAATCTCTATACATGTTCTAGTAGTGAAGCCATAGGATCAGCATGACAGGTGAGGAGCTAGAATTTATAACGGGAGATGCCAGTAATTGTAATCACGGTTTCCTCTTTTGAGGTTTTTATTAAGGTAAACCTGTGCTTTGTCCATGCAGAAAGATGGGTGGGCTGGGGAAGTGACGGACAGATGATCAAATACAAGAGATGGGGCCAAAAGGAAAAAAAAATTCAAGCGCCCCATCCCTCTGCACTCGCACGGACAGATGATCATACACAGGAGATGGGGCCAGACAGGTCAAAATGTATTTTAACCACTTCAACGACCTGGATATTTTTTTGCGATATGGCACTGAGTCGCTTTAACTGACAATTGCGCGGTCGTTCGATGTTGTACCCAAACAAAATTGACATCCTTTTTTTCCCCCACAAATAGAGCTTTCTTTTGGTGGTATTTTTTTTTCTTTGTTTTCTTTTTAAGTGTATTTTGTGCGTGTACTCGAGAGAGGAGCCGGACTGCAGGAGTTGGGAGTAGGCAGGCCTCCCCCAGAGGCAATCTGCCACCTTTCTCCATGCCCCAGGTGGCAATGGTGGGTGTGTGAGGGGGTCCTCCCACACAGCCAGCCCTACCTGCTCTGCTTTGAAGCCCAACGGGGCAGAGGAACTTCCGCCGCTCAACCAGCCCCGTTAGTCCTTCACCTCTCTTTTTAGAGACTGCGTGGTCAAAGTGTGTGCATGTTAACCCAATTTCGAGTGCGTGTAAGTGTGGTGGTTTTTGTGGGAGGGGGTGGGCGTACTAAGCGCAGGCTTACCTCGCATAGCACACCCACCCGGAGCCGGGCTGAGACCACCAAACATAATTCACATGTAGCTGAGACCGGGATCCGAACCCCTAGCTGCAGAGGTGAATGGCTTGTCAGCGCAGTGCCAATCGCGTTGAGCCACCGCAGCTCCCTTCTTTTGGTGGTATTTGATCACCTCTGCAGTTTTAATTTTTTGCACTATAAACAAAAAAAGCGTCAAAAAAAAAAAAACAACAATATCTTTTACTTTTTGCTATAGTAAATATCCCAATTTAAAGTTTTTAAGTTTTTCCTCAGTTTAGGCCGATATGTATTTTTCTACATATTTTTGTTAAAAAAAATAAGCGCATATTGATTGGTTTGCGCAAAAGTTATAGCGACTAGACTACAAAATATAAAGCCACAGCACTGAGATACTGTGTTCATGAATACAATAATAATTCAATTGATCAGATTATTATATCACATAATAGAAACAGATATGCGGATATAAGTTATGATTGTATCTTACCTATTGATCAAATTCACTTCCCTGTAGGTGGAATATTGATTGAATGGGTTGCTGACTATAGATCAATTGTATGTGTAGATATGTATAGATCAATTATTCCTAATGGAGGAGATTATTCGGAAAAGAAATCGATCATTTATCGAACTGTGTATGGCGACCATTAGTTTTATGCAGTCTTCATAATAAATACAAGAGACTTCCAATGTTCTAACACTATATCATTTCTAGAGAATCTTCAGTTAGCAGAGATGTTCCCTACATGTAGCTGCAGGAAATATCTGCTGATTTAGGACTGTGGGGTTCCCAATGTTATAGAACAACATGCCTGCTGGCTGAGATGAGATTTAGCAGAGGATGAAGAGCTTAGCATTTGGTTAAAAGCACTCCAAAATAAGGGCCCCAATGTTTAGATTATCAGAAGCTCTCTTTATATCATACTGTTTGTCTACTGGAGAGTGCATGGAAAATCTCCATAAGCTTGTTTGTTTCTATCTGCTAAAGTATCACAGATCAATGCGGGAAATTGCCTAAAATTTCCCAATTGGGCTGATCAGAGTTCCACCCAAAAAATGGAAACTTCCGCCTCTCGGATCTGGCCAGTAACACAGTTACTGTTCTATAGTGCCTCCACTCTGGATTAAACACTTAAGCCCCGGACCATATTGCTGGTCAAAGACCAGAGCACTTTTTGCGATTCAGCACGGTGTTGCTTTAACTGACAATTGCGCGGTCATGCGACGTGGCTCCCAAAAACAAAAAAATTGGTGGTATTTGATGACCTCCTGCGGTTTTTAGTTTTTGCGCTATAAACAAAAATAGAGAGACAATTTTGAAAAAAATGAATATTTTTTTACTTTTTACCATAATAAATATCCCCCAAAAATATATAAAAAAAAACTCTTTTTTCCTCAGTTTAGGCGATACGTATTCTTCTGCATATTTTTCGTAAGAAAAAATCGCAATAAGCGTTTATTGAGCAAAAGTTAGTGTTTACAAAATAGGGGGTAGTTTTATGGCATTTTTATTAATATTTTTTTTACTAGTAATGGTGGCGATCAGCTTTTTTTTTTCTTTTTTTTTTTTCGGTACTGCGACATTATGGCGGACACTTCGGACACTTTTGACACATTTTTGGGACCATTGGCATTTTTATAGCGATCACTGCTATAAAAATGCATTGATTACTATAAAAATTCCACTGGCAGGGAAGGGTTTAATACTAGGGGGGGAGGGGTTAAGTATGTTCCCTGGGTGTGTTCTAACTGTAGGGGGGTGTGGACTGACTAGGGGAAATGACTGATCGCTGTTCATACATTGTATGAACAGAAGATCAGCATTTCTCCCCCTGACAGGACCGGGAGCTGTGTGTTTACACACACAGCTCCCGGTTCTCGTTCTGTAACGAGCGATCGCGGGTGCCCGGCGGCGACCGCCGGGCATGCGCGAGGGAGTCAAGAGCGAGCTGCTGGGAGAGATGATGTAAATCTACGTGATCTCTCCCAGCAGAGCTGACCTGCCGCCGTAAAACTACGGCAGCTGGTCGGCAAGCAGTTAAGGAGCACATTTGGACAGCAGCATTGTCAGTCTACGGGGAGGATAGATGCACGAGCAGATTTAAAAACACTAACAAACAAAGTGAACTCCAGCTCACACAGTATAAGCAGTTACAGCAACAGGTTTTTCATCCTTTTGGGATAAAGATTTTGCATAAAAGCTAATCACTGTAAACACCCATGTCGGTGGTAAATGGTTTGTCTCGACACTAATGCTCTGTACACACGATCGGAATTTCTGATGGGATAAAATCTGATGGAATTTTCCGTCGGAATTCCGTTCAAGCCGTCTTGCATACACACTGTCGGACCAAATTCCGACCGTCCAAAATGCGGTGACGTACAACATTACGACGAGCCGAGAAATATGAAGTTCAATGCTTCCGAGCATGCGTTGACTTGAGTTCCAAAAATAAAACCTGTTCTATTTCTAAACTCCGATGGGAAAAAGTCCGATGGGGCCCACACACGGTCGGAAAATATCCGATGAAAAAATTCCGTCTGACTTTTTTCATCGGAAATTCCGATCGTGTGTACGCGGAATTACTGTTGCATTTTAAAAACCAAGCTAGACCGCTTCCTGACCTGATAACCAGGTGAAAATAAGAGAAAAATTGCCTAAAAAATAAAACAAATGCAATCACCACATCTAAGAATTTGTAACCTACAATATAATCATCGTTTTCTTTTGGGTTTTATACCACTTTATTGTAGCTATTTTCAGTCTCCATCGGCATGACTTGTACGATTGTGCAGTTTGTATTTGGCAGTTTGGCTTTGTTGAGCCGCTTCCACAGAATAATAGGAAATGCCATATGTGCACTCAGTGAGAAAATCGGGCCTGACATAATGGGGGTGTCAGAAGATTATATTGTTAGGCACCTGGCTGGGAGGGCAGCACTTTCATTCTTCTCCTTGTGTTAATAGGTGGCTGGTATCGTGTAGAATAGTCGAAGATTTACTTTCATTATAAAATGAGTAAAGCCGTTTACTGTTCAAGCAGAATTTTCACTTAGCTTAGTGAATGAGGGGAATCTGTACCAACTTCAATAATCCAATTATATGCAAGAAAAATGACTTTCTTTTCTCTCACACAATTGAGTTTTTTCTGCAAGATTAAAAGGTATTGAAACCACAGGCAAAGCGTAACAGCCAGGCAACCAACATTTTCAGAATAAAGTTGGCAATGGAGGTCACTATTGTTTCCTTACGAAAGGATGATTTTTTAATATACGTATTTACCTTAACCACTTGAGGACCGCCTTCTGTAGATATACGTCTGCAGAATGGCACAAGCACGTACCTGTACGTCCTCTTTAAATGCCCAGTCGCGGGTGCGTGCCCGTGACCCGGTCCGAAGCTCCGTGACCCGCGGACCCGATCGCCGCTGGAGTCCCGCGAATGGTCCCCGGAGCTGAAGAACAGGGAGAGCTGTAAACACAGCTTCCCCGTTCTTCACTGTGGCGCTGTCATTGACCGTGTGTTGCCTAATATAGGGAAACGCGATCAATGACGTCACACGTCCAGCCCCGCTCCCCTACAGTTAGAAACACAGATGAGGTCACACATAACCCCTTAAACTGAGAGAGAAAAATGTTTTTATATATTTTTAGGGGATTTTTATTACAGCAAAAAGTAAAAAATATTTATTTATTTTTTTCAAAATTGTCGCTCTATTTTTGTTTATAGCGCAAAAAATAAAAACTGCAGAGGTGATCAAATACCATCAAAAGAAAGCTCTATTTGTGGGAAAAAAAGGACGCCAATTTTGTTTGGGAGCCACGTCGCACGACCAGGCAATTGTCAGTTAAAGCGACGCAGTACCGAATCTCAAAAACTGGCCAGGTCCTTTACCTGCCTAAAGGTTCGGTTTTTAAGTGTTTAAAACATACCCAATATCATGTACATCAAATTAACATCCCCGGTCAAACTTTCAACAGTTCTATTCCCTTTCTGACTGCCCACAGTACAGTGGAACCTCGGTTTACGAGTATCGCAGTTAACGAGCATTTTAAAAAAAGAGGAGCAACTTTTTTTTTTTAAAACTGGCTCGGTTTGCGAGTGTTGTTTTGCAAAACAAGCAGAATTCAAGCTAATGGGGTGTGCAGTACCCCATTTGGCATGAGGCGGGGGGCGCTGGAGCCGAGCCTATCGTGCCTTTCGGAAGTGCTCGGAAATACTCTGGGTGTTTCCGGCGCCCCCCACCTTTGGCCACATGCGGTATTGCATGCCATAGAAGTCAATGTGGAACTAATGATTTTCATTTCCATTGACTTCAATGGGGAAACTCACTTTTATATGCAAGTGCTTTGGATTACGAGAATTCTCCTGGAACGGATTATGCTCGTAATTCAAGGTTCCACTGTATGTATGTGTGTGTGTGTATGTGTATGTGTATGTGTATGTGTATGTGTGTATAATATATATATATATATATATATATATATATATATATATATATATATATATATATATATATATATATATATATATATATATATATATATACACACACACACACACACACACACACACACACACACACACACACACACACACACACACACACACACACACACACACACACACACACACACACACACACACACACACTTACTGTCTAATACCGGGGTTATAGCAGCAGCTAGCTGCCATAACCCTGGTATCATTTTTTATTGTGGGCGATTTCGGCGTCTGCTAAAAGTGATCCCGGCAGTGGATTGGACGTGAGATCACTTTTAAACATGGTGGAAGAGGTGCCACTCGCCGCTTTCTGGTCGTGATCCGATTCGTTTGATGGATAGGCAGGCAGTAGAGTGAAGGCAAGATGGCCTCCACTCAGATCTATGCCTTTGGAGGACAGGAGCGACCTCCGACGTCCCTTCTGGTTCTCGGGCTTAAAAAGATGATTTTTATTTATTTTTTTAGTTAAAGTCTGTTTAAAAAAACTTTGTTTTTCTTTGCCTTGAAAGGTAAATTACAGATCTGGGGTATTTTTGTCCCCAGATCTCTCAATAAAATAACCTGTCATTCTGATTTCTATTACAATGGATGTTTACATTCCTTGTAATAGGAGTAGAAGTGCTAAACAAAAAATAAAGGGACAGTGTAAAAATATAACTTTTTTTTTTTTTTAAAGCGCCACATCCCTCTGCATTCGCACACAGAAGCGAACGCATACGTATGACGAGACCTCATATGTAAACGGTGTTCAAACCACACATGTGAAGCATCACTGCGGTTGTTAGAGCGAGAGCAATAATTCTAGCACTAGACCACCTCTGTAACCTTAAACGGGTAATCTGTAAACCTTTTAAAACGTCGCCTATGGAGAGTTTTATGTACTATAGTTTGTCGCCATTCCATGGGCCCGGGCCCGGAGAACGAATCGGCAGCCGCCGAATGAAGAGCATAGAGATTTCTGTGACCGTCGGAGGACCAGGCGCGATGTTACGCTCGGGTACCCGGAAGTAAAAGCCGCAATCGCGGCTGAAAGCATGAGATCAGTGAATTTTTTTTCCCGATCTCATGCTTTCCAGCCTGGAGGAGAGATGTGGGGTCTTATTGACCCCGCATCTCTCCATAAAGAGGACCTGTCACACACTATTCCTATTACAAGGGATGTTTACATTCCTTGTAATAGGAAAAAAAGTGTTAATTTATTTTACTTAATTTTTTTTTTTTTTTTATTATTTTTTTTAAAAAGCCCCTGTTTCCAGTAGCTCGCGCTCAGAAGCGAACACGCACTTAAGCCCCTCCCACATATGTAAACGCCGTTCAAACCACACATGTGAGGTATCGCCGTGTGCGTTAGAGCGAGAGCAATAATTCTAGACTCTAGACCTCCTCTGTAACTCTAAACTGGTAACCTGTAAAAAAAATATAAAGCGTCGCCTATGGAGATTTTTTTTAAGTACTGAAGTTTGGCGCCATTCCATGAGTGTGCGCAATTTTAAAGCTTGACAAGTTAGGTATCCATTTACTTGGCATAACTTCATCTTTCACATTATACAAAAAAATTGGGCCAACTTTACTGTTTTGTTATTTTTTAATTCATGAAACCGTTTAAAAAAAAAAAAGGGGCATTTGAAAAATTATTGCGCAAATACAAATAAGTAAAGTTGCAATGATCGCCACTTTATTCCCTAGGGTGTGTGCTAAAAATTATATATATATATATATATATATATATATATATATATATATATATGTATATGTATGTATGTATGTATGTATGTATGTATATGTATATGTTTGGGGGTTATGAATAATTTTCTAGCAAAAAAATTATGATTTTTACATGAATGAAAAAAGTGCCAGAATAGGCGCGGTATGGAAGTGGTTAAACCAACATCCTCTATCATACTTTCAACAGTCTATCTCTAATTGATTATTTTATCTTTTTCCTTTCACTGGAATTGACATCTTTTTTTTCTACTTATGTTCCACTATTAATATGCTTCATATTTCCATTTTAGATGATGTCCTCTCTTTATTTGGTACTTCTACACATCTGCCTCATCAATACGAGGTCTCTGGTTTTTGCCCTTGAAGATTCTGCATTATTAAATGCGAGCACACCTACCATAACTACTGCCAGTAACCAGTCTAGCGCTATACAGCACACAAAAGTTACCAAAAGTCAAACCACCCGAGAGCGGCTCCTGTATGTCACCAGTGGATCAGAGGAGGATTACTATGATGCCGATGAGGATGCAACGGTTTCCCTACCTCCACCTGTTTCTATGAAACCATGCCCATTCAATCGTTGTGAGCACCTGTCGCCAACATGTGAAGAGATTCGAAGCAAGGCAGGTGGTAATTGTCTATGCCCAGGAATAGATGGACCAAACGTCAAACCAGACCCCCCGAAGCTGGATCAGGTCTTACTGGCTGACAGAGAAGTAACTGTGAATTGGTGCTCCCCTTCATCTACAGTGAACATTTATAGAGTACTGTATCAAGGACCGGACAGTCACTTAGAAAAAGGACCAGACCTTAATGCCTCGTACCGCTCCTATTCCATTACAAATCTTCTACCTGCTACCCAATATACAGTGTGTGTGGTGGCCATTAACAATGCTGGAGAAAGCCCAGCAGAGATTGATGCGGAAGAGGATCTAGAGGGTAGCAAGAGAGGTCATTGCAGGATCCTCCACACCACTAACTCCAAGATGTCACACATATATATAGGTATAGGGGTAGGCCTAGGAGTGTTGGCAGTAGTGATGATTGTCATGGGCATCTTGCTGTGCAACAGAAAAAGGAGAAAGGGCAGAATGGATGTTGAAGAGAAGGAAATGGGAACAACCAACCATTCCTACGTGGCTGGGAATGCAAACTAGCTCTAAGGGCACAGAACTGGAGTAGTGACTTTGGGAATGTATGCGCAGCATATTAAACACTTCAGCCCCGGACCATTTCGCTGGCCAAAGACCAGGCCCCTTTTTGCGATTCGGCACTGCGTCACTTTAACTGACAATTGCGCGGTCGTCCAATGTGGCTCCCAAACAAAATTGACGTCCTTTTTTTCCCACAAATAGAGCTTTCTTTTGGTGGTATTTGATCACCTCTGCGGTTTTTATTTTTTGCGCAAAAAAATCACAATAAGCGTTTGATTGGTTTGCGCAAAAGTTATAGCGTCTACAAAATAGGGGATAGTTTTATGGCATTTTTATTAATATATATTTTTTTAACTAGTAATGGCGGGGATCAGATATTTTTATCATGACTGCAACATTATGGCGGACACTTTTGACACCATTTTGGGACCATTTTCATTTTTACAGCGATCAGTGCTATAAGAATGCACTGGTTACTGTAAAAATTACACTGGCAGTAAAGAGGTTAACCTGTAGGGGGTGCTAAAAGGGTTACGTGTGACCTAGGGAGTGCTTCTAACAGTTAGGGGGCGTGGTTTGCTGTGACACGTCCCTGATCGCTGTTCCCGATGACAGGGAACAGACGTTCAGTGACATGTCACTAGGCAGAACGGGGAGATGTTGTGTTTACACTAACATCTCCCCGTTCTTCAGCTCTGTGATCCGATCGCGGGACACCGGTGGACATCGAGTCCCCGGGTCCCACACGGCGGCAATTTAAAGGGGACGTATATATACGCCCATTTGCCTGTCAGTGCCATTCTGCCGACGTAAATGGTCGTGTGGCGGTCGGCAAGCCGTTAAAGGAAACCTTTCCATAGAGACCCCTAAAGGCCACCATGCTGAACCTGAAAATGCTAGTAACCAGCCAGCCATGCTGACTTTAACTGAGTCAACAGTTTTGAATCACTGACCCAGAACAAGCCTATAAGTAGGGAATTGTACTTTACTCTAACTTCCTAACATACTATGGGCCAGATTCTCGTACAGCGGCGTATCTATAGGCGGGCGTAACGTATCCGATTTACGCTACGCCTCCGCAACTTAGACGGGCAAGTGCAGTATTCTCAAAGCACTTGCTCCCTAAGTTGCGGCAGCGTAGCGTAAATCGGCCGGCGTAAGCCCGCCTAACTCAAATGTGGAACAGGGGGGCGTGTTTTATGTAAACTAACCATGACCCGACGTGATTGACGTTTTTCACGCATGCGCCGTCCGTGGACATATCCCAGTGTGCATTGCTCCAAATACGCCGCAAGGACGTATTGGTTTTGACGTGAACGTAAATTACGTCCAGCCCCATTCATGGACGACTTACGCAAACAACGTAAAATATTCAAAATTTGACGCGGGAACGACGTCCATACTTAATATTGGTACACCGCATGTACGCCACCATATAGCAGGGGTAACTTTACACCGGGAAAAGCCTAACATAAACGGCGTATCTGTACTGCGTCGGCCGGGAGTACGTTCGTGAATTTGCATATCTAGCTGATTTACATATTTATAGGCGTAAATCAGCATACACGCCCCTAGTGGCCAGTGTAAATATGCAGTTACGATCCGACGGTGTAAGAGGCTTACGCCGGTCGGATCTAATAGAAATCTATGCGTAACTGATTCTAAGAATCAGGCGCATAGATACGACGGCACAACTCAGAGATACGCCGTTGTATCTCCTTTGTGAATCTGGGCCTATACTGTATGTATACTTTTTCCATGTCAGTGGCAAAGAAAGTTTGAAGGTAGATGGTCAGCATAACAGCATTTTCCAAAGCAGGTCAACAATGGCATCTCCCACATTTCCTTTGGGAGATAAATAACCCCTCAATGAATAATAATAATGTAACATATGTATAAATTATTTTTTGTTTTATATTTATTTTATTAAACTCTATTTTTATACTACTTCATCTACATAGTATTTACTTAATTGTAAATATGCAAATTGTTGTTATTGCCTTGCTTTTATTGTGTGGTTGAAAAGTGATTGCCAGAAAAATGGAAATCTCCAATGTGCATATAAAGGGACTTCTGTAGCCTAAAGAGTCCACAATGATGAAGAGCTGAAACTATCACTTTGGGTTGTGTACTGTGCACTGACTACACACATGCTGTGCTTTCTGCTTGCAAAATCTGATGGTGCGACCGCACACATATAAACAGGATACCTGATTTCTCAAGCAGAGGAAATGTGCCTCCCACACTCCGCAAAACGCAGGACCTGCTAAGTGTGGGGGTTCAAAAGGGGATGCGTTGCCAAATATAATGTAAAACCAGCTCAACACTGACTAAGATCTACTCTCAAATGACATGCCTAAAACTTTATGTATTTCTATCTCTAAATGTGCATTTGTTTCAGTATAACTGCTGCTGTGAAAAGCTTTTAGCAGTTTAAAAATGTTAAGTATGCAAAGCATAAGTAATCATAACCACATGCTTCATGCAGCATAAATGGCGTTTTGGAATCCGTCAGCCTGCATCGCATTGAGGCTTAACAACCCAGAAACCGCTCCATTCTCCTCCTGGCTTCTCTTCTGGCTCATTGTGAAATAGGTAGATTGCTACATCTCCATATCCCAAGAGCACACTGAGTACAATGTGTTCAATGAAGAATACGAGCATCTGGCCGGCAGTTTCTAAAATTGTGTTTCTGCTGCACAAAGCAAGTGGTTATGATTAGACTTCTGCTCTGTGCCAGGGGTCTTGCCAAACAAGGGCCAGGTCCTTCAAACTATAAGGAGGTCAGACTGTGGTCAGTGGGAGTAAATATTACCCCTATACCTGTGCTGTGATTAGTGGGAGGAGGAATAATGGCCTGGCTGTCATTGTGTCAGGACCATTAAGGTAAGTACTCACCGAGGCCGAGATGCTGAGGGCGGCTCACCTTTGCGACCCTGTGCAGACCACTCCCTGGAGTTAGAACAGAGGAGGGACGGCACAAGGAGGCACCGGTGCCGGGAACTGGTAGGCAGACTTGGTGCAGCTGACGAAAACAGGGCAGGTGCAGAGGACTGGAGACAGTCGTTGATCAGGCAGGTAAGTCCAGAAGGGACCAACAGGAAACAAAGGCAAATCCGGGTCACAGGCCGTGGGTCAGGAGTTGGAGAGATCAGAGGAAGTCCGTGAGAGCAAGCCAAGGTCAAGGGGCAGGAGACAACAGCAAATCCGATAAGCAGGCAGGGGTCAAGTGTAGGAGACGGCAGAGAATCGTCAAGGTCCAATCCGGGTCAAGCAGGTCAGGGTATTCAGGTTTCAAGGTTCTCTCACAGGGTAAAGCTGACAACGAACCAGCAATTAGCAAAGGGGAAGGGGCTGGCTTAAATAGGCCGCACTGGCCACTGATTGGTCCACAGAAGTACAGGTTCAGCACCAGGCTCCAATTGACAGCAAGCAAAGTAATACTTGAGCAGTGGCTCAGAGGCAAAGAGCTGAACTTGTAAATGGAGAGGTCCCAGGTTCGATTCTACCCAGAACCAACTGGGGAATGTGACCGTGAAAGGTCTGTGCCCTGACACATTGGTGTCAGTGAAAGGAGTAGGGCCTTATTGTTGGTGTCAATGAAGGGAACAGTGCCTCATCATTGATGCCAGTAGGAGGAATAGTGCCGCCTTGTTGGTGTCAGTTGGAGGAAAATGCCCTATTGCTGGTGTCATTGGGAAAAACAGTGCCTCGTTAATGGATCAGTGGAGGTAAGAGTGCCCTATTGGTATCAGCAGGAGGAATGGTGCCCAATTGTTGGTGTCACTTGATGGTGTCACTCGGAGGAATAATACCCCATTATTGGTGTCAGTGGGAGGAATAGTGCCCCACCAATGTCAGTGGGAGAAACCGTGCCCCACGGCCCGGTGAATGGTACGCTTATGGACCACTGCTCTAAATACCCAAAGTCATGAGGAAAATACAGGTCTGCTGGTGACCTCCTGAAAATGCTACCCATCTGACTGTTATATAGGGGTACTCAGTCACTGACCCAGAGCAAACCTGCAGGAAAGTCAGAGAAAAGTCAAAAGTCCCTGTCTGCCTAGTTGTACCAGGTAAACGACTGTAAATATTTATTGTATATTTAATCACTTGTTTACCAGTGCCATTGATAAACAGTGGCTGGTAGACCGTGAATATGCGTTCACTAATCTCTTCTCCAGCGAATGAACATGAAGGCAATATGTATTTATGTCACTTTCCCTGACTGATGTGGCCAGAGAAGAAGCTAATGGAGCTCAGTTAGCTTCAATGGAAACCAAGGGAGACATCAGGGGTTTAATGGACCCCTGATGTCTCAGTAAATTGAATAGGGAGCCATCTATGTGATTGCAATAAAGTTAATTGTACATGTAGCGCCTGGTTACTTCAAAGTATCGGTGCTATTTAAATTTAGAGGGAGATCAGAGTGTTAATTGAACTCTGATCCAGTTAATGTGTTCAAACTTGGGTCTCTGTCTCCGCTTGGCTGTGCTGTGGGTTCATTCTGTTGTTGCTGGGGTGTTCTTCCCACCCCAGAGCAGTAGGTGGCAGCAGTGGAGTCAAGATTTGGGTACTTTTCCCCAGCAGCCAATCAGGAGGACTGGGCCTCGATGTGCATGCTGGGGGAGGGTATTTATGGGACAGACACCATTGGTACTGGGTCTTCTTTGTGCGGCACCCACCTTTAGGGTGACGGTGCCCCGGTGTTATGGCCTACCAGGCCAGGGCATGCCTGCCACGCGGTGTTCCTGGTTCCAGGACCAGGTTGGTCCGGAACATTTAAGTTGTGGCAGGGAGCCCAGTGGTCGACTGGGTTCCCAATCTTGAAGATCCCAAGCGAGATAGCTGTTCGGTGGGGAGTCCATCTGAGGAGAGCCAATGAGAGGCTGGCGATCCAATAGGGTCTCGACAAACCACCGGGGATCGAGGTATCCGGACACTTAGAGGCTGGTCCCCTGTCAGTCGGTACCTGAAAGCAACTTGAAGGAGATCCAGGCGTAATTCTATCAAGGAGGTTCATCTCCGCAATCACCATCAGAAAGGCCTGTGGCAGAGGTCTTTCCCTGAGTCCATTCCAGGAGAGTCTAAGGCAGAGACTTTTACCCTAAAGGTTCCAGTTCATTGCAGGAGGGTCTGTGGCAGAGACTTTTCCCTAAAAGGTTCAAGCGATACCCTGGCTGCCAGGTCAGTGAGAGAGGCCTGTCCAGGTACGCTATTCCCACTCAAGCAGGAGTGGCACAAGAAGTGTTACATGTGGGAGCAGGATTGTTTCCCTATTGCTACGCCTGAATCTGCTATTCTTCTTCTCTTTTCAACTCTACCTTCTTCACCACAAGTCTTATTGTTTTTTTACCCGGCTGGGTAATAAAGAGCACAGCAAAAGACACTTGTTGCGGACATTCCTTTACTACTGCTATATGCACTATACATCCCTAGAAATTCGGAGAGCCACAAGGTAAATGTGCCACCTAAAACAAACCAGCAGCTCCTCTAGGGGTAGTGCTACATACATAAAAATAAAGTTAAAGTAAAGTGACAGTCCCTTGTCCCCATGTACATAAGAACATAAACGCATACAGGGAGAGTGCCTATGTAGGAAAACAATGATTGGGCTACACATGTTACATGTTACACGCAGGGGCGGACTGACCATTGAGTCACTCGGGCACTAGGTGGCCCCATCAGGGTTGCCAGGCTCAGTAAAACCAGGGATAGTATATAAAAATCTGTTTTTTTTTTTACATCTGTCCCTGATATGTCCGAAACCGACATGCTTTTGATGTGAAAATCCCGAGATTTTAGCTGCCCCGCCTCTGCACTGCCTCCTGGCGTGGTGGCCATCTGTAAGCACAGGGGCCCCATAATCTTCTATTGCCTGGGGGCCCCATGAGTTGTCAGTCCGCCCCTGGTTACACGCATTCAATTTTTTAAAGGTACTATCCTAAGTTGTTAATCTATTGGGCTGCTCCCATCCCTGATAATTGTATCCAATAATCAACTCTCCTATATGGGACTGTAACACAGGCATAGAAGTACAGGGAATCTTTTTAAACATATAACAAACTTTATTTGTATAAATACAGAGTAAACAGAATATAAATCAAAGGTGCACATCTATACATATACAAATTGTTCATTAATGCGTAAGGAGAACTACTTGTTCTGTCTAACATAGCAATGGAAAGACCGAAATACCCAGCGCATTTCAAACTGTGTTCTTTTCTTCTTCAGGGGTAAATTATTGTGCAATACGTTTGTCCTGATGTCTGTAGTATGTTTTATTTATATATATATATATATATATATATATATATATATATATATATATATATATATATATATATATATATATATATATATATATATATATATATATATATATATATATATATATATATATATATATATAATTGTGTGTGTGTGTGTGTATATATGTATATGTGTGTGTATATATGTATATGTGTGTGTGTATATGTATATGTATATGTGTATATATATATATATATATATATATATATATATATATATATATATATATATATATATATAAAAATTAAAAGCAAACAGGAAAAGCTTGCTGCTGCCTGGTCCACAACATCCCAACTGCAAAAATGCTAGAGGGGCAGGCGCCAGAACCCCATACCCCCCAACTACTGGGGCAACACACAGACAACCAAGGCACACAATGATTCCACAAGAAAGGGGCAGCAATGCAATTAGGTCACCTAAATGCATCTTATAGCCCTGCGCATCTATCCAGAGATATCGCTTAGTGATCACAGTTGACCTATGAAAATACATATCCAAACATTGAGCCCCAAGTGAAGGAAAAGGCCAGGCTGTATCTGGCTTCCCTCTGGACAAGGTATGTGAATGGCCTGGTGGTGTGCAGGGAGACTCGGGAAAGAGAGGGTAGTCTGCTGTGGATCATGTTAGCATCTCCATATGTTCTCTTGAAAGACTGAAGCCTGTGTAGATACTATGGGGTTTACTTACGAAAGGCAAATCCACTTTGCACTACAAGTGCACCGTGAAGTGCAGTCGCCGTAGATCTGAGGGGGACATGCAAGGAAAATAAACAGCATTTTAGCTTGTACGTGATTGGATGATAAAATCAGCAGAGGTTCCCCCCATTTCAGATCTTCCCCTCAGATCTACAGCGACTGCACTTCCAAGTGCACTTGCAGTGTAAAGTGAATTTACCTTTTCGTAAATAACCCCCTATGTTTCGCCTGGAGTGTGCAATTCTTCCTAGTGGAGTGTGAGGACTGCTCCCACTTGGGAGGTAAGACTGATGATATGTCCCAATAAACGTAGGAATATACTGTACACTTGGCCTATAATTGTGTGAGTGCAGGTCTTTCCACTCTGAACAGTAATGCTAGCACTGATTGCTGTATAAATTACAATGGTCCCAAAATGGCATCAAACGTGTCCGATGTGTCCGACGTAATGTCGCAGTCACAATAAAAACCGCAGATCACTGCCATTACCAATAAAAAAAAAAAAAAAATGTCATAAATCTATCCCCTATTTTGTAGACGCTATAACTTTTGCGCAATCAATATACACTTATTGTGATTTTTTTTTTAACCAAAAATATATAGAAGAATACATATAGGCCTAAGCTGAGGATTTTTTTATTTTTTTATTTTTGGGGGATATTATAGCAAAAAGTAAAAAATATTGCTTTTTTTTAAAAATTGTCGCTCTTTTCTTGTTTATAGCGCAAAAAATAAAAACCACAGCGATGATCAAATACCACCAAAAGAAAAGCTCTATTTGTGGGAAATAAAGGACGTCAATTTTGTTTGGGTACGACGTTGCACGACCGTGCAATTGTCAGTTAAAGCGACGCAGTGCAGTATCGCAAAAAGTGCGCTGGTCAGGAAGGGGGTAAATTCTTCCAGGGCTAAAGTGGTTAAAGGGGAGAAAAAGAAAATGGCACAGATAAGAGGTTATGTCTGCACATTGGCCTCACATCTGGAAAATATTTACAGAACGATTCAGAGAATTTGAAATGGAATGTGTAATCACAATGACTTGTTTCGTGACTGCCTCCTGAAATGACTAGTACTTTCTAATGTAAACAGAATTTGCTAACCGAGCTATGCTTAATGAATATTTAAAGTGGCATGTAATTTTTTTGGGGGGGAGTGGGGGCTTCAGGAGGAGTGGGACTTCCTGTCCCACTTCCTCCTTCCGCCGAGGCGAATAGTCTGATCGCCTTTTGGCAGCCCCTCCCTGTAGGCGATCGCCTGGGACACGTGACAGGTCCCAGGCGATCGCCTGTCCAATCGGATGGCGCAGCGCCGCTCGCGCATGCGCAGTGGGTGCCCAGCCGTGAAGCCGAAAGCTGTCACGGCCGGGTGCCCACACTTAGAATGAAGACGCCGGCCGGAGAGGGGGGGGGGGGGAGGAGTGGACCGGCCTGGCGCGTCGCTGGAATGTGGAGCAGGTGAGTGTATGTTTATTAAAAGCCAGCAGCTACACTTTTTGTAGCTGCTGACTTTTAATAAACATTAAAAATGACTGGAACACCCCTTTAACCCCCAGAGTTTCTAGCCATGGCCATCTTAAGTAAGGGCGGATGATTCCTGTAGCATTTACCTCCTTGAATTCATCTGTCCTTAGCTCAGGCATGTAGACAGCAGGGTGTGCCTAGCTTAGAAAGCCCCTCCTTCCCTCCTCCAGATGAAAGAAAAAGACATGCCACGACATGCCTCCCAACAGTCCCAGGTTTCCCAGTACAATACGGCAATTGGCAGCTCTGTCCCGGGTACCGGGCACCTTTATTACGAGACAATACAGTGTCCCAGATTGCCTCCTGGCCCTGGGCCGATCTAATGCCCCTAAAATAGCACTTGCATCACTGCTGACAAGCACTGTGGTTGGCCCCTGGCTGGCAGAGACCCCTTTTACTTTATTCTCTGGCCCCTGGCTCATTGCCCAAACTGGTTTCTAGCCGCGGCCCGCCTGGCGTCTAGCAACCAGTGACATCACTAGGAGGAGAGCGGCATTCAAAGCGGAGTGCACTTGTTGAGGCGGAGGCGGGAGGCAGAGCTGGAGGTCCTAGAGGAGATGACTTTCCGCGGCTGCAGGAGAAGGATCGGTTCTCCTATATGCTGCCCCTCCTATCCAGCCTGGCGCTAGCTGCATCCACAGTATAGAGGCAAACAGTCATTCATGCCTAGGACCAACAGCTCCGCCCCTGACTCCGGGTCTCATCTGAAGGCTGTTCCCGCCGCTGGAAAGGTAGTACAAATGTTCCCTGCAGTTCAGTGCCTCGAGGATGCTCATGCTCCCTCCCATACTGCCCTTCTCCAGTCATGCTGTCCCCCCATACTGTGTCCCCTCCACTGTGGCTGCAAAGCAGGAATAGGAAACCAAGAGATCTGTTAGTAAAAGCAACACATAATGCACACAATACACATTGTTGGGCACACATTTTTACCTTGATCGCCCTAGATGTTAACCTCCTTCCCAGCCAGTGTCATTAGTGCAGTGAGATGTGTATAGTATTATCACTGATCACTGTATTAGTGTCACTGGTGATGTCAGTTAGTTTGTTTCCTACCAGCGTAAGTTAGTGTCAGATTGTCCACCACACTATTGCAGTCCCATTATAGGTGGCTGATCACTGCCATAGTAGTATAATGATAAAAATATTCCAATATATATACCATAGTTTGTAGACGCTATTGCTTTCATACAAAGCAATCAATATACACCGATTGGTATTTTTTAGGACATAGTAGCAGAACACATTTTGGCCAAAATCTATGAAGAAATTCGATTTTTTTTAAAAACATTTTTCTTTAAACTGTTTGGTGTATATGTTTATATGGCAAAAAAATAAAAAAAAGCCAGTGGTGAATGTCCCTTCTCCCCGGTGACTGACCTCAGTCCCTTCTCCTTGGTGACTGACCTCAGTCACAGCCAGTCCAGTCCCTCCTCCATGGTGACTGGCCTCAGTCACAGCCAATCCAATCCCTTATCTCTGGTTATTGACCTCAGTCACAGCCAGTCCAGTTCCTCCTCCCCTGTGACTGACCTCAGTCACAGCCAATCCAATCCAATCCCTCCTCCCCTGTGACTGATCTCAGTCCCTTCTCCTTGGTGACTGACCTCAGTAACAACCAGTCCAGTCCCTCCTCCATGGTGACTGGCCTCGGTCACAGCCAATCCAATCCCTTCTCTCTGGTTATTGACCTCAGTCACAGTCAGTCCAGTCCCTCCACCCTAGTTACTGACCTCCGTCACAGCCAGTCCAGTCCCTCCTCCCTGGTGACTGACCTCAGTCACAGCCAGTCCAATCCCTCCTCCCTGGTGACTGACCTCAGTCACAGCCAGTCCAGTCCCTCCTCCTTGGTGACTGACCTCAGTCACAGCCAGTCCAATCCCTCCTCCCTGGTGACTGACCTCAGTCACAGCCAGTCCAATCCCTCCTCCCTGGTGACTGACCTCAGTCACAGCCAGTCCAGTCCCTCCTCCTTGGTGACTGACCTCAGTCACAGCCAGTCCAGTCCTTCCTCCCCGGTGACTGACCTAAGTCACAGTCAGTCCAGTCCCTCCTCCCTGGTGACTGACCTCAGTCACAGCCAGTCCTGTTCCTCAATAATTTGTCCTGGGTACGTACATTTATTGTACGGGGGATAATAAAGAAAATCTCTACAATGGGCTCACAGACAGAAATAAGAACATGAAAACAAAAACAAAAAAGTAAATTGGTTATATTTATGTTGGACACAAATTAAATAGATGTACCTTTCCCCCCAACCAGCATGTCACATTCCTGGTGTGAGGCCGAGGTGCTGAGAGGGCTCCCCTTGGGGCTGAGTGCAGCGCACCCCTGAAAGTCATGCAGGCAAATGCAGTGCCCAAAAAAGCAGGGTTTGACGGTTATTGAAGTTGAATAAACTGATTACCGGAGAATAGCTTGAACAGGCAGGATGCGCTGTAAAGCAGACGTGCTTGGGTGGTGCCAGGTGTGGCAGTGGAGCAAACCAGGAACAGAGTCATGAGCGAGGCAAATGGTGATACAGAGTAGATCAGTCCAAGTTAGGTTCAGATAGCAGAACTTGAACAAGCCGTGAGCCAATCCGGGGTCAAATACAATGGAGTAGACAGGAGCAGAGTCAGGCTGCAAGCCAAGGGTCAAGCCAAGAGATTAGGGTAAGCGGGTCACAACAAGCCAGGTCAGTAGCCGGGTCCAAGAATCAGGATACACAGAGGCACAAGGAAATAAGGGGAAGCTGATGATAATCCAGCAATTTGCAGGTGTCAGTAGCAGGTATAAATAGGTTAGAGGGCGGCGCCAGCATCAGTCACATTGTGTGTGCGCGCATCTGCATAGGCCTGTTCGTGGCATCTGTGTACGCACGGGTGTCCGCCTGAAGCGGCCTTGATGAGTGCTGGTAACATTGCCAGTTCTGAGGCAATTTACCTGACACACCACCACCAACGTGAAATTGTAATGTGACAGCACCTGTTGTGACAGACTCACACGTCGGGAGTCCGTTACACACGTCACTGTCAGAATACACTGATCAGTGGGTGCAACAGACTGGCTGCAGCTGCTGATCGACTGAAAGTTTTCCAATGTTGAAACTTGGACTTCTGTCAAGAGAAGGAGGCCACCAGGGCTGGGATAAGGGGTGGTCAGGAGGGGAAGCTGCCCTGGGCGCAATGGTTTTATGTAGGGATGGAGTGCCCTGACCCTAACCCTAAGGGAAGGGGGGGGGGACGCAGTTTGGCATCTTTGCCCTGGATGCTTGATGACCTTCTCCCAGCACTGGAGTCCACACATTGGTTGAAATTCAGTAGGGACTGGCTGGATTTTGATCAGTGTATGGCCAGCTTTAAGCTTTAATAGATTAGGCCCACTGCTGCGATGCAAATATGTAGACGGAATATGACGTTATTGTGGAATAGAATACAATGTCCATGTAGACAATAATCGCTCAAATGAAGGAGCCTCATGTGAAGGTACTCTGTATAATGTACAAGAGTCTGTTGGTGAAAGCGCTAAGTACCGTAGTTATCGTAGCCTTGTAAGGAAATCCCTAGTGTATTTGGTGCCTGTCACTATGGGAACATAGAATTTTAGAGCATTGTTGTAACCTAAGACGCTTTACCAGCAATGTTACTACAGAGCTCTGGTTTTTATCACAATTTATTGTGTTTTCTTCATAACTAAAAAATAGCGTGTTTAGTTCCATACTGCTACACTAACAGGAAAGTACCGATCAAGTACTGTATAAGGCTACTTTTGTTAACTTCTGCATACGGACATGCTAGTTACCTGGTCTTCAGGCGGAATTCCGTATTTTCTGAGTCACTAACCAGGAATCGGCATGGATTCCATATCCAAATCAGGAGTTCTGACTTCACTCTGACTTTTATTTTGGAAAAGTTTTCCAATTATTTGTTGAATAACTTTGATTGAACGAAACTGCATTCAGTAGTCACGGACCATATGTGGACTATATAGAAACAAAGTGAGTATCATAAAAACAAGGGATGGACCGGTTCCCTTTTTTTTTTTTACAGCGAGTACAAGTACCAATACTTTTTTTTTGTATTCGCTGATACCAATTACCGATACTTACTGCCGGCAACTGTTCTGTTTACACTTCAGCTGTCAGTAATGATACAAAGCACTAAAAAATTATTTAAAAAAACAATTCTTAATTTTGCGCTTTTTTCAATGTAAAACATATAAATATATGTTAACGATGTAAAAATATTAACAAGCAAAACAAACAAAAACAAAATATTTTTTTTTTAATCATTAATAGTTTATAAAATAGAAGTGAACAATAATAATAATTAAATGAGGAAGGATAATAAGGAGTTAATTAAGGCTGATTAGAATACATTGAGGATTAATAAGGGTGTTAAACAGGGGAACATTTAATTAAAAAAAAACAAAAAACTTTTTTTTACTTGACAGGCTGCTTTAAACTGACTTTATTTACACATCCCTTTGATCTGTAGATGAATAAACAGAAAGATACAAAAAGAAACAATGTTTGTTTTTATCTTTCTGTATCAGCTGAGCAATGTTGTTGTTGATTATTTTTTCTTGACAGATCCAATTGCCTGGACTTTGTTTACACTTCAGCTGTCAACCATTCTCTGTAAACCCTAGAGATGGTTGAAAATCCCAGTAGATCAGCAGTTTTTAAATTCTGAGACCAGCCTGTTTGGCATCAACAACCATACCACGTTCAAAGTTACCTAAATCTCCTTTCTTCCCCATTCTCATGCTCGGTTTGAACTTCAGCAAGTCTTCATCACATCTAGATGCCTAAATGCATTGAATTGCTGCCATATGATTGGAAGTTTAGCAACTTGTGTTACCAAGAAATTGAACAGGTGCACCAATAAAGTGTCCGGTGAGTGTAATAATTAACTATCACAGTGATCAGTCATTGTACAGCTTGCTCCTGTGTTTTCTCCTCTTTATGGTGATTACTGTTCCCGATCACAGGGAACAGTAGATTACTGACTTTGCCGACCGCAATCGTGGGCTGCCCGGGAACATCGAGTTCCTGGGACCCGCTGGCGCACTCACGAGGCATGCAGCAAATTTAAAGGGGCGTACAGGTACAGGTACGCCCATTTGCCTGACCGCGCCATTGTGTCGACGTATATCGTCGTGCGCTGGTCGGCAGGCGGTTAAAAAGACTTACAATTCAATACTGTCACAAATGTGTGGCAAGTTATCCTTGCTATCTTTATGGTGAAAAGGATACATTATCCTTGCTATCTGGGGTGGTACAGTCAAAGTGAAGTTGCAGTATAAAATACAAGTATTTTTAAATCTTGGTATACTGCAGCATTAATAAACGTCCCGAATAACGAAGAAAAATTGTTCTTTAACCACTTCAGCCCCGGAAGAATTGACTGCTCATTGACCAGAGCATTTTTTGCAATTCAGCACTGTTGTTTTAACTGACAATTGCGCGGTCGTGCGACGTTGTATCCAAAACAAAATTGACGCCCTTTTCCCCCACAAATAGAGCTTTCTTTTGCTGGTATTTGATCACCTCTGCCCCGATTTTTTTTTTTAAAAAAAAGCTAATTTTTTCTCAGTTTAGGCCCATTACATATACATATTTTTGGTAATAAAAAAATCGCAAAAAGCGTATATTAATTGGTTTGCACAAAAGTTATAGCATCTACAAAATAGGGAATAGATATACAGCATTATTATTATTATTATTTTTTTTTACTAGTAATGGCGGCAATCTGCGATTTTTATTGGGACTGCGATATTGCGGCGGACAAATCGGACACTTTTGACTCATTTTTGGGACCAGTGTAATTTATAAAGCGATCAGTGCTATAAAAATGCACTGATTACTGTATAAATGACACTGGCAGGGAAGGGGTTAACACTAGGGGGTGATCAAGGGGTTAACTGTATTCCCTATTGTATGTTCTAACTGTAGGGGGGGTTGTGACTGACTAGGGGAAGAGAGAGATCAGTGTTCATACATTGTATGAACACACAATCAGTCTCCTCGCTCCCGAGAGAACCAGGATTTGTGTGTTTACACACACACATCCCTGTTCTCTTTCTAAAACGAGCAATCGTGGGTGCCCGGCGGTCATCGCAACCGCCAGGCACTCACATCCAGGGACATGCTTCGGGCACACGAGCCGCCGGAGGCGTCTTACAGAGCTAAAGAGCTAACGTACAGCTACGACAGCTAGCGCAGAGGAGCCAGCCTGCCGCAGTATAACTGCAACGGCTGGTCCGGAAACGGTTAAACACTTGTGGTTGTAGAATGGTAAAAACATGCAGTCAAACAACACTTTTACCGGCCCACAACCACTCTCCCTTAAGCTTTAAAGGCAGCTAATGGGGGTGAATATAAAAAAAAGATAATATTCCTGGATAATAATAAATAATGGAACACTAGTTACAGCAGACACTGGATTGGTCAATCCGTACCAACAATAAATATATATAAAAATCAATATGTGGTGTTGTGCTCTAGTGAATGATGGCTCATTACCCTAAATAAAGTGCAACATTTGGTAATCTGATATACGATCCTCATATACAGCGCTATATTGCCTCTGTGTACCTCGGTAGCAGTGGATAGCCTCCCAAATCCGTACGAATGAAGTAAAAAGGAAAGGGGGACCCAAATAGTGAAGTATATAAACACTGGGTAATTTATTGGGGTTTACAGCTTTAAAGGTACTCGCATAACAAACAGGTAAAAAACGAGATTAAAAAAACGAGCAGCGAGCTCGTGGCCTGACGTCACTTCCGGGTGCCCGGCTAATCCAATCCAACTTGGTCACGTGAATTCTTTAGGGAATCATTTACTGGAGTGCAACACCACATATTGATTTTTATAAATGTATTTAAAAAGCACTTAATCTATCAAGTTTTTTTGGATACTTATGTACAGTATCTGTTGGACTATTTCTATACTGTGTCAGCATTAGCACTTTGATCTTATTATTTTTTATGCCATTTTTTAAATTTTCTATGCACATTGAATTCTATGCAATTATGTAGCGTTTAGTATGCAATTTTTTTATAAAATTTTGCACATGCAATGTAAACTTTATTTAGCACTTTATTTATGGTCATGATTTTTGATTGATTTTTATATATTTTTATATATAGCTAATAGGGGTGCCCACATGCAAAAATGATCTCCTCCTTTGCACTTGGCGGGCAGCATCACCTGCCGAATGTGACACATTCACCTGAATGGGGCTGCACCACAACCACTGTTGGAGTGGTGTGTTAATTAAAACTGTAGCTGAGACGGCGGCAGAATGCCTTCTCACGGCCTGAATGCAGTCCGATGACTGATCCACCATGGATGGCTTTTCTGAGGTCACCATGGCAAAAATGATCCCCTCTGTTGTGCTCTGCAGGCAGTAAAACCTGCAGACTCATTAAAGTGGAGGTTCACCCAAAAAGTTAATTTTTAACATTAGATTGATGCTCATTTTGTCAAGGGGAATTGGGTGTTTTTTTTTTTTAAATCGAAGCAGTACTTACCGTTTTAGAGATAGATCTTCTCCGCCGCTTCCGGGTATGGGCTGCGGGACTGGGCGTTCCTATTTGATTGACAGGCTTCCGACAGGCTTCCGACGGTCACATCTAACGTGTCATGACTTTCCGAAAGTAGCCGAACGTCGGTGCGCAGGCGCCGTATAGAGCCGCACCGACGTTCGGCTTCTTTCGGCTACTCATGACGCGCTGTATGCGACCGTCGGAAGCCTGTCAATCAAATAGGAACGCCCAGTCCTGAAGACCATACCCGGAAGCGGCGGAGAAGATCTATCTCTAAAACGGTAAGTACTGCTTTGATTTTAAAAAAACACACCCGATTCCCCTTCACAAAATGAGCATCAATCTAATGTTAAAACATTTTTTTCAGGTGAACTCCCGCTTTAACCTGAATAAACAGGGTTGCCTTGCAACCACCATGCAGCAGTGTGCAATGCCACATATTGCCTCCTCACGGTCTGTCAAATGATTTTGTGTTTAAATAATTTTTATTCATTTAAAAAAAAGACAGACATATTGCAGAACAATCAAAGATCTCAACATACAAGAATAATCACAATAAACATGATATATGACATTCCAAAGGTGTGTAAATCTTACCGTTTTGCCATCTCCTATAAGAAAACATACAATTTTGAGGTTCCCCCTTCCATATATTCAACTTTTGAGATCAGCAGGGGATTAAAATAAATAAATAAAAAATAATTAATAAAACCCCCACACACATCCCACCTACCATAAACCCAACCATTTTACCCCTGTGAACCTAAGGTGGTATTAATTATATTAAATTAGGGGGTGGGTCTAGGGATGGTTGCGTAAAGGTTCCCACCCTAGTTCCACATTAATTCCATGCACCTTTTCCCACCCCTCTTTCCTTCCCCGATTCTATTTATCCCCTCTCCCCCCCCCCTTTAAACTCCACTCCCCCAGTGTAGTAAAAAAAAAAACACACACATCCCACTTACCATACCCTGATCCTTTTAATCATGTAAACCTAAAGTGTTGTAAAATATTTAATTAAATTAGATTGGGGGTGGGTTTAGAGATGGCTGCACAAAAGGCCCCCACCCTAGTTCCACCCTAATTTCGTGCACCTTTTCCCACCCCTATTCGTTCCTCAATTCTATTTGTACCCCCCCCCCCCTTTAAACTCCATTCACCCAGTGCAGTAAGAGGTAAAGAGGAAAAAAAAAACTCCCCCCTAACAATACTTGAATTCCTCATATAGCTTAAGTCCCAGATTTTTTCAACTCAAACCAACCTCTCCAAGTTCCATAGAATCTCTGTCTGGAGTCATTCTGCAAAGATATTAGTTCTTCCATCAATCTAATTGCATCTACTTCCCCTATACCAATCCTTTATTAACAGGATTTTATTTAGTTTCCATTGTTTAAGAATTAGGGCTTTCGCTGCATTCAACAAAAGCAGAACCACTGCTGCTCTATGTTTTTTCCTTGTCTCACCTGTAGCGTTTAACAAACACTGCCAGGGATCCTGCCTGATCTTAACACCACTAAGCTTCTTACACATTTCAAAATGGTTGAATCAGGGGACAATGCCACCTTATTTGGGCATGTGTTCCCTCAAGCCCGCACTTCCTCCAACACAACGATGATACCTCTGGGTTGATCTTATGACGTTTTGCTGGGACATAATACCATTTATTTAACAATTTATAATTCATTTTTTTTATCCTCACATCTATTGACGTGGAATGTGTATAATCTATAACTTTAAAATTAATTTGCTCTGATATTGTTTGATTTAGTTCAAGTTCCCAACTCTGCAGAAGGCATGGTGGCCGAGGGCTCGGGGGGGGGGGGGGATCAACATCCCATATATACTGGATATCCCATGTCAATTTATCCCCCCCCGTCCATGAGTCTTTCCCATGGGCTAAACTCCCTGATAGAACGAAGGGGTTTTGGGAGGGCGTCCACAAAATGTTGGAGTTGCCTATATCTCCAAACATCCCAGAGTGAGACACCGTATCTCTCTCATAATTCAGATATTGAACAGAGGGTATTCTCATTAAGAACATATTTTAATCTATCCCAAAATATCCACCTCAGGTATAACTTGTTCTCCCTCCCTGGTGGGAAGTAGCTCATACCCGAAAGGGGAATCAAAGGACTGTTGTATTGCCATAACCCGTTTTTAAACAAACTATCCGATGCTCTAAATGTTCCCTTTGTTATTGGAGCTGCGTCCCCGGGAAGGCCCCTGTATTGCCTTGGTACCCAGATTATTTAACCCAGGCATATTCCACTTAGATTTTCTTCCAATGATACCCATTTTCTCTGAGAGGTACCATGAATCCAATCAATTGTTCTGCGTAGCACTGCTGCGTCATGATACTTCTCAAAATCTGGGAGATAAATTCCCACCCCTAGGCCTCGGTCTAACCTATACCCCAATGGAGATGAGAGGGTTCCTGTTTTTCCATATAAATCTTCTAATCAATAATCTAAGAGTTTAAAAGTAGGTCTTTGGGATGTTTATCGGGAGGGTTTGAAAAACATATAGGGCTTTTGGTAGAGTTACCATTTTAATCACATTTATCCTGCCAAACCAAGACAGCTTATCTGCCGGATATCCCTTCAAATCTTGCTTAATGTTATTTAACAAAAGCAAGCAATTATCCCAGACAAAAAAATACCAAGATATTTTAAGCCCTTCTGCTTCCAAGCAAAAGGATATAGAGATCGGAGATCTCTACATTCTGCTAGGGGAACAGAAATTTTCAATATCTCAGTTTTCACATGGTTAATCTTTAGATTTGAAATTTCTCCATACTTTTCAAATTCCGCTAAGATATTTGCTAGGGTTGGAGACATATGACATCATGTCATCTGAAAATGCAGAAAGCTTATGTTCTTGTCCGGCAACCTCCACACCCCTAATTTCTTGATTTGATCGTATAGTTTCTAGCAAGGGTTCTAGGTTGTAGAGAGCAAAGGTACCTGAGAGGGTTCAATCAACCCGTACCTGAGCCGTTGGTCTGGAGTATAATGCCATTTATACATACATGGACCTATGCCAGCATGTACTAAGCATATACTCCCAGTCCAATCTGTCAAAGTATTTTTCGGCATCTACTGACAGAAATAATAATGGGTTCTTTCCCCTTTTGGTTCCATGGATTAAAAGTAATGCTCTTATTACATGATCCCTTGCTTCCCTCCCAGGGACAAAACCCACTTGATCTTTTCCTATCTATTTTGACATAAAGGGCTTCAGCCTCTCGGCCAATATCCTCACATAGATCTTTGTATCGTCATTGTTTAAGGATACTGGCCTATAGCTGGCACAGTGTTGGATCTTTCCCTTCTTTATCTAGGAGAGTTATATGGGCCCCTAGGGCTTCTTCAGGTATTTCCACACCTCCCACTATGGAGTTCATATATAGCTGAAAGTAGGGAGCTAAAGTTCCTAAAAATATAAATATAATATAGTGAGGTATACCTATCCAGACCTGGGCTTTTACCTGCTTTAGTGCTTTTATTTGCCTGTTCTATTTCCTCTTTTGAGATCTCTATGTCCAACTTAATAGATCCCTCTTCTAATATAGCCGGTAACTTTGCCTTTTTTAAATATTACTCTATTTTATTTCTTCTAAGTTGTATATAATAAGGGTTTTGTATGTTATTTACTTTTTACAGCAATTGATAATATTCTTGAAAAATCTTTGTAACATTTTAGTTCCCCCTTCTTATCTTTTTTATTTTTGCTATATAATTCACACCACTTCTAGGTTTAATTACCCCTGCCAACAATTTCCCAGGCTTGTTCCCCATTTCATAATACTTTTTACTTTCCTATTGAATACCCATTTAGTATCTTGCTCCATCAAGTCCCTCAATGCCTCTCGCTTTTCTGTTACTGTCAAACGATTTTGATTAATGGATCATTTACACCTGAGCCTTTAATCAAGTGATGATAGGCACACAAGGGGGGGTGGAAACTCTGTAGGAGAGGTCGCTTGATTTACAACCTGTATTCAGCCAACCTTCTGAAGTCTATAACAATGGGTATGACATTTAACATGTTCTACTGTAGAATAAATTCTGGGATTGTCTCCAGAAAAGACATACAGTAGTTGGAGACTTGGCAGTGTTGCCAGTTTGCCCAAATGTTGTAATTGTCTGCTCTTAAAAACATTTCAAACAGGAACAAGATAACAGGCATTGTTGCCAACTGTCAGTATTTTTACTGGCAGCCAGAGGCGCATTGCGGGTGGTATTAACCCTTTTTCGGCCGCTAGCGGGGGTTAAAACCGCACCGCTAGCGGCCGAATATAGTGGTAAAAACTACGGTATAACGGCACTAAAAATAGCGCTGCTGTACCGCCAGGGCACCTCCTGCGCCCTGTCTATATATCTACTATACGAATATTCAAATGCTCCAACATGCATCATAAAAATCCCCCACCATACCCCGGTATCGGGCATCTGTATACATTCGTTATTTAGGGATGGAAATGCAGTTGGATGTAATTCTGTAATACTAGTGCATGCTCTATATTTTCTCTATCTCCTGCGCCCTGTGTGAAAGAGACCTAAATGTCAATTTGATAGGTTGGCAACACTGATAACAGGTAGTATATAATTTGGATAATCCATTGCTGCCAGAGGTTTCCTCCTCACCATAGGACCTGTCCCTCAGGACACAGCTGTCCAAAGTCATCACATAAAATGCAGGATCGATCATTATGCATTATACTTAAGAAAGCTGAGGGCCTTCCACTTCCTGGGAGTGACACAGTTCAGAGAAGAGTCCCCACTGCAAGGAGAATTTTTCTGTATAGCTGGAGTTCAGCTTTAAAAAATAATTAAATGCATTTTTACATACATGTAGTGTAGCACCCTCTAGTTAGGTAGGTGCTAGAGTGAGGTTTTTCTGGAGAGTAGGAACATTTAGGCAGGCCTAGCTAGTAGCTAGGCCCGTTTGTTTTCATTCTGGGCTGGGAGTGGCTCAGGGCAGGGCTGGGTGACTCACAGGTAGCATCACTGTCACCTCCCTCTTCTTTCTAAAAAGTTCTAGGAGGAGAAGAGTAGAGGGAAGGTGTAACTGCGTCAGGTATTCTAGGAGCCTTGACCAATCCCCAACTAGGATTAGCAGGGGGAAGGCCTCCTTAAATACCCAGGGTCAGAGGAGTTTTCGGGTGGAAGAGCTGGAGTGAGAGAGTGTGGAGGCTGACAGTGGGAAAGAACACTGCTAAGAGACTCCAGGGAGAACTGGTTACAGCTAGGAAGGCTGGTGAGTGGAGCTCATTTGTGAAGACTGGGGAAGCACGCCTGAGAGAACTGGGAGATTGCAGTTTTAGATGGGTACAGAACCAGAAGAGAAGACTGTGGGAAGGGCAGTGGAGGGGTGTCATTGAAGCCAGGCTGGTTGGCAGGGCCTGAAGAGAGCTATCTGGGATTGGTAGCTGAACAGAGGACAGTTAGCACCTGAACTATTTCTACATCACAGTGGCCGAGGTCCCATCCCACAAAAGGCAGTCCATTGAGGCCTGGCTGAGTTATTGTCAGGCCTAACAATGCAGTGATAGCTAGTCTGGAGCAGTAACAGTCTGCAGCAAATGAAGTGCTGGAGAAGGAACGGTACACAGCAAATAAAGGGCTGGAGGAGTGAAGGATAAGCGGATCAGATCTGTACTGTTTGAGCGCACAGCTGATTCCTTCCCCCTTCTCTCTCCAGCTCACAGCTGCAGTGGGCAGGGGTGAGCCCTCCCGCTGACGTCAGCAGGGAGCGAAGAGACAGAGAGCCAACAATCAGCTGTGCTCATACAAGGTACAGATCGGCAGGTCTGTGTGCAGATCGGCTGGTACAAGCAGGGAGGGGAGGGGGGGAGGACAGAGGACACAGACACAGGGAGAGCTGCTGACAGGAGAGCTGCGGCTGACAGAATCACACAGACCATGGTATCAGGGGCTCGGCAGCCATGATTATCGTGGTCTGTTTGCAGAGGGGAGGGTATAGTCTGGCAGGATCAGCCAGGTTTTTTAGGGTATACAGGGGGCAAAAAGACACAGCACAAGCACTGTTCTGTATAACATGCTTTAAAGCAGTGGTTCTCAACCTGGGAGTCAAATGATGATTTGCTAGGGGTCACCAAATCCTGGGCTGTTCCTGAAGCCCGCGCGTGCTCTCCCAGCCTTTTTGCTGCCACCCAGCAGGGCTGTCCCTGGAGCCCATGGCCGCCCACTCATACTCAGCAGGGCCGCCCATTCAATTCACAGTAAAGCTGGGGGGCAGAGACTAGAGGTCAACTGACTCGTGAGGAATGTGAAGTGGAAGGGGGCTGGAAAGGTTTCACTTTCTTTGTGTTGTGATCATGCAATAAATCATCCGCTTGGACGCTATTTACGTCGTTCCATGGTGTGCTGGCAAATATCTTCACTACGCTGCTAAGGCAGTGGCACCCCCAGCATATATCTTCACAGGTTCTCCCCTCCCAAAACACCCCAAAACATATCTCCCCCACCTTATAGCACAAGTCCTCTCTCTTACCAAAGGGCCCCCAGCACATATCCAAAGCCTGGGTTTTGGTTAACCAGGCCCTTTAAGCCCCTCCCACTTGACCCACTTTTTGCTGTGCCGCAGGTCTCTGCCTCCCTCAAGTGTCTCTCATTCTCAAGTTTGAAAGTTGGGTGGTATGCACATTGCATGACTCCAGATCAACTTTCTTTGCAAGCATTCTGCAACTCGGCTGCAAGTTTTGGTTCAGTTATATTGTGTAATAGTCATCCCACCACAGGGGTCACTGTGGCTGAATTTTTTACGCTGTGAACTTGCAAAGCTCTTGCTGTAGACTCACCACTGCAACTTTGCTCTTGCTAGAGACTTGCCATGCAAATTTTCTACAAATTGGAAAAGTGTCAATTAGAACTTGTGCTTCATGTGCTCTGCAGCTGTACAACTTGCCAAGGAAAATGTGCAGCAAGTTAACACGACTAGGAATGCAACACTGACACAAATTTGTGGCAAGTTTTTCTTGCTATATGGGACACTATGCAATCTGATTGTACACTCTGTATAATTTCCTTCATATTTACCAGAATTATGGAATACGAGGACCCACCTATCTATCCATTCACTCTGTATTTAATGAGGCAGGTCTTTGGACTACATAGTTGAGGGTAGATTTAAAGGAAATTGTACAAATAAGATTGCATTGTGTATGGCCAACTTTATACAAGTACATAGGAGGGAGTGGATGGGGACACTCAGCTGTCTAGCCTTGTTCACATCAGTGTATAGTGGTAACTCGCATTCCCGCATGCGTTTTTTTTTTGGCCATTTTGGAGCATTTTTGCTCATTGCGCATATGGCAGCCCATTCACTTGAATGGGCTGCCCTACGTGCAACAATCGCCCCAAAAAAGCTCCAAAACTTCTTTAGAGTGGAGCGTGGTGCATTTTTTACCACGTTTTTGAATGTGTTTGCAGCACATTTTCTGCGTGGTTTGCCATGCGTTCGGAAACACACAGAACACCACCCAATCACATAGCTCCATAAAGGGGACCTGTCACTTTATATCAGTATTTCGTGACCTGCAGATAACTAGAGTGGAATTTGCCACCTTTAGTAATATGTTTGTAAGTGGGGCCAGTCTGTTGTAACCCAAGTTTGCAGAATGCCACACAGAGCCCAAGCAAAGGTTGCACAATTATTATTTTGTTGAAAAGCAGGTAAACAGATAACACGTGTAACACGAGTAACAATTAGCGGTAACCAACACTAGTAATGTTAGTGCAGAAACTGGCAAAACACAGTATATTGGCAGAATCCCAGCTGAGCTGATAGCAGTGTCTCTAATCTGTCTCTCCTAGAGCAGGAACCTTTCCCTAAGGCTAATGCCACATACACACAATCAGATTTTTCTTCGGAAAAACCTTGGATGGTTTTTCCGACAGAATTCCGCTCAAGCTTGGCTTGCATACACACGATCACACAAAAGTTCTCTGAACTTTCGACCGTCAAGAACGCGGTGATGTACAACACTACGAAGAGCCGAGAAAACTAAGTTCAATGCTTCAGAGCATGCGTCCGATTTATTCCCATAATGCTTCGGAATTTTGCACGTCAGAATTGGTACAGATGATCGGATTTTCCAATAGAAATTTTTTCCGTCGGAAAATTTGAGAACCAGCTCTCAATCTTTTGTTGGCGGAAATTCCGACAGCAAAAGTCCGATGGAGCCTACACACGGTCGGAATTTCCGTTCAAAAGCTCACATCGGACTTTTGCTGTCGGAATTTCAGATTGTGTGTACGGGGCATTAGTCTCTATCCCTGACGAGCGTGGTTCCTTTCCATACTCTAGGTCTAGGCACTTGCAAATGCTAAATATCAGCACACATTACACATAGTTAGGCACACTTTTAACCCCTTGGTTGCCCTAAATGTTAACCCTTTCCCAGCCAGTGGCCTTAGTACAGTGACCGTGTATATTGTATAGTATTATCACTGATCACTGTATTAATGTCACTGATGATGCCAGTGGCAGTTATTTAGAGCCCCCCCAGCATCAGTATCAGATTGACCGCCGCACGATCGCAGCCCCATAAAAAGTCGCTGATCATTCAGTGATGTTTCTCTAGATTACATGGATCCCGGTATGGCAGCAGCTTGGGGTTGAATAAAGGCACCTTGTGGGCTATTGCATTGTACTCCAGTTTTGTTAAAATGTGCAATGATGACATTTACTATTCCCTTGGGTGATCTGTGTGCATTGCAGTATAATATTTATAATCTGTTACAGAGTCCTACCTTTTTGGTTTTTGTCCTGAACAAAACTTTTTCATTGTCCTGCTTCTGGCATGACTGGATTTGATGAATTATCACCTGGTGAAATGTCTGTGCTGGTCTGGGAAGCTGCAGTATTAACCTTCCCTAGCAGTACTTAACCCCTTAGAGGGTTATTTCCAAGCAAAATAATTCCTATTGCATTTAATTTGTTTTTGCACTGCTTTTGTAGTATTAAACATCTTAGTTATCTTTAGTTACCAGATGACTTGGGTAGCCATTGCACATATGTAGCGCATGTGTACTTTCTGTACAGGTGCTGTTCTAAATTTAAAGGGGGATGAGAGAGTTAGTTGGCTCTCATCCAGTTGATTTGGCTAAATTGGACCTCTGCTTTAGCTGGGCTATACTGTGAGTCCATTCTGTTGTTGCTGGGGTGTCATACCACCCCGAAAGCGATAGGTGGCGCCAGTGGAGTCAAGGCTGGGGTGCCTCCTGCCAGTTTTTTTTCCTCGTGGAGCATGCTGGGGGAGGGTACTTCTGGAGCAGACGCGATTGGGCGGGGTTCTTGTTCCGGGTGTGGCGCCCACCTTCAGGGTGACCACACATCACGGCTCCCCGGCCTACCAGGACGGGGTGCGTATGCCACGCGGTGTTCCTAGTTGCGGAACCATGTTGGCCCGGAACATCTAAAGCTGTGGCGGGGCCCCAGTGATCTGGGGTCCCGCTGGACGGCTGGACACACGGCTGCATTTGGGGACACACGGCTGCATTTGGGGATACACGGCTGCATTTGGGGACACGGCTGCATTTGGGGACACGGCTGCATTTGGGGACATGGCTGCATTTGGGATACACAGCTGCATTGGGAGACACAGATGCATTGGGAGACACAAGGCTGCATTTGGGGACACACGGCTGCATTTGGGGACATGGCTGCATTTGGGATACACAGCTGTGTTCCTAGTTGCGCGGTGTTCCTAGTTGCGGGACCATGTTGGCCCGGAACATCTAAAGCTGTGGCGGGGCCCCAGTGATCTGGGGTCCCGCTGGACGGCTGGACACACGGCTGCATTTGGGGACACACGGCTGCATTTGGGGATACACGGCTGCATTTGGGGACACGGCTGCATTTGGGGACACGGCTGCATTTGGGGACATGGCTGCATTTGGGATACACAGCTGCATTGGGAGACACAGATGCATTGGAAGACACAAGGCTGCATTTGGGGACACACGGCTGCATTTGGGGACACGGCTGCATTTGGGAGACACAGATGCATTGGGAGACACAAGGCTGCATTTGGGGATACATGGCTGCATTTGGGGATACAAGGCTGCATTTAGGGACACGGCTGCATTTGGAGATACATGGCTGCATTTGGGGACACGTGGCTGCATTTGGGGACACGTGGCTGCATTTGGGGATACATGGCTGCATTTGGGGACACAAGGCTGTATTTGGGGACACGGCTGCATTTGGGGAGACATGGGCACATTTTAAAAAAAAGTATCGGTAATCGGTATCGGTGAGTACATAAAAAAAAGTATCGGTACTTGTACTCGGTCCTAAAAAAGTGGTATCGGGACAACCCTAGTTCAAAGTATGCTTTTCTCTGCTGCTAGAGAACATACTGGTGATAAGGTACTGAATTGTCCTGATGTTCCTCTCTTCACCTGTCAGCCTCTGCATGAATGCCTCCTGCCAGTTTTTTTTCCTCGTGGAGCATGCTGGGGGAGGGTACTTCTGGAGCAGACGCGATTGGGCGGGGTTCTTGTTCCGGGTGTGGCGCCCACCTTCAGGGTGACCACACATCACGGCTCCCCGGCCTACCAGGACGGGGTGCGTATGCCACGCGGTGTTCCTAGTTGCGGAACCATGTTGGCCCGGAACCATGTTGGCCCGGAACATCTAAAGCTGTGGCGGGGCCCCAGTGATCTGGGGTCCCGCTGGACGGCTGGACACACGGCTGCATTTGGGGACACACGGCTGCATTTGGGGATACACGGCTGCATTTGGGGACACGGCTGCATTTGGGGACACGGCTGCATTTGGGGACATGGCTGCATTTGGGATACACAGCTGCATTGGGAGACACAGATGCATTGGGAGACACAAGGCTGCATTTGGGGACACACGGCTGCATTTGGGGACATGGCTGCATTTGGGATACACAGCTGTGTTCCTAGTTGCGCGGTGTTCCTAGTTGCGGGACCATGTTGGCCCGGAACATCTAAAGCTGTGGCGGGGCCCCAGTGATCTGGGGTCCCGCTGGACGGCTGGACACACGGCTGCATTTGGGGACACACGGCTGCATTTGGGGATACACGGCTGCATTTGGGGACACGGCTGCATTTGGGGACACGGCTGCATTTGGGGACATGGCTGCATTTGGGATACACAGCTGCATTGGGAGACACAGATGCATTGGGAGACACAAGGCTGCATTTGGGGACACACGGCTGCATTTGGGGACACGGCTGCATTTGGGAGACACAGATGCATTGGGAGACACAAGGCTGCATTTGGGGATACATGGCTGCATTTGGGGATACAAGGCTGCATTTAGGGACACGGCTGCATTTGGAGATACATGGCTGCATTTGGGGACACGTGGCTGCATTTGGGGACACGTGGCTGCATTTGGGGATACATGGCTGCATTTGGGGACACAAGGCTGTATTTGGGGACACGGCTGCATTTGGGGAGACATGGCTGCATTTGGGGACACATGGGCACATTTTAAAAAAAGTATCGGTAATCGGTATCGGTGAGTACATAAAAAAAAGTATCGGTACTTGTACTCGGTCCTAAAAAAGTGGTATCGGGACAACCCTAGTTCAAAGTATGCTTTTCTCTGCTGCTAGAGAACATACTGGTGATAAGGTACTGAATTGTCCTGATGTTCCTCTCTTCACCTGTCAGCCTCTGCATGAATGGTGACTATCGACTATCGGGACCATGGTGTCTCCTGTCCTTGTGTTGAGTGGTTCAGTGGAGAAGATACCCTTTCCAGGGGTTTCTCTTTAACAGTGGATAAGCACCAAACTATTTCTAACTCACAGACACCTAGTACAAATCTTCTTAGTTGCCAGACAGTGGCACAGGGTCAAGTTCTCCATCCAGCTCCGGATAAGTTCAAGTTAGCGGCCTGGATTTTGAGAGGCGAAGGTTCACAAATTTAGGTTGCTCTTCATGAATAGTAGATGCCCTTATGAGAGCACAGAAGAGCAGCATGAACAAAGTCTACAACAAAGTCTGGCAAAATTCCAAGAATATTTTACGTTAGACATTTTCTCCAGGGAAGCAAGATTTGGCATGTCCTCGGTTTTCTTCAAAGAGGTGTTCGGCATGGGCCTAAACACAATCACACTCAAGGGACACATCTCTTCCATGATGGCTCACTGACAGTACTTGTCCTGGCCGGGATTGCCTGGAGGAGCACAATCCACGCCCACTGTTTGTGATTGGAGAAATCATAAATCCCGCCTCTTGTGTCCAATCACTGTGCTTTGATTTGTTACAGCACAAGCTGATTTTTGGGAAGGGAGGGTGTCCCTAAATGGTAGTTTGGAAATGGTGGTCACCCTAGGTCCATTCAGTGGACCTCTGATTCTTCAATTCTTAAGGCCGTAGTAAAGCCAAGGCTCCCAGAGCCCTCATGTTTCTACATGGGACCTCACAACAGTACTCAACTACCTGTCCGCTACAACAATTCTTGATGGAGTTTGTCACTATGAGAATTACCAGTTTTCGTGGTGGCAGTAGCTTCTGCTTGAAGGGTTTCTGAGTTAGCAGGGGAGGTACCAAGGGCTGAGTGAGCTCACCATCCATTCCATTTTCCTGATGACGCGAGGATCGCAAAATGCATAGAAAATTGACACAGCACGTATGACACTGGAGCTGTATGTTTTCCAATTGAAACATCTGAGACGCATATCGTGGATTGTATTGCTCTCAGTGACAAGCCCGACCGCTGCCTCCCCTCAAGCTGCGTGTATACCTGCCTGTTTACACCAAGGGCCAGATTCTCGTACGATCGCGTTACTTTGTGCGGGCGTAACGTATCTGATTTACGTTACGCCTCCGCAACTCAGACGGGCAAGTGCTGTATTCTCAAAGCACTTGGGGCCAGATTCATGTAGACTAGCGGCGGCGTAACGTATCGTAGATACGTTACACCGCCGTAAGTTTTCATCGCAAATGCCTGATTCACAAAGCACTTGCAATGAAAACCTACGCTGGCGGCCTCTGGCGTAAGCCCGCGTAATTTAAATGGGCGTGTGCCATTTAAATTAGGCGCGCTCCCGCGCCGGACCTACTGCGCATGCTCCGTTTCGAAATTCCAGCCGCGCTTTGCGCGAAGTGACGTCATTTTTTGCGAACGGCGACGTGCGTAGCATACTTCCGTATTCCCGGACGTCTTACGCAAACGACGTGAATTTTTAAATTTCGCCGCGGGAACGACGGCCATACTTTATAGAGCACATACGTGTGCTGTGTAAAGTTAGGGCACCCAAAACGACGACTAAATTTGCGACGGGAAACTAGACTAGCAGCGACGTAGCGAACGCGAAAAACCGTCGTGGATCGCCGTAACTCCTAATTTGCATACCCGACGCTGGTTTACAACGCAAACTCCCCCCAGCGGTGGCCGCGGTACTGCATCCTAAGATCCGACAGTGTAAAACAATTACACCTGTCGGATCTTAGGGCTATCTATACGTAACTGATTCTATGAATCAGTCGCATAGATACTCTGAGAGATACGACGGAGTATCTGAGATACTCCGTCGTATCTCCGCTGTGAATCTGGCCCACGGTCCGTAAGTTGCGGCGGCGTATCGTAAATCGGCCAGGGTAAGCACGCCTAATTTAAATTTGGATCAGGGGGGCGTGTTTTATGTAAATCTTCTGTGACCCGACGTGATTGACGTTTTTCCCGAACGGGCGCATGCGCCGTCCGTGGAATTTCCCAGTGTGCATTGCTCCAAAGTATGCCGCAAGGACGTCATTGGTTTCGACGTGAACGTAAATGACGTCCAGCCCCATTCACGGACGACTTACGCAAACGACATAACTTTTTCAAATTTCGACGTGGGAACGACGGCCATACTTAACATTGTTACGCTGCACTTACGCCACCATATAGCAGGGGTAACTATACGCCCCTAGCGGCCAGCGTAAAAATGCAGTTACGATCCGACGGCGTAAGAGACTTACGCCTGTTGGATCTAACAGATATCTATGCGTAACTGATTCTAAGAATCGGGCGCATAGATCTGACGGCACAACGCAGAGATACGACGGCGTATCTGGAGATACGCCGTCGTATCTCCACCGAGAATCTGGCCCCAAGTTTTTACCCTGTAAGTAATCTTAATAAAAAGACGGTATCACACTATTTCCGTTTTTGTGGCTCATTGTGGTGGAGCCTTTTGAACTTTCCAGATGGGAGAGCCTGTATTTGGAATATACAGACATTAATGGAGAGCAGTTTCTGTTGAATTATACTGGGGATTGATCCTGTTCAGAGAGAGGCTGCAAGAGAGAGGATTCTGTTAAAGTGTAAGGGAACTCTCCAAGTTCAGATATAAGAGCAAACTCTGCGGATTCAGATGTAAAAGGGGAACTCTGCAGATTCAGATGTAGAAGGGGAACTCTGCGGATTCACATGTAAAAGGGGAACTCTGCGGATTCACATGTAAAAGGGGAACTCTGCAGATTCACATGTAAAAGGGGAACTCTGCGGATTCACATGTAAAAGGGGAACTCTGCAGATTCAGATGTAGAAGGGGAACTCTGCAGATTCAGATGTAGAAGGGGAACTCTGCAGATTCAGATGTAAAAGGAGAACTCTGCAGATTCAGATGTAGAAGGGAAACTCTGCGGATTCAGATGTAAAAGGGGAACTCTGCAGATTCAGATGTAGAAGGGGAACTCTGCGGATTCAGATGTAAAAGGGGAACTCTGCGGATTCAGATGTAAAACGGGAACTCTGCAGATTCAGATGTAGAAGGGGAACTCTGCGGATTCAGATGTAGAAGGGGAACTCTGCGGATTCAGATGTAGAAGGGGAACTCTGCGGATTCAGATGTAGAAGGGGAACTCTGCGGATTCAGATGTAGACGGGGAACTCTGCGGATTCTGCTGTAAAAGAGAAACTCTGCGGATTCAGATGTAAAGGAGAACTCTGCAGATTCACATGTAAAAGGGGAACTCTGCAGATTCAGATGTAAAAGGAGAACTCTGCAGATTCAGATGTAGAAGGGGAACTCTGCAGATTCAGATGTAGAAGGGGAACTCTGCGGATTCAGATGTAAAAGGGGAACTCTGCGGATTCAGATGTAAAAGGGGAACTCTGCAGATTCAGATGTAAAAGGAGAACTCTGCAGATTCAGATGTAGAAGGGGAACTCTGCAGATTTAGATGTAGAAGGGAAACTCTGCAGATTCAGATGTAAAAGGGGAACTCTGCGGATTCAGATGTAAAAGGGGAACTCTGCGGATTCAGATGTAAAAGGAGAACTCTGCGGATTCAGATGTAAAAGGGGAACTCTGCGGATTCAGATGTAAAAGGGATACTATGTGGACTCATGTTATTTAATCCCAAAATATATGTACTGTATAGTATATACTGTGCGCCGTGTTTGACTTGAAGAAAAGGTGGCAACCCTACATCCGATGTCTCTCTGAGTATTCTAGAACCCCTGCAGCCTATTAGGCTTTGAAATGCAAATACAGATTTAGCAAAGAAACACACATATATATATTTATATCCATAAAGCTGATCTTTTTTATTTGTTTATCTGCAAAAAATATTGAAAGGACTATTTTTTTAAATGTATTTTTATATTTTGCAGTGTGAAAACATGGCGGTATACAGTGTATATCTGCAATGCTATTCATTTATTAAGTTATTAATATTATATTATATTTAATTTATTTATTTTTGGTAAAGAAAATATCTTTTTTGCCTTCATACCTAACCAACCAATCAAAAAACAAAACAAAAAATTATACACTGAATTTCTGCACGTGTTTGCTTATTACTTTTTCTTCTTTTTGTACAATTCAGAGTGGTCAGCTTAATAGCAGTTTCTGGGAAAATTCAATAGAACATTTAGAGGATAATGTTGGGGCTTTGCAGCTTCGGTTACTCCATTGTCATGTAAACACTACTTTGCCTCCATCTACTGGTAAATAGTGATACTGCATATTTCTGCCGACTGCCTTTACTGCATTGCTTTTTTTTTGTGTGTTTATACCTGGGGACACATATGATAGGTAGGTCAATAAAATGATTGTTGCCTCCAGCAGTACTATAGTCAAAATCGATTTTGGATCTGAAAACGTATCTGTATCATTAGCTGTACTGCAGAAAAAAAAGCATTTACAAATGCTCACCGTCACTTGCATTGTATCCCTTTTTCCTTTGCTGGAAGTTATATTAATTATGTATACAGCGCTTCAGTTTCTGCTAACCATAGCTGGGACCTCTCTACTGCTGCTTGCTGGAACTTGACGGGCCAGATCCACAAAGAAGTTACGGCGGCTTATCTATTGATACGCCACGTAACTTCTAGGATGCTCCGGCGTATCTTTGTTTTGTATCCACAAAACAAGATACGCCAGAATGAGGGCTAGATCCGACTGACGTACGTCTTAGTACGCCGTCGGATCTTAGGTGTATATTTACACTGGCCACTAGGTGGCGCTTCCGTTGATTTCCGCATAGAATATGCAAATTAGCTAGATACGCCGATTCTCAGAACGTACGTCCGCCCGGCATTTTTTTACGTCGTTTGCGTAAGGCTTTTTCCGGCGTATAGTTACCCCTGCTCTATGAGGCGTACGCAATGTTAGGTATGGACGTCGGGCCAGTGTTGAATTTTCCGTCGTTCACGTCGTTTGTGTAAAACGTTCGCGAATAGGGCTTTGCGTAAATTATGTTCACGTCGTCTAGGCATTGAGCGGGCGTAATTTAATTTGAAAATTCGACGTGATACTGAGCATGCACGCGAATGCGCCGTACGGAAAAAGCGTCATTTACGTGGGGTCATGCTTATTTTACATAAAACACGCCCCCCTGTTCCTCATTTGATTTAGGCGCGCTTACGCCGGCAGATTTACGCTACGCCGCCGTAACTTTAGAGGCAAGTGCTTTGTGAATACAGCACTTGCCTCTCCCCCGATGGCACGGGGGAGCCCGGAGAAGCACCGGATGGCGGCGGGAGGGGTGGAGGGAAGCGGAACCACCGCTATGATCGTTCTTATGGTGCGCAGGATTGCCGCCGGAACACAATGATATCTGAATGATGCCTCTAGCTGCAGGCATCATTCAGATATCACCGTACCAGGACGTCATATGACGTCCACCCAGGATAGGAGATCCCCTTTGTGGACATCATATGACGGTGTGCGGTATTGAACTGGTTAAGCTAGTGCATTCACTTACCTTTTCCTTTGATTTCCCTTCTAAATGTTTTTTTTCTTTGTCTGAATTTCTCACTTCCTGTTCCTCCTTAGTAAGCTTGCCCCCATCATCCAAGCCGTTCTGGCTGGGGGTTAGTCAGCGTGCTCGCCCCCTCCCTTGGGACTACATCCCTGCAGTGTTGTAGTCCGAAGGGCGGGGGCGAGCACGCTGACTAACAAAAATACAAACTTGAAACCAAATTAGAAGGGAAATGGAAGGAAAAGGTATGTGAACCAACAATGCACTAGCTTAAAGGAACTTATTTAGAAAATAAAAAAGAACCTTTACAACCCCTTTAAAAGGTTACTGTACTATCTTTCAGAAAATAATAAAATAGAATAGGAAATAAAGGCATAGAATAGAAAAAATATATTTATTTTTCTAGTCTATTTCTTTATTTTCTATTCTATTTTATTCCCTTTGGAAATTGCAAAACTATTCGAAATCTAAAACGATTCGAAAACAATTAGAAAACATTTTTTTTATTATTTCAGAATCGTTTAAATTTGGATACATCGAATAACGAAAATACGTCCGAATTTGTATTCATAAGGAAACGAACCGCACATATCTACACGGCATTAAGGAATGGAAGACAGGTATTTTAACCACATCAGTACTGACACTTTCACCCCCTTCCTGCCTAGGGCAGTTTTCGGTTTCTAACTTTAAATGACAATTACTCACTGTACCCAAGTTAATATTTTTATAATTTTTTTTTAAACAGATAGAGTTTTCTTTTTGGTGGTATTTAAAGAGGAAGTAAACCCTGATGGGTTTTACTTCCTCTTTTTCTCCCTGCAAAGCCTGCAAATTAAAATCATAATGGGCTAGTATGCATCGCATACTAGCCCATTATGTGACACTTACCTGCAAAAGAATCCAGCGCTGTCCCCTGTGCAGGCTGCGTTCATCTTCTCGCCCCTCTTCCTTCTGGGCCGCGGACTCCGGCTATGTGATTCGCCGGAGCCGCGTGACATCATTCCCGCAACATGTTTTTCTTAGTTTCGATTATAAAATTTTGCGAATAAATAATCTTTCTTCATAAAATTTAGGCCAAAATGTATTGGGGTAGGTTTCTTTGGTAAAAAAACAAAAACAAATCAGTGTATATTATTTAGTCTGTGTGAAAGTTACTGGGGCAGATTCAGAAAGATCTGCGTATTTTCAGCGGGCGTAGCGCATCTCATATGCGCTACGCCGACGTAACTTAGAGAGGCAAATACAGTATTCAGAAAGAATTTGCGCCCTAAGTTACGGCGGCGTAGCCACTGTACTGCTCTGAAAGAGTGATCACGATTTTTTTAAATGTACATAATGATAGCTTTTTACAGTGATGATCACTGTATAAGCAATTATTTACATCCATTCACATGTCCTTGTGATAGCAAGAAAATTGGCCACAGCTATCTCATGGTAGATTGGCCCTGTACCATGTAATCGCTATGACCAATCACCAAGATCACAGTAGTAAGCAATGGCAGTATGACAGCAATTGTTTACTACTTTTTAAAGATTTGCTGTTATTGGTCACAGCGATCACATTATACGAGGGCCAATCACATTGGCCCCCGTACACTGATCTGTGTCTCAGTGCTAAAAGTGGGAGCATTCACTGGTTTGTCCAGTCAAAATGACGCTCGTCTTGCCCGGTCTAATGCAGTGACGGTGTGTCCATAGAGGGCGCAGGAGCGCCGCCCCCTCTCTCCTGCACTGCTCTATCACCAATAGATAGATTCATGCATTGCATGAATCTATCTATCTACTGAATACAAGAGAGTCAGGACGCTCTCTACGTTGCAGATAGAGAAAGGAGCTGTGTGTTAGTAGTGGGCGTCATGACTCTCCGGTAGTCTAACACGCAGCTCCTTTCTCTATCTGCAACGTAGAGAGCATCCTGACTCTCCGGTAGTCCAAGGGAGGGGGCGAGCACGAAACTCCACACCAGGGAGAAAGCCTCGCATTACTGTGTGGAGTTACAGACAGAAGAACAGGAAGTGAGGATTTCTCAGAAGAAATAAGGATATTTAAAAGCAAAATGGAAGGATGAGGTAAGTGAAGGAGGACTGCACTAAGGTAAAGGAATCTATTTAGGGAAAAAAATATTGTACCTTTACAACCCCTTTCATTTTGTTTGCAAATATTAAAGATTCTAACAACCAGCAAGATCGAGTCCTTACACTTAAAGGGCACCTGTCATTTCAGATCCATCATGGCAGTGCATTTTAGCGGGCATCCACTCACCTGCTGCCACCACGTCCCTGTGTCACTGCCACATCACCAGCCATCCCATTAAAGTGAATGGACCTGTCAGTGAGTCAGCAGTGGGTCAGAGAAGGAGCCGTTGCGGAACAGAGATGACAGTTGCTCTTTAAAAAATATTGATTTAAATGGAGTTGATTTAAATCAAGCCTTTTTACTAGCGATTTGGATCATAATTTAAATCAACTTGATTTAAATCAAATTCATCCTGCTGCAGTCTTAGCCTCTGTTTGATCTGCAACTGCCATGGTGCTGCACATGCGATCAGTAATGACTCCAGCCATTTGATAATTTGTCAGTTTGGATAAAAGCAACAGCAAATGTGACAGTTAGACCCCTTTCACACTGGGGTGTTTTTCAGGCGCTTTAGCGTTAAAAAAAGCGGTTGTTGCAGTGCGCATGCGCGAGCGTCGGTGATGGACGCCTGATCCGTGCGCTCCGCTCCAGGCTCAGACAGCGGCGCCCCTAGCTCGGTCCACGGCCGTCGTAGCTCGTCACGGACGGTACGAGCGGACTCCTCGGGCTAGCGGGCACATTTTGGTGCCATTGGCGGACGAAAAGGAGGAGGATTTGGGCAGTTATAAGAGGTGAAGAGCCGTGAGGTAAATCCAAGATGGCCACCACGCAGCAGTCTAAAGCCCTCACACACAGCCTGACTGAAAGAGGGACACACAGGCCGGTGCAGCCCTTCCTCTCCCCCCAGCAGTTTTCCCCAGAGGCAGTGGGAAGTTCTCCTCAGAGGAGCTCTTTATCCCAGGAAGCCAACAACCTGTTAAAAATGCCAGAGGGGGCTGAATCACCTCCCTTACTAATGGGGGCTAATATACTACTAACACAAAATCCCCTCAGCCATGACACGCAGCTACAGGGCTCTGCAGTCTCAATGGATGACCTATTCCTCAAATTCTCTATGCTTCTGGAGAGAGGACTGTCTCAAACTGCTGCTAAAATAACAGGGGACCTAAAGGCAGACTTTCATTCCCTAGGCTCCAGAATTGAAGCTATTGAAAGCAAAATGGAGGAGACAGTGGCTGCAACTTCACAGAACTTCAGCCAAATACAAACACTACAAGACCAATTGGACATTGCAATGTCTCGTATAGATGACCTCGAGAACAGATCGAGAAGATCGAATATTAGAATCCGCGGGCTCCCTGAGACCATTTTGAATGTGCCAGAGGCAGTGCAAGACCTTATTAAATATCTCATCCCTTCTGTTGCCCCCCATCATTTGGAGCTGGATAGAGCTCATAGAGCCCTGGGACCTCCCAGGAAAGACTGTTTCCCTAGGGATATCATTGCCAAACCCCATCATTATTTCATAAAGGAGGAGGTCATGAGGCAAGCAAGATCTAATCAGAACATAATGTGCCAGGGACATCAGGTACAACTTTTCACCGATCTTTCTCCGTCCACCATCCAGAGACGTCGATCCTTGAAACCTCTACTCCTAGCTCTAACCCAGAAAGTGATCAAATATAAATGGTCCTTCCCATTCGCAGTCAAGTTTGAATTTAAAGGCAAGCCCTACACTTTTTCCAATCTGCCAGAAGGAGAAGCCTTGCTCCTACGCCTGAAGATCATTGCACAAGAAGCGGATATGGACACTTCCAACACTGGACAGGGATCTAATAAACGAGCCATTCCCACTAGCCCTCCCTCTCCATTATGGGTGAAGAACAAAAATAAGAAGGCTAAGGACGATGGAGCAACCTGAAGTAGTACCTCACCTGCTTGAATAGCAGGTTTTTGTTCACCGTCATGCTGAGCCTTGGCTGAGCTGAATAATCTGACTTGACTTATCTAACTCTATTTCCTCCATTGTGTGGTGTTTTTTTCTCTTCCCTTTCTTTCTATCCTAGTCTCTACTGTAATGTTGATTCTAGGTTCAAGTGTGATATATATACTCCCAGATCTGCTAGACTTGTTATCTATATCATATGTATCCCTCCTGCTTACTACGTATCGGCCTTTTAACTAAAGCTGAACCCATTGGGTTTTAGGGAGGTTACATTTTTTTTTTTTTTTTTTAGTTTACTACCGGAATATCACGGGGTTACTTATTTTTTTTGTCCCGCAGTTGGTAAGACTCTTCCGTATTGTTATGGGGGTGCAACGAAGTTTTGTTGCTGGGTTTCCCCGGTGGCCGGGGCAGGTTCCCCCGTACCCCTTTCGGGGGGGGGGGGTCCACGGCGGCTGTCGGGGATTTTTCGCTCTTGCACCCCTGTGCAGGATTTATTGTGTGTCGTGCACCGATTCAAATATTTTTCTGTGATCATATTATTCTCATGGGCGCCCGGTCTGGGCCTGGTTCCTATGCGCCTCCTTCCAGCCTTCGGACCCCTTATGGTCTCCGAGGGATGGACGGCTTTCCCTTGTTTAGGGAGAGCTATTTACGAATTCATTGTCATGAGCGACTGGGGCTTCTCCTCCCTAGCGCTCCTTTTTCTTATTTCAGGAGACCTTTCTGGTTCTGTTCTTTTCTGTCTACCCCACCCTCTTCCCTTGATCCCTATGTATCTTTTTGCTTGTCTAACATGTATCATGCTTTCTGGTTCCTCAGTTATCCGACTCAACTCAGGGGGTTCAGACCTCATGACGGTACCTGCGATTGGGGCCAGATCCTTCCCGGACCCGAGACTGCAGCAGGTGAGTGGGGGATGCTCGTGCTGGGGGGCCACCTCTGAACTCCATGGCTAACTCCCTAGATTCTAAGCTCCGCATCGCATCCCATAATGTCCAAGGTTTAAACTCCCCGATTAAACGAAGGAAGGTATTGGACCACTATAAATCTCTCCATTTTGATGTCATTATGTTACAGGAGACTCACTTTCCTATCCGATACAGCCCTACTTTTCTTCATCAGCATTTTCCCCAATTTTATTTAGCCAGTGCAGAAAACAAAACAAAAGGGGTGGCTATTCTATTCTCCAAAAAATGTGCATTCGTTAAGATTTCCGACATCTCTGACCCGGATGGGAGGTTTTTTATTAATAAAAGGCACAATAGGGGATCAATTATTTTCATTTGTGTCCTATTACGCACCTAACAGGGGGCAAGCAAAAATTTTTTAAATAATGTTAGAAGCCCTATCCCCTAATTTAGAAGGCACTATAGTATTTGGCGGGGATTCCAACATGGCCCTGGACCACGGACTGGACAAAACGAAACCTCCTGGGTCCAGACTGATACGTCCAACGAGAGAAAGTCTTAAAATAGCCAGGCTTCTGCATGGCTTTGGCCTAGCGGACGCCTGGAGAGAACTCAACCCCTCTAAGAGAGACTACACTTCTCCCACCCACATCTTACCTATGCTCGCATTGACCACATTCTTACACCTTCCACCATTTTGCCGGCAGTCTTGTCTGCATCCATACGGGACTCCGCTCTATCAGACCACTCCATAGTTTTTATCTCACTTAAGCTAGGCATCAGGGAAGGATCGCGCACGTTATGGAGATTGAATGAGTCGCTACTTTCTGAGCAGGCCAGAGTCAAGGAGATAGGTGCAGCCCTATTGGATTACTTTAAGCTCAACGACACCGGGGAAGTCTCTGAAGAAACACTCTGGGCGGCCCACAAAGCCTTTATCAGGGGTAAGCTTATCCAGATCTCATCGCGTGTTAAAAAGGAAAGGTTAGCAGACATAGATAAATTAGAAAAGGAATATACTTCTCTTAAGGAATTGCATAAAAAGAATCCGACTGGGGTCCCTACTACCCTGCTTGATAATGCCAGATTGGCGCTGAACCTAGCCCTGACGACCCGTGCAGAAAAATCACTTAGATGGGGCGCACACAAATTCTTTACCAAAGCCGATAGAATCGGCACCATGCTAGCATCTAAACTTTCCCCCAAAACCAAACTGATATCCATGCCTAAAATCAAAATAGGGGGGGATCCTCCCACGACCAATCCCTCCAAGACTCTAGAGGCTTTTCATGGCTTCTATTCAAACCTCTATGACTCTCATACACCGCCCTCGACGGACCTACATTCACAATTTTATGATGGTCTCCCCATCCCTTCTCTCTCGAGGGCTCACAGGGACATAATGGATTCCCCAATCACAGACGATGAGGTAAGGGAGGTAATCAAGGGTCTCCGCAAGGGGTCAGCTCCAGGATGGTCTTTCTATTCTTTATTATAAATCCTTTGTGGATATACTCACACCGCATATGGTGAAATTCTTTAACTCCAAAGCCATGGGCAACCCTTTTGATCCCCAGATTAACATGGCTTTCATCACAGTTATACCCAAACCTGACAAAAACCCAGAAGATGTCCAAAATTACCGTCCAATTTCCCTTATTAACAACGACCTTAAGGTCCTAACTAAAATACTAGCCAACAGACTGGCGGGGTTTATTGGACAATATGTACACAGGAACCAAGTGGGGTTTATACTGGGCAGACAAGGCCCAGACCAAATTAGACGTGCAATAGATTTAATATCGATCCTACAAACCAATTGGACGGGAGGGACCCCCCAGAAGGGCTTTTTATTGTCATTGGACCTCCAGAAGGCCTTTGATTCTGTTTCCTGGCCCTACATTTTCAGCGTTCTCGAACGCTGGGGATTTGGGACCGGGTTTCTGGGTATTATCAGAGCCCTGTATGCACACCCTAGGGCGCTGGTTCGGATTAATGGCCATTACTCCAAACCAATAGAAATTAAGAGAGGCACTAGACAAGGCTGCCCTCTGTCGCCATTATTGTTTGCTATTGCAATAGAAACTCTTGCTATTGCCATACGACAGAATCCCAATATATTAGGAGTCAAATGTGGGGAACAGACCCATAAATGTGCCCTCTTTGCGGACGACATCCTATTGTTCTTGACCTCTCCCATCTCCTCCCTCCCCAACCTATGTCGTACCCTGGACGACTTTTCTAAAATTTCGGGTCTCTCGGTCAACTACTCCAAATCGCAAGCACTAAATGTATCCCTAAGTCCCCAAGAAGTTCAGGGCCTCCAACATTCCTTCAAATTCACCTGGAGTGAGTCAACTATCAAATACCTTGGCGTCACCTTAGCAGCCAAGACCGAGGCTCTCTATAACCTTAATTATCCCCCCATATACAAAAAACTGGAAACTGACCTGCTTACTTGGTCTAAATCAGTGGTCTCCAAACTGCGGCCCGAGGGCCGGATGCGGCCCTTTGCTTGCCTTTATCCGGCCCTTGGAGCACTATCCCTCCCAATGATACGAGACACTATTCTGCCATCTGACACCGACAATGGAGCACCATTTCTCCCACTGCCACCATTAATGGGGCACTATTCCTCCCCCTAATACCAGATGTTTACTCCCACTGATGCCAGGAAAATTTTCACTCCCGCTGGCCAAAGTCCGGCCCTCCAAGAGTCTGAAGGACAGTAAACCGGCCCTTTGTTTAGAATGTTTGGAGACCCCTGGTCTAAATTAAACCTATCCTGGATAGGTAGGATCAACTCGATCAAAATGACCCTGTTCCCTAAACTCCTATACTTCTTTCGCTCCCTCCCTATTCCAATCAGAAGGAATCACTTAAAATCCTTTCAAAGTAAACTGCTTAAGTACGTATGGGGCTCATCGGGGTATCGTATACCTCAGGACACACTCTTTCGACACAAACGCAAAGGTGGGCTTGGACTTCCCGATCTTCACAGTTACTACCTCTCAGCTAGATTAGCACAGCTCTCATCTCTATATGACAAACACAATATACCAGATTGGGTCAGCATAGAGGAACAGGCGGTTCACACTACACCTCTGGACTGCCTTCTTTGGATCCCTATCAAATCTCGCCCATCTATCTTATCCCCAGTGTTGTCCCAATCCTTTGCCCTATGGGATCGCCTTAGACAAAACACCAGCCTTACCTCCTCTATCCGTCCTTTAGCCCATATTTTTAATAACCCTGATTTCCCTCCCGGATTACGACCTGAGGAATTTAAATGGTGGATGGATAAGGGGCTGTATCGGATAGGACAGAATTTTACCTCTAGTGGTCCTATTTCCCTATCTTTCTGTATTCACACCCTGAAACTACCTGAATCGGAGAAGGCCCACTTTCAGCAGATTTCACAATTCCTGCATGCCATCTGGAAATCTAAGCCTTTACCCCCTAACTTTACCTCATATGAGATCTGGTGCGGCCAAGCCATGGAGCGGAGAGGTGGTATTTCGGCAATCTATGCGGCCCTCACTCACCCATCAACCAAAACATCCTATATGGAGGCCTGGGAGGCTGACTTTCAAATGAACATTAGCCAAGAATCTTGGCATAAAGCATTCTTTAGATCATTTCGGGGTATCCAGGGAACGTCCTTGATTGAGGCAAGTGTTAAAGTCATTACTAGATGGTATCTCGCACCCTCCAGATTAGCGGCCATGTATCCAGGTGGAGACCCAAATTGTTTCAGGGGTTGTCAGCTGAGAGGCACTATGGCTCATATATGGTGGGAGTGTCCTAGGATCCGCTCCTTCTGGCGAATCATCTTCAACATGATTTTCAAAGTGACAGGGAGCCGGATTCCTAGGTCGCCAGAAGTAGCTCTCCTGAATGCCCATATCCCTCTCCTGGCCAAACCTACTAAAAAATTAATGCACTTTATTCTGCTTGGTGCCAAAATTGCCATTGCAAAATCCTGGAAACAACCCAAGCCGTTGGTTTCGGTAGCCAAGCAAAAAATTTCATGGGTCATGACCCAAGAAAAATTATCCAGCATACTGGATGATTCTTCTGAGATGTTTCATGTAACTTGGGGCCCTTGGGCTGACTATATCGGTGTTCCTCTGGCACCCGCTTATGTCAAAGCTTGACTGCCGTCTAGATATATGTTAGACATCTTAGCTCCCCTCCCTTCCCTGCCCTCTATCCCTCTTCTTCTCTCTATTTCCTAACTTCTTTCCTTTATGTAGCTATCCCTTTGGTACAGGATCCTCTTGATTTTTTACCCAAGCGATCTTTACAGGGTTACGGTCGATGGTATTGACACTTTAATATCTTGTTAGACTCCTTTATTTGTGGCATGTTTGGTGGGGGGAAGTACATGGTAGGCTCTTCTTATCCCACTGCACTCCCCTCGCCCGCATTAGTGAGAGTGGTGTGGGGGGGGGATGGCGAGGAGCGGGGGTCGGGGACCCTTCCCTTAGCACAGCAGGTTCCCAAGTGGGGTGCTGAGGGTCTGGACTCCGAGTTGCCCTCGAATCCGAGCCAAAGTTTACTTGGAATAACCTTCTTAGGTCCTGAGGGTAGCAATTATTACAACTTTATTTAGCCTACCGGGCAATCACTATTTCCTCTGTCTTTTCCCCCAGGAATTATTTTATTTAGTTGTATTTACCGTTTCAAGATTTATTAGCATTCTGCTATGTATTGCTCCTAGGGGCCATATCTATTTTTGAAAAGTATATATGATGACTGTAATCCTATCTGAAATATTAATAAAAACGTATTGAAAGTAAAAAAAAGCGGTTGTAAAGCGCCTAAAAGAAGCTGCATCTGCAATCCCAATGTGAAAGCCTGAGTGCTTTCACACTGAGGCGCCTGAAAAACGCCCCAGTGTGAAAGGGGTCTTAGCGTTAAAAAAAGCGCATGAAAGAAGCTGCATCTGCAATCCCAATGTGAAAGCCTGAGTGCTTTCACACTAAGGCGCCTGAAAAACGCCCGAAAAACACCCCAGTGTAAAAGGGGTCTTAGCGTTAAAAAAAAAGCGCCTATAAAGCGCCTAAAAGAAGCTGCATCTGCAATCCCAATGTGAAAGCCTGAGTGCTTTCACACTGAGGCGCTGCGCTGGCAGGGCATCAAAAAAAGTCCTGCAAGCAACTTCTTAGTAGCGCTTTAGTGCATACACCACTCCTAAAGCCCCCCTCCCATTGAGGGAGCTTTTTTAACGCCAAAGCGCCGGAAAAAACGCCCCAGTGTGAGAGGGGTCTTAGTCTCCATTCACATCTAGGCGACAAAACGCCCGACGCCGGACGCTTGTGCTGCTAGAGGGGGAAATTCCCATTGCTGTCTATGGAGATGGTTCACATCTCATAGACGCCGTACGCCTGTCGCCTGAAAAAAAGTCCCGGACCCTTTTTTTCAGGCGACATTGGCATTCGCCCATTGACAGCAATGGGAAGAATTTGAAAAAAAAAAAGATACATTATCCGCGGCAAAATACGCCGCGTACGCGGCGTTGCTTGTCGTGGAGATGTGAATGGAGCCTTAGCGGCGCTTTAGCAGCGTTTTTCGGGCACTGGCAGTGTGAAAGGGCTCTGAAAGCACGCGGGCTTTCACATTGGGATTGCAGATGAGGCTTCTTTCAGGCGCTTTACAGGCTTTTTTTCAACGCCAAAGCGCCTGAAAAATGCTTGAATAACGCCCGAAAAACGCCCCAGTGTGAAAGGGGCCTTAGCAGCCTTAGCATCTAGTTCCGCTTTAATGTTTATTTGTAAAATAAATATTTTATACAAATAAATTAAACATCCAAAAACTGAACTTGACAAACATTTTTTACATTTACTTTAAAAATAGCTTATTTTGCGCCCCTTTCCAGCTGTTCTATGGCAATAGCGCTTGCTTCTTTTGGCAGAAGTCAACCAATCAGTAGTTGTGCCTGAAAACAGTTCCTGTTTGTATCTGTTCTGTCATTGAGGGCCACTGGAATTGCTAATATTCAAATATCACACAGCAGGAAAAAAACTGGACAAAATTGCCTATACCCACTGTACAGGACACAGGGGGTGGGTACTGGACGGGTGCTATACGGCACCACTGTTTGGACTATGGTCCATTTAAATAGAGGTAGAAGGTTCAGGGGGTCACCCAAAAGTGGGTGAAAAGTTCCAGGCAGGCGCTAATTCAGAGAGGACTGGCTTGCAGTCTTCTCTATCTTAATAAAGTAGTTTGGGGCCTGGAATTTTGGAGGCTCCAAAGTGTTATTTGGGTGGGATGGAGCCTCCACTCCTAAACCCTGGAAGCCAGCGCACAAGGGGTTAAAATCTCACAGACAACCACCCATTAAAGCAGGAAGTGATGCTGGAGGGAGTGAGTGAGTTGGGAGAGTGCACCTGTGAGGACAAGATGGAAGTCTGCTAGCTGCTCAGAGAGGACTTGTGAGTAGTTTGGAAGTGAAGCTGTGTCTGCAGGGAAGGTCTGGAGGACTTCTTACTAAAAACGTATGTGCCTTTCTTTTGGCTGTTTTTTCTGAAGAAAGACTTTTTCCTAATTTATGCTGGAAACAAGCAGGACTTTTGTTGTGACGTTTTGGATGCTGAAGAAAAGCTTTATTTTGTTTTGTTTGGTCACCAATAAAGACCCTTTGCTTTACTGACACGGTTTTACGCACTTGTCTCGCGGAGCTTAAAGACCCCCAAAGTTCACAACTGGTGTCGAATGCGGGCAAAGTGCATTTGCAGGCGCAAAAACCGTTTAAAACTGACATTTAAAGAGACCGTATACTTATGGCATGTCTTGGGTGAAGTCTGCCCAGGCGTTACAAACAGCAGACAAAGGCATGGAGGAGGTCGTTAAGGCTTTGGCACAAGCCACTGTGACCCAGCAGCAAGCCACTGTGGCCCAACAGCAAGCGTCAGCAGAGTCAAAACGTCGCCATGAGGAAGCGATGGCTCAGCAGCAGCAGGCCCTGGCACAGGCTATAGCTGCGCAGCAGGAAAATACACGGCTGCTATCCGCCCAGTTTACGGCCCAGCAGGAGTCCACTCAAGCACAGGTGGCTGCTTTGCAGGAGGCCGTACAGCAGCTGGCTCAGGGACAAGTGCAAGCGGTCGTTGCCACTAGCAACCCAGTGTCTGTGAGGGCCAGCCATTTTTTGCAAAAACTAACGCCCAGCGATGACGTGGAAGCCTTTCTCACCACCTTTGAAAGGATAGCAGAGAGAGAGGGGTGGCCCCGGGACCAATGGGCTGGCATTATCTCCCCTTTCCTCACTGGTGACCCGCAAAAAGCCTATTTTGACCTCCCAGTTGAGCACATCAGGGACTATGAGCGTCTAAAAACCGAGATCCTGGCCCGCCTGGGAGTGACCACAGCCGTCCGGGCTCAAAGGGTGCATCGCTGGCGGTACAAACCTGACCAACCCCCCAGGTCCCAAATGCATGAACTAATTCAGTTGGTTAAAAAATGGCTGCAGCCAGAAAAGTTGTCAGGTCCACAAATGGTGGAACGAGTGGTGATGGACCGGTACCTACGGTCCCTACAAGATGACCTACAGCGCTGGGTAAGCCATGGAAACCCTACTAATGCTGACCAGCTGGTCGAACGGTACACCGTGGTGGAGGACCTGCTTGGGCCTACCAAGCGTCGAGAACCCACGCCAAGGACACCCAGACCAGTCACCAACCTGAGGAGAGAAGCCTTGCCAGATGTTGGCGTCCGCAGGTTTACACCATCTGCCCTAGAACCACGGAGGTCGGTTCCTGTACCAAAGATGGGAGACATACAATGTTGGCGATGTCGGTCCTGGGGGCATACCCGGGCACAATGCCCACTGCAGGAGGAGCCTATGGAGTGCGGAACTGGTCGGAGAAGCTCCTTCTATATGCGAAGTGTGTGTACCACTCATCTTGACCTGGCTGCAGGACGGTTTGAGTGCGAAGTGTGGGTGAACCACCTTCCTGCCAGGGCTCTACTGGACTCCGGCAGCATGGTCACACTCGTACATGCCAGGGTGCTTGGGAGGATAGGCCCAGTAACTAAGACTCTACGGGTAGTATGTATCCATGGGGACACCAAGGAGTACCCCTTGGTCCCGGTAACTGTGTCCTATGGCCATACCTCGGTTACCCAGGAGGTTGGGGTGGTAAAAAGCTTGATACATGACATCATAGTGGGGCGGGACTGTCCACTATTTTTGGAACTATGGGACCAGGTACAGACGGGTCTGCCAGGAGAACTGGGGACACTGAGCTTGGAAGGGACAGAGTCTGGGGGATCCGGGCCTGAAACCTCCACAACACACCCCTCTAATGTGGAAATACCTGTTGGTGATAATGACGTTGCAGAGAATCTTAGTTCTAATAATAGTGGTCCTGTGTCAGGTCTCAAAACCAAGTTGAACTCTGAGGGGGGGGAAGTCTCCCCATTACAAGTCATGCTGGGGGAGGATGACGAGGAGCTCTCCCCGATTGAGGAGGGTGAGGGGGAAACATCCCCAAGGCCAGTGCATCCAGACCTGGATGTACCCAGGGGTGCGTTTGGCACCGCCCAGTTACAGGATCCTACCTTAGTGAACGCTCGAGAGCAGGTTTCTGTCATTGATGGGGTTTCACAAATACCAGGTGCAGATCAGAGGTTTCCTCATTTTGCGTTGAAGGGGGACCTAGTCTATCGTGTGGCTGAGAGCCGAGGGGAACCCATAGAGCAGTTGCTGGTCCCTCAACCCTATAGGCGGATGCTCCTTGATCTAGCCCACAACGACGCACTGGGAGGACACCTGGGGGCGGAGAAAACGGAGGCCAGGATAACCGATCGGTTTTACTGGCCAGGGGTGAAGGCTGAGGTTAAAAGATATTGTGAGTCTTGTCCTGTTTGCCAGATAACTGCCCCAGTGCCCCGCTATAGAAACCCCCTAGTACCCTTGCCAATTATTGAGGTCCCATTTGAGCGGATCGCTATGGATCTTGTGGGACCCCTGGTAAAGTCGGCAAGGGGGTACCAATACATATTGGTCATCCTAGACTACGCCACTAGATACCCAGAAGCAGTCCCATTGAGAAAAACGTCCTCTAAGGCCATTGCCCGGGAGTTATTTCAAATGTTCTCACGTACTGGGTTCCCCAAGGAAATACTAACGGATCAGGGCACCCCTTTTATGTCAAAGGTGATGGCGGACTTGTGCAGGCTGTTTCAGATTAAGCAGTTGCGGACGTCCGTCTATCACCCGCAGACCGATGGCCTAGTTGAGAGGTTTAACAAAACTCTAAAGTCCATGTTAAAAAGAGTGGTCCAGAAAGACGGGAAAGATTGGGACATGTTACTCCCTGCCCTGTTGTTCGCTATCCGGGAGGTACCTCAGGCATCCACGGGTTTCTCGCCATTTGAGCTGGTGTACGGACGAAGGCCCCGGGGGTTGCTTGATCTGGTAAAGGAAACGTGGGAAAGTGAGTCCTCCCCGCACAAAACCGTGGTAGAGCATATTTCTCAAATGCGAGAAAGGGTGGCTAAAGTGATGCCGATGGTGAGAGAGCACATGCAGAAGGCTCAGGATGCCCAAAGAAGGGTATATAATCGGTCGGCTAAAGTGAGACAGTTACAAGTAGGAGACAGGGTAGCTGTCCTAATACCCACAGTGGAGAGCAAGTTCTTGGCCAAGTGGCAAGGTCCATTTGAAGTAGTAGAGAAAGTGGGTGAGGTAAACTATAAGGTACACCAACCAGGAAAAAGAAAACCCTACCAGATTTATCACATAAATTTGTTGAAGCTCTGGAGAGACAGAGAACCGGTGTCCGCGGTGGTGGCGGTACAGTTAGGGGACCATGTAGGGATCGACCTGGTGCAGGTTGCGGCTACCCTAACTAGGCCCCAAACCCAGCAAGTAAAAGAATTTCTGCAAAGGAATAGGGACATGTTTTCAGGGTTGCCAGGGCTCACCAACGTCATTGAGCATGACATTGTGACCGAGCCCAAGGTGAAAATCCGGCTTAAACCCTACCGTATCCCAGAAGCTCATAGAGTGTCAGTGTCTGGAGAGGTTAAAAGGATGCTCGAACTTGGGGTCATCGAAGAGTCGCAGAGCGAGTGGTCCAGTCCAATCGTGTTGGTGCCCAAACCCAATGGTACTCTCCGCTTCTGCAACGATTTTAGAAAACTCAACGAGGTCTCCAAGTTCGATGCATACCCCATGCCACGGGTAGATGAGCTGATTGAGAGATTGGGTCCTGCCAGGTACATCACCACGCTGGACCTCACAAAAGGTTACTGGCAGATTCCCCTGACCAAGGAGGCCAGAGAGAAAACAGCTTTCTCTACCCCGGAAGGTCACTTCCAGTATAAAAGAATGCCGTTTGGTCTTCACTCCGCCCCCGCCACATTCCAAAGGGCCATGGACAAAACTTTACGTCCACACCTACGGTATGCCTCCGTTTACCTGGATGACATAGTCATTTTCAGCACGGACTGGGATTCCCATCTTCCCCGGGTACAGGCAGTGGTAGACTCCTTGAGAAGAGCGGGGTTCACCATCAATCCGGAGAAGTGTGCGGTTGGGGTGGAGGAAGCCAAGTACCTAGGATACATTGTAGGTAGAGGGTTAGTGAAGCCCCAAATGAGCAAGGTAGAGGCCATACAGGGCTGGCCCCGCCCCCTAACAAAGAAACAGGTCAGAGCGTTTTTAGGCCTAGTTGGGTACTATAGGAGGTTTGTCCCCAACTTCGCCACCATTGCGGCACCGCTAACTGACCTCACCAAAGGTCGAAAGTCGGTCATGATTAAATGGAATGCCGAGGCTGAAAAATCTTTTCAAATGCTTAAGACCGCACTCTGCCAGGATCCGGTGCTTGTGGCGCCAGATTTTTCTAAGGATTTTGTAGTGCAGACAGATGCCTCAAGTGAAGGGCTAGGAGCAGTTCTGTCTCAAGAAATCAACGGAGAGGAGCATCCAATCGTTTTTCTTAGTAGGAAACTGACGCCAGCTGAGAAAAACTATGCGGTGGTGGAGCGCGAATGTCTTGCCATCAAGTGGGCTTTGGACTCCCTGCGTTATTTTCTCCTAGGTAGGAAGTTTCGCCTTATATCAGACCATGCTCCTCTTACGTGGATGAGACAGAACAAACACACCAATGCCAGGGTAACAAGGTGGTTTCTGTCTCTGCAGGAGTTCAATTTCATGGTAGAGCACAGACCCGGGAGACAGCATCAGAATGCCGATGCCCTCTCCCGAGTCCATTGTATGGTGTCTACTGTTGCCTCCAACACCTCCGCGTTGAGGCAGAGGGGGGGGATATGTACAGGACACAGGGGGTGGGTACTGGACGGGTGCTATACGGCACCACTGTTTGGACTATGGTCCATTTAAATAGAGGTAGAAGGTTCAGGGGGTCACCCAAAAGTGGGTGAAAAGTTCCAGGCAGGCGCTAATTCAGAGAGGACTGGCTTGCAGTCTTCTCTATCTTAATAAAGTAGTTTGGGGCCTGGAATTTTGGAGGCTCCAAAGTGTTATTTGGGTGGGATGGAGCCTCCACTCCTAAACCCTGGAAGCCAGCGCACAAGGGGTTAAAATCTCACAGACAACCACCCATTAAAGCAGGAAGTGATGCTGGAGGGAGTGAGTGAGTTGGGAGAGTGCACCTGTGAGGACAAGATGGAAGTCTGCTAGCTGCTCAGAGAGGACTTGTGAGTAGTTTGGAAGTGAAGCTGTGTCTGCAGGCAGTGGCGTCACTAGGGTTGGTGTCACCCGGTGCGGTAAAACATGGTGTCACCCCCCTCTGTCTAGGCTGCCCAGCACCAAGCAGGCAGCGCACGGGAACGGGGCGCACCCCAAACCAGCCCCTGTAAATGATAGTATAGGGCAGTATAGTGACAGGTTAGGGTAGTATAGAGTGGTATAGTGGCAGGTTGGTGTCGTGGGGTGGTATTGGACAGGTTAAGGTGGTATAGGGCATGTTGGGGTGATATAGGGTAGTTGTGGGTGGTATAGGGCAAGTTAGGGTGGCATAGGGCAAGTTATGGTAGCATATGGCAGATTGGGGTGGTACAGAGCAAGTTAGGGTGGCACAGGGCAAGTTGGGGTGGCATGGGAAAGTTTGGGGTGGTACAGGGCAGGCTGGGGTGGTACAGGGCAGGCTGGGGTGGCACAGGGCTGTTTGGGGGGGTACAGGGCAGGCTGGGGTGGTACAGGGCAGGCTGGGTGAGAGAGGTCAGGCTGAGAGAGAGAGAGAAAGATGGGGCTGAGAGAGAGAGGTGGAGCTGAGAGAGAGAGAGAGGTGGGGCTGAGAGAGAGAAGTGGGGCTGAGAGAGAGAGGTGGGGCTGAGAGAGAGAAGGGTGAGGCTGAGAGAGAGAGGTGAGGCTGAGAGAGAGAGGTGAGGCTGAGAGAGATATGAGGCTGAGAGAGATATGAGAGAGAGAGAGGTGAGGCTGAGAGAGAGGGTAGTGGACAGAGGGGGCTGAGAGAGAGAGGTGAGGCTGAGAGAGATATGAGGCTGAGAGAGAGAGAGAGAGAGAGAGAGAGGTGTGGATGAGAGAGAGAGAGAGAGAGAGAGAGGGGCTGAGAGAGGGGGCTTAGAGAGAGGTGGGGCTGAGAGAGAGGGTAGTGGACAGAGAGGGGGCTGAGAGAAAGAGGAGCTCAGAGAGAGAGGGTAGTGGACAGAGAAAGGGGCTGACAGAGAGAGGAGCTCAGAGAGAGAGGGTAGTGGACAGAGAGAGGGGCTGAGAGAGAGAGGTGGGGCTGAGAGAGAGAGGTGGGGCTGAGAGAGAGGGTAGTGGACAGAGAGGGGGCTGAGAGAGAGAGGGTAGTGGACAGAGAGGGGGCTGAGAAAAAGAGGAGCTCAGAGAGAGAGGGTAGCGGACAGAGAAAGGGGCTGACAGAGAGAGGAGCTCAGAGAGAGAGGGTAGTGGACAGAGAGAGGGGCTGAGAGAGAGAGGTGGGGCTGAGAGAGAGGATAGTGGACAGAGAGAGGGGCTGAGAGAGGAGCTCAGAGAGAGAGTGTAGTGGACAGAGAGAGGTGGACAGAGAGAGGGGATGAGAGAGGTGGGGCTGAGAGAAAGAGGGAGAGAGCGGTGGGGCTGAGAGAGAGTGGTGGGGCTGAGAGAATGAGAGAGAGGGTGGGGATGAGAGAGAGAGAGGGTGTGGGGATGAGAGAGAGAGGTGAGGCTGAGAGAGAGGTGAGGCTGAGAGAGAGGTGAGGCTGAGAGAGAAAGGTGAGGCTGAGAGAGAGAGAGGTGAGGCTGAGAGAGAGAGAGGTGAGGCTGAGAGAGAGAAAGAGAGAGAGAGAGAGAGAGAGGTGAGGCAGAGAGAGAGAGAGAGGGATGAGGCAGAGAGAGAAAGAGAGAGAGAGGTGAGGCTGAGAGAGAGAGAGAGAGTAGTGGATAGAGAGAGGGCTGAGAGAGAGAGGGGCTCAGAGAGAGGGTAGCGGACAGAGAGGGGGCTGAGTGAGAGGGGCGCAGAGAGAGAGGATAGTGGACAGAGAGGGGGGCTGAGTGAGAGAGGTTGGGCTGAGAGAGGGGCTGAGAGAAAGGGTAGTGGTCAGAAGGTGGATCTGAGAGAGAGGGGGGCTGAGAAAGATGTGGGGCTGAGAGAGAGGGTGGTGGACAGAGAGGGGGCTGAGAGAGAGAGGTGGGGCTGAGACTGAGGGTAGTGGACAGAGAGTGGGGCTGAGAGAGAGAGTGGGGGGCTCAGAGAGAGGGTAGTGGACAGGGAGGTGGATCTGAGAGAGAGGGGGGCTGAGAGAGATGTGGGGCTGAGAGAGAGGGTGGTGGACAGAGAGGGGGCTGAGAGAGAGAGGGGGCTGAGATAGATGTGGGGCTGGGAGAAAGGGTAGTGGTCAGAAAGTGGATCTGAGAGAGATGTGGGGCTGAGAGAGAGAGAGGTGGGGGCTAGGAGAGAGGACGGCTGAGAGAGAGAGGACGGCTGAGAGAGAGAGGATGGCTGAGAGAGAGAGGACGGCTGAGAGAGAGAGGACGGCTGAGAGAGAGAGGATGGCTGAGAGAGAGAGGACGGCAGAGAGAGAACAGATGAGAGAGAGAGAACGGCTGAGAGAGAGAGAACGGCTGAGAGAGAGAGGACGGCTGAGAGAGAGAGGACGGCTGAGAGAGAGAGGACGGCAGAGAGAGAACAGATGAGAGAGAGAGAACGGCTGAGAGAGAGAGAACGGCTGAGAGAGAGAGAACGGCTGAGAGAGAGAGGACGGCTGAGAGAGAGAGGACGGCTGAGAGAGAGAGGACGGCTGAGAGAGTGAGAGGACGGTATCTGAAGATAGGTCTGTGTCCATGTATGATGCCAAGTACCTTCTTGGGAGGTGCTCTGCTGCTTCTTACAGTAGCTCCCTGGCATCACATTAGTGTCACTGGTCTGACTCTGGCTGCACAAGGGGTTGGTGCAGTAGCTACAATAATAGCCCCCAGCATAGATGGTCAGTGACATTAGGCTATTTTAAATCCTGCAGCATGAAGGGGCTTATTAACCCTGGACACTAATTCAGCACAAGGGGGTTATTTAACACTGCCATTGATCATTAATGCAGTGGTGGCCAGTGTTAATTTACCCTTTTGTGCTTTATTAGTGGTCAGTGTTATTTAACCACTTTGTATTAGAGCATGAATGGGTTAATTAACACTGGCCACTAATGCAGCACAAAGGGCTTAATTAACTGCTACTGGTTACTAATGCATTTGAGATCAATGGTAGTGTTCAATAACACCTCATACTGAATTAGAGGCCAGTGTCAGTACATTAACCCCTTCATGCTACACATTACTAGCTAATGGCAGTGTTAGTTCATTGAAACCCACTGACAAAACCCACCACAGTTCTCAAGACAGTAACCAGTCCAGTCAGTGCACTGAGAAAGTGCTGAGTCACTGCAACATTACAAATACATTCTGCTCTGTATGTCACTGCTCACTTACCTAATAACAGCAACATGCAGCTCCCTCGCGGTGCCTCTCTTCCTGTCCCAGCCTCTGAATGACATCATGACAGAGGCGGGGACTAGAAATGATCTGTCCAGTGGAGTTTACTCCTGATAGAGAAGTGTAATAGATGTCTACTAGTGCCGAGTGTAGGAGGCACACAGGGAGCTTTCTTGCACTCGGCACCCCACTGCAGCTCTGCAAGTGCTCTTCAGGGTCTGACTTTGGCAGTGATTTGTGTACATGATGTTAAACTGCCATCGGGCAGACATAAGCCGGCACTGCCCGCACACTCATCTCTTCACGCCCCTCCTGTCCTGCTCTTGGTGTCACCCTCTGGTGGGTGCTAGGGGGGTGCTTTTTTTCTTAAAAATTTTTTTTATTAGCTGACATGCCCAGCAGTGCTGGGCATGTCAGCTAAAAAAAAAAAAAAAAAAAAAAAAAAATTTAAAGAAAAAAAAAAAAAAAAAAAAGGGAGGGTGTCACCCCTCTAGCGGGTGTCACCCGGTGCGGGCCGCACCCCCCGCACCCCCCTAGCAACGCCTCTGTCTGCAGGGAAGGTCTGGAGGACTTCTTACTAAAAACGTATGTGCCTTTCTTTTGGCTGTTTTTTCTGAAGAAAGACTTTTTCCTAATTTATGCTGGAAACAAGCAGGACTTTTGTTGTGACGTTTTGGATGCTGAAGAAAAGCTTTATTTTGTTTTGTTTGGTCACCAATAAAGACCCTTTGCTTTACTGACACGGTTTTACGCACTTGTCTCGCGGAGCTTAAAGACCCCCAAAGTTCACACCACATTAAAGTGACGTTTTTTCACCGCCATCTTGCTACACCCCACACTCCTGGACAGTAAAGATAGAGTGAGAAGGGGGCAAGCGGACATCTTGTTACACCACCGGAGTTTTAGATTTGAGACTTATTTTCAACACAAAACAGAGTTTATATGCTTAAAGGCAGTATTTGGAAACCCGACGGACTGTTTAAATGTAATGGGCCAGATTCACAGTGAGAGTACGCCGGCGTACTTTCAAATTTGCCGCGTCGTATCTTTATTTGTAGTTCTCAAACAAAGATACGACGGCATTTGGCTAAGATCCGACAGGCGTACGGCTTCGTACGCCTTCGGATCTTAGGATGCAATACTTCGGCACCCGCTGGGTGGAGTTTGCGTCGTTTTCCGCGTCGGGTATGCTAATTAGCTGTTTACGGCGATCCACAAAGCTACGCACGCTCGTCGCATTCTCTTACGTCGGTTTTTCCCATCGTAAAGTTACGCATGCTATTTCAATGGCTTATATTTAGACTAGCCATGTTAAAGTATGAAATATAAGAAGCAGGTGGTGGCGCCAACCTTAAGTGTAGATTAAATATCAGAAAATAATGAATGTTGTATGGGTGGTATAATAAAGCCAAAACAAAAACAAAAAACAACAAAATTGTTGCGTGGTGATCCAAATAACAAACTGTTCAAAAAACTATTCAAGAAACAAAAAACTCAAAAAGTGTTCAAGTGCTGAAAAATCATTCCATTTCTGCTTCATGCAAAATTGAGTGAATCAATAAATATAAATATAAATATAAATATAAAAATAAAAATATATAGTGCAGTGTGCTTTCAACAAACAGTTTCCATACTGCCAGTAAAAGAGTCTTTATGCAAAAAATCATGCAAAATTAAATAAATAAATAAAATATTAAAAGTGCTGTGTGCTTCTTCCACGTGAGAGCAACGTAGGTATAAATCTTCTGTGCAAAAAACCGTGCTCGCTCCCTATGGTCCCGCACTCACCAGATACTTGAACCCCTACAGGGGTAACAGGCGTTCACAGTATAAATACTGACAGATCCCTGGATCTTCCCAGAATCTAAAATTCCACCGCTCAGAAGAGGAGGAGACAAATGGATTGCCCAATAGTGTGATATCGTTTTTAAAAAGGAACAATTTTTATTCACATATACAGGGTACTCACAATTTGGTAGAAAGGTTAATACACATAACATAAAAACGTGCTGTAGCTTAGAGTAGCGTCTGCTCTACCGGTTTCGTCGATCTGACGTCATCTGGAGCGCGCCTCTAAGCCCCAGCACTACCTTATTTATATGGGACGTTTATGTCTGAAACGTCCGCCATGTTGTAGTTTTTGAGGACAGAAGTCCAGCCACTAGAGGCCCTATAGTTTAAAAAACCGCATCCGCCATGTTGTAGATTATGGCAGACAGAAGTCCACCTAATAGAGATCTTATAGGATTTTCTGGTGTTAGACTGGGCTTGCAAATGCATCTGTTGTGGTTTTGTGAAGACCGGAGTCCTGAGCTGAAATTACTCTATGTATTTAGGAAAAAGACATCGAGCGTGTCTCCCTATTATGTAAATAAAACAAAACAAAAAACATATTCGCCATGTTGTGGTTTTTTGGAGACCGGAGTCCTGTTTAAAAATTACTCTGTATATTAAAAACAAACGGAATGAAACGAATCTCCCTTGTTATATTGATGAAAATACTATGCGTTGGTAAACAGAATGGTATTACGGTGCAAATATTTGAATCGTAAAAGCAAGTGTCTTTCAGACATAAAGTGCTACAATAAAGATTACATGATTATATAGGTCATTGCTATTAGAGCTTGAGAGTTGCATATTAGACCTTAAATAATAAATTAAAAACATATGTAAATATTAATATAAAAATATAAATATATATATATAAAAAACATATGTAAAAAAGAAGAAGAATAGAATATCTTTAATAGTATATATGTATATTGGAAGTGGAGAGGCTATAAAAAGCAGTTAAAATGTATTGAAGATATAAATGGAGATATAAGTGAAAATGGTAAGTATTGTAATGTGTCAGCTTACATTTCCAATGACATTAAAATAATTGTTAAAAATTGGTTAAAAAGCAGTTCAAATCTACGTCAATGTTCATACCTGCCGGCTGGAGGGTATCTAATGTATAGATCCATCGGGTTTCATTTTGGGATACTTTTTTAGTTTTATCCTCACCCCTCCAGTGTTCTTTTATTTTATCTATCCCATAAAAAGTCATACACCCAGGGTCTTTGTTGTGATAATCCCTGAAGTGTCTGGACACACTGTGTTTGTGGAAACCCTTTTTTATGTTGGCAATATGCTCTCTTATTCTAATATGTAATTCTCTTGTCGTTCTGCCCACATATTGCTTGTGGCAGGGGCATTCTAAAACATACGTTACATGTGTACTGTTACAGGTAATGAGTTCTCTTATTTTGTGTAAGGAACCATTTGTTGTTGAGGAGAACTCTGTTTTTTTCTTGTTAGTTTTTTTACTAACACGACATGGTAAACATTTTCCACATTTGTGGAAACCTTTCAAGTTTTTAAAAATTTGAATTTGTTTGGGAGGGTCTATTGCGTTGTGGACTAGTCTATTTCTGAGGTTAGGGGCTCTTCGGTATATAAAACTCGGTTTGTTTGGTAACAGATTTTTTAGACTTTTATCTGATTGTAGAATAGGCCAGTGTTGTTTAAAAATTCTTTCAATGTCCTTGTGCTGTATGTTATAACCTGTTAGGAACGCTGTATCCATAAATTTCTTCTTTTTCTTGTTGTATGTGCCTGTTATGATGTTACTTCTGTTCATTCTCATGACTTTCGTTTTCAAAATTTCTAGCTCTTTTCTTTTATAGCCTTTTTCAACAAATTTGTTAATAATTTGTGTGGCCTGTATTTCAAAGTCAGCACTGTTACTACAGTTTCTAAACAGTCTCATGAGTTGTCCCTTGGGGATATTTTGAATCCATTGCTTATGATGACAACTGTTTACAGGGATATAACTGTTCCTGTCGGTTTTTTTGAAAAAAGTTCTAGTGTGAATTCTATTGTCCATTTTAAATAATTGTAGATCTAGATAGTCTATCGATTCTGTATTCCAGGTCCCCGAGAACGTAATGCCATAGATGTTGTTGTTGATTTCGTCAAAAAACATCTGTAATTCCATTTCTGTGCCTCCCCATACAATTAAAATATCATCTATATATCTTCTATAGAATTTCAATGGTGGTCTCGTTATTCCTTGTATTTGTTCCGCCTCCCAGTGATTCAAAAAGATATTGGCTACACTGGGGGCGTACTTAGCCCCCATGGCCACCCCTTTTGTTTGGACGTAATATTGTCCCTTATTCCAAAAATAATTGTGGCTCATAGCTAGAGTTAAACCCTCCAAAATATAGTTTATTTGTTCCTGCTTCAGTTTGGAATCTCTATGCAAAGCCCATTTTACTCCTTTAATACCATCTTCTTGTACTATATTAGTGTACAAAGAGTTCACATCTATGGTAACTAAAAGGTCAGTAGGTTCTATTACCATGTCATTGAGTTCTATTATAAGCTGCCTGCTATCTTTGAGGTACGATGGTCCTTCTTTGACTAGCGGTTGTAAATACCCATCGATATATGCCCCAAGTCTTGAAAAAAGCGAGTCAATGCCGCTTATAATTGGCCTCCCTGGAGGATGGACTTCATCTTTGTGTACTTTTGGAACATAATAAATGATAGGTGTTTTTGCTGTTTTTGGAGTTAGATATTTTGCCTCTTTCTTAGTAAGGATGCCCATTTTTTTGCCTTTTTCTACGAAAGTAATCAATTTCTTATTGTATTCTTTTTTGGGATTTGTCTTCAATCTCTTATACGTGTTAGGGATGGTTAATAATTTGCTCATTTCTTCTTCATAATCTTTTTTCTTAAGTATGACCAATCCTCCCCCTTTATCCGCGGGACGAATAATAATATCTTTCTTCTTTTCAAGCTCCTTAATAGTTTTCCATATTTTGTTACGTTTTGATTTGTTAACTTTTAAAATTCTTATATCTTCTTCAACCATTTTTCTAAAAACTGTCAGACTTTCATTTTGTTGACTCTTGGGATTGAAAGTTGAATTATTTCTCAAGTTGGAATGCTGATATTGTGTTATGTTATCCATTTGTTTTGGTGTTTTATTTGCAAAAAATTTTTTTATGTTCAGTTTGCGTACAAATTTTTGTAGATCTATATATGCTTCAAACTTATCCAATTCTTTATCCGGTGCATATTTCAATCCTAAATCTAAAACTCTCATCTCATCTTCCGTAAAAATTTCATTACTTAAATTAAAAATGCCTCCTCCTAATATTCTCTCCTTCTTTTTCTTGTGCCCCCCTCGTTTGCCTCGTTTGCGTATCCTCGGTCCCATCCTTGTGGTCTGTAAGTCTGGTCTCTCCTCTCTTCCCACTCGTTCTCTTCTTGGTCCCAATATTCCCCTCTCGGGTGTCTGTATGGTCTCTGGCCCCATCCTTGTTGTTCTCCGTATGGGCCTCTCCTCTGTGGGTACCTGAAAGGTTGTCTCCATCCTTGTGACCTGTAAGGTCGGTTGTCTTCTCTCACGACGGGTGGTCTGCCTCTGTATCTCCTGGGAAAAAAAACTCTATTTTGTCCTCCTCTATATGGAGTTTCTTGTGGGTGATTCCTTAATGGGGAGAACCTGTTTCTATGTCTTGGAATCCTTGGTGTGTATGGTGCTTGAGGTCTCCTTTCTTCGTTTTGTGGTCTCTCTCTATACGTCTGACGTATGGGACTTATTTCTTCCCTCCTCTGTGGTGCTGTCATATTAGTGGTACGTACAGCTCAGGACTCCGGTCTTCACAAAACCACAACAGATGCATTTGCAAGCCCAGTCTAACACCAGAAAATCCTATAAGATCTCTATTAGGTGGACTTCTGTCTGCCATAATCTACAACATGGCGGATGCGGTTTTTTAAACTATAGGGCCTCTAGTGGCTGGACTTCTGTCCTCAAAAACTACAACATGGCGGACGTTTCAGACATAAACGTCCCATATAAATAAGGTAGTGCTGGGGTTTAGAGGCGCGCTCCAGATGACGTCAGATCGACGAAACCGGTAGAGCAGACGCTACTCTAAGCTACAGCACGTTTTTATGTTATGTGTATTAACCTTTCTACCAAATTGTGAGTACCCTGTATATGTGAATAAAAATTGTTCCTTTTTAAAAACGATATCACACTATTGGGCAATCCATTTGTCTCCTCCTCTTCTGAGCGGTGGAATTTTAGATTCTGGGAAGATCCAGGGATCTGTCAGTATTTATACTGTGAACGCCTGTTACCCCTGTAGGGGTTCAAGTATCTGGTGAGTGCGGGACCATAGGGAGCGAGCACGGTTTTTTGCACAGAAGATTTATACCTACGTTGCTCTCACGTGGAAGAAGCACACAGCACTTTTAATATTTTATTTATTTATTTAATTTTGCATGATTTTTTGCATAAAGACTCTTTTACTGGCAGTATGGAAACTGTTTGTTGAAAGCACACTGCACTATATATTTTTATTTTTATATTTATATTTATATTTATATTTATTGATTCACTCAATTTTGCATGAAGCAGAAATGGAATGATTTTTCAGCACTTGAACACTTTTTGAGTTTTTTGTTTCTTGAATAGTTTTTTGAACAGTTTGTTATTTGGATCACCACGCAACAATTTTGTTGTTTTTTGTTTTTGTTTTGGCTTTATTATACCACCCATACAACATTCATTATTTTCTGATATTTAATCTACACTTAAGGTTGGCGCCACCACCTGCTTCTTATATTTCACACTTTTTCTCCATTCTGTGGGGATTTTTCTGCAGGGGCAGCCCCTCACACTTATTATATTATATACCTTATTTTAAATATTCTGTAGCGCAGATTCACATTTTCCTTTTCCATGTTAAAGTATGGCCGTCGTTCCCGCGTCAAATTTTGAATTTTTTTTTTTGCGTAAGTCGTATGGGAATAGGAAAGGACGTAACGCACGTCGCCGTTCAAAAAATTTACGTCGGTGCGACGTCATTTCGCGCAAAGCACGGCGGAAAATTACAAAACGGAGCATGCGCAGTATGTTCGGCGCGGGAACGCGCCTAATTTAAATGATACACGCCCCATTTGAATTAGGCAGGCTTGCGCCGGACGGATTTATGTTGAGCCGCAAGTTTACAGGCAAGTGCTTTGTGAATCAAGCACTTGCGCTGAAAACTAGCGGCGGTGTAACGTAAATGGGATACGTTACGCCGCCGGAGTTCTACGTGAATCTGGCCCTAAATGTTGAAAGCAGCAGCAAACCTGATGACCTTACATGTTTGCTTATGTGACAAAACACCTCTGATTTTCACATTTAACATCTAAACAGTCCGTCGGATTTAAAAACACTGGGCCGGGTTCAGATACACTGCAGTATCTGTCGGCGCGGCGTAACGTATCTCACATACGGTACGCCGCCGTAACTTAGGGCGCAAGTTCCGTATGCAGAAAGAACTTATGTGTGTCGGCGTAAGCCCGCCTAAATCAAATGGGGATGATGTGGGCGTGTTTTATTTAAATTCACTGTGACCCCGCATATTTGACGTATTTTACGAACGGCGCATGCACCGTTCGTGAAAAAATCCCAGTGTGCATGCTCGAAATTACGCCGCAAGTCATCATTGCTTTAGACGTGAACGTAACTTACGTACAGCCCTATTCGCGAACGACTTATGCAAACGACGTAAAATGTTCAAAACTCGACGCGGGAACGACATCCATACTTAACATTAGCTACGCCTCATATAGCAGGGGTAACTTTACGCCGAAAATAGCCTAACGTATACGACGTAAAAAAATGCGCGCCGGACGGACGTACGTTTCTGAATCGGCGTAAATACCTAATTAGCATATTCATCGCGTAACTATACGGAAGCGCCACCTAGCGGCCAGCGTAATTATGCAGCCTAAGATACGACGGTGTAAGACACTTACACCGGTCGGATCTTAGGGAAATCTATGCGTAACTGATTCTCTGAATCAGGCGCATAGATACGACGCCACACACTCAGAGATACGACGGCGTATCCAGAGATACGTCGTCGTATCTCCGTTCTGAATCTGGCCCACTGTATTTAAGTATATAAGCTCCGTTTTGTGTTGAAAATAAGTGTGAAATCTAAAACTCAGATGGGTGTAACAAGATGTCCGCTTGCCCCCTTCTCACTCTATCTTTACTGTGCAGGAGTGTGGGGTGTAGCAAGATGGCGGCGACGGAACGTGACTTCCGGAGCATTCTGTGATGAGGAGCAGAATGTGACAACACACCGCCATCATCCGAGCTGTGTTTAGTCAGCCAGAACAGCTTACTAAACGCCTTACTGAGGAGGAACAGGAAGTGAGAAATTCAGACAAAGAAAACAAAGGAAAAAAAACATTTAGAAGGGAAATGGAGGGAAAGGGTAAGCGAACCAACAATAAACTAGCTTAAAGGAACCTATTTAGAAAAAAAAAAAAAAACCTTTACAACCCCTTTAAGGCAGGCAGGATGCTTGTCTTTCTGACCCATTCAGTTGTCAGAGTGACACATCAGTTTACTTATGATGAAATCTTGGAAATAATATTTCCTATGAAAGAATCTTTCTCCGGTAGTTATGACAGTTCTGTTGTAAATCATAAGCACCATTTTAAAATGTATTTAAAGCGGAGGTTCACCCTCAATATAAAATGCAGCTTATTCAGATCAGCACAATAAGTACATATACAGTCTGCTATCTGTAATTTTTTAAATCATTGCAATACCTTTAAGCAGGCGAAAATAGTAGGCACTTCCGGGTATCTCTCCTGCGGGAGTGGGCGTGTCACTTCACATCACTAGATCGCAAAGTTTCCTGGGAGCACAGTGTCACGCTTCCCAGGAGACGAATTATAACGCTGATTCTCGAAATATCGCGGGATTTTACTCATCACGTGACTTATAAAGCAGGTCATGTGATGAGGGCGGATCTAATTCCGCCATTTTAATTGTTGGCAAATAGGTAAAATCTTCCATTACACACTGCACTGCCCATGCGCGGGATAGAGCAGCATTCACGAATCCCGGAAGTATTTGCTTGTGGGTTTCACAATGCCCACAAGCAAGGTGGATCTTTACAGCACGGATTTTTATAAATAATTATTTACGGCCGAATGTGAATCCGGATGCCTAGAGAAATCAGAAATGTGAGTACATTCTTAACAAGGTTAAAAGCTGTAGATGCACTGGTTAAAAAAAAAATAAAACATTTCCTGCGGAACCCCCGCTTTAAGTCACTTGCAGCTTTGTAAATAGCCTTTGTTTGTAAATATTTAATCAAGTGTAGTTTTACTATTTTATCTGCCAGGGCATGTTGTCCTAACATTGTAAGTGGAATGTTTTATAGAATATTTAGAAGCATACCTATCTTGGACTGAATGGTGTGTGGCTTTCTGGGTGTTGTCTGCAGGGTAATTGATTCACAAAGCACTTGCCTGTAAACTTGCGGCCGCGTAGCGTAAATCCGTCCGGCGCAAGCCCGCCTAATTCAAATGGGGCGTGTATCATTTAAATTAGGCGAGTTCCCGCGCCGAACGTACTGTGCATGCGCCGTCCCTAAAATTTCCCAACGTGCATTGCGCTAAAAGACGTCGCAAGGACGTCATTGATTTCGACGTTAACGTAAATGGCGTCCAGCGCCATTCATGGACGACTTACGCAAACAACGTGAAATTTCAAATTTCGACGCGGGAACGACGGCCATACTTAACATTGGCTACACCACCTAGGGGGCAGCTTTATCTTTACGACGCATATCTCTACGGAAACAACGTAAATTTACAGCGACGGGCAAAGCGTACGTTCGTGAATCGGCGTAACGACTCATTTGCATATTCTACGCCGACCGCAATGGAATCGCCACCTAGCCGCCGGCCTAGAATTGCAGCCTAAGATCCGACGGTGTAAGTCACTTACACCTGTCGGATCTTAGGGAGATCTATGCGTAACCTGATTCTATGAATCAGGCGCATAGATACGACCGGCCGGATTCAAAGATACGACGGCGTATCAGGAGATACGCAGTCGTATCTTCTTTATGAATCTGGCCCTTGATTTTCATTTTGAACATGCACTCATAATGTGACATGACAGTTTTTAGACTAACTAATTCTTGTTAATTTAAAAAGATCAGGAGGCTTTGGCCTGATATCAGACTTAAAGCGGAGGTTCACCCAAATAACATGTATATAAGATCATATTCTTTATACTTCCACCATGTACAGTATGGCCTTTTTTTTTGGCTCTACATACCTTATTATGGCTATTTTCCACCCGGCTTCCGGGTACTGACTCCCGCGGGAGTAGGTGTTTCTATGCAGAGGCTCAATGTCACCTTTGAGGATTCAAAAAAAAAAAAGTTACGGCGGCGTAGTGTATCTTAGATACACTACGCCCGGCGGTAATATGCGCCGCTGTACGTGGATCTGCCCCAAGGTGTCTTTTACCAATGACCATTTATGTACTTTGGCTTTTCTTCACTGGCCACTTATGTTCAGTTAAGTTCTCTATTGACCATCAATGTAAGGAGAGCACTACACTGAGTGTATGAACTGGATGGACTTGTGTCTTTTTTCAACCTGACTAACTATGTAACTGACCTACCAGGGGGACTACAATTTTTGTTCTTGATTTATTACTGTATATTCGCTTTGTTTTAATGTCATGATTAATTTTGAAAGTAATTTTGTTGTATAAAATTAGGGAATATTAAAAAATTATCTGACTTGAGTACCCTTTAGGACTAGCAGTGAGTAGAGGGGGACGAGGAATCCTACACTCCAAAGATATTGAAATCATAAGATTCTTTAACCACTTGTGGACCGAATGTGGGCAGAATGGTACGGTACCCTTTAAGTGCCCAGCCGTGGGTCCGAAGCTCCATGACCGTACCCGCGGGACCCGCGAACCCGATCGGCGCCGGTGTCCCCCGTTCGGGTCACAGGAGCTGAAGAACGATAGAGGTGAGTGCAGGGGCGGACTGACCATTGAGTCACTCGGGCACTGCCCGAGGGCCCCATGCCACTAGGGGGCCCCATCCGGGTTGCCAGGCTCAGTAAAACCAGGGACAGTATGTAAAAATCTGTGTTTTTTTTAGATCTGTCCCTGATATGTCCGAAAATGACATGCTTTTAATGTGAATATCCCAAGATTTTAGCTGCCCGCCTCTGCACTACCTCCTGGCGTGGTGGTCATCTGTAAGCCAGAGGGGCCCCATACTCTTCTATTGCCCAGGGGCCCCATGAGTTGTCAGTCCGCCCCTGGGTGAGTGTAAACCAGTGTTTCTCAATTCCAGTCCTCAGGCCCCCCCAACAGGTCAGGTTTTCAGGATTTCCCTCAGATGAAAAGGCTGTGGTGATTACTAAGGCAGTGAAACTGATCAAATCACCTGTGCAAAATAATGGAAATCCTGAAAACCTGACCTGTTGGGGGGGCCTGAGGACTGGAATTGAGAAACACTGGTGTAAACAAACCTTCCCCGTTCTTCTCTGTGGCTTGTCACTGATCGTCTGTTACCTATTATAGGGAACGACGATCAGTGACTTCACACGTCCAGCCACGCCCCCTACAGTAAGAATCACTCCCTTAGGGGAAAACGTAACCCCTTAGCGCCCCCTAGTGGTTAACCCCTTCGCTGCCATTGTCATTTTCACAGTAACAGTGCATTTTTATAGCACTTTTCGCTGTGAAAATGACAATGGTCCCAAAAATGTGTCAAAAGTGTCCGATGTGTCCGCCATAATGTCGCCATCATTACTAGTGAAAAAAAATATATTAATAAAAATGCCATAAAACTATCCCCTATTTTGTAAACGCTATAGCTTTTGCACAAACCAATCAATAAACGCTTGCGGTTGTGTTTAACAAAAATATGTAGAAGAATATGTATCGGCCCAAACTGAGGAAAAAAAATGTTTTTTTTTATATTTTTTTGGGGGAAATTTATTATAGCAAAAAGTAAAAAATATAGATTTTTTTTCAAAATTGTCCCTCTATTATTGTTTATAGCGCAAAAAATAAAAAACGCAGAGGTGATCAAATACCACCAAAAGAAAGCACTATTTGTGGGGAAAAAAGGACGCCAATTTTGGGAGCCACATCGCACGACCGTGCAATTGTCAGTTAAAGCAACGCAGTGCCGAATCTCAAAAAGGGGCGGGTCTTAAGTGGTTAAGCAGCTGTGTCAGCAACAAGGGTGGAGGGACAGAAAAGTATGAATTTTCCTCTTTGGACTGTGAATGATTATTCTTGTGACTGTGTGTATGTGTACATCATGTTCAGTTTGCTTTTATTGAAACAACGCAAAGCAACATATTCGTATATAGCGACAACTGAACAAGAGAGCACACCGGACTTGGTCATGTCTGCTTCGTCTTATACTTTTCTAATCATTATTTTAAGTTCATAAACAGTGAAAAAGTCAAACATTATCCAGTTTTGAGATTATTTATTTTTCTTTCACCGCGTCTAAGCTTTCAGAAATGTCATAAGCTACATGAAAAATATGAAGTGTTTTCAGGAGAAATTGCAAACATACTTTCTGTATATGTGCATGCCAAGAAGTCCCTGAGGAACTTAGCACAGCTTTGTAAAAGCAACCACAAATTAGGAAACTTGGCTTGTTTTGTAAGACTGTGAGGCAATTGTAGTTGTAGGTGTAGAAGACATTGCATAGTTATATTTAACCCCTTGCCGTCGAGCGTACGCACATATGCGGCCTCGGCTTTCGGGGGTTATACCGGGACGATGCCCGCAGCTGCAGGCATCATCCCGGTATCATTTTTTAGAGCCGACGATTGGCTTTCCAGGGATATCAACCAATGCCGCTAAAAGCCGTTCGGTTGTTATCCAGGAGGAGCGGGAGGGGACATCCCCCCTCCTGCCGCCTCCGCCGCTCTTACCGGGCCTCCCGTCCCTAAGTGAAAATGTCCGAATTGGGCCCAACGTGTCAATATTTTGTGTGGCCACCACAGATGAACAGGTGGAGGGATCCAAGGCCCAAGGATGAAACACCATTCCATTGGAACTAGAGTACTACTCAGGGGTCAAGTCCTGGGGAAAAAAGTGTGGGAACTCCCACCCAAGATCCACTCCCCCACCAAAAAAAACGCTCATATGCATAATAACTAAACCGCATGTTTTTTTTTTGGATCTACTGTACCTTAGTAATCCTTTATGTTACTGCCCGCTTCCTGTATATGGATTCATCGGGTAGTGTGCGGGTATTCCGTCACTTCCTCAAAGCCGCAAGGTCTCCTGGGAGCTTTTGTCATTGTTCCTAGGAGACATTGCGGAGGTCTGCCGCGAGTTATCGCAGGATTTACAAAGAAGCAAGTTCTTTCTAAATCCTGCGATAACTCGCGGCAGACCTTGAGCTGTGCATCGCCGCTTAGTGAAGGATTGCCTCGGGCGGCCTGGCTGCTATCGGCTGCTCTAGTCCTGCAAAGGGAACTGAGGGCCTGATCCTCAAAAGGGATACGCCGGCGTATCTACTGATACGCCGTGCAAATTAGCACTTACGGAGATCCACAAAGCTTTTACGCTTCGTTTTTTCTCCATAAGTATTAGTTTGCCGTCGCAATATTAGGGCTGCTTTTACAAGGCCTAAACTGTTTAGACCTTGTAAAAGTAGACCCTTCTATCCCGCGTCGCTGTCTTTTTTTTTTCAAATTTTTTTTTTTCCTGTCGCAACTCGTATTTTTTTTTTACGCCCGTCGCGATTCTCAAAACCCGGCGCAACGTAAAACCACGCAAAGCACGTCGGGAAAATGACGTCGGGAGCATGCGCAGTACGTCCGGCGCGGGAGCGCGCCTAATTTAAATGGGACTCGCCCCATTAAATTAGGAACGCCTTGCGCCGGCCGGATTTAAGTTACACCGCTCAAAATTTCTAGGTAAGTGCTTTGTGGATCTGGCACTTAGGTAGAGATTTTGCGGCGGTGTAACTTAAATGGCAAAAGTTACATTGCGCCGGGTTTTTGAGGATTAGGCCCTGAGTTCCTTCTGTGAAAAAAGTGCAGGAACTCCGTTCCCACGCGTTCACGCAGGACTTGAGCCCTGGTACTACTAGAGTAGCAGTAAATAGAGGCTCTGAACAGTAGTTGTATCTTTTGGAAAAGCTTCATGCTTTTAGGCTCCTGCACGGCTGCCTACATGCTGGCTCTGACAACAGAGGTCCTTGCACCTGGCTGCAGATACCTCTGCCTCATCAAGTATGCCCTGGCGCGGTCATGTGACATTGCACCCAAACAAAATTTACGTCCCTATTTCCCCACAAATGGAGCTTTCTTTTGGTGGTATAAAAATCTGTGTTTTTTATTGTTTGCGCTATAAACAAAAAAAGAGCGAATTGTTTTAAAAAAAAGCAATATTTTTTACTTTTTGCTATAATAAATATCCCCAAAAAATATATAAAAAAAATAATTTCTCAGTTTAGGCCAATATGTATTGTTCTACATATTTTTGATAAAAAAATCGCAATAAGCGTATATTGATTAGTTTGCGCAAAAGTTATAGCTTCTACAAAATAGGGGATAGTTTTATGGCATTTTAATTATACATTTTTTTCTTATTAGTAAGAAACGATCAGCGATTTTTATCGTGACTGTGACATTATGGCGGACACATCGGACACTTTTGACACTATTTTGGGACCATTGTCATTTATACAGAGATCAGTGCTATAAAAATGCACTGATTACTGTGTAAATGACACTGGCAGGAAAGGGGTTAACCACTAGGGGGCGATGAAGGGGTTAAGTGACTCCTAGGGAGTGATTCTAACTGGGGGGGGGCTGGACTACCAGTGACATGACAGCGATCACTGCTCCCGATGACAGGGAGCAGTAGATCACTGTCCTGTCACTAGGCAGAACAGGGAAATGCCTTATGTAAATAGGCATCTCCCTGTTCTGCAGCTCCATGACACGATCAAGGGACACCGGCAAACATCGAGTCCGCTGGTCCCGCGGGCACGGAGCACGTGGCCGGCGTGCATATCTGCCGACATATATCGTCGTTAGACGGTCGGCAAGTGGTTAATGATATATTTATCATGCGATAAGCAGAAAATAAGAGGAGTTTGTTGTTAGGATCTACATACAACAAAACACAAAAATGGCTCCTCTTAAAGCTGTCATAGGGACCTAGCAATAACTGGTGCATCTTCCTGAAAATCATTCACCCGTATGGAGCACCGGTGAAAAACATATATGGGTAAATCCTCGTACAACGGCGCATTAGTGCGCCCGGCGTAGCGTATCTAAGATACACTACGCTGCTGTAACTTACTTGTTTTTGTTTTGAATCCTCAACGAATTTGCGCCGTAAGTTACGGCGGCGTAGTGTATCTCTTGCGGCATAAGGGCGCGGAATTCAAATGGATGTAATGGGGGCGTGTTTTATGTAAATACGTTGTCACCCGACGTAAACAACGTTTTTTTTTTTAACTGCGCATGCACCGTCCCTGGAGGTATCCCAGTGCGCATGCTCGAAATTTAACCGGAACAAGCCAATGCTTACGACGGTGACGTCATTCGACGCAAATTCCTATTCGCGAACGACTTACGCAAACGTAAAAAATTCAAAATTGTACGCGGGAACGACGGCCATACTTAACATTGAGTACGCCACCATATACCAGCTTTAACTATACGCTGGAAAAAGCCGAATGCAAACGACGAAAAAAAATGCGCCGGGCCGACGTACGTTTGTGGATCTCCGTAAATAGCTCATTTGCATACTCAACGCGGATTTCGACGGGAACGCCACCTATCGGCCGCCGAAAAATTGCAGCTTAGATCCGACGGCGTACTAAGACGTATGCCTGTCGGATCGAGCCCAGATGCCGTCGTATCTTGTTTTGTGGATACAAAACAAAGATACGACGTGGGAAATTTAAAATAAAATAATCCTTTTGTGGATCTGCCCCCTAATATGTAAAGAAAATGAACAGAAATCAGTAATATCTGTAAATGGTTGAAAATCAACATTGAGCAGGGTGCAAAGCTGGTATATACGTGCGCATTGGCTTGCACATGCTACTGATATTTGAGCACCAGTATTCCAGTATTATTTTGTGCGTATTTTTACATAAACCGCATATGTGCGTAAAGTTAATTCTGCTTTCCAGAATGCAATATTTTATTGAGGGGTTTGTTGCACACACGTACGTGTATACAGTACTGAACAGCAACATTAAAAGCAATGGTCTGCATTTACATTAGTAAAGAAAAAACGCCTGTATGCCTAAAACGCTGAGTTTTTAGGAGCAGTTTGCAAGAGGCCTAGGGCCCGGGGGTATATTTATATAGCAGCTAATGATCAATTCTCAGCTCATTACTTGCAGAGTTCCATGTTGAGTCATGTTGCTAAAGCTATAAAGCGTTATTGCTGCCCACATGTTTGCTAAATCATGGAAAATTTGCCAATTTTCACTGCATCTAAATTTACTATTCTCCAATGAAGATACAAGCATCTGAGAAACTTTTTCCTTCCTTATAATTAATATTAGGGGGAAATACAGAACACTGCAGGAGGATCTAGACAGGCCAATGTTAACATTATTTTGCCAGCTGTCATTAAATATACACTATGGGCCAGATTCACAAAGATTTGCGTTACGCAGCGGCGGTGCAACGTATCCCATTTACGTTACACCGCCGCAAGTTTACAGCGTAAGTGCCTGATTCACAAAGCTCTTACCTGTAAACTTGCGGCGGTGTAACGTAAATCCGCTCGGCGCAAGCCCGCCTAATTCAAATGGGGCGGGCACCATTTAAATTAGGCGCGTTCCCGCGACGAACGTACTGCGCATGCTCCGTCGGGAAAATTACCCGATGTGCATTGCGCTAAATGACGTCGCAAGGACGTCATTGGTTTCGATGTTAACGTAATTGGCGTCCAGCGCCATTCACGGACGACTTACGCAAACGACGTGATTTTTCAAATTTCGACGCAGGAACGGCGGCCATACTTAACATTGGCTAGTCCACCTAGAGGGCAGCCTTAGTTTTACGCGGCGTATCTCGACAGAAACAACGTAAAGTTAGAGCGACGGGTAAAGCGTACGTTCGTGAATCGCTGTAACTAGTCATTTGCATATTCTACGCCGACCGCAATGGAAACGCCACCTAGCGGCCGGCCTAGAATTGCATCCTAAGATCCGACGGTGTAAGTCAATTACACCTGTCGGATCTTAGGGCTATCTATGCGTAACTGATTCTATGAATCAGCCGCATAGATACGACAAGCGTATCTCAGAGATACGCTGGCCGCTAGGTGGCGTTTCCGTCGATTTCCGCGTCGAGTATGCAAATTAGCTAGATACGGCGATCCACGAACATACGTTCGGCTGGCCGCCGCATTTTTTTACGTAGTTTCCGTAAGGCTTTTTTCGGCGTATAGTTACCCCTGCTATATGAGGCGTATCCTATGTTAAGTATGGCCGTCGTTCCCGCGTAGAATTTTTTACGTCGTTTGCGTAAGTCGTTCGCGAATAGGACTTTGCGTAGAATGATGTTCACGTCGTAAGCATTGGGGGTTAATTTCGAGCATGCGCACTGGGATACCCCCACGAACGGCGCATGCGCCGCTTAAAAAAAGTCATTTACGTCAGGTCAAGACGTATTTACATAAAACACGCCCCCATCACATCCATTTGAATTGCGCGCCCTTACGCCGCCAAAGTTACACTACGCCGCCGTAACTTACGGCGCAAATTCTTTCAGGATAAGGAAAATACGCTGTAAGTTACGGCGGCGTAGTGTATCAGAGATACGCTACGCCGGACGCAACAATGCGCCAGGCTACGTTAATCTGGCCCAAGAACTTTAAAGGCATCCCAGTCTTAGTCCGTAGGGTTCAGTACTGAGTTGGCCCACCCTTTGCCGCTATAACAGCTTTAAATCTTTTGGGAAAGCTGTCCACAACCTGATAGAACACCTTTGGGATGAATTGCAGTGGAAACTGCGAGCCAGGCTTTCTCATCCACATCAGTGCCTGACCTCACAAATGCGCTTCTGGAAGAATAGGTAAACATTCCGATAGACACACTCCTAAACCTTGGGGACAGCATTCCCAGAAGAGCTGAAGCTGTTATAGCTGCAAAGGGTGGGCCAACTCAATATTAAACACTAATGCCGCGTACACACGATCATTTTTCGCCATGTAGAAAAAACAATGTTTTTCCAACTTCATCATTAAAACGACGTTGCCCACACACCATCGTTTTTTAAAAATGCTCTAGCAAAGCGCGGTGATGTACAACACGTGCGGATGACGCCACCCTTGGGGCTGCTTTAGCTGATTCCGTGTTAGTAAAAGACGATTCGCGCTTTTCTGTCTGTTACAGCGTGATGAATGTGCTTACTCCATTATGAACGGTAGTTTTACTAGAACGAGCGCTCCCATCTCATAACTTGCTTCTGAGCATGCGCCGGTTTTTAACGTAGTTTTAGCTCACACACGATCATTTTTTACAACCCGAAAAACGACATTGTTTAAAACGTCGTTAAAAAATTTTTTTTGTCGTTTTTCAGAAGCCAAAAAATGATGTAAAGCCCACACACGATCATTTTAAATTACATTTTTTTTAAAAACAACGTTTTTTTCATGCCGAAAAATGATCGTGTGTACGCGGCATAAGACTGGGATGCCATTAAAGTTCATGTGCGGGTAATACTTTTGGTAATATAGTGTATCTCTTCAATGACTTATACCATACATTTATGTTATCTGCTGTGAAGTGTTTGCAGCAAATTTCAGCTTTTTTTATTCTTGTCTGCTATTTATAAAGCCACAGGAGAATTGTGTGGGTTGGTATTTATCTCTGTATTTGCTATGGTGAGAAATCACAGACTGTACTTCATTATGTTCCCATAACAGTTATTATAATATCTTCTTGAGATAGTATTTTCCTACTTAAAGTAGTTATCCTTCACCTATTCCTTGGAGAGCAGAATCTGCCTGGGATATATTGTGGTTTTACACTCATTGCAATAAAAAAAAAACTGGGAAGGGACTGTGGCACTTGTCAGGATAGAAGGAAAAATGGATGGGGAAAATACCATAAAATTATTGAGGAAAATCTGCTGCCCTCTGCCAGAAAGTTGTCAATAGGAAGAAGGTTTACCTTCCAACATGACAATGACCCAAACGCACACTGCAAAAATGATCACACAGTGGTTGGAGAAAAAGGTGAATGTCCTGGCATGTCCTAGTCAGAGCCCAGACTTAAACCCCATTGAAAATCTGTGGGAAAATCTGTGGGAAGACTACAGTCCACAAACGGTTACCATCAAATTTAACTAAACTTGAGCAATTCTGCAAAGAAGAGTGGGCAGATATTACACAGTCTAGATGTGCAAAGTTAGTAGAGACATATCCCAACAGACTGAAGGCTGTAATTAAAGCAAAATGGGGTTCAACAAAATACCCAAACAAGGGGGTGATTCTTTTTCCAAATTCTGTTTTTTCTTTTTCTGAAATGTTGGTGTCTATATCTTTCACTTGGATGTTATAAGGTACACTGAGCAAATACAGATGGATAAAACAAAAATTGTGGCTGTCTTCATTTCAGGCTGCAAAACAACAAAATGTGATTAATTTAAAGGGGTGATTATTTTCTATACCCACTGTATATTAATATATGCCACATGTTTTGCCACCTGCAAAAAAAAATAATATCTAAAGCTGTCCCTAACCATAGTGTACTTTACGGTTGTGTCTACTAAACTTGCTTCAGGACTTTAAAAAAGGAGTAAAGCTCCATTCATATTTAATTTAAGAGCTTGCATCTTTATCATCGAAAGTATCCATATTTTTACCCTGATATGTTCCATTTAATCACAGGAAGAGTGGAGCTTGTTCTTCCTCTTGCCCCCATAGCCCATGTATATCGTCTAGAATTAAAGTGGTTGTAACCCAAAAATAAAATAAAAAATCCTGTTCCCTTATAGCAGATTAAAGAGGTAGTAAACCCTCTAAAGCATTTCTTTAAAAAAAACAACCCTGCAAGACAAAGGCATAAGGACATAATATGCATAGCATACTAGCTCATTATGAATTACTTACCTGAGATCGAAGCCCCCGAAGCGACTCTCGTTCCTCACCTCTGCAGCCGCCATTGATACCTTAGTTACTTCTGGGTATCGTGGCTCTGGCGCTGTTATTGGCTGGAGCCGCGATGATGTCACTCGCACACGATTACCCTCACTAACGGCACGCTCAGTGTGCCTGCACCATTGTCTACGGCACGCATGCACCGTAGACATCGGTGCAGTCTTTTTTGCAAATATCTCCTAAACCGTGTAGTTAATCTAGGCTTACCTGTAGGTTAAAGTGGTCTGTATGGGTTTACAACCACTTTAAACAGCATAGTGCTTGTGCTGTCTAATCTGTCCATCTCTAAGCTGTAAAAAACCTGGCTGATCCTGCCTGTTCCTGTGTTCACCTGTGTGTGCTGACCATGGTAATCATGGCTGCTAATCCATGATTACCGTGGTCAGTTTATGTGACTCCGTCATCCTGTTGCTCTCCTCTCTCCCCCTCTCCCCATCCCTCCCTGCCTGTCAGCTCCTGTTTGTGTGAGCCATCCTAGTAGCTGGCAGTAAAGAAATATTACTGCCAGCCCCTCTGTTCTATCAATCTATCTTACACTGTGTAAATGTTTTTAGAAAACATAGCCTGTTAATACCTTATCTTTTATGGCCGGTCACCTGACCTCTCCTCCGATCTAAGGGCTACAGCGGGAGGGGCTGAGCGGCCAGCACATCGGTCACATGACCTCCCCGGCTGACGTCAGAGAGCATCTTGGCCCCTCCCGCTATAGCTCTTGGAACGGAGGAGGACAGCGGTCGGAGATCACGTGACCGGCCATAAAACATATTTGATAAGGTATTTACAGGCATTGTTTTATAAAAACATTTACACTGTGTAGGATAGATTAATAGAACAGAGGGCCTGGCAGATATTTTTCTTTACCTTTACAACCACTTTAACCTTGATCAGCTGTCAGACATCTATCCAATATCCAGATGACATTTTGTTGGCATGCTCTATCTTTTTCCTTACTAAGGCAAAAAGGCAAAAAAGCAAAACATTTAGATACAGCCTGAAAAAGTGATGAGAGAAGAAACAAAAAAAAAATAGAAAACAGAATAAATGTCAATGTCAAGGAGGAGCACACTAAAAAAGATAAAGGAAGTAAAACCAACCATAAGATTATATGTACTGTGAAAGTATTAATAGGCATTCCAAAATTGTAGAAAATAAATATCATAAGACAGAGTTTGAAGAATCCTAACAGAGTGAGAACTTAAGCCTGACCCAACACACATCTCTCAGGCTCCCGCACAGCTGTAGCAGCCATTATATACCACAGAATATTCAATGCGGGGGAGGAGGTCAGTAACAAAGTACACAGTTGGGGATTACTGCTTATTTCCATCTGTTTTTTCAGCAGTTGCAAACTAACAATGTTCATCATGGCAATATAACCACACTGCAAACTGTACAGTACCTAATGAGCAGATGAAAAAATGCTTTAACTACCTTGCCTAGAACCACTTTAAGGGTATTGTTAAGCAGCTTTTCTGTGGTCTTTTGAAGCTGCTTTGAAAATTAAATAGTTAAATACGCAAAATAGGCAAATGGCTAAATACGCCATCAAATACATTTGTGTTTTACCTGCTTAAAGCGGAGGTCCACCCATTTAAAAATCAGCAGCTACAAAAAGCGTAGCTACTGACTTTAAATAATCAGATACTCACCTGTCCCAGGGTCCAGCGATGCGGGTGCAGAAAGCCTCGCTCCTCTCCCCCTCGTGTCCCAGAAGATTGCAGGGAGGGGGAGAGGTGATCTTCCTTCCGGCACCATGGAGGCAGGGGAGGAAGTGGGAGTTGGGTGCCTGTAAAGTCAGGGTTCCCGCTCGGCTTTAAGGATTTGTACATTTGCTCAGCCAACTTTGGGCTTTAGGTCCTTGCCGTGTAAAGGAATGTGATAATGATAAAAATGCCTATTTTCTTATGTGTATATATGTTTCTATGCATCTTTTCTATACTATTAAGTCTATATTCTACTTTGTGTATATATATATATATATTGTGATGGTTTGGGTCTGTCTTGCCTGAAGGATGGCTGGTTTTCGCCATATTTTGGAGAGACAGACGCCTTACTTACACAGCTGTGTGGTCAGCTATTTAGTGCTGGCCTGGCTGTGGCTCAGAGCCCCACCCACAGACAAGATGTCTGGTCCCTGGGAGCCAGGTGAGCTCTCAACTCTCTGAAAGGAGTCAGAGAGAGGCTGCATGGATTGCAGCTAGTGTGTGCAGATCTGCAGGTTGCAGATGCCGCTTTATGTTTGAGCAGCAAATCGCTGACTAGGAGAAAAGCAAGGGTTGAGCTTATCTCTGGGAAACGCTGTGTGTTCTAAGGAACAGAACTTAGGCTTAGGCTAGAGGCCTGAAGCCGTCGGATGCCAAGATTGAAAGCCAGGAGGCTAAGGTCTTGAGTTTGTACAATGCAGTAGTGATGGAACCCCTGCGAGGGCTGCAAATGTATATGTGAACTTTTGATGTTTTTTTAAATAAAAGTGGGCCACCAAGCCCTTAAAAACGCACCTACCGTTGGAGTCTGTTCCCGCAAGGTTACAATATATATATATAAATATATATATATATATATATATATATATATATACTGCTTTACTAAAGTCCTTACTCAAGATGGTTTCTAGTAACACCCCCTCAAAAGGAGATGCTAAAGATGGCGTTTGCCCCCTACTCCCATGCATCGGAAGAATGAGAAGTGATGAGCAAGCTTCAGCCAATCAGATGGGCTTTTTACTTTTACATTAAGATAATAGTGACGTATCGTGCTGTGTGTAAAGAGCTTAGCACTGCCTGTAATAAAGTAGGGATTAGAAAGTGAAGCCTCGTACACACGACGAGGAACTCGACGGGCGCAACACATCGTTTTCCTCGTCGAGTTCCTTGTTAGGCTGTCGAGGAACTCGACAAGCCAATTTTCTCCATTCCCGTCAAGGAAATAGAGAACTTGCTCTCTTTTTGGCTCGTCGAGTTTATCGACAGTTTCTTCGAAGAAAATGTACACACGACTGGTTTCCTCGGCAAAAAAATATCTCCCAGCAAGTTTCTTGCTGGTTTTTGCCAAGAAACTCGGTCGTGTGTACGAGGCCTAACTGAACTGTACAGATGTCCAGTGTTTTGCTTCTCGCGTGCACGTATCTCCACACAAATTTGGATCAGCAGCAGAGATTCAGAGTGAGTTCGTTTGAGGCTCTGGTCTATTACAGCCGCACAGCCAGGCAGAGGACACCTCTATTACCTGGTTCACCCATGCAGTTTTCTATGTCACCTCCAGCCTGCTTATTGGACAATGAATTGGCATCATCATAATCTCTGTCTAAACTCTTTGGAAGGTACAACAGTAAACATATACACTGATCAGCCATACCATTATGACAACTGGCAGGTAAAGGAATAAAGGGGAAGAGGACTTTTGTTAACTTCCAAGTACAAACAATTTTCTTTAATAAATTTTTTTAATAACAATTTTTATTGCTATTTTAAGTAGAAAAACAATTAGAAAGGAAAAAAGATAAAAAAAGATCGCTTAAATACTAGCAGAGCAGTCAATAAATCATATTTTCCTATTACTAGCAAAATTGTTCCCTGCAACAGGTGTAGTCAAAATTTCAATATGTACCAATCATAAGTATAACTTACATTGACTTAAAACACATGCCATGTAATTTAAATGGTTAATTCTGATCCTCTCCCCTTCAATGGAAAAATAAAGGGAGAGGGCGGGAGCAACAAAGAAATAAAAACATAAAAAGGGAATCAAAAGAAAAGTTCCAGAGGGATGGGGAGGGGAGAAAAAAAAAGAAAAGGAAAAAGGAAATGGGAAAAGCCTACGACAAATATATAAGTAAAACTGTCAAAAGCGTGAAATTGGAATGGCTTGCCAAAAATACGTTTAAACACTCACCCGCCACTTTGTTAGGTACACCTGTTCAATTGTTTGGTATTTGGTATTGTTCAATTGCTGATCAGCCAATCACACGGCAGCAACTCAATGCATTTAGGCATCTAGATGTGGTGAAGACAACTTGCTGAAGTTCAAACCGAGCAGCAGAATGAGAAAGAAAGGGAATTTAGGTGACTTTAAACAGAACATGGTTGTTGGTGCCAAACGGGCTGGTCTGAGTATTTCAAAAGCTGCTGATCTACTGGGATTTTCATGCACAACCATCTTTAGGGTTTACAGAGAATGGTCCGAAAAAGAGAAAATATCCAGTAAGCGGTGCTTGTATGGATGAAAATGCATTGTTGATGCCAGAGGTCAGAGGAGAATGGGCAGACTGGTTTGTGATGATAGAAAGGCAACAGTATTTCAAACAATAACTCATTACAATCAAAAGGTATACAGAATACTATCTCTGAATGCACAACACATCAAACTTTGAAGCAGATGAGCTACAGCAGCAGAAGACCACACCGGGTGCCACTCCTGTTAGTTAGGAGCAGGAAACCGAGGCTACAATTCGCACAGACTCACCAAAATTGGACAATAGAAGATTAGAAAAATGTTTTCTGGTCTGATAAATCTCCATTTCAGCTGCGACATTCAGATGGTAGGATCAGAAATTGGCCTAAACATGAAAGAATGGATCCATCCTGCCTTGTATCAACGGTCCAGGCTGGTGATAGTGGTGTAATGGTGTGGAGGATATTTTCTTGGCACACTTTGGGCCACTTAGTACCAATTGAGCGTCGTTTAAACACCACGGCCTACCTGAGTTTTGTTGCCGATCATGTCCATCCCTTTATGACCACAGTGTACCCATCTTCTGATGGCTCCTTCCAGCAGGATAATGCACCATGTCACAAAGCTCACATTATTTCACCACTGGTCTCTTGAACATGACAATGAGGTCACTGTACTCCAATGACCTCCACAGTCACCAGATCTCATCCAATAGAGCACCTTTGGGAAGTGGTGGAACAGGAGATTTGCATCATGGATGTGTAGCCGACAAATCTGCAGCAACTGCGTGATGCTATCATGTCAGTATGGACCGAAACCCCTAAGGAATGTTTCCAACACCTTGTTGAATCTATGCCAAGAAAAATGAAGGCAGTTCTGAAGGCAAAAGGGGGTCCAACCTAGGGTGACCACATTCGCAAACAGCCATTCAGGGACCCCCTTCACAAAAATCAGCTTGTGCTGTAATGAATCACAGCACAGCTGGGGCAGCGGATGCGCGTTCTACCCAGAAGAACTGATCACACCCCCAAAAAAGGCAGCCGCATCGCCACTTTACTCATTTGACAGCTAGGGTTGTCCCAATACCACTTTTTTAGGACCGAGTACGAGTACCGATACTTTTTTTCAAGAACTCGCCGATACCGAATATCGATACTTTTTTTCAAGAACTCGCCGATACCGAATACCGATACTTTTTTTTAAATGTGTCCCCAAATGCAGCCATGTCCCCCCACAAATGCAGCCATGTCCCCCCCATATATGCAGCCATGTCCCCCCCATATCCAGCCATGTCCCCCCCCCCATATCCAGCCAAGTTCCCCCCTATATCCAGCCATGTCCCCCCCATATCCAGCCATGTCCCCCCCATATCCAGCCATGTCCCCTCCATATGCAGCCATGTCCCCCCCATATGCAGCCATGTCCCCCCCATATGCAGCCATGTCCCCCCCCCATATCCAGCCATGTCCCCCCCATATCCAGCCATGTCTCCCCCCATATGCAGCCATGTCTCCCCCCCATATCCAGCCATGTCTCCCCCCATATCCAGCCATGTCCCCCCCATATCCAGCCATGTCCCCCATATGCAGCCATGTCTCCTCCCATATCCAGCCGTGTCTCCCCCCATATCCAGCCATGTCCCCCCCATGCAGCCATGTCCCCCCATATGCAGCCATGTCTCCCCCCATATCCAGCCATGTCCCCCATTTGCAGCCATGTCTCCCCCCATATCCAGCCATGTCTCCCATATCCAGCCATGTCCCCCATATGCAGCCATGTCCCCCTTACCTGCATCCCGCCGCATCCCCGCTGCCGCCGGTTAATACGCGCGGGGAACATCACAGCTTTCATTTGAATAGCTGTAATGATTTGCGCCGCGTATAGACACTCCCCCTTGCTCGGGATTGGACAGTTCACCCGAGCAAGGGGGAGTGTCTATACGCGGCGTGGCGGGAAAGACTACAGCTATTCAAATGAATGCTGTAATGTTCCCCGCCCGTATTAACCAAGTGGCGGCGGCAGCGGGGATGCGGCGGGATGCGGCGGGATGCGTTGGCGGCGGCGGGGGGGGGGGAGTATTCTATTTCGGTATCGGGGGTATTTGCGGGAGTACGAGTACTCCCGCAAATACTCGGAATCGGTCCCGATACCGATAATAGTATCGGTATCGGGACAACCCTATTGACAGCACTTGTCGTGACTGGACGAAACCCGTTTTACCTTGTTCCAATGCTGGCTTTACACTGTCCTGCTGTGATTAGACACAAGAGGTGGGATTTATGATTTCTCCAATCACAAGGAGGGGGCGGGGATTGTGCCTCTCCAGACATTCCCGGACAGGACAAGTGCTGTCAGTGAGTAAAGCGGCGATGTGGTGGCCTTTTTTGGGGGCAGCAGATAGAGGGGAAGGGGGGTGGCTGTGTCAGCATCATTCCGGGACACTGTATTGTCCTGGAATAAAGGTGCCCGGGACCTGGGACAGACCTGCACAGTGCGGGACTGTCCCGGGCAATCCGGGACACGTGGTCACCCTAGTCCAACCTGGTACTAGGAAGGTGTACCTAATACCATATTTTGCATTCTTCTGTTTTAGTAAAACTATATAATCATTGAAGGCCCTGACACTTGGATCTCAAATCAAATTTCAAAGCCCGCTATCCTTTCCTGCTTATCCAAATTAGCTGTTGACCTCATTGACTTGTGAGGGGAATCTTTAGTTAGACAAGTGAATCCAGTAAAGTAATAGGAAAATAACACATCTGGAGGTACCAGTTCCTGAACTTTAAGCCAATGATTTATTTAGTGCAGTAAAATGTGTAAGCCCTAGTAATAGTTCAAAAAGGGGAAAGCAAGGTTAGAGGGATCAGACAAGGTGACACTGAGTCTAGGTAGTTACATATGAACAATGGATTTTCATATTTTCTCTGTTGAAACAGTGTGTTAGTATCCCACCCATGTGGGTGACAAATGCTGATGATATCATTTCGAGGAATTGAATGCCAGATCTGTCGGCTTTGTAAAAGATACATTTTTGGCTCAACGGTTTCTATCCATAAATAGTTTTGTATCATTGTCAGTCTTTCTCCATGTGGCTGTCATCAATCAGGCTTTGTTTCATATATCCATCTATTTATAACTAATCTTTCTGCCCTCTGGCTTCCTTTCCTGGTAATATCACCTCCCTTTAGACAGAGGCTTTCTCTTTTTACCTTAACCGTCATTTCCCTGGTCTCTTCTTCACATTTCCTGTGTTCACCCACCTTATACCCTTACACCATGCAGACTGGATGACCACGCTTCCTACAGTATGTTTGCAGCCCTGTACCACGTGTACCATAGACTGCAAATTCCTTCGAACACTTGTCTGTTAACACACTTGCAAAATTCAAGTTTAAAATTTACTGCCCCACCCTAATTTCAACTTTTTTTGACCCGATGAGAATTGCAGTAGAAAAATAAATGTATGTGTGTATGTATGCAGTTCAATTTTGGGCACCAGTTCTAAAAAAGGATATCAGGGAACTGGAGAAAGGGCAGAGAAGAGCAACCAAACTGATAAGAGGCATGGAGGAGCTCAGCTATGAGGAAAGATTAGAGGAACGGAATTTATTCTCTCTCTCGAAGAGAAGATTAAGGGGGGGGGGTATGATAAACATGTACAAATACTTATAGGGAGCTTGGTGTTGAGTTATTCACTTTAAAGTGAATGTAAGCCCGATTCATGAAATTTGAGCTGGACACATATCTGTAGTGTTTTCTCATCTCTTGCCAAAGCACTGAGTCCCGTGGCTTTCTCCTGCTCTGTAGCTCTGTTATCAGCCTGATAACTTCTGACAAGTTCTCAGACACAGGAGATAAAAGGCAGGTTGCTATAAATAGATTAGCAGACAGTTTGACTTGTCAGAGCACAGCTCTGCTCATTCCTTTTTTCCTTTGCCTGTGTGGGGGCCTGTGCCTTTCCTCCAATCAGGGTGGCTGCATCGCTGGACCATGGGACAGGTAAGTGTCTGTTTATTAAAAGTCAGCAGCTATGCTTTTTGTAGCTGCTGACTTTTAAGAAACTAAAAAATGTGTGGAAAGAAGAGCTTCCAGTAATAAAAAAAGATAGTGCTGTAAATATTATTGGTGCACAAGACTGTTAATTTTGTCACTAATAAATTACAGATGTTAACTGTTATTTTTTGAGTCTGCATATTAATGTTGAACAGTATTAGTTATTTGCTCAGGTTCTTACACATATATTACCTATTAGTTAAAAACGGAATCTTATTAAAACTGATGTCATAAAATAGCCTTGTAAATGAACAATGAATCATACATTATGCCTAGGAACTGCAATGATAATATCCTCTTACATTTGACTGATCCTATCAGTAAGTGATGACTACCTTTAATGTAACTAGTAAGAAACGCTCAGCTTTTACAGATTTTTTTTTTTATGTGATAGACATACATTACATAGAAACAGGGCAACTCAAACATGATTTAATTTACAGTAAAAAGTCCCACTAAACTAAAATGTTATATTCATACCCAAAGTGGTAATTCACATTTATATATGTAGCACTACCCCCGAAGGAGCTACTGGTTTAGATTTGGGCCTGCCGTTACCTTACTGTTCACCATGTTTGTCCTGGGGGTCCTTCTTGAAGAGTCACAAATGTTCACACTCATGCCACGTACACACAGTCGTTTTTCGGCATGAAAGAAAATGACATTTTTCAGCATGTCCAAAAAACAAAGTTTTTCCAACTTCATCATTAAAAACGATGTTGCCCACACACCATCGTTTTTAAAAAATTATGAACAAAGCCCGTACAATACGTACGACGGCACTCTGAAGGGGAAGTTCTATTCGCCTTTGGGCTGCTTTAGCTGATTCCTTGTTAGTAAAAGACGATTCGCGCTTTTTTGTCTGTTACAGCGTGATGAATGTGCTTACTCCATTATGAACGGTAGTTTTACCAGAACGAGCGCCCCTGTCTCATAACTCGCTTCTGGGCATGCGCGGGTTAAAAACATCGTTTTAGCCCACACACGATAATTTTTATTTACAACCCGAAAAACGACATTTTAAAAAACGACATTAAAAAATGCAGCATGTTCGAATTTTTTTTTTTGTCATTTTTCAGAAGCCGAAAAACGATGTGAAGCCCACACACGATGATTTTAAATGACACTTTGTTTCTTTTTCTTCAAGGGTTTTATTAAACAAGTTACAGTAGGTGCACGCGATATTGTGTCAATCTCGCTCCCTTTCTCGGCGAGATTGAGCACCTACGAGCCCCATCGCGGGAGCCAGCGCCGAGCTGGCTTGCCGCGATGGAGACAGAGCTGTCATAGAAGCGACGGGAGATCCGACTTGGATTCCCGCCAATTCTACACGTGTGCGGCGTTTGTTATGAATCCTGAGGGGGAAGTCCCCGCCGGATTTTAACAAAAAATTCGGCATGGGTTCCCCCCTCAGGAGCATACCGGGCCCTTAGGTCTGTTATGGGTTGTAAGGACAGCCCCCCTACGCCGAAAAAAAACGGCGTAGGGGGTCCCCCTACAATCCATACCAGACCCGTATCCAAAGCACGCTACCCGGCCGGTCAGGAAAGGAGTGGGGACGAGCGAGCGCCCCCCCCCTCCTGAGCCGTACCAGGCTGCATGCCCTCAACATGGGGGGGTTGGGTGCTCTGGGGCAGGGGGGCGCACTGCGGGGCCCCCCCACCCCAGAGCACCCTGTCCCCATGTTGATGAGGACAGGGCCCCTTCCCAACAACCCTGGCCGTTGGTTGTCGGGGTATCCGGGCGGGAGGCTTATCGGAATCTGGGAGCCCCCTTTAATAAGGGGGCCCCCAGATACCGGCCCCCCACCCTAAGTGAATGGATATGGGGTACATCGTACCCCTACCCATTCACCTGGAGGAAAAGTGGTAAAAACACAAATAAAAAACACAGGGTATTAAAATATTTTATTAGTCTGCTCCGGAGGCTCCCCCTGTCTTCTTTAGCTCTTTTACCAGGGGGAGCTTCTTCTTCCGATTTCCGGGGGTCTTCTCCTGCTCTCCGGGGTCTTCACCGCTCTTCTGTGACGTCTTCTCTGCTCCGGGGGGTCTTCTTCTATGTTCGCCGCTCTCCGCTCTTGACTCGGCGCACCCTGGTTCTTCCTCCCGCTGTCCGGTGCCTTCTCCTTCTTCCGCTGTTCTGTGATGTCTTCTCCTCTTCTTCCGCTGTTCTGTGACGTCTTCTACTTCTCCCTTCAGGCCGCTGTGCTGTGACGTCTTCTCTTCTTCTCTTCTCCCGATGCTGACACGTCGCCTCTTCTCGCTGCAATGGCGGGTGCGTGGCTTGCATCGGATTTATATAGGCCTCACAGTCCCATCGTGCTCTGGTACCTACCCATGTGATACCTACCCACGTGGTACCTACCGGAGCATGATGGGACTGTGAGGCCTATATAAATCCGATGCAAGCCACGCACCCGCCATTGCAGCGAGAAGAGGCGACGTGTCAGCATCGGGAGAAGAGAAGAAGAGAAGACGTCACAGCACAGCGGCCTGAAGGGAGAAGTAGAAGACGTCACAGAACAGCGGAAGAAGAGGAGAAGACGTCACAGAACAGCGGAAGAAGGAGAAGGCACCGGACAGCGGGAGGAAGAACCGGGGTGCGCCGAGTCAAGAGCGGAGAGCGGCGAACATAGAAGAAGACCCCCCGGAGCGGAGAAGACGTCACAGAAGAGCGGTGAAGACCCCGGAGAGCAGGAGAAGACCCCCGGAAATCGGAAGAAGAAGCTCCCCCTGGTAAAAGAGCTAAAGAAGACAGGGGGAGCCTCCGGAGCAGACTAATAAAATATTTTAATACCCTGTGTTTTTTATTTGTGTTTTTACCACTTTTCCTCCAGGTGAATGGGTAGGGGTACGATGTACCCCATATCCATTCACTTAGGGTGGGGGGCCGGTATCTGGGGGCCCCCTTATACCGCATACCCCGACAACCAACGGCCAGGGTTGTTGGGAAGGGGCCCTGTCCTCATCAACATGGGGACAGGGTGCTCTGGGGTGGGGGGGCCCCGCAGTGCGCCCCCCTGCCCCAGAGCACCCAACCCCCCCATGTTGAGGGCATGCAGCCTGGTACGGCTCAGGAGGGGGGGGGCGCTCGCTCGTCCCCACTCCTTTCCTGACCGGCCGGGTAGCGTGCTTTGGATACGGGTCTGGTATGGATTGTAGGGGGACCCCCTACGCCGTTTTTTTCGGCGTAGGGGGGCTGTCCTTACAACCCATAACAGACCTAAGGGCCCGGTATGCTCCTGAGGGGGGAACCCATGCCGAATTTTTATTTAAAATCCGGCGGGGACTTCCCCCTCAGGATTCATAACAAACGCCGCACACGTGTAGAATTGGCGGGAATCCAAGTCGGATCTCCCGTCGCTTCTATGACGCGCACGTTGGAATGTGCTGTCACTATTCCAGTGAGTGCGAGATGTCAGCGAGATCTCGGCACCATGTCGCCGAGAATCAGCGCGATGCTGTCGTGCTAAAAACACAATATCACAAACACCTACTGTAGGGAAGATTCAGGTACCTTGCTTTGCGGATCGCGGGTATGATCTTGGATCCGGAGAACAAACTGTTTCCACGCTGGATTCAGCGACCACCGGATAGGCCTCTCTCACTGACCTAGCAGCTGCTGCTAAGGTCATTCAAAAGTCTCTGCCACAGACTTGATGAATGCCATTGAGTCGTTACACGGTCCTCTGCCACAGGATTATTTTACCACACATGCACTTTGTAAAGTTCCAAAGAAATTTCACAGCTCACGGTGCCAGGATCTTTTAGCCAAACCGGCCGCACTTTGAGGTAGATTAGCCAGGATGTGTCCTCTAGTTGAATCCTTAATTGTTTGGCTTCTTCCTGCAGAGAAGACAGCACAGGATCATCCCTGGACCAGTAGGCCCCAGAAACTCCTGGGCCTACCCTCAGTAGCGGAGCCTCGGGCCAGCAGGCCCCGAGACCAAAAGGCTACTAACACATCCCTGAGGCCAGGAGGGCCATTGTGTCAGGATCGGCCGTCCCTTAAGTACCCCCCCCCCAGAATGCACAGCGGCGGGGACCACGCCACTAGGCTGCTTCTGGACAAGAGGCACCCGATACACCCAGCCCATTGCATTTCCAACCCTGACTTCTGGTGACAGCGACACCCACATTCAGGTGGAAGATGTGCAACGCAGCTGAGCTGGAACAGAAACCCATAATTTGCCATAAAATTCTGAGCTAAACTACGAGCCACCAAAATGCAGTGACTAACTGAGCTGCAATGAAATATTTGTGGCAGTCCGGGAATGCCAAACCCCCCTGTGAGCAAGGGCACATAATGGTGGTTAACTTAAGTACATTTGGGTAAAATCGTAATTTTAACGAGAATAGCAGGGCACTGATTTAATTAGTAATTACAGGTAGTTAAATAGCGCCAAGAATTTACGCAGCCATTTACATATATATTATACATTCACATCATTCCCTGCCCTCAAGGAGCTTATAATTTAAGGTCCTTAACTCACATTCATACAAACACATACTAGGGCCAATTTAGACAAGTCAATCAACCTACCAGTATGTCTTTGGATTGTGGGAGGAAATTGGAGTACCTGGAGGAAACCCATGCAAATACACGAAAAACATGCAAACTCCAGGCAGGTTGTGCGCTGGTTGGAATTTGAACTGCCCACGCTAGTGCTGCCAGGTAGAAGTGCTAACCACTTAGCCATTGTGCTGCCCACCAGTGGCGGCCATCCATGCAGGGCGCTGCCCCCTCCCCAATCCATGCGCCCGGCCACTAATCTACATGCAGGGTGTTAGACACTTGGATTACAAATTCATTTTTTTGGAAGCCCTTGATTAGGCTCTAATTGGCTTTAAATAATGGTGGGCTTGGGGCACAAAACATTTGCTATTGTCTTACTAATTCCCATCTAGGCCAATCAGGAAGCGGGTGGCGGTGGTGCGAGTGAGGGGGGGAGGTTTGTTTGGAATTAGTGTTGTGCACATAGAAGCCCTGCTTTATAAATTCATATAGTTGTCGGTGTCTTTATCCTCAGAATGTCCCTAAATCTAAGACTTAAAGTGGATGTAAACCCCATTCATGAAATCTGACCTGGGCACATATATCTGTAGTGTTTACTTATCTCTTGCTAAAGATCTGAGTCTTGTGTCTTTTTGCTGCTTTGTTCCTATGTTATCAGCATGATAACTTCTGACAAGTTCTCTGACACAGCAGATAAAAGCAGCTGGAAATTTGTGTCTGGGTGGGTGCATAGAGATAGATTAACAGAGAGCTTGTCTATTCATAGCACACAGTGTATGCCAAGACTCCAAACCCATTGGTGGAACAGGAAGAAACATTTATAACATGATGTTCACTTTCTAAACATTTTCCTATGGAAAATGTATGCAAACCTGAACACCAGCTACAAGAAACGTCTTACCTCTGTGCTTGCCAACAAGGGTTTCTCCACAAAGTACTTAGTCATGTTTTGCTTGGGGATCAAGCCAATTGCTATTGCATTTTGCCTAAGGGTCTACTGTAACCTACCCCTCTCTTTCACCATTCCTGTTAAGAGAAAGATTTTTTTTTTTTTTTAATTTTAAAAAGTGACTGGCGCCCATCTTTTCACCTTGCACAACACCCACCATGCCTAGGAACCTGCACCCTGAGAAGGAATGTCGACCATTCCGGCCTCAGGGGGTCACTACTAGGCCCTTGAAGGTTGGGGAGGGCATTACACATATAATGCATAGGATAAAAAATCTTCTGACTTTACGATCCCTTTAATTAAAAATAGATTACAGGACAATTAACTAGTGGATGTGTATGGATTATTTTTAAAGAATATGGATATTATTTACTGTCACTTTAAGCCCATTTGAGGCCTTACAACATTTTCTGAATAGCATTAACAGCTTCACTACATTGACTTACACTTTTATGAATCTGCAAATCTGAACCAATAAATTATTTGTTCAAGAATAATCAGTGGTAGTAAAGTTGGCTGACAACACCTTATTATTATTATTATTATACACGATTTATATAGCGCCAACAGTTTAAGCAGCGCTTTACAATGTAGAGGGGAACAGCACAATTACAGTACAGTTCAATACAGAAGGTACTGGAGGGCCCGACTCGTAGAGCTTACATTCTAAAGGGAGGGGGTGGTGGTACAAAAGGTAATAGTTGCGGAGAATGATTTGATGGGGGTGGCTCAGGGACAGTTGTTAGGTGGGGGTGGGATAGGCTTTCCTGAATAAATTAGTTTTCAGGGATCTCCTAAAGATGGAGAGGTTAGGGGCTGATCGGATATACCGGGGTAGTGAGTTCCAGAGGATGGGAGAGGCTTTGGAGAAGTCCCGAAGGCGAGCAGGGGAGGAGGTATGAAGGGAGCTAGAGAGAAGGAGGTCCTTTTGCGATATCTGCAGATGAGGTTGGTGATGTAGATGAGGGCGATGTTGTTAATGGCCTTGTATGTTGTGGTTAGCATTTTGAATTTTATACGGTGGGGTAGGGGAAGCCAGTGAAGGGATTGGAAGACCAGTCATAGCTAGGGGCAGTGACATTGGTTTTTTGTATTGTTGTCATTGTGGTCAGGCAACGGTGTTTAGTGTGTTCCTGCTCCTTTAAGAAGGGTTGGGCTCCCTCCAGTCATCTGCCCTTCATCTATCCATCAGCATACATGTGCTTCCATTGAGGAGACTTTAAATTTTAGAGTTAGGACTGCAGTACACAGGGAGCCTTGATGGGGCCTGCAGCTTACGCATGTATTTGCAAACGCATGCAACTAAACCCCTGTTTTTAATGCATACTGCTAGACAGGTGAATTCGGTTGGTTGCTGATTGGTTGGTAAGTTGAGCTTGGTTATTCTGTGTGCTTGTTGACATGCGTCCCCCCTTCCAATGCTCCTTGCTGTGAATACCAGTCATAGGTAGGGGCAGTGACAGTTGTTTTTTGTATTGGCAGAGAGGAGCAGCTGTCACGGAACGGTTAGTGAGGTGTATTGGTCTAACAGCAGAATTCATAATATACTGAAGGGGGATAACCTGCGTAAGGGTAGGCCATTAACCACTTAAGCCCCGGACCATTTTGCAGCTAAATGCCCAGGCCAGGTTTTGTGATTCGGCACTGCGTCGCTTTAACAGACAATTGCGCGGTCGTGCGACGTGGCTCCCAAACAAAATTGGCGTCCTTTTTTCCCCACAAATAGAGCTTTCTTTTGGTGGTATTTGATCACCTCTGCGGTTTTTATTTTTTGCGCTATAAACAAAAATAGAGCGACAATTTTGAAAAAAATGCAATATTTTTTACTTTTTGCTGTAATAAATATCCCCCAAAAATTTATATAACATTTTTTTTTTCCTCAGTTTAGGCCGATACGTATTCTTCTACCTATTTTTGGTAAAAAAAATCGCAATAAGCGTTTATCGATTGTTTTGCGCAACATTTATAGCGTTTACAAAATAGGGGATAGTTTTATTGCATTTTTTTTTTTTTTTTTTTTTACTACTATTGGCGGCGATCAGCGATTTTTTTCGTGACTGCGAAGAGATGAAGAGATGGAGGGAGTGAGTTGAGGAGTGGAGAGAAGATAGATATTGGTGTTGTCTGAGGTGGTATTGGAAGCCATGGGAGGTTATCAACTGGCCCAGGAAAGAGGTATAGAGGGAGAATAGGAGGGGCCCAAGGATGGAGCCTTATAGAAAATATGGGCATGCTTTGCCAAAATAAAGAGGAATTGGAGAGGATTTTAAAGTTTTGAAAATGTAAACCATGATTGCTAAACACACCTTGTGCTAATGAACCCTGACAAAGGTATGATTCCTAACATGTCACGTATATGAAGTCTAAAGTAGCAAGGCTTACAAAATTATTATTGCAACATTGTTGGTTCCTGTCTCTTCACACGAAGGTGGTGAGTCACTTAGTGTGGTTTTCAGCTACATGTAGGTAACGTTCACCCAATGTGGCTCAATACAAAACTTATACTGCATACACTATGTTAACATTTGCTCCAATGAATATACCCAAAATACAGTAAATCCTGTTTATGTTTGGTATAAATAAAAAATTAGGTATTTGAATTTTTTCATGTGTTATTTTTAATCTGTGCGGAAGAGGAGCAAAAATATGTTTTTTCATACATATGAGGCTTCATTCACACTAGTCTGATTCCAGATGCGACTTGAGTTGCACAGAATCGCATTACAATGCAACTCAGCAGCACAGTGCGATTTTGGAAAAGGTTCCTGTGCTACTTTGGGTGCGTTTCCAGCATGATTTTATCCCCCTAGAATATACCAACCACATCCAAGTAGCATCTAAGTAGAATCCTATATCACAAACAGAAGCCTATAGAACACCAGGAGAGGGTTACCTATGGCAACAGAAAGGATATCATACTAGAGTTATCTAATTTTTAATTTATCGTGTTAAAAAAGATTTGGCACAATCTAAGGCCGGTATTAGGAAAATACAGCTTCACAGTAACTGGCCTACAGCAATTCTCAGTTGTGAAGTCCGCCGGGAAAACCGAGAACCTGCTCGGTAGCTTTTTCCCCCTACACACAGCCGGTTTTCCAGGCAGGAAAACTGCCATAAGAGCTTTGAGCTGGGAATCCCGACTGTGTTTATGCTCCACCGCAGTGTTTCCCATAGGAAAACTGCCAGGAAAAAGACCGCCGGGAATCCCGGCAAGAAAAAAGAAAACATGTTCTCATTTATCCTGCCGGGATTCCTGGCTGTTTTCCTGTCGGGAAAACTGCTATGGAGCATACACACGGCCGGGATTCCCAGCCAAAAGCTCTCATGGCAGTTTTCCTGCCAGGTAAACCGTTCGTGTGTATGAGGCATCACACACACAGACACAAGACATTACATGTAACAGTTATGGAGAAATGTCTGGACGATGTGTAACACACGGACAGGCTGTCAGATGAAAAAAATCATCATGGGTTGATTTTGTTAAAGGAAAAAAGCAACAATGACTGCTGTATCAGTAAATGACAGCCTAACTGTGTGGCGCCAAGGAAGGAAAGGGTAGGGGAAAATGGGATGAAAATAGGAAATCTAACTGATGTAAATATAATTTTCAAGGAGCATGGACTGCTCTAAGGTTTGTGGTAATTGGAGACATTGATCTCGATTATTTCATCAAAAAGATGGCCTTGGTGACTATTCTAGAGTTGGAGAAAAGTTTTTTAATATCAAAAGAAAGTCCAATGTATACGTAAAGGTTTGCTCATGAAAGTCCCGACACAAATGTCAAAAGTACTTTTAGATAGACATGTGCATTTCGTTTTGTTACGAATTAGAATTCGGACAAATTTTTCATTATTCGGAAATTCGTATGCATCCGAATTTCCGAATTACAAAATTAACTAATTTAAACAAATTCCAAAAAACGCGAACGAAATTCGAATTCAAATCGAATTTGAAAACAAATTCGAATCGAATTTGAAAAAATAGAAATCGATTTTCTAAAAACTACAATAAAATAGAATATAAAACAACAAAGCAATAGAATCAAAAAGAATAGAATAGAAGTTAATAGAATGTAATAAAATAGAACATGACAGTCTTTCGAAATTCGAATAGTATAAATTTGAATTCTAGAATAGATTGGAAAATAATTAAAATTTATGGAAACTAAAATATAAAAGAATAGAAAAACAATAGAACAGAATAGAATCAATTATAATATATATTATATTTTCTATTATCTTGTTTTTCTTTTCTATTCCATTCTAATCGTTTCTATTCGAATTTGAATTCATTTATACAAAATTCGAATTTCTTATTGAATGAAATCGAATTTGAATAGAAAAGATTATAAAAGTTTAGTTTCATATTAGAATTTGAAAAGATTTTGACCGAATTCCTAAAAAGTCGATCAAATTTGAAAAATGTAATTAGATTAGAAAAAATCTACTGCATTCGAAAAAATTCTACTGCATTCGAAAAAATTCTACCACATTTGAAAAAAATCTACTAAATTAGAAAAAAATACCACATCCAAATTTTTATTACATATAACCATTTTCCAAAATTCGAATTTCATATGGAATGAAATCGAATTGGAATAGAAAAGATTTGAATAGAATATATTATATATTTTTTCTATTCTGTTCTATTGTTTTTCTATGCTTTTCTTTTCTATTATTTTCTATTCTAATCTTTTCTATTGGAATTCGATTTCATTCTATACGAAAGTCGAATTTCAGAAGATGTTATATATAAATATATATATATATATATATATATATATATATATATATATATATATATATATCTCTATATTTAGAGATATATAAAATATTTTTTTTCTGTTCTGTGCTATTGTTTTTCTACACTATTCTTTTCTAGTATTTTCCATTCTATTTTAATCTTTTCTATTCAAATTCGATTTCATTCTATACGAATTTCGAATTTCAGGAAATGGTTATATATAGTTTTGTTTAAATGTGGTAGCATTATTTTGAATTTGAGAATGCGTTAGAATTATTTCGAATGCGGTAGAGTTTTTTCGAATGCGGTAGAATTTATTTTGAATACGAAATGAATCCCGAAAACGAATGTAATGAATGCAGCGAACTTAACTAAACTAATTTAATTAAATAACTAATCGAAACGAAACAAATTTTTTCATCCTGCACATGTCTATTTTTAGATGGTAATAGGTAACTGGAGTAAATCCTTATATAGGAGATAACAAAAGTGCCGGCACTTTTGTGAGTGATACAGCCATACATAAATCCACAGATGGGATCATGGAGGATGGAGACAACCTGTATATCCATCGCACAGGACGGTAAAGTACCTTCACTATAGGGAGATTACACTAAGCCCATAACAAGATGCTTTATGCCATAGTAACAGCATAAATGAAGTCTCATATTTTCTATCCTACACGGTTTGATGACACAACCCATATCGCACTATTTTGCTGGGACTAAAGTCAATACAAACCAGGCCTCACATAGTGCCAAGGGTATGTTATCTCCTATATAAGGATTTACTCCAGTTACTTATTACCATCTAAAAGTAAAAACCAGCTCTAGAATAAAGTGAACAAGGCCATGATGAAATAGTCAGGATCAATGTCTCCAATTACCACAAACCTTAGAGCAGTCCATGCTCCTTGAAAATTATATTTACATCAGTTTGCTTTCCTCCAGGAGCGGACTGAAAACTCATGGGGCCCTCGGGCAATAGGAGATTATGAGGCCTCTGGGCAATAGGAGATTATGAGGCCCCCGAGATTATGGGGCCACACAGTATATACACACATACAGTATACATACACAGTATACACACACAGACACACAATATACACACACACAGTATACACACACAGAATACATACACATGTGTAGCGCTTGGCTATTTTCAGAGCCGGTGCAATGGTAAATTTAGAGGGAGTTCAAAGAGGTAGTTGGCTCTGAACCTTTAATTTTGTTAAATTTGGGGCCTCTGATCAAACTTTGGCTGTACTGTTCGTGCATACTGTCGTTGTCTGGGGAGTGTGTTCTCACCCCAGGCCGACAGGTGGCAGCAGTAGGGTCAAATGCAGTTGGATATCTCTTCCCGGCAGCCAATCAGGAGGGTCGATCGCCTCGCTGTGCATGCTGGGAAGGGGTATTTAAAGGGCAGACGCCATTGGTTTGGGGTCACTGTGTTCCCGCCCTTGAGCTGGGCAGTCGTCCCACCACCCCCGTGTGTGGCCCTCCTGGCCCGGGTGTGTGCGTGTGTGTGTGTGTCGCAGTTTTCCTGACTCCGGGACCACTTTGGTCTGGAGCACATTCATCTATCTGGTGGATTCAGTGAGTCGACTGGGTCCCTAAATTGCCAGATGGTCCTGGGCTGTCCGTCCAATTGGAGGAAGCCGACTGATGAGGAACCTGTCCAGGAGATACCGAGCACGAGGCTGGTGTTTCAGGAGAGGCTTGTCCATTTACAGTGGCGGCTGGTGAAGTTTTAGGATGGGGGGAAGCAAGACCCGGCCCCTCCATGTTTGGCCCCTCCCACTTCTCATAAGCCACGCCCATTATATAATCTACCCACTCCGTCCCCTGTATTCCACTTGCTTCCACTCATAGTGTCAGGAGTATACAGCTCAGCATCACAGGACAGAGTATACAGCCCCAGCATCACAAATCATGGTATATAGCGCAGCCTTACAGATCAGTGCAAACAAACAAACAAATTACACTGTTAGTAATAAAGGACTCTAAATGGGCATGATATTATCAGAGACTGCTGACATACTGCACGAGATTACCAAAGACTGCGGATATACTGCACAAGATGACCAGATACTACGGACATACTGCACGAAATTACCAGAGACTGCGGACATACTGCACAAGATTACCAGAGACTGCGGACATACTGCACAAGATTACCAGAGACTGCGGACATACTGCACAAATTTACCAGAGACTGTGGATATACTGCACAAGATTACCAGAGACTGCGGACATACTGTACAAAATTACCAGAGACTGCAGACACATACTGCATGAAATTACCAGAGACTGCAGACACATACTGCACAAAATTACCAGAGACTGCGGACACATACTGCACAAGATTACCAGAGACTGCCGTCATACTGCATTGGGGGGGGGGGGGGGGGATACGGGCGCTGATTACTGCCACAGTTGCATCCTCCTCTGTAACCGCATCCACCACAACACCACAAAGAAGGTGTCAGGTTGCACTTTAACTTTTTCATGCAGGGCCATTTCCGCCACCAGCTGGGCTGAAACCTTGTACAGGCATGTGTCACTTTCCAGTCTCTCCTCTCACTTTGCCAAGGGAATGTTAGAGCCATAAAACTTTGGTATTAAGGCAGTTCCTAACAGAGCCATGCTGGAGCCCAATCCTCTTTCTGCACCCGCTGCAAGGGACATATCATGTCAACCAAAGTGTTGGTGGGTGCAGTGTAGTGTGGCGGTAATAACTCACACACAGCCCAGCTGCAATCACTATAACTTGTATCGTAGCACAGGCAGAACTTGTATTGCAGAAAAGGCAAAACTTGTATTTTAGTCAAGGCAAACAGTTCAAGACCCAATCAGGAGCACTCACAAATACCAAGAGTGTGTAGTGGAGCAGGTATCAGCAGAACTGGCAGTGTTTGTCAAGAAGGGCAGAATGCGGCCTGGTCATCTTGTACCCAAACGGGAAAATGTCCAAAGCAATTGAGGGCCTTAAGCTTTCCCTTCTCGTCTGGAATCTCTCCCTGCCGTTAATACTGTCCCAGACAGATCCCTACACTATTGACACACAAATGCATGCCAAAACCTGGGGAGCAGGCACTTAAAAAGACTCTGATGATCTAAGCATAGCCTACGGAATGCTGCCTCCAGGAATCAGGAAACCACAGAGAAACTGAGTTTCCCTTGACTTCCTCTCCAGGCTCTGATGCCGCTCCGGTTGGGTGTCACCTACAGTGGAGGAAGTAGATTGCACCTGCCTACAAGGTTAGAAAGACACAAGTCCATCTAATTTAACCAATAGAGAAAAAAAATAGAAAACCTCCATATACACAACCCCATACCCCCAGCTGATCCAGCGGAAGGCAAAAAAAGTAGGGAGAAAAAAAATTCCTTCCTGAAATTTTAGAGACTACAGCTTGGCATTGCATATGTCTATCATCTACCAGACAGGGGTGGCCCATCAATTAAGGGTGCCCGAGGGCCGTCCCCTCTATCCAGGCCACCCCCTATATAATTAATTGATAGATTCATGCATAGCAGGTGTGTTCGAAAATGAATAATCCCTTTTTCTAACACTGAATCTCCTCTCCGCCAATCAGGAAGTGCAGGTTATGGAGAACAATCAAAATAGTCTGGGCCAAAAAGTTCCACAGATCTGGTTGTACAACGAAATGACACTTGATCCCATGGTTTCTTTAAAGGCACAGGAATTTGGCCCCAGGCAAAATCTGCACAGCAGGGGGGCCTGGCTCAGATGCATACCTCCCAACTGTCCCTGATTTCGAGGGACTGTCCCTGATTTGGAGCAATGTCCCTCTGTCCCTCATTCTCCTCATTTATCTCTCATTTTGGTCTGATCTATATAGATGTATATAAAATGCACTTTTTATCTATCAAAAAGTGTTAATTGTAACAAGTGAAATATTTGCGCTGTAAAGTGTTATACAAATTAGTGTGTGTGTGCATATAACCACATACATATACAAGTACAAAAAATGGGTGGGGAAAGTCCAAAAAAGGGGAGTGACACTAATATACCAGTAAACAATATTGTTGAATAGTCCTTAATCGAGGGCACAGTGCTGAAGAGGTCCAGGTACAACAAAATCCAACCATGTAGGGGTGCAGTTCATCAATACTTAATCCAATCAATAACGTTGTGAAGTGAAAAATGTTGAAAAACACAACAATAAAAATAAAATATAAAAATAGAAATAAAAATAAATATAAAAATAAAAATAAAAATAAGGGTCAAAGTATTTCAGAAGAAGGAGGCCTTGTATCCAAAAAGGGTGAAAGATAGAGAGTGAGCCGTAACCAAGATCTCATATATGCACCTCTAGTGATCCCAGCAGCTCACCTCTAATCTGGCAAGCTGGATTAAATCAGCCTGATCCTGATGGGTGTGGTCCGTTGTTGGATATCACATACGGGTCTCCATAAAGTGTATTACATGAAAAAGTAAAAAGGGTAGAAACCAAATGGTGTGATAACGTCACAGAGAGGGGTAGTAATGTCTTCTGATTTAAACCAGTGGAGATGCACTCACATGTAGGTGAAAAAACTGGGGCTCTTATCCACGAACGCCGAGCTCGTCAGTCCCTCCTTCCTCTCCCTTACTGATTCTCCAGGGTTAGGAGTCCCGTGTCCCCAATGGTTCACGAATCGGCTCTTGTTATGTATGAGGATCTCGGTAGTGTATGTGGGGTAAGAGAGAAGGACAAGCCTGATCGTGTGATATCATCAAAAATAAACAAAAACCCCCCAGGAATGCCCAGGTAGTAATGCACTCACATGAACAATATAACATAAAAGACCTTCCTCCACGAGTGCGGACTCGCAATAAATCTGTGCCTCCAACACTTCCCCTCTATCTGTGGCTCAGTCCGGACACTCAGATGTGGCAGTCATACATGGGGGGAAGTGGAATAGACAACCACAGCGTAGACCAGTCAGACGTGAAAAGTTTATTTTAAAAGCACTTAAAAACTCACATTTAAAATCGAAATTGCTGCATCAATCCGACGAGTGGCGAACTCGTATATCCAGTGGTCGGATGCTGGAGTGTGTCAAGCCCTCCAATCCCGACGCGTATCGTCAACATGTGACTTCATCAGGGGAGCACTAAACTTTCATCTGATTTCTAAATTGCTGCATTTGTAAATTCCAAAAGCCAATATAAAGAAATAGTAGTGGTAAAAAAGGGGGTTGTGGGTTTAACCAATCTTATTTTTTTGTACAATTCTCCTTTAAGGGGGCGTGGCAAGGGGCTGCATATGTCCTATGCCTGCATACTTTTGCTGATAGGTGTCCCTCATTCCCATCTCAGAAAGTTGGGAGGTATGCAGATGTGTAACACAATACTCTACAAGCCAGCTGAAGGAAGGCTGCCCTATGAACAATGATTGGGCCAAAGGCAAATGGGAGGGGGAATGTTTGTTGGTAAAAGCACACACCGGAGAGTAAGCTGCCTCTATTTTCTCTACCTCTTGGTTCCTGCCACATGCTCATCATGGGAGCTCTTGGCTCCTTGCTGAACCAGCTGATTATACAGATGTGATATGTATCTTTGAATTTCTCTTATATATAAATATTGTGATGTTTAATGTGTGAAGTTGAAATATCCCTATTTCCTTGGGAATAAACGAAAGATGTTAATTTTACCAGCAGAAGTGTGTGTGTCCATTTATGCAATAGATAGGAAGGAATCCGTAAATATCTCTCGGGATAATAATTTAGTTTATATTTAATAGCCTTGTAAAGTGCAGCATTTACTTCAGCAGGTCTGATACCCGTTTCCCGAATGGCTGAAAGGTCAGGCGATCCTATTGGATACCTAGGAGGAGGGGGATGCACGGCAGAAGCTGCCGTGATCCACACCACAGGAGGAAAGAAGAAAGTTGCCGCTTGCCGGGACACGTTGCCCATCCGCCTGCCTGCCCCTCTTCCTAGATGGGGTAAGTGCGGGGCTTTGATGTCCTTCCAGTCCTCCTAGGGGTTGCCGCCACCGACCGGGGGGAGGGTTGGCTGTTTGCCGCCCCCCTATTTACTTCCCAAGCTGTTCTCCTCCTTGAATGTATTATGCATGCATGTTTTTAGACCCCAAGTGCATGACTACATTTAGAAACTATAAACCTCATTTGCCACATAGTTGCCCAATTAAATGCATTGACGTTGGCTTGTAAGTTGGGAACATCCTGTAAGGACATTATTCCACTACACAGCTTGTCATCGGCAAACACAAAAATTCTACTTTTAATCCCAAACTCTATATTATTTATAAATAGGTTAAACATCAAGGGTCCAAGCACCGAACCTTGGGGTACACAACTAATAACATTAGTTAGCCCATTAAGAGTATGAATCATTAACAGTGGCGGCCCATCCAGGGAGCATCCATTCCATGCGTCCAACCCCCTTATCCACATGCAGGGATGCATGGATTCCAATGTTTTTTTTTAAGCATGTGATTAGAGCCTGAGTCTCTAACTGGCTTTAAAAAAGGGTGGTCTCAGGCCACAGGGCACTGCGCCCACCCAGTTGTGTGACAATAGAGAATGAATATTCAATATTGTCACACTGATTCACCTCCCGGTCAATCAGGAAGCAGGTCTTGTAAGTTCGGGTGCGGTTGACCTGACCGACTGGAGGGGTGGCTGTTGGTGCATTGTTTGCAGCCCCCCCCCCAAGAAAAAACACCAACTTACACATTAGCCATGTGCAGGGAACTGTGTCAAATGCCTTGGCCAAGTGTTAGGAGATCAATTAATTTCTCTCCAAATCTGGACTTGTTGCACCCTTTCTCTTCTGTCACTGGGTGGCACTATACTATTGACATTAGATAAGACAGGGGCTTTGCAAACTCAGACATGAATGGGTAGGGTGTCTCAGCCAATGGGCAGGGTTCTTCTTTGGTCCCTTGGCCTACTGGGAGAGCCTATTTAATTAGATGAAGTGATCGGGGTTCTGTATCATCTGGATAGCTGTCTGGGTGGACGTGTGTTATGCTGCCCTGGGCTGCTAGGCCAAAAGCCTGAGGTCTGTCCCAGAGACACCTGGCTGCTAGGCTCTCTGAGGCCTATCCAGGAGCAGTAGAAGCAGTGTAGGGTTGGGACTACTGGCTTGTAGTCCAATCAGAAGTAGCGGTTCAGCCAGACAGGGAACCAGCTGTGGTCGGAGGTAGAAGGGGAAGCTGTCGCCACTAAGGGACCACCCGCCTTATTACCGGAGACCACTGTGAGTAAGCTGAAGCCAGTACCTGAGCAGTCTTCTCACCAACCAGAATCAGTGAAGAAGTGGGAAAATTTCAGCAAATGCCAAGCCAGGGACCCAGCGGGACAGCAGAGGTGACGCTTGCGAAGCATCAGTGGGTGCCAAGCCAGGGAACTAGCGGGTCAGCAGGGGTGACGTTTAAGAGTATCTGTGAGTGCCAAGCCAGAGACCCAGCGGGAAAAGCGAGGATGATGCTTGAGGCAGATACTGAGTGCTAAAAGTGGAGGAGCTCAAGGGATCCAGTGGCTATTGGATCCAAAGTCTAGTGAAAGACTGGGAGTTCATTGAGTAAAGATCCATAGTGAGCGATTGTGGAGTGATCGGAGAACTGTTTGTGTTGCCAATAGTTGAATACAACTACCGTTAGTAACTACTACAAGATTGTTGCCAAAGCAGACAGCGGTTCTACCTATACAGAAGTGGTGCCTACTGGAGGCCTTCACCTGTTAAGCTGTCTACCTATAGAAGCCTCAGAGTCTGACAATTATTTTTGCATCTACATAAGGGTGTCCTGGCCTTAAACCTCTCACCCCCATTTATTTTTAGGAGACAATAAATCTCTTTGCATTCAAAAAGTGTCTGGCACCCACCATTTCAGCTTGCATTATACCCACCATGCCTTGTAACCCACTCTACACAGAAGTATGTCAGCTGTTCCTAACTCTGGAGGTCACCATTAGGCCTCACGGGCCCCGGGACTTTGCTACATGTTTATTGTTAGCACACACTGAGATGATAAGCAAATCCTGACAGAGTCCAGTGTTCAATGAAAGACCTAAATTAGATATTTACAGCTGGCAAATGCCTGTCTATTAGTTATCTGCTAATTAATGGCCAGCAGAATGGTTTATGCTATTCCTGAGTTGAGATAGCAGGTCCTTTAAAATTCCAGACCTTTGTAGAAATAAGACTTAAGTTAAAAGGCTGTGGAGGGGCACTCCTGGGATTATGTAAAGGAATTCACTGCTGTTATCTGTCCCTATTCAGAGAAAATTTCATGACCGACCTAGGATTCCTGAACAACATAGTGGCCTGGCCCTCTTACGTAACCTTTTTGGGCGCTCAGTCCACATTTTCAGACATCCCAACCGGCAAAAAATAATTTCAGGGAGGTGGCAAACCCATTTCAGGGAGGCGGCGCCACGTGGCATTTCGCACAACCCCCCCCCCCCCCACCATCACAGTCTGAAGAGTTACCCTTTACATCAGGGCAGCAGAAACAGCAACTGTTCTCAGCCAACCTGCCAACAGACATTGGGAAGGGTCAGTCTGGATACATACAGAAAAATGGGGAAATCACCTGAAATTTGTACTCCCCCTTTGATCAGTGTCCCCCTGCCCCAGACAAGGTTACCTGGGAGAATAATTGGCCAGTCAGGATTTCCCACCAAATTTTTTTCACCTGCCTCCCAGGCACCAGCACTCCTCTATAGCTCCCACCATGTGTGTACATTACTCAGGGGCTGCCTGCACGGTCACAAGGCTTTGTGTGGAAGCCAGTCAGGAACACAGAGCTGCCAGAGAAGACATTGCAGTGTATAACACAGTAATGAGCACCATCCTCACACTCACCAGCACTCGCTCCTGGACTCACTCCTCCTTCTGTTAAACCTGAGACAAGCTCCCTCCACACAGCTACTGCTCACCTCCCATTGGCTGTTCCGGCTTCCAACTCTCTCTGAGCTGGACCAATGAGGAGAGAGTGGGGGGGGCAGGTTGAGCCATGATATGTGTGTAAATGGACAATGTTCATTCACAGGAGCGTGGCTCATTCTGGAGAGGGAAGGAGCCTGGACCGCCAGGGGGACCCAAAAGGAAGCGGATCGGGGCTGCTATGGGCAAAACTATTGTACAGAGCAGGTAAGTATACCATGTTTGTTTTGCATGTTTTGCAAGCTTTGTACAATATATTTCAAAATAAGTGTTGCTTCTAAAGAAACCCGTTCCAATAAAAATGCAGAGCTTTCCATTGTTGACTGCAAATTTTAGACTCTTGACGGTCTCTAGTTTCAATGCTTTCAGTTACCCTCTCATACTCTAGAGGCCCCCAAACAGTATTTTATACTTTTTTTAAATAATATACTTTTCCAAATGTCCTCAAGCCACTCACATGACACACCGCCTTCTCTTCCACTTCAGATCTTCTCTGGCAGTGGGTGGTCCTCATTGATCCATATTATCTGCATCATTGTGTGCAAGTGTATCATTCTAGTATAAGCGATGGCACCTCAGGGGTGTTCTCACAGGTTGCCCTCAGTCTTGCTATTGGGCATAAATCAACATGAAAAACTGAGGGTAATCTAGTGGTGTAAAGGAGGTAAGTATTGCAGCCTGAGCTACATTTTTGCTTTTTATAGTCATACATTCAACATGATATGGTTACATATTCGGCTTAGTACACTGAAATCAGTTTTATTAGAACAAATAAAAGATATTTGGCATACCTCTTATGCCCTAATTGGTCTGCTTGCTTTGATATATACATAGCACTCATATGATAGCAACATTTAAAAAGTTGGACCAACTTTTATTAAAGAACAAAAAAATGGAAGAAAGAGAATGGAAAAAAAAAAGCAAAAGAGGGATGCATTTTTTGTTTTTGTTTTAAACCTCCACTTTATTTTAAATTTGCTAAGAGTGTGTCTATTTATTCTGATTCAAATAGGGATATCAAATTGATTGTAATATGACACCTTGCAACCCATTATACACAGTAATGCAAGGCTTTCTCCCTGGTGTGGAGTGTCGTGCTCGGCCCCTCGCACACTCCACACCAGGGAGAAAGCCTTGCATTACTGTGTGGAGTTACAGACAGAAGAACAGGAAGTGAGGATTTCTCAGAAGAAATAAGGACATTTAAAAGCAAAATGGAAGGATGAGGTAAGTGAAGCAGGACTGCACTAAGGTAAAGGAAGCTATTTAGGAAAAAAAAATTGTACCTTTACAGCACTTGCCCGTGTAAGTTGCGGAGGCGTAACGTCAATCAGATACGTTACGCCCGCAGAATTTTACGCGGCTCTACGTGAATCCGGGCCTATATGAACTGTTTTAGAGTACATTTTCGAACACATTGGTTAATGTGTAGCCCTTTGCACTTTATGAATTATGTCACTGCATTACATTTTTGGGGGATTATTGTATTTTATGTCATCACATTTGTTAATAAGTTGAATAGCTATATGTATAGGTATATTATACCAGCGCACCTTGCACATTTTTTCACATATCAGGATTATGAAGTGTTGGGGTAACAAACGCTTTAAACTTACCATTCTATACCTTTTTTCGGTTGTCACACGTTCACCACACAGTAATGTTACCTGCATTCACCTTGTTCATTCTCTAATAGAAGTAATCATGTGAACAGACCATGAGATCAAACATTTCTCTGAGCACCATAAAGAAGTATAAGCTGTGATGAGGAGTGCAAAGAATGTAAACACTTCTCATAATAGCATAGATATCCTGATTTATCAGATAAAATCTCCTTGTAGGGAAGAATTCCTGGTGACACACCCGTATAAATAACAGAGCCTGGGTGTCTGCACATCTGGAGTTCAGAATCTAGAAGACAGGTTCCCACAGCCCTCCCCACATCTGGAGATGATATTCCAGCTGCCTCTGGTGTCCCCCCAAGATATGTTTCTCCCTGTCTGCCTCCCCTCCCTTTTTATTTCCACATACTCAGTCAGTGAATCAGGGTCGAGTCAAGTGACATCACAATCAGCAGCTCTATAAAGGGAGGCACAGCGTGTGGGAGGAAGAGAACAATATTCAGTTCCTAATATTACACTTCTATTTATCTGAAACAAAAAAACAACACTGAGTACAGAAAAGGGAACTTCTTCAAGAGAAAGGATATATTCACAAAGATTTATTAAATTGCAGGACATACTAAGAAATTCTAAGATGTCTTGTGACAGCCAGGTAAGTGAACGCATACTAGAATTATTTCTGAGGCTGGTAATGAAGTTCACGTTGTATGCGGCATGTGTGTTGACTGCAAGTCACGACACTACCACTGCGACCGGTTGTCTGCGGAAAAATTTGTTAACTTTTTCAAGACTTTAGGCAATATTCACGACCGGCAGTAACAGAAATTGCTCTTTTATTCTGTTTGCTACATGAAATTATTATCTACAAATTGTATCTAATTTATTAAAATGCCCTATTTGGGTATATGATACTTCTTGCATTTTCTAAAACCGTTTGGTATATTATCAGGTAAAATACACAGGCACAGCAGCAAAGTTTTCTTAGGAAATTATAACACAAAGTTAGTAAAGGCTGGAATTTGGATTTAGAAGTAAAAGTTTAAAAGTGGCATTTCCTGGTCATATGATTGGCATCATGCATGCCACTGTGAACAAATTATCATCTAGATTTGACATCTATTCTACAACTTGTACAATGTCAAAATTAAAGAATAACACAGATTTGTAATTATTTATCAAGCATTTTTTTTCTGTATCTCACAAATAATGCTGAATGAACTTCAGCTTTCAAATAATTAAAATAATAATTCAAATAATTGTAATCAAAAAGGAAATAAAGGTGGATTTCTTTTTTTATTATGGGATAATGCACATTGTTATTTACTTTGTTTTACAGAAAACATGAATGCTTATCATAATGTAAACCTAACGAATTCTTATGCTAATTAGTGGATACAAGTAAAGGAAAACAGTATAATTTGTTATGATGTTTGCCATTTTATACAACAATTACATTTATAATTTATCTAGGCAGGTGATATGTATAATTTTAAAACTATTAATATATCAGAGGAGTGTTCAGTCTCAATAATTCAAGTATTCCCTTGTTATAGGAGCTCTGATAGGCAACTGAACCTGAATACCGGTATATACCATGCGTTTATTCCCTTGGTACACTTAGGTGCTGACATATTGCTTACTGTAGTCCTGGGTACAGAAATTCACACACACACACATATATATATCCAGTTTGAGCTGGAGCTCTGGGACCTGGATACTTTCAGTGTTGGTTCACACACCTTCACATATAAATAAGCCATTAGTGTGCAAATTCCTGAGTTTGATTTACTAAAGGCAAATTGGCTATTCATGTTGCAAGGGAATTTTCACTAAGCTTAATGAATACGGTAAAAATTTCCTTAAACTATAACTGAGTGATAATAAATAGATTGTTTGCTCAACCAACCCTCAAGCTAATATGAAAAATTCACTGAGCTAAATGGAATTTGTTTTATTGATTACCAAACATTGACTGTATATATAGGATCACTATTCCACTTTAATTCTATGAGCAATGCATTTCAATTTTGTTGGAAATTATGGTCACTGACTAATGTGAGAGAGGTGGATGTTTGAGTTTTAATAGTAAGAGTGTGTTTGTGAGTTGTGGTACCAATGTTTTATATATATATATATATATATATATATATATATATATATATATATATATATATATATACAGTACAGACCAAAAGTTTGGACACACCTTCTCATTCAAAGAGTTTTCTTTATTTTCATGACTATGAAAATTGTAGATTATTCACACTGAAGGCATCAAAACTATGAATTAACACATGTGGAATTATACATAACAAAAAAGTGTAACAACTGAAAATATATTTCATATTCTAGGTTCTTCAAAGTAGCCACCTTTTGCAGCAGACACATCTCTAGAACTGTTAAGAGGAGACTGTGTGAATCAGGCCTTCATGGTAGAATATCTGCTAGGAAACCACTGCTAAAGAAAGGCAACAAGCAGAAGAGACTTGTTTGGGCTAAAGAACACAAGGAATGGACATTAGACCAGTGGAAATCTGTGCTTTGGTCTGATGAGTCCAAACTTGAGATCTTTGGTTCCAACCCCCGTGTCTTTGTGCGACGCAGAAAAGGTGAACGGATGGACTCTACATGCATGGTTCCCACCGTGAAGCATGGAGGAGGAGGTGTGATGGTGTGGGGGTGCTTTGCTGGTGACACTGTTGGGGATTTATTCAAAATTGAAGGCATACTGAACCAGCATGGCTACCACAGCATCTTGCAGCGGCATGCTATTCCATCCGGTTTGCGTTTAGTTGGACCATCATTTAGTTTTCAACAGGACAATGACCCCCAAACACACCTCCAGGCTGTGTAAGGGCTATTTGACCAAGAAGGAGAGTGATGGGGTGCTGCACCAGGTGACTACCTCTTGAAGCTCATCAAGAGAATGTCAAGAGAGTGTGCCAAGCAGTAATCAAAGCAAAAGGTGGCTACTTTGAAGAACCTAGAATATGAAATATATTATCAGTTGTTTCACACTTTTTTGTTATGTATAATTCCACATGTGTTAATTCATAGTTTTGATGCCTTCAGTTTGAATCTACAATTTTCATAGTCATGAAAATAAAGAAAACTCTTTGAATGAGAAGGTGTGTCCAAACTTTTGGTCTGTACTGTATATACAGTCAATGTTTTTGTAATCAATAAACTTTTTCCATTTAGCTCAGTGAGTTGAATTTCTTTTTGATATTTGCTTGAGGGTTGGTTGAGCATAAATCTGTTTTTTATCTCTCAGTTGTAGTTACATGCGTTTTACCGATAGCTCCCACCTCTATTCATTGGGGAATACTGGTTCAGTTTTTCTCCTTTTTGGATTTTGTTAAAATGTATGTTTTCATTGAGGGACAGCATCTGGAGGGTTCCATTTTCTCAGTTTGTTAAAAATGCACTTTGCTGAGAATACACGATCATGTATAAAGAATCATTACTTGCACTTGATTGGAGGAAAAAAGTCAGCAGAACTTCACCTCATTCACTTAGCTAAGGGAAAATTCCCTTTTTACCTAAATCCAACTGATGATAATAATAATAAAGCTGCCTATAGAGATAAAATGATCAGTATCCAATCTAGGCAATAATGGAGAATTGGTTGTACATAAAGTGCAGTCTATGACCTCACTCATCAACAATTTTGTTTCTAGCCAGTCTCCCATAGATTGTACAACTTTGTTGGCTTATATTATTCTATGGGAAAAAAAAAATTTAAAAGCTAAAAGAAGACACTTTATGCTTTTCTCTCCGATCATTTATTCGTAAAATTGTCACACGGTTGCCAAGCAAAGCCACCCATGTGACAGTCCTGGGTGTGTGGGATACCTACTTCCCCCCAACTCATTCTGTGGTTCTTCCAGCTGGCCCCTACTTCACTACTGGAAACAGTAGTGATGTAGGGGCCATCAGAAGGAACCATAAAATGCAGCGGAAGGTACAGGCACCTGACTCCCAGAAGTACCGGTATGTTTGATGTGAAGTTCCTTTGAGCAGTTTTGCTTACAAACCAAAAGAAAAGTTTGCGAATAGGTGCCAAGACAGGGAAGACAAACGGACTTCTTCTGCAGAAGCTTTGGTTGACTGGAAAACACTGATGTTGTTATTGGAGATGTAAAACATTGTTTTGCTAATTTTTTCTATCAAGCTTTCAGTAATTAATTTTTTTTTCTTATTTTCTTGTTATCGCTTCTCTTTCCTTCTTGTAAAACTTCTGTACCTTTGTTATTCTTTAGTTATCTCTTTCTTGCCTACTTCTACTTCTTTCGCTTTGTGCAACCATCACAGGTTTACCTACTGAGAAGAATAGCACAGCAAACCCAGAGGATAACAAAAACATCACAGTACCACTGAGTTACACCATGAGTCCTCTCACCGCTGCTTCTTCGGACTACAAAGGCGAGCAGTCTTCTGTTCCTCAACCACGCAAGATCACACAAAGTCAAAAGACAACACGAGAAAGAATTCAATTCATAACTGAAGACATTGACTATGACAGCTATGAGGACGACGAGGACAACGGTTATAAGAAGCATTTCACTTTGCCTCCACAAGTATCTTATGACGCTTGTCCCTTTGACCGTTGCAAGCACCTGGAGCTCCCATGCAGTGAAATACAGGAGCGTGCAGGGGGCAAATGCCGTTGTCCTGGGATAAATGGACGTACCATTCCTCCTGATGCTCCGCGTTTAAATTTCATAACTCCTGGACAAACAGGCATCAGTGTGAGCTGGTGTTCCCCTCTGTCAACAGTGCAGGGATACAGGGTGCTGTATGGTGCTCCAGAAGGACCACTGGAGCAGGGACCCTTGCTCAATCAATCTTATCGCTTATTCTCAATACCCAACCTTGTCCCAGGGATGACATACAGGGTGTGTGTGGTGGCCATAAATGATGCAGGAAAAAGCCAAGTGGAGCCAAGGGATGAAGAAGAGAGATGGCCGGCCCAGAAAGGATTTGCAGGTCCATGTGCCCTCTATAATACCTATGACCCCTATGGATCATACATTTACTTGGCAGTAGGAATTGGCTTGGCAATACTTGCAGGTCTTTTAGGGATATTTGCTTTTGTTTATTGGTTTAGGTGTAGAAAGAGGAGTAGAAAAATCAAACGAGCCATTGGGGAGGAGATGGGGGTCACCAATATGTCATTTAGGGCAGAAAGTGTTGAGAATCTGTGAAAGAACATTTTTTGGGGTGTATAATATGACGCACTATTGTTATATGAATGGATAGAAGAAAGCATAGTATGTACATATATATTTTATGTTAATATTTATTTATTTATTCCAAATAAATCTATTTTTATATAGTTCTGTTCCTTTGATGTTTGATATCACACCATCATGTTGTAGATGTAATTAAATACACATGCAAACTTACAGCTTTAGCATACTGAACAACTAAAATGTATTTTGGCACATTTGAATGAAATAAGATAAAGCTTTAAAGCATATATAAAACCCCCCAAAAAATGTAGTATAATAAATAATATATTCAATCCTTAAGCCTCGTACACACGACCTGTTTTCCCGGCAGAAAAACTGCCAGGAGAGCTTTTGGCCGGGAAAACCGGACGTGTGTATGCTTCCTCGCAGTTTTCCCATCAGGAAAACATCCGGGAATCCTGTCGGGAAAATAGAGAACCTGCTCTCTATTTTCTCGTCGGGATTCGCAGCGTTTTTTTTTTCCGCCAGAACTACTACTTTCCTATGGGAAACACTGTGAGGCAGTGCCGATGGAGCATACACATGGCCGGGATTCCCGGCCAAAGCTCCATGGCAGTTTTCCTGCCTGGTTCTCTGCTTTCGCCTCGGTTTTCTCGGCCGAGAAACCGACCGTGTGTACAGGGCTTCAGATGTGATGGTTGCATTAGTTATACTTTTTATGCATTTTTCCTTTTATTCACCTGGTGGTCTGGACAGTAATACACTTCCTGTCTTAGGCTAGGCTCACACTGTAGCGGGTGGTGCAGCTCATGTTTGCGTGGGCACAGCAGCCCAATCATTTGAATGCCACTTATAATAAAACTAAGATACATGGGAATTCAGAAAAGCAAAGACTACTGTGTTAAAGCGTTTGTTACCCCAAAATTTCATATTTCTGATATGTGCCTGCTGTACCATGTATATATAAAAAGTATCCTTTTTATGGTCAGTTCTTTAGCTATGCTGGAAACCCAGCCTGATCCAATGATCAGACTTGTCCTGACAATCCCCCTCCCCCTGCACAGCCATTCACTGGGAAGATCAGTGTCCCACTGCTTCTCCTCCCCCTAGCTGTAAACACTTATAAAAAAAAGGGAAAAGGGGTATTAATACCTTTTTTTATATATATATATATATATATATATATATATATATATATATCTATACAAAAAATTATTTGTCTTTCGTTTCTATTTTAAACTGAATAGGTTGGTTTACAAGGTGAGGGTTTTACACTTTAATGCTTGCAACAGACTACATTATAGGAATAAGTCATTTTCTATTTCCATTTTCAGTTAGCCTACCTTCATATTGTCCTTCTATAACAAATGCATTTAAAAAAATGCACTTTGCTCTTCTTGCCTAGCATTCTTGTGTTGGCTGCACTACTCTGTAGAGTGCAGGGAAGTAAGAAAATCCACAGACTTCTGTGAGCGGAACACGTTAATCTCTCTGCAATGCAGGGACCGTTTTAATGATTTAGAAAGTACTAAAGTCTTTGGATTAACATAGCAGCAAGGCAGTGACAATTTTCAGAAGATGAGATCAGCAATCGCAGCCACTATATTTTTTATATTTTTCCAGTACAGGTTTTCTTGGATTATCTATTACTAAAATCAGAAAAGTGCTACTAAAATACTAATAAAATAAAGGACATATAAAAAATAAGGATTGTAAATAAGACTGTTGTAATAGAAATTAATAGGCGTTCTATTGTCAAAGCTTAGATGAACAAGCTGGAGTTAGAAGCTGATTGCGCCAGATTCTGTGTACACCAGTTTTAGTAAATCATCCCCTATTAGTCCATCTTACCATGCAAAGGAGCTCCAGGACCACAAAACAGGTCAGTCTACCTCTTTACACTTATGCTTGGATCATCTTAAAAATGCTTTTTCTTACTATAAACTCAGGCCCTTTGTAATAAAAATACTATTCCTATTTCCAACACTAATTGTCAAGTTCTATCCCACCTCCTTCAACTGACAATACAGTTCTTTTTACCAATTGGTCCGCTCCTAATTTGAATTTGTCAATGAAAAAGGAAGATCATGGTGTTATAGAACAGTTTATGTTAACCTCCCTGGCGGTAAACCCGAGCGTGACTCGGGGTTGGTTTTCAATGCTAAAATCGGTATCCCCGAGTCACGCTCGGGGTGGACGTGCAGCGGCGCGGCTTACCTTTCGCTGGATCCACAGGCAAATTACTCACCTTGTCCCTGGATCCAGCGATGCCACCCCGCTGTGTGAGCGAGCGGGACCTCCTCGCTCGATTCACAGTCTCCCCGTGTGCCGCCGATCTCCATTCCCTGCGACGTTACGACGCACGGGACCGGAGAACGGCGCCAAATTCAAAAAAGTAAACAAACACTTTACATACAGTATACTGTAATCTTATAGATTACAGTACTGTATGTAAAAAATACACCCCCCCCTTGTCCCTAGTGGTCTGCCCAGTGCCCTACATGTACTTTTATAAAAATAAAAAATGTAATTTCTGCCTAAAAACTGTAGATTGTCCAAAAGTGTCCCTATATGTCAAAAATGGTTTTAGACCAGCTAGAAAACAGCGATAATAAATTATAATCACTTGCAGAAATGTGCGATAGCGATTTGTGGGGAAATTCGTCATAAAAAAAAAAAAATAATGACAGCGACAATTCTGCAACTGAGCAAATTTCAGTGATTTTGAGTTGATTACATTATTGAATATTTTTTATTATAATTATATTATTATTTGTTATAATTATTTATAATTATTTATTATATTAGAATTTATCATTTTGTTTTAAAAAAAAAATCATACCCGGGATGCCTACAAGACTCTTGCTTGGTCAGATTTAAGTGAGTTATTTCTAAAAATTACAGGCCTACAGTATAAAACGCCAAATTTCCTTGCAAAATAATTGTACCGCTTTTGGTACGTAATTTCAGACAGAATCATACCGCCAGGGAGGTTAAAGCCCCGTACACACGATTGGATTTTCCGACAACAAATGTGTGATGGCAGTGATGGCAAACCGACCGTTTGTACACTCCATCGGACAACTGTTGTCGGAATTTCCAACAACAAATGTTTTATAGCATGCTTTCAAATTTTCCAACAACAAATGTGTGCCGTCGGATTATCTGATCGTGTGTACACAAGTCCATGTCCGAACCAATTTATCAGGGAAATAGACGTGCTGATGTGCATGCGCGCAAAAGGATGCACGGTGCCGCGAATAGGCCCACGCACGGCGTGATGATTGCCCGGCCTATTTAAAACCGATGCTGACACTGGCACATTGCTGGTGTATCTTCAGCTTGTCCTGCATTTCTGAGTTCCGTGCATATGCTGTTCCTGATCTGTGTACAGACCTGGCTTGCCCTGACCTGATCCTTCTGACCTTCTGGCTTGATCCTTGGCTTGCACTTGACTTCTCTCCGCCTGCTTCCTGCATCTGATCCTGGCCTGGCTACTGGACTCGTTTACCTTGCTCCCTGAACTTGACTCTGATTCTGGACTGATTTCCTGTGTTGACCCCTGGCTTGGCTCCCGACTCCACCGGTTCCTGCTTCCTGGACCACCCAAGCCCGCCTGTCTCCAGTTCCAGCTTCCCGACACCCGTGCTTCTGTGGGCACCACACCTGATGTATCACCTTCAGTGCTGTGCTTGGCCACAAGGGGAGCCCTCCTAGCATCTCAGCCTTCTACCAAGTTCCTGACACAATGCTAACCATAAGACAACATTTGCAGAAGTTGCCCAAAGGGTGGCGCTAAAGAGCAGAAAAAACACATAGTTTAATGCCCAACGCCCTTCGCAAAATTTCACGGATTAGTCCGATGGAAATCCGATTGTGTGTACGAGGCTTTAGTCTTGCTATCATCACCAGGTAATCAGCAGTGGAAATGAGTGGTTAAGGTGCCCTTTATTTACATTTCAAGCTTTGTACCAGAAAGTAAAAGACAGTCATGATAATTTATTCAATGTGGCCAAGGATGCAATGCATTTCATACAATATCTTAACATTTATGTAGACATGAGAAACATGGTACCTCCTCTTATTTATTATACCCTTATGTTGACTAATGGGTCCCTCTGTTATATTTGGAGGTAATAAAAAGGAACAGATGGCCAAAGTAATGGACCAGACCTTGACCATGGAATCTGTGTTTAATAATCACATGGCTAGGGTACCAACAAAACAAAGAGAGGAGAAAAACAAAGGCAGAAGGCCTTGGGAGAGATCCTTATGGAAAAGTAAAAGGAAAGACAGAGGATCAAGTGCAATGATGTATTTAGATCTTTGAGGTTGCTACGCTCCCATATGAGGGGTCAGACAACCTGGTGCAAGAATCAGTTGCTAGATGGGTTGGTCTGGTTGACCCTGTGCACTGTGATCTATGAATCCCAGTGTATTTGCAGAAAGGGGTCTTGGAGCCCCGGAAAATCCAGAGGCAGTATCAGGTGAGATGCCCGAATGTAAAAGATAGGCTAAGACAGGGGTGTTAAACTAAATTTCATGGGCTGCATCAGCATTATGACTGCCCTCAAAAGGGCCGGTTGTATCTGTAAGATTAGATGTCCATAGCATCCCCTCCACATATATTAGATGTCAAGAGCCACCCCACCATCAGATGTTGAGTCCCCCACTCTCCCTCACAGTGCACCCCCCTTTCCTTATGCTGCTACTGGGTAGAAGCTGGATGCATTGCTTGAAAGCAGAAAGTAAGGGTCTGGAGGAGGACCAGAGGAGGGCTGGAGCTCTCTTGCACCTGCAGGAGAGTTGCGAGGGCCACATGAAATGGCCTGGAGGGCCGGATTCGGCACGTGAGCCTTGTGTTTGACACCTGTGGACTAGGAAGTGAATTCTTGATGTTGATATTTATTATCCACAGATTGATATAAAAACACCATAAACACATTTTGTGACAATATATTGGCCACTCCCTCAGAATAGTGCATAAGAAAATAATGTATGTGTATATTGTATGTGGTATTTCTTACAGTAATGATCAAATCCAAATAACAAAAATATAATATAAGGTCACATAATGACACATGAGACAATAAGATAAACTATGTTAAATACGTCAAGATTTGTATTAATAAGATTTAATCATAAGCATTAGAAATATTACATGTACACATATATTCTTTTATCAGTCTATTATGGACCATCCGGAGGAAGTGGTCAGTATAGTGCCACAATGCATGTTGATGGGGTTTTTATATCATTTTGTGGATAAGAAACAAACTTTATGAAGATTCAGCTTTCTAACTTATCCTTTATATTTGAGTGTCTCTGCTGGCACTACCTTATTTGGGGCTCCAAAACCTCTTCCTGCCATTAATAACATAATAGAACAACTGGGTTTTGGTGGGCCAGAGCTTAACCATGAACATTGGTATAATTGTATAACATGATATTAATTAATGCACAGTGCAAACGTAAATGGGCTCTGAATGTTTCAATCTTTATAGAAATGGGCAGCTCTCATGCTTATCAAATCAGTAAAATTGAAATCTGATCAAAGTTTGGCCAATCCAGCATGGCCTGGCTGAATTTCGATCAGTGTGTGGGCTCCTCCACTTTACAGAGTCGATTGTTGATCAACTGACTACTTTTGAAGGGACATGTTGAAAATGTTTTTATTGATCAGCAGCTGCAGCCGCTGATAAGTGTATTCTGACAATGGTGGACGCCGCTATTAGAATACAATGTCCCCGCGGGGTGAGGGGTTGTTAGTGGGGATTCCTCCATCCACCTTATTTGTATAGATGGTAGAATCTGGCTGTGTGAAAAAATGGTGTATGGCCAGTTTAAAAGAGTAGGCTCTCACATTTCATAAATAAATCTACTTACTAATATATAATATTACTATGTTAAATTAATCATACATTATGGAAAAAACAAAGGTGCAAGTAGCAAATATGTACTAGTAGTAAAATAACATTTGTAGCACCCTCTACTTAGGTAGGTGCTAGAGTTAGGATTTTTGTGAGAGCAGGTAAATTTAAGCAGGCCTAGTTGGAAGCTAGGCCTGTTTGTTTTGATCTGTGTGGGCTGGGCGTGTCACAGAGCTGCAGCTGTGACTCACAGACAGCATCACTCCACTGTCACCTCCCTCTTTCTTCTGGGGGATTCTAAAGGAAGAGGAGGGGAAGAGAGGTGGAGTGGTCTGGGGTTTCTCAGGGAGCCTTGACCAATTCCCAACTAGGATTGGCAGGGGGCAGGCCTCCTTGAAATACCCAAGTCAGCCCAGCTGGAGAGAAGTTGTCGGGTGGAAGAACTGAGGATGGAGTACTAGGCTGTCGGGACCCTTGAGGGAGCTGCCCAGTCTGGGGCAGGGGTGACCTCAGGTCTGGAACTCGGGTGCCGGACAAATCCCTTCAAGGACTCATGAAGCATCTGAACAGGAGGCACAGAGAGGAATCAGAGAGGACAGCGGGAGCTAGTACTCCCAGGCAAGTCTTCAGGAGGGAACCACCAGTTTGCAGCCAGAAGGGCTTGTTGAATGACATGGGCAGTCGGGAGGACTGGAGAGGAAACAGTCAAAGCTGGGTGTGGAGCCAGTGAGGATTGCAATGTCACGGGCAGTGAAGTTGGGCAGCTGCAGCTAGGAGGTCTGGCAGGGCCTGAAGAGCGCTTACTGGGAGCAGTAGTCCACCATAGGACAGCTAGCACTAAAAACGTCCTTTTCTTCTTTTGTTACACTAAAAGGGACCCACTGAGTTTTCATTGGTTAACCGATGAAGTTGACTGATGGTCAGTCGTGCCTACACACCATTGGTTAAAAAAACGATCGTGTCAAAACGCGGTGACGTAAAACACAACGACGTGCTGAAAAAAAACAAGTTCAAGCATGCGTCGACTTGATTCTGAGCATGCGTGGATTTTTAACCGATGGTCGTGCCTACTAACGATCATTTTTTTTCTATCGGTTAGGAATCCATCGGTTAAATTTAAAACAAGTTGGCTTTTTTTTAACCTATGGATAAATAACTGATGGGGCCTACACACGATCGGTTTGGTCCGATGAAAACGGTCCATCGGACCGTTCTCATCGGTTTGACCGATCGTGTGTACGCGACATAACAGTTTGCAAGCAAGAGATGTGCTGGAGGAAACTGGAGTGGCCATATATACAATCAACCAATTGCTTGTTCTACTGGGCATCCCAATTATCCCTATCCCAAAGTGCAAATCCCTCAATAAAAATACAAAACAATCACATGGAGTGTTCATTGTCTCAAAAGTGACTGGGAAGTGAATGCCAGGCTGGGCAGGGTGACAGATGGGCCACATCACTTAGCAGCCTCTACGAGGGTACCTCTACACGCATTTCTGTTGATGGATTTTTTGTAGATATTGCTTTGGTGATTTTTGCTCTGTTCTTTTCAGCTATGTTCAGCGAAGTGGGAAAATAAGGTTAGAAATTTGCTGTGGATTTTTAAAAACATTTTGAAGTCTAACAGAAAAGTAACTTATGAAATTCAGCACAATCTCTGTTATGCTTTGTGTTTTTTCCCCCTTTTTTAAGTTTTGGGGGTTTTCTCTTTATCTGGAAAGAAACATGTATACATTTACACAGCCTCAACGTCTCATTGTACACCATGTACACAGTGCTTTCTTAGGTGTGATTTGTTCCAGCAGGTAACCTCTCCTCTGCAGACTCTTCTCCTTTGCTTTGCCTCCGTCTCTCAGATGCCGTGTCCTCCCCTTCACCCTCCACAAGCTGTGCTTTGCGCCTCAGACGGAATTTATCGCGAGGAGTAGTGTCCCCTTCATTAAACGATTCAGTGCTGCGAATTGTGGAACTTAATTTAGCACGGCGAAACCGAGGGGGTGTCATGTGAAATGCCTGACTGTCCACGCTGACAGAACTTTTACTGCGACGGAGAGTTACCTCACCTGAAGAGGACAAAAGCAACAATGTGCATGATGGTTAGTGAGGAGATAAATATTTGAGAATATTGGTGGATAAGGAAAGGATAATACTAATCTGGTGAAGGTGTATAACTTTTTAAAATTACTTTTATTTTTTTTAGTTCAATATAGTAAAGATTATAATAAATCATCACAAACGTTGAAAGTTTAAACTGATGATATAATACAATGAATACCCCCATAAGCAGAGGTTACCTTATATTACCTTATATTAAACCACATATCAAAACAGATAGTAGATCCAGAGATTTAGGAAGGCAGCTGAAGTTACATGTGTATCTTGACTGAGGCCTCGTACACATGACCGAGGAACTCGTCGGAAAAGACACATCGTTTTCCTCGACGAGTTCCTTGTTAGGCTTGTCGAGAAACTCGACAGGCTTTCTTTGCGTACACACTGTCAAGACCAAATCTCCTCGTTCTCAAACGCGGTGACGTACAACACATACGACAGCAGGGGAAGTTCGATTCCACTGGCATAACCCTTGGGGCTGTTACTGCGTGTTAAAGGGTCACTAAAGGAAAACATTTTTTTTGCTGAAATGACTGTTTACAGGGTATAGAGACATAAAAGTTAACTGATTTCTTTTAAAAACGATTAAAAATTGATTAAATTCAATCATATAATGTGCCTCTAGTTTCACTTTCATTTTAAACTGGTTTCATGTTTATGTGAAGTAAAGAGACCCACAGAACAAAAACAAACAAATCCAGGGCAGTGTTTTGTTTTTAAAATGAATCTGATTGGTTCTGTTAAGTTTTAGACACACAGTAATGACAGCTTAGACCAGTGGTTCTCAACCTGGGGGTCGGGGGTCGAATGACGATTTGCCAGGGGTCCCCAAATCCTGGGCTGTTCGTGAATCCCACATCACTCCCCCAGCCAATTCGTGGTCACCCAGCAGGGCTGTGCCTGGAGCCTGTGACTGCCCAGCTGGGCTGTTTCTAAAGCCCGCGGCCGCCCACTCAGCCGCTTCACAGCTGACCATTCAAATCACAGCATAGTTGGGGGGGCAGAGACTAGAGGTCAGCTGACTGATGAGGAATGTGAAGTGGGAGGGGTTGGAAGAGACCCTATCTCCTGATTTTGGCATAGTTGTCACTGCTACAAGACACCACAAAGTCAGAGACACAGTGATGGGCAGCTGACCTTGATCAAGAGCACCTAAGTTGACTGATCAGAACTCCCCCCAGCACTGCCACTGATCCCACGCCCCACCAGCACTGCCACTCATCCCAACTCCCCCAACCAAGGAGTAAGATGAGGAATAAATATAGAGAATACATGGAAGGGAGAGGAAAAGAGGGGGATGAACAAAGAAAAGGGGAGAGAAAGAATAAGAAAGAACAAGAAAGGCGGCTAGAGAGATGGATGGGGTAAACAATTTGGATAGAGAGAGATAAAATGCAAAGAAAGGAGAACAAATAGAAAGAGTGGTACATTCTAAAATGTACCATAAGGGGTATTAATACTGTACGAGTGGAAGGGACTCAGGGAGTGCCAAATATCTGGGGGCTCGGGGTGCAAATGACTTGTCTTTCCTTGGGTGCTGACAGCCCCCGCTACAATTTTTTTTTTTTTTTTATTACTGTTAGGGGTCCCCACAACTTGGGAAATTTTATCAAGGGGTCACTGCATTACAAAGGTTGAGAACCACTGGCTTAGACCATCGTGAAAAGCTCCCAGTATGATGGTTATAAGGAAACTGACAACCAGGAAGTGTGGAGATCAGAGCAGTTTTACAGCAACATCAAAGCAAAAACGAGCAATAAGGACATGAAACCAGTACTGCAGTAAGGTAAAGGAAGCTATTTAGCAAAAAAAAAATTCCTTTAGTGATCCTTTAAGTAAAAGTTTGGTAAGAGACGATTTGCACTTTTCAGTCTGTTACAACGTGACAAATATGCTATCTCCATTACAAACGCAACTTTTACCGAAGGTGCGCTCCCGTTTCATACTTTATTCTGAGCATGCGCGGGTTTCTAAGCATACACACGATCGTGTTTCTCGTCGAAAACCAGCCCGACGAGGAACACGACGAGGAAATTGAGACTCCCGTCGAGGAAAAAGAGAACTTGTTCTCTTTTTTCCTTGTCGAGTTCCTCGACAGTTTTCTCGATTGAAAAGCATACACACGACCGTTTTCCTTTGGCAAAAAAGCTCTGCCACCAAGTTTCTTGATGGATTCTGTCGAGGAAAGTCAAGCTTGAACCACCCATCTAAGGCTGCACATTACCAATATAGCTGGGAGACAGAAGGGTGGTCAAAATCGAACTTTTAATCAAGATTTGCATACAACTTCAACTGCATTTACTGTACTTCTGGATCTAATTGTATTGACATGCAGTTTTCACTGAAGGTTTTTTCTACTTATGCATTTTTGACATCAGGTTGTCATTTCAACTCCTTGAGGATTTTAACCATAGGAGATACAACCTAATAAAATGTCAACAACGTTTTTATCTCTTATGTATATCTCCTCTCCCCCTGCCACCGGTCTCTCCTTATTACTGGCAATTACCAGCTTTCAAAATGTATTGCATAGCAGGAGTCGGCCTCAAAATGCATGTGTTATTGAGTATTGCAGTATAACAATGTATTATTACATTGTATTTACTATTTTATTCCTATGTGAATCAAATATGTGACCTTTAATTTACATACGACATTAGTTAAAGAAACCTAACAAGTAAAACAGACAGCATGGATTCACAAAAGACTTGTCAAACAAACCTGATTTCTTTTTATGAGGCGGAAAGTAAAACTTTAGACAGAGGGGTGGCTGTAAACGTGATATACTTGGGTTTTGCAAAAGCGTTCTATACAATTCCCCAAACACGGCTCATGTGTAAGGTAAAGTCTACAGGATTGGAAATATCAGTTTGTAAATAGATAGAAAACTGGCTAAAAGACAGAATTCTGAGAGTAGTGGTAATGATTCTTACTCTGAATGGTCTAAGTGGTGTACCCCAAGGTTCAGTGCTGGGACCCTTACTTTTTAATATCTTTATAAATGATAATGGGTCTGAGATTAAATGTACCTTTTCAGTCTTTACAGATGACACCCAGGGCCGGCGCTACCACTAGGCAGACTAGGAAACTGCCTAGGGCGCACTGCCGCCTAGAGCGCCTGGCCACTGTAGACAGAGCTTGCAGTTGAAATTACACTATACACCAGGCAGCCGCTCTGACTCCTCTGAGCCTCTGACATGTGTGAAGCAGGGCAGCGCCCCCCACCCCCCACTCCCGGTCTCCGCTCTGACATCATGTGTGTCCACAGTGTGCAGAACATTTCCCCGCCGCTCTCCGCCTCTGACATTTTTGCAGCGGATTCACCCCCCCCCAGCCTCTCCGCTCTGCACTCTGAGCCTCTGACTCGGAACGGAGATCATTCTGACACAGTGACATGTGCCCTGTGTCCAGCACCCCTCCTAGCCCCCCCGACGCTCTCCACTCTCCACTCTCCGCTCTGACATGTGTGTGTCCAGCGTCTACCCCCCCTCCCACCCAGGACGCTCTCCTGGGCTGGCCGTGTCACACTGGAGTGGAGGGGAGTAAATCATGGGACAGTCTTGTAGCATGGCACCTGGCGGCGGCTCTCCGGGCTTGTGGACAGGTGGAGACTGGAAGAGGCACAGACAGAGGCAGGTACATGCATGTATTTTTTATACTAAACCTTGAGTGAATTTTTGCATGGTGCACCTTGAAAGTCCCATATCTCCAACCAAATCCAATTTATAGGTAAAGTTGATCCAGGGAAAATCCAAATGGCTCTCTGGGATCAGGAAATAATTTTTTCCCCTGCTGTAGCTAATTGGATCATGCTTTGCTGGGCTCTTTCGCTTTCCTCTGGATCAACTGTGGGTATAGGATTGGGTATATGGGATTGTATGATATTATTTTTTATTTATTTATTAGTTATTTAAAATGTTACTTTTATTATTTAGAATGTTTTCATTTTTATTTGTTCTGTTTATTTCTTCATTGTTGTATTAAAAAATTAGCAAAATTGAAAACAATATATATTTTGTACCAGAAACATAATTTTAATGTAATTTTAAACACTTCCATCACACCATATAGCAGAATGACGGCCGGAAAGTGGTTCTGTTATCCTGACTGGGCGTCATATGATGTCCAGCTGTCAAATCACAACTCATCACAGTGTAAATAGGAAGAGACGTTTATCAGCTTTTCCTCCACTCGCACTGACAGGCACGATTAGAGGAAATCCAATAGGCTGCTCTCCTGGCGGGGACGGGTGGGTGGGGGAATTCTGCGCTGATAATAATCAGAACATTGATTATTAGTGCTGACCCATCGAGGATGCCCACCAGGGATGCCCAACCATGACCACCAGGTATGCCAATCAGTGCTCATTAGAGATACCATGCTGTGCCCATCAGTGATGCCTGTCAGTGTCTCCTGATCAGTGCTGTCTAACAGTGCCATCTATCAGTGCTGCCCATCAGTGTCACCCATCAGTACCCATCAGTGCTGCCTATAAGTGCCCACCAGTGCCACCTACGAGTGCCCATCAGTGCCGCCTATCAGTCCCCATCAGTGCGGCATACAAGTGCCTCATCATCAGTGCCCATCAGTGTCAATCAGTACTGCCTCATCAGTGCCCCTCAGTGCAGCCTCCTCAGTGCCATCAGTGAAGGAGAAAACATACTTATTTACAAAGTTTGTAACAAAAACAAAGAAATTTTTTTTCCCCCCATCAGTTCATCCCCACAGTTATTACCTTTTGTTTCATTAGACTCTCCCTTCTAGATTGTAAACTCTAACAAGCAGGGCTCTCTGATTCCTCCTGTATTGAATTGTATTGTAACTGTACTGTCTCCCTCAAGTTGTAAAGCTCTGCGCAAACTGTTGGCACTATATAAATCCTGTTTATTAATAATAATAATAATATTCTGAATCCAAACTCAGGGTCTCTGCTGTGTCTGGTAGTGGATTCACATATTAGGCCACCTGAATTGCTGGACAGCTCCTTGTCCAATCAGTCTTCTTTGACACCCAATTTCTTGCTGAACTCTGAACTCCTTGCTCTTCGCCGTAACTTCCTATTTAAGTTATGCTTCTGTACTTACAGTTTGCCAGATTTATGTGCTTATGTTTGTATCTTGCTACCACTACTTGTGAACCCATCCTTGAGTGCATGTGCACCGACTATTCTTTGTTGCTCTCCCTTACAAACCTGATACCTTCGTCTACTGACTTTTGCCGCGTAAACATGGTCAGAATTTCCAACAACAAATGTTCGTTGTGAGCTTGTTGTCGGAAAATCCGACCGTGTGTATGCTCCATCGGCAGTGTTGTAAGTAACGGCGTTTAAATAAACGTTGTTACGTAACGATTGCCCGTCAGTGGGTAATTAGTAATGTAACTGATTACATTTGCCCCAGCGGGAGCGCCGTTGCCGTTAGATTCGCTGCGTTACCGAAAATACTTAGAGCGTCTCAGACTGTCTGTGACATGACACGTCAGTGCGGGATGGAGCTGGCCTGTGATTGGATGGCCGGGTCATGTGACGCACTCGTCGACGTGACGACGTTGGAGTGACTCGTCACTCGTCGTGGGTGGCGCTGGCCTGGCGCATGCATGCGCCTGGAGTCTCCGAGTCCTGCCCACCCTGAGGCTGTAGCAGTGCCAGTGTGTGTCACGAGGAGGGAGTGAGTCTCAGTCTGGCTCATCTCCTCACCTCAGCCGACAGCCGCCGACATCTCCCCTGTCCCCCGGGGGGGCTCCGCTCCACCATCCACCGCCGGTCCGGAGTCACCTCACCTCGCCAGCAGACCTAACAGCATTGCACCGACCGACCGTGGCCCTGCGCAGGTAAGGAGCCAAGCGGTTTGGATTGCTTGGAACGGGGAGTGGGGGCCTGGGGGGGGGGGGGGGGAGAGAGCGGCCTAGTACCAGAGAATCTTTTTTTTTTTTTTTAAATAGCTGCAGACTGGAGAGTGTGGGTGTAAAGAATTGGACTTTTGTATCGATGGCTGAATTAGCAGGGAGTGCCAGGGACAGCAATGAGCACAAGTAATTAGGGTGTGCTGCCTGGGCACACCCCGCATGTCAGTATTCCTGGCGCAGCCTGGGCAGTGATGGGCACTGGGGCAGGTGGAGTTGATATAATTAATTGTACACAGTATTGCATTTGCTGGACATGTGGAGCGGTCCGGTGGACTGTGTCACACAGTGTGACACTCTACCAGACCTCTCTACATGTCCAGCAAATGCAATACTGTGTACAATTATCATCACACTCCAGTGTCCAGCAATACTGTACAATATAGATTCAGTGTGCAGTGTGAGTGACACTGCTGCAGTGCACACCGAATCTATATTGTACAGCAGCCCTCAAAATTTCCACTCACCTACTAGCATTTGGCGAGTGGATATAAGCTGGGGGCGAGTGATGACAGGGCTGCATGACCAATCTCCCTCCAATCTGTGCCTACATTTAGAGTCCCGATGAGATTGGCAGAGGAAAGGTGCATGCTCGGGAAAAGTAGTCTGGTGAGCCGCGCACAGGCAGAGCAGTACACAGGTGCTCTCCTTACAATTCTCATTAAGCCATGGGACCCAACAGTATGACCTCTCTGAGTCTGCCCCCTCCCCCCGACCAATGTAGCTGGAGACCAGAGAGCAGGAAGCAGGAAGTAATGAGTGAGGTGAAGGATTGCCAAAATTACCACTCCGGTGCAGCGCTCACTGAAAGTTGCCCTGACATGAGAGCGGCAGCCTTCCAGTTCGTGCAGTTTTCTTCTCCTTATGCTCTATGTAAGTGACCAACAGTTCAGCCTGATCACTGCAAACAGACTGGTCTCAATGTGTGCTGTGCTCCTCACTGCCAGCCTGAATAAAAGGGGGAAGTGGGGACATGCAAGCGTGGAGCCGCACACACAGGCTCCTCCTGATGATGAGATGAATAGGAGAGAGAGAGAGGATGGATGGGAGTTGCAGAGGAGACAGCAAGAGAATGGGGAAGAGACCCAGTTCTAATGCCCTGTCCCTCTGATCTGCCCCCAGTGCCCTGTCCCTCTGGTTTGACCCCAGTGCCCTGTCCCTCTGGTCTGCCCCCAGTGCCCTGTCCCTCTGGTCTGCCCCCAGTGCCCTGTCCCTCTGGTCTGCCCCCAGTGCCCTGTCCCATTTTGTTAAAGTTGTTGTTGGTAATATTTAATTGTGTAACTTGATTCTGCATAAAACATTTAACAGTGTCATTCCATGAGATAATCTATGAGGGCGTGTTTACGGGTGCAATCAGGCGCAGGGCAGTGTATGAATTAGGTGGGGCAACTGGTGGCGAGTAACTCTTGAGGCCTGGCTAGTAGCTCAGGGCTTGAAATTTTGAGCCCTGTTGTACAGTATTGCTGCCTGGGCAGGTGGAGTGTGATGATGATATTAATAATTTTACACAGTATTGCATTTGCTGGGCCTGCCATATACTGTACTATACTGTATAACTGCACTACAAAATTCCTTTACAAATAATGCATATTTTAAAATGTTATTAGTAATAACATTTTAAAATATGCATTATTTGTAAAGGAATTTTGTAGTGCAGTTATACAGTATAGTACAGTACAGTAGATGGCAGGCCCAGCAAATGCAATACTGTGTACAATTATTAATATCATCATCACACTCCACCTGCCCAGGCAGCAATACTGTACAATATAGATTCAGTGTGCACTGCAGCAGTGTCACTCACACTGCACACTGAATCTATATTGTACAGTATTGCTGCCTGGGCAGGTGGAGTGTGATGATGATGATATTAATAATTGTACACAGTACGAAATGTTCTAAAATACTGTATATAGTGTTTTTATTCTTCAATTAGTTAATATAAACATCTTTGATATTAAAGATGTTATAGAACGTAATAGCATTGTAGAATATAAAAAAAAAAATCTCAGTTACTTTTCCGAGTAACTAGTTACTTTGCTAATAAAGTAACTGAGTCACTAACTCACATACTTTTTCGGGCAAGTAACTTGTAATTGTAACTAGTTACTTTTTTAAAGGAAGATGAACAACACTGTCCATCGGACATTTGCTGTCGGAATTTCCGACAACAAAAATTTAAGAGCTGGTTCTCAAACTTTCCGACAACAAAAGTTCTTGTCGGAAATTCCGACCGTGTGTACACAATTCAACACACAAAAATTCTACGAATGCTCGGAATCAATTTGACGCATACTCGGAATCATTGAACTTCATTTTTCTCGGCTCGTCGTAGTGTTGTACGTCACTGCGTTCTTGACGTTTGGAATTTCCGACAACATTTGTGTGACCGTGTGTATGCAAGACAAGTTTGAGCCAACATCTGTCGGAAAAAAAATCCACGATTTTGTTGTCGGAATGTTCGATCGTGTGTGCGTGGCATTTGTCTTTATCCCTGACTATGTTTCTGCTTGCTCCTATACTGCAACTTGTGTACCAAACCCAGTCTGTTATAACTACAAACGTTCCTGCTATTTCAGCTACTGTACTCCAAGCCTGATCCATGCCAGACATGAACATGGCCAGATAAATTATACTGATTTTCTAGGTATAATTGTTTTTCTTACGTACCATAACATTACATAAAACAACCACAACATGTTGATTAAACAAAAGATAATTACCTTTAGAAGGACTTTCTGGCTCTACATCAGTAGGAGGTTTAAGAAAACGAGAGGCTTCTCCAGCTCCCTTTGAAGGTCTGTCCTTATTCTTCAGGAGCCTCTTCATTTTATCTGCAATCCAGTTACCTCTCCTATGACTAAATACAAAGCATCCAATTAACTCCCATATACCATACATCTGATTACTTTTAATATTCAGAACAGTTGCTTTGTCAAGGATACATGGTGATTATCTGGATGCAGGTCTCTGGTACCCCCACTGGATCTGGAAGTTTGGAGAAACTTCTAGAAGTTAGTGGGTGGAGGCTAGGAGAGCTTTTCTGCATACTTGAAGGACCTTGGCCAATCTCCAGACAGAGGGCCTGGCAGGGGGGTTGTATCGGCCCTTAAATACGGGAGAGCTATGCCAGCAGGGAAGTCGGGTGGAAGATGGAGTGTTGAGAAAACTGTTGGTGGCCTTAAAGGGGGGCCCCTTTATTTGGGGGGCTCTGCCTTGGGCTGGGTTCGGACTGGCGTGGGAAGATCCTGACAGGAAGGTGGTTTGAAAATAATCTTGCCAAAAGAGCAGCAGGGAACAAGGTGGATAGTGTGAGTACACAGGAAAACAGCCTGAGTCATGTATTTTCAGTTTTACCATTGTGTGTAAGAACCCCTAGATGTGAAGTACTAGCCTGAGTCATCTATTTTCAGATTTACCAGTGTGTGTGTGTGTAAGAACCACTAAGGCCGGGTACTCACGACCAAACATGTATGGTGAAAGCGGTCCGTCGGACCGTTTTCACCATACATGTCTGCCAGAGGGCTTCTGTACGATGGTTGTACACACCATCGTACAGAAGTCCGCGCGTAAACAATACGCGGGGCGTGTCCGCGGTGTCGCCGCGTCGATGACGCGGTGTCGCCGCGACAATGACGCAGCGACGTGGGCGGCCCGCCTTTAAAATGCTTCCACGCATGCGTCAAAGTCATTCGACGCATGCGAGGGACGGCGGGCGCCTGGACATGTACGGTAGGTCTGTACTGACGACCGTACATGTCCGAGCGGGCAGAATTCCAGCGGACTGTTTTAAAACAAGTCCAGGAATATTTGTCTGCTGGGAAAAGGCCCGGCGGGCAAATGTTTGCTGGAATTCGGCCCGCTCGCGCCCACACACGACCAAACATGTCTGCTGAAACTGGCCTGCGGACCAGTTTCAGCAGACATGTTTGGTCGTGAGTACGGGGCCTAAGTGTAAGGCCCCTTTCAGACGGTCGGACCGTTCAAGTCCGCATGTCAGTTTTGTCGGCGGACCTGAACGGCCGCTCAATGCAATCCTATGGAGCGTCGGATGTCAGTGGAGTCATGTCCGCTGACATCCGACCCGATCTGCCAAAATCAGACGTATGGCGATACGTCCCCATCCGTCCATGGTGGATCGGATCGGGTGAGATCTGATGAAAACGGACATGCTGTCTGTTTTCATCAGATCTCTCCATAGGAGACAGCGGCGCTGCACAAGCCCCTCCCTGCTCAGTGAGTAGAGAGGGACTTGTCATTCGCCGCTTAGCAGAGATCTGCAGAGAGATCTCCTGCTGAGCTGGCGGGAGCTGGCGGACTCCTTAGCGACGGAGTCTGCCTTGTGTCAAAGAGGCCTAAAGTACTAGCCTGAGTCATCTATTTTCAGTTTACCAATGTGTGTAAGAACCCCTAAGTGTGAAGTACTAGCTTAAGTCATCTATTTTCAGATTTACCAGTGTGTGTTATGCCCCGTACACGCGACCTGTTTTCCTGTCGGAAAAACTCAGATGAGAGCTTTTGGCCAGGAATCCCAACCGTGTGTATGCTCCATCGGACTTTTTCCTACAGGAAAACTGCGGGGAAAGAAAAGAGAGCAGGATCTCTTTTTTCCCCATCAGGAAAAAATCCTAGCGGGAAAACCATTTTTCTGTATGGAATGCCGACGCGAAAAAACACACGCATGCTCGGAAACAATTTGACGCATGTTTGGAAGCATTGAAAGTCTTTTTCTTGCCTTGTCGTTGTGTTGTACTTCACCGCGTTCTTAACGGTCGAAAGTTCAGAGAACTTTTGTGTGACCTTGTGTATGCAAGGCAGACTTGAGAGGAATTTTGTCGGAAAACCGCTCGTGTGTACGGGGCATTAGAACCCCTAAGTGTGAAGTACAAGCCTGAGTCATCTATTTCCAGATTTACCAATGTGTGTGTAAGAACCCCTAATGCCTCGTACACACGGTCAGACTTTTCTCGGAAAGTCCGGCCGTGTGCAGCCTTCATCTGACTTTTTTTGTCGGAAGTACGACGGACCTAAGATAGAGAACCTGTTTCTTTTTTTTCCGACAGACTCACAGCGGACTTTTGCACGGTCAAAAGTCTTACCATGTGTACAAGGCATAAGAGTGACTAGGAACTGTCAAATAGAATAGGCCAAGGGCCAAATGACCCTTCACACCCGCAGTAGCCTATTCATAACCAGTTGAGAGGGGGCAAGTCTGGGAGTATCAAGCCATGGCTGCCAAATAGAAGAAAATGTACAGTTGGCGTTTCTGTGTTCATAAAGCCCCGTACACACGATCGGACCAAAATCACATCGGAATTCCGACAGATTTCCTTTTCGGAGTAAAAGAGATGGACATGTTCTCTATCTAAACTCCGATGCAATTCATCAGAATTTCCGATGGAATTACAGGTTTATGTAAAAATTCTTTATTTAAAAAAAAGAACTTAAATGTAAAACTGTGCGTTTCCTTGTACATTAGATTTGAGTCAGTTATCAGTGTCTGAAAATAAAACAGAAAATGGCTGAGTTTTGATACAGAAGAGAGGAAGGGGGCTAAACTTTAGCCCAGACAAATATCCTTTGTTTGGTATAGTAAGCATTTTGAGCTCTAATCCTGTGCAATTTGGATTACCTTTGTATTGCGGGAGCTGGTTCTAATACTCGGTACTGATCCATAATCTTATCAAGCAGTTTTTGCTTTTCGTGCTTAAGCTCTGTCAGCTTTTCTCTATGAATTAAAAAAAACAAAAAAACAACGATCATTTGGTATATACAATTTCTACTTGTATTTCCATAAGCTTTAGTTCTAAAATATTTGATATTTGTCAGATGTGCTATGTAATGTATTGTGTGGAATAAAGGGCAAGTTCCATCCCTGAGGTGCAGAAAAGTGCTTTTACATTTGTTAAAGCGGGGGTTCACCCTAAAAACTATTTTCTAACATTACATTGAGCTCAGTATCGACATTGACAGTATGCCGATTTTTTTTTTTTTTTTTGCTGTACATACCTCGTATAGCTATTTTCTTGGCCGGCTTCCTGGGTAGTGAATCCCGCGGGAGTGGGCATTCCTATGCAGCAGTTAGTGATTGACGTGATGACAAAAACTACTCCCCCCATCGCATAAGGAGCGTCACGAGTTGCCGAAAGAAGCCGAACGACGTTGCGCAAGCGGCTTATAGCGCCGACTCGATGTTCGGCTTCTTTCGGCAACTCGTGACGCTCATTATGCGACGGGGGGGGTAGTTTTTGTCATCACGTCAATCACTAACTGCTCATATACTTATGAGTATCAATGTATACATCAAATTTGCTAAATGGTTTACTTGGAGCACATCTCAAACCCAAATTTAGGATATTCATCTCTTTATGTGTCAGTGTCACTTTACTCTTTACTTTTATAAATACCTTCATTTAATATTCTTTTCTTCATTTGTTTTTTCAGTTGAAGCCTTCATCCTACCCTACATCCTCTACACCCATTTCTGCCTCTTTTCCTCTCCACTCTGATTCAGTGTATTTGGGTAACCTTCCAGTCCCCCTACCTCTCTCCTTTACTCTCTGGCTTGCAATTTTGGGGGGTAGAGGATGTAGGGTAGGACGAAGAAGGTATATACCTTCTGGAGGGTGTCCAACTGGGTTAAGGACTTCTCCAGGAAAGAAACTAAATTGATTTATGATCTCTATTCTTTGGCACCGGATGGTTTGAGTACCGAACTTAATTTAAATTGCTTTATTAGTAATTATTAAAGTACTGTAATTAGATATTTGTATATTTTATAAGACTTTTTTAATATTGTATGAATTCTTAAGGTTTTAGAAAGTGAGAATCAGATTTTGATGTGTTATATATAGAAAAAATGTAAAGTCATTATCACTTATAATCAAGAAATGTATGGTTCTTTGGCGGTAGTAGGGGTTTATTAAATGGCTGGATAAATATGCATAGTGATTTTGCTGACCCACTATACTTTGTCTGTTAGGATGAGGCGGATATAAAAGTATAGTTGCCATGCCATGTAGCCACTTCCTGTGATGAAGTTGGAAGGCTACGTGGCATCCGGAAGTTATATCAGAGACAGAACCAGAAGTCACATATTGCATGCGGCCGTGAGTTCAGGACGTGGTTAGAGGTGGGTGTTAGGCCGGGTACACACGAACAAACATGTACGGTGAAAGCGGTCTGTCGGACCGTTTTCACCGTACATGTCTGCCAGAGGGCTTCTGTACGATGGTTGTACACACCATCATACAGAAGTCCGCGCGTAAACAATACGCGGGGCGTGTCCGCGTCGTCGCCGCGACGATGACGCGGCGATGACGCGGAGACGTGGGCGGGCCTGCCATTTAAAGGCTTCCACGCATGCGTCGAAGTCATTCGACGCATGCGAGGGACGGCGGGCGCCTGGACATGTACGGTAGGTCTGTACTGACGACCGTACATGTCCGAGCGGGCAGGATTCCAGCGGACGGTTTTAAAACACGTCCAGGAATATTTGTCTGCTGGGAAAAGGCCCGGCGGCAAATGTTTGCTGGAATTCGGCCCGCTCGCGCCCACACACGACCGAACATGTATGCTGAAACTGGCCCGCGGACCAGTTTCAGCATACATGTTTGGTCGTGTGTACGGGGCCTTAGTGTTTCCATTACTGATGTGATGACACTGATTGAGATGAGCATTTTTAACTCTTGGTGTTTTTAAAGTTGCTACACTACCAGGGGCTGTTTTGTTATAAACCAATGAGTTGATTTATTTTACATTATTACCAATGAGTCGGTTTATAACTGGAAGGAGAAATAATAAACCAGCACCCCCCAGGAACCTATGGATAGATACAAGCTCTATATACCAAACATGCAAATGAGTGGCATATGAATCTGGCGAGTTCCTGCCTAGAGGGAGAGGTATCTCACAGTTGCACATGGTGACCACGGAAATATCTGGTGGACACTTGAATATTATTGCAGTTTCATGGACTTGTTGGGACTGTTTTTGGTGCACTATTTTTTACTATATTGGCGATAAATACTTATAACACAGTGCTGCTTTAAAATTAGAGTAGCAGTGAGTTGGCACTCCTATTTTAAGTTATTTTGTAATGGATATTGGAGTAAGGCATATGCGATTAATTGTTTTATTTAATCTTTAATTACATTTTTTATTTGTATTTTTCATTTTGTAGGGTGAAATTGGGATTTTGAAAATATGCACATGCTCTTAAGCACAGGGTAAACTCGTTACTATTGATTTTTTTTTAAATACACAATATAAAAAAAACATTGCTTCCCATAAACAGTATGTTTTTGCCCTTACTCTTCCCACAGTACATATATCATCATTTCTATATGTAGCCAGAATGCAGGTCAGTTGTTCCTAAAACTGAAATATAATTATTTTGACATTACCGGAATTGCCTCTCCTCCTCTTGTCTTAAAGCTCCGCTCTCCAGACTGCGCTCTAATAAATCGCGGTTATCGTGCGATAGAGAGTTAATCTGAGACAGCAAGATATTATTCTGATCTTGAAGAGACAATTTCACCTGGGATAATACCTGTAAAGATACCAAACAACTGTTATATGGGCTAACAGGTAAACACTCTAAACAATATACCCATTATCATTGATGTTTCCAGGGGCGATATGGGGTGGCTCCTGCACCAAACTAGTAAATCATAGGTAGACAGCTGTTCTACCATTATATCACGTTACTATAGACCAGCCCTCAAAATTTCCACTCGCCTGCTAGCATTTGGCAAGTGGATTTAAGCTGGGGGCGAGTGATGACAGGGCTGCATGACCAATGTCCCTTCAATCTGTGCCTACACTTAGAGCCCCGATGCGATCTATGTAGGTGTCCAGCAGTTCAGCCTGAGCACTGTGAGCAGACTGGTCTCAATGTGTGCTGTGCGATGTCAATGTGCGCTGTGCTATGGTGTCAACGGCTGTGCAGTTGTGTGGATCTCTGCGCTGGATTGTACTCCCTCCCGCTGTGCTGCAGCTCCTCTCCTCACTGCCAGCCTGAATAAAAGTGGGAAGTGGGGACATGCAAGCGTGGAGCCGCACACACAGGCTCCTGATGATGAGATGAATAGGAGAGGGAGAGAGAGGATGGATGGATGGGAGTTGCAGAGGAGACAGCAAGAGAATGGGGAAGAGATCCAGTTCTAGTGCCCTGTCCCTCTGGTCTGCCCCCAGTGCCCTGTCCCTCTGGTCTGTCCCCAGTGCCCTGTCCCATTTTGTTAAAGTTGTTTTTGGTAATATTTAATTGTGTAACTTGATTCTGCATAAAACATTTAACAGTGTCATTCCATGAGATAATCTACGAGGGCGTGTTAAGGGGTGCAATTAGGCGTGGAGCAGTGTATGAATTAGGTGGGGCAACTGGTGGCGAGTAACTCTTGAGGCCTGGCTAGTAGCTCAGGGCTTGAAATTTTGAGCCCTGCTATAGACAATGGGTGAACAACAAGCAAAGGCAGTAGACTGTGGTGGATTATAATGGCTGTGTATGACTGTGCATACCTTTGAGCAGTGAATAGCATAAACCAAAATGAATCTGCAGGGCCCATGGCGTATTCCCACACAAAGGAAAGAAAGCATGATGGGATGTGCCAGGTACTTAACTAGGTTTAAGGTGTCCACATAATTTAAGTATCTCCTAAATAATTTTATACACTTTATCATGGCTAACACGTATTTTTACAATGATACCAAAAAAAGAGACATTAACCTGACACTGCTCGGTTAGCACTGAATTACTGATCTCCATTCGCTGTACAAACTCTTTTAGTTCCATACGCTCTCTTTCAAGTTGTTCGCTCTGTCTCTTGACAGCTCCTAGCTCCCTCTTTAGTTCTCTCAGCTCTGATGTCTTTTCATTAGAAATCTTCTCTAAGTGTGACAGTTCCACCTGGAGCCTATATGGGTACAACAGGTTAAGAATGACTTATCCTCATACCATATCAGTTATTTTATTTTCATACCACATAAAACACTTCAATGTGCTGCCCTACAGCTGAGAAATACGCAAAAGAAGTCCCTGGCCTTTCTTTAAAATTGCGCTAAACTCTTTGATACCATGCATTTTGGGGTGTGTGAAAATATGCAAATTAGCAAGATGCGCGGCAATTCAATTAAGGATTACTGGCCCAGATTCACGTAGAATCACGGCGGCGTAACGTATCGTAGATACGTTACACCGCCGCAAGTTTTCATCGCAATTGCCTGATTCACAAAGCACTTGCAATGAAAACCTACGCCGGCGGCCTCCGGCGTAAGCCCGCGTAATTCAAAGGGGCGTGTGCCATTTAAATTAGGCGCGCTCCCGCGCCGGACCTACTGCGCATGCTCCCTTTTGAATTTCCCGCCGTGCTTTGCGCGAAGTGACGTCATTTTTAAGAACAGAGACGTGCGTAGCGTACTTCCGTATTCCCGGACGTCTTACACAAGAAGGAAACAATTTTAAATGTCGACGCGGGAACGACGGCCATACTTTATACAGCACATACGTGTGCTGTGTAAAGTTAGGGCACCTAAAACGACGACTAACTTTGCGACGGGAAACTAGACTAGCAGCGACGTATCGAACGCGAAAAACCATTGTGGATCACCGTAACTACTAATTTGCATACCTGACGCTGGTTTACGACGCAAACTCCCCCCAGCGGCGGCCGCGGTATTGAATCCTAAGATCCGACAGTGTAAAACAATTACACCTGTCGGATCTAAGGGCTATCTATGCGTAACTGATTCTATGAATCAGTCGCATAGATACTCTGAGAGATACGACGGAGTATCTGAGATACTCCGTCGTATCTCTGCTGTGAATCTGGCCCACTGGCACTGCAAAATGGCTGCTAAAGGGCTACGTGTTTTATTTTGCGGTGTAGAAGCAATGCACAAGTGTGAATGTAGCCTGAATTCAACTGAATATTTGGACAGTGGACTAACAGATACCCATATGTTCACCAGTTGTTAATTTTGACATCAGATTTCGATTTAGTTTTAGTTATAGTCTTTTGACTAACATGTCATTTTTGTTTTAGTCATATTTTAGTCTTTTGACAAAAGTGCCATTTTAGTTTTATTCGTATTTTAGTTGACTTAAATCTCCAATACATTTTAGTTGACTAAAATCGAATGGGTTTAGTTAAAGCGGAGGTCCACCCTAAAAATAGCCAAAAAGGCTACAAAAAAATTATAAAGTTTTTTTTTATCCTTTTTTTTATACCAGAAATGGCTGTTACTAGCCAGATTGTTCTAATCTTCCACTTCCTCATCCGCGGTGGTCTTCTTTCTTCTCCGCCTCGCGCTGCCTCCTGGGAAATGGGGAGCGGTGTCTTCTGGAACCTTGTGTGTGTCCCAAAAGACATCCGCCCATTCACATAGCGCCGCGCGACTCACGCATGCGCAGTAGGGAACCGGGAAGTAAAGCCGCAACACTTAATTTCCTGATTCTCTCACCGAGGATGGCGGCGGGGCAGCCGAGACCCGATCGATTGCTCGTCTTCGGCTGCCAATATCGCGGGCACCCTGGACAGGTAAGTGTCCTTATTAAAAGTCAGCAGCTACAGTGTTTGTAGCTGCTGACTTTAAAAAAAAAAATTCAACTTCTTGCATGTTTCTTGCACATATGACAGCCCATTGAAATTATTAGGCTGCCCTAAAGCTGGCTGCGGCCATTAAATTAAAGTGAACTATTGGTCCAACAGACAAGTGCAGTTGTCAGTGGATTTACTAATTCTGAATTCACACCCAGTTTCTTAGAAGATCCATTCCTTGAAGGAGCCACTCCTTTCTGGATCATAAAATCTTGTGTTCTTCAATCAGTATGATCCCGTACATTCCAATAATATTAAGACCGGGTTCACACATATGCAAATTGGATGCAGCTTTCCCCACATTCAATTCGCATGACAAGAGATTGTGACCGGCTCTCAATGGAGCAAGTTTACACACCTCTGGGGTGGCCGCGGAACGCATTTAAAAAGGGTCCTGTGTGTCTTTGGTTCAGATTCAGGAGCAAATTCAGGCAAACATTCGGATCTGATTCACACCTGAATCGGTGAACAGGGATGCACCAGACCCCATGCTGTGAACTGCAGCCGCAGCATATGTGAATCCAGCCTAAACCATTTCTAAACTGCAAGGTGTACTCTGCAATACTTTATTTAGAAGGTTGTTCTGCATGTCTTCCAGTTCACTCACCTATTTTGCTCTTCCTGAAGTTTATGATGTTCAATCTTCATCTCATGCACCTTGTCCAATTGCTCTTGCAGTTTCCGTTGATGTTCCTGCTGTGCTTGTTCCTTTTCTATAGAAAGCTGAGAAAACCTGGCAGAATTGAAATGCAATGAAAAAATATTTTACATATTGTACTAGCAAAGTATATTTCTGTTTATTCTACTGGCCCCCACAATCTCTGAACCTTCTGAGATGAACAAGACAAACACTGTATTGCAGCAACACTTGTGTAAAAGAAGACATGTATTTCACTTTAGGAATTTTAATGCATTATATCCAAAAGTAATGGCACGTGCTAGGACTGCCCTTTATCCCCCTAATCTCTATTCTGACCCTGGAGACCCTTCTTTGAACTGTAATGCCCTGTACACACGATTGGTTCATCTGATGAAAACGGTCCGATGGACCGTTTTCATTGGACGAACCGATCGTGTGTGGGTCCCATCGTTTTTTTCCCCATCAACGTAGAAAAAACGTAGAACCTGTTTAAAAATTATCTGATGGTTAAAAAAACGATAGAAAAAAACGATCTTCTGTTGGCAAGTCCATCAGTTTAAAATCCATGCATGCTCAGAATCAAGTCGACGCGTGCTCGGAAGCATTGAACTTCATTTTTATCAGCACGTCGTAGTGTTTTACGTCACCGCGTTCTGACACAAACTGATTTTTAACTGATGGTGTGTAGGCAAGACTGATGAAAGTCAGCTTCATCGGATATCTGATGAAAAAATCCATCGGTCCGTTTTCATCGGATGAACTGATCGTGTGTACGTGGCATAAGAGCTGCAGAGTAGACATGTACAACTTCAGAAAAAATTTTGGTTATTTGGAGTTTCGGATGTATTCGAATCTCCGAATGAAATAGCAATGAATAGTTGTGAATTTAGTTGAAAGTCTTTAAAATGTGTTCCATTTATTCGTTCTCTAACAAATTAGAAATTTTCAGAATAATTAGAATTCAGATCGGTTGAAAAATGATCATCCAATTCAAATTCTGTGTAAAGAATAGCTGGTTGTTAAGCAGCGGGTCGTGAAGCCGACCACCCCGTCCTTAACAAACAATGACTCATTCCCCATTGACAGCTGAAATGTAAACAAAACATTGCCGGCAATAGAAAATTCTTAAAAAAAACAGCATGGCCCCCCCCTTTGGATCTGGTATGGATTCTAAAGGAAACCCCACGCCAAAATCAAAAATAAAAACGGTGTGGGGTCGCCCTCAAAATTCATACCAGACCCTTATCCGAGCATACAGCCCTGCAGGCCAGAAAATGGGGTATTAGCGAGCACCCATCCCCCTCCTGAGCCATACCAGGCCACATGCCCTCAACATGGAGGGTGCTTTGTGGTTGTGGGGGTCTGCAGGTGGGGGGCTTAACAAAAGGGCCCCCAGATCACAGCCCCCCATGTGAATGCTCTCTTGTGACATCATCAACCCAGCATGCCTCGGTCATGACATCACAAGGGGGCAGGGTTACCCACTGATGTTATCGGGTGACTCCGCCCCTTAGCTATTTAAGAAATGTCAGATGGAGGAGCAGGCAGTCTGTTTTTTTCAGGTTCGGTGATGCGGCTGGTGGTATTAGATGGATCTACATGGGGGGGGGGACATTGTGTTTTCGTTTTTAATAAAGGAATTTCAAAAAGTTGTGTACTGCCTTTATTCACATTTCACACATTTTTTGTGAATGGGTAGGCATACTAATTCACAGGGGGTCCGGGAACTGGGGGGCCCCCTTGTTAAAGGAGGCTTCCAGATTCCGATAAGCCCCCCAGCCCACAGACTCCCACAACTACAGCCCAGGGTTGTAAGAAAGAAGCCCTTATCCCCATCAACATGGTGACAAGGTGCTTTGGGGTGGGGGGCACAGAATGGGGAAGCCCACTGACAGCTTATGATTCATCGGTTGTTAAGGACACGGCGGCCAGCCTGCTGCTTAACAACCAGCTATTCTTCACACAGAAATCAAATTGGTCGATAATTTTTCGACTATTCCGAATTCAAATCATTCTGAAAATTTGAAATTCGTTAGAAAATGTATAAACTAAACTAAATTTCAAATTAACAAAACTAAATTTAATGACAACGAAACGAAAATAAAATAATTCCGAAACGATACTAAATGAATTCAAAAACAAAATTAGTAACATAAAGAATATATTTGAAACAAATTTTTCTTCACCAACAGTCTCAATCCCTGCACTGCTTTGCAAGCTGGAATGATATAGTTACCCATCTAATTTTCGGAATCAACCTTTTAAATTCAGTCAAATGGTCTGATTTGCATATTTGTTATCCCGGTATGAACATATCAGTGTGTCTAGAGAGAATTTTCTAACTTAATTCCGCTCCCCAAGCCAAGGTCATAAAGGCAGACCTCCAGAAATGGGACAGAGAAGCCTTTACATGGTTTGGACGCAACAGCGTTCTGAAGATGAATGTTCATCCCTGTCTACTATATTTGCTAAAGACATTTCCAACTAAACTTCTGCCCAGTTTCTTAGGAAACCTAAGGGCCAGATTCCTCTCCTATCTCTGGAAGGGGATGAGAGCCATGATAAACAGAACGACCCTAACTTTGCCGAAATAGTGGGGAGTAATAAGGTTCCCCAACCCGGTTAAATACCACGCAGCAGTCCATATGTCCAGACTCTTGAACAGGTGCACCAAAAAAGTGTAAACCCTGGATAGATCCAGAACAAGCTAGCATTGAAGGGTTTGCTTTTAAAAGGGATCCCTCCTTCCCAATCCACTGCAACTTTAGGTCATACAATATTCAGCCTACTCCAAACATTACGCCCATTCACCTTGCTGGAACAGCTCTGCCATGATAGCACCCCTCTGTGACATAACGTGCCCCTGTTTTACATTATGTTGACCTCAGACATGGGGGGAGGGTGACTTGCAGAGAACATTTTAACAACCCCAAAAAGATAGGATACTCTTCTTTGCCCATAAAGCATCTATAGTTAACAGCTACCAAGAGAACGGCTACAAAATTATGTCAAGCTGGTACAGGACCTCCCAAATTCTACATAAAATTGGTTCCCAATTACACTCTGTCTGCTAGAGATGCAATTGAAACAAAGGCGCTCTACTCCACATATTTTGGGATTGTCCGGCTCTACAGGACTTCTGGACTGCAGGGCTCAAATCAATGTATACAGTGACAAATGTCTCCCTTGCGGGAGATCTAGTGGTATGCTCATTCCACGTTACCGGTCCATCCAACGCTACAAAAACTCACATAAGACATGCTTAACGCAGCTATGGCTTGTATACCTGCCATGTGGAAGAAACCTTCTCCATCTACTATTGAACAATGGTTGGATCGTGTACCTGACGTATGCCAATTGATGGAGCAGATGACAGCCGATGTCAGAGAACAAACAGAAAAGAAAATCTAAATTTGCACTTCCTGGTTCATTTACAGGGACCCCATGAACACGTATAGTATATTTAATTGAAAAGCAGAAAAAAATCAGAGCTTACTTGTTGCCAACGGCCTCAAGAAAGTCAAAATGTTGATAATTATTGTTCCCCCTGTATTTACATGTAGCAAAATTTGTTTTATATATTTTTGGGTTAAACTCAAGCATTTCTGCCTTGTCTTTTCACAAGTCAGGCGGCGTACACACGGTCGTTCCAAACCGATGAGAATGGGCCGAGGTTCAGTTTCATCGGTCCAAACCGACCGTGTGTATGGCCCATCGGTCTGTTGTCCTTCGGTCCAAAATTTTAAAACATGCTTTAAAATCAAACCGATGGACCGCTGCCCGATCTGTCCAAACCGATGGTTAGTGCACAAAAGCATTGGTTCAAAACCCGCGCATGCTCAGAATCAAGTCGACGCATGCTTGGAAGCATTGAACTTCGTTTTTTGCAGCACGTCGTGTGTTTTACGTCACCGCGTTCTGACCCGATCGGAATTAGAACTGATGGTGTGTACGCATATCAGGCCGTCAGGCCACTTCAGCGGTGAAGCGATGGAAATGGCCCGTTGGACCATTCTCATCGGTTTGGAACGACCGTGTGTACAAGGCCTCAGTCTTCATCAGAAAAATGTCTCTTGTAACCAATGCACCATTTAATCATCTCTTTGCTTTCCTACCTGTCTTGTAGGTCCCGCTGTTCTTGCTTCAGCAGCCTCATAGCACTTCGGCCTTTACGCAGCTCTCTTTGCATACGTTCTAGCTCCCCTTCTTGTCTCTGTAGGTCTCTGAGGAGAGAGTCATAACGTCCCTGAAGTTCTGACCTCTCTCTGCGCACACTATGCAATTCCAGCAGAAGCAATGACAGAGGGGACTCAGTAGCTGCTTGGATAGTTTCAGAAGCGGGTTTTACAAGAGGTAGAGATTCAAACGTATCAGATGGAGTCATTTGAAGTGGTGTTGTGGTTGATACAGGAGATTGTCCTGACATAGTTGTTGTTGCTGATGGTGATGAAGGAATGGAAACGGCAAGTTCAGAGGCTGGAGATGCCACTGGAGTAGATGGAGAAAACACTGGGAACAAAGGAACAGAACTCGTGGTCCACAAAAATTTGAGATTAGAAGAAGACTCAGAGGATGCAGCTATATAAACACTGTTTTCTTTAACGTGTTCATTTGTTTTGTATTGCTTTCCACCACCAAGCAGTTGGTTTACTTGTTCCTCTTGGTTTTTCTTCCTTGGTTCTGTGCTTTGACTGGAGCTCTCCGTTTTGTTTTCAATTTTTCTCTTGTGTGTTGTCTTTTCTCCCGTTCTATGTTCTAATTTTCTTTTAAGAGACTGAACATCTTCAGAACTTTCATACAGTTGTTTCTGCAGAAGTTCTGCCAGTTTAATGCTTTCATCTAGTTTAACCTTCAGTGACTGCTCTGATTTTTCTTTTACTTTGAGATCTTTTATCAAGGCTTCCTCCTTTCCTGTGTATTCTTCCAACTGTTTTCTTAGTAATTGCATTTCTCCTTCTTTTTCTTTAACTTGTCTCTGGGAACTTTCTGCTTCTTCAGTGCTCAACTGAAGCTGCTTTAGGAGACTTTGAGATTGTTCATCTTTTTGTTGTACCTGTTGATGCAACTCTGTATTCTGCAACTGCTCATTACTTTCATTAGTCTGCCTAGAAAGGGATTCTTTGTTTCTAATTATTCCATCCAACTGCTTCTTAAGCTGCTGGATCTGTTCATTGTCATTTAAACTTCTTTCCATTGATTGGTTATTGCTCTCATCCAAGCGCCTTTTCAATGACAGCTTCTCTCGTTCATGTTCTTCAAGCTGGATTTTCCATGAGTGCTCCTGCTCAGCAAACTCTTTTAACTGTCGCCTGAGGAACTGAAGTTCAGCAATGTTCTCCTCAAGCTGTCTCTTAAGTGACTGTTCCCTTTCCTCCAAGCGTCTGTGAAGCAAAAAGTTCTCCCCACTTCTCTCCTCCAGATGTCTTTTTTGTGACTCGGTTTCTTCTAAACATTTTTGAAGCTGTTTATTCAAGGAATCTACTTCTTCTGACTTCTCCTGAATCTGTTTGTTAAGGGCAGTTTCAGAAGTCGCCTTCTCTTTCAATTGTAGTTTTAAGGTTTGTATTTCTTCAGCATTCTCTTGCAATTTTATCTTGCATGCTTGTCTTTCTCTTGCATCTTCTTCCATCTGTCTCAGCTGGACCTTTCTCCTTCCTTCATTTTCTTCCAGATGTCGTTTTAGCAGTTGCAACTCCCAGTCACTCTCTTCTAGTTTTCTTTGCATGGACTGCTGTTTTCCAACGCTCTCATTTAACTTTCTCCCCAAAGACTGAATTTCCTCCTCTCTATCCTGAAGCTGTGTCTGAAGAGATTGTATGTCAGCTTCACTGTTTTTTATCTTTCGTAATAAACTTTCTTCTTTCTCAGCTGCAATCTGAATTTGGCTCTTCAGACTCACTATTTGCTCAGACATCTCATGGAGTTGTTGCTTAAGTGAAGTTGACTCTGCTGTTGGAGCTTGCAAATCATTATTTTCAACTGCAGGGTCTTTTATTTGCTGCATATATTTTTCTTCTAAGTCTATAAACTGTCTCTTTAAAAGTTGTATTGATGCATCTTTCTCCTGTAGCTGTCTCTGTAAGGACGTCATTTTATCTGAATTTTCTTCCAGTTCTCTGTATTGGGATTGCTTTTCTCTTTCGTTCTCCTCTAGCTGTCTTTTTAGTAACTGCTCTTCGCTGGTAGTGTCTTGCAACTGTTTCTGAAGAAAGTGGATGGTAATATTACTTTCTTCCAGCTGCCTTTTCACTAATTGCTCTATGCCCTCTATCTTCTCTATGTTTCTTTTGAGTTCCTGTACCTCTCCTGTTCTCTCTTCGAGCTGTCTTTTCATTACCTGCTCCAATTCATCCCTTTTTATCAAGTTTTGTTTGAGTTCTTGCACCTCAACTATTTTCTCTACCAATTGCCTGTTTGCCAGCTGCCCTCTTTCTTCCTCTTTTGCCAGGTTTTCTTTTAACTCTTGAGCCTCCTTAACCTTAACTTCCAATTGATTTTTCAGAAGCTCTTCAATTTCTTCGCCCCTTTCCAGGCTTCTCTTAAGCATTTGCACTTCACCTTTCTTTTCTTCCAGCTGTCTTTCCACTAACTTTTCTAATTGCTCTCTTTTGTCCAAGGTTCGTTTCAGTTCCTGTACCTCTTTACTTTTCTCATCTAACTGCTTCTTTATATAATGTTCTATTTTTTCCCTTTTCTCCAAGCCTTTCTTTAGGGTTTGTAATTCACCTGTTCTCTCCTCTAGTTGTCCCTTTACAAGCTGTTCTAACTCTTCCCTATTTTCTAAGTTTTTCCTAAGTAGCTGTATTTCTCCTGATCTCTCTTCCAACTGTTTCTTCAATAACTGTTCTACTTCTTCCCTTTGATGCCAGTTACTTCTAACAGTTTGTACCTCTATAGTTCTCTCTTCAAGATGCCTTCTTAATGACTCAACTTCCATTGCAGTATCTTCACACTGCTTCCTAATCGAGTGGTCCTCTCGTTCTTGAAGATGCAGCTTTATAGACTGCATATCTCTTGTGCTTGCTTCTACATGCTTTTTTAAAGAGAGTATCTCCTCAGAACTCTCTTGAAGGTGCTGTTTCAATGAATGTGATTCTTTCAGGTCATGTATTTGCTTCTTTAATAACTGATTCTCTAAAGATTTCTCTTGAATATGTTTCTGATGGACGGAATTTTCTATTTCTTTCTCCTGCATCTGTTTTCTAAGTGTCTGTATCTCATGTGCACCCAGTTCTACTTTGGTACCTAAAGAATGTACCTCTCTAGAACTTAATTCCAACTGTGTCTTCATAGAGTGTACTTCTTGGGTGCTTAGTTCTAACTGTGGCTTTAGTGATTGTACCTCTTGAGTGCTTAACTCCAGTTGTGTCTTCAGTGAGAGTATCTCCTGAGCATTTAGTTCAGATCGTGCTTTCAATGATTGCAACTCTATAGCACTGAACTCAAGTTGTGTCTTTAGTGAATGCACCTCACTAGTACTCACTTCCAACTGTGTCTTCAGTGAGTGCACCTGTCCATTACTCTGTTCCAGCTCTGCCTTTAATGACAGAACTTCATTAGCTTTTTGTTCTGATTGTTTCTTTTCAGATTGAACTTCATTTGCAGTCAATTTCAGTTGTTCATTTAATGAATGAATATCTCCAATGCTTAATTCAAAATTTGTCTTTAGTATTTGTATCTCTTCTAATTTTGATTCCAGCTGTGTTGTTAAAGATTGCTTATCTTTATTTGTCTGGTCTAGTTGAGTCAGTAGTGACTTTACCTCTCCAGTGCTTAGCTCCAGTTGTGTTTTAAATTTTTGCACCTCTTCAATATTAGATTCCAGCTGTACCTTTAGTGATCTCTGCTCTACATTACTCAGTTCGAGCTGTGTCTTTAAATACTGGATCTCCTCAGAATTCTTATTGTCTACAGTGCTTTCCTCCAACTGCTTTTCAATCAGCTGCACATTGTCTTCATGTTTTTTCTCTGTAATGTCCTTCTTTGCAATGGCTTCCAAATGTGCATTTGATTGTTTTTCTTCTGTTTTTTGGGACTGCAACTCTACAGAAATACTTTTGGGAATCGTCTTTTCATTTTGATTTATATCTCCATCTCCATGTTGATGATCTTTATCCACTAAACTGCCACCTTCTGGCTCCTAAAATACAAAAAAAAATAATTCAGATTACTAAGACTAAAGGTGAATTCCAGGCACAACATTTTTTGTTTAAATATATTCTTTTACATCGACAAAATACATAAATCTACAAAATAGTAGTGAAATTATCACTGTGCTTCTTGCAACCTGTTCAGAGAGCAGAGCTGTGGGGGGACCTAACAGGACCAACTCTAATGTACTGACTGCAAGAAACTAGAGGGGCAGGGACAAGACCAGTAACCCCACACAAGGAGAGAGAGCAGCAGTAACTGGTCTTTATTATAAGGAACTCCTGCACAGAGGCAAAGTTTCAAACTAGATTACTGCACAGATCTAAACACAGCACACCAAGATCCCATTAAGAATACACATGCCCAGGGACAAACTGATCCAATTCTAAATCCTACACAGGATCTACTACGTGCCCCAATGCCTCCACCGCATATACCCAGCCTCATCGGCCAGCTGCAGGAGATGCTCTGGTACTCCTGTAGGCTTTCACACATATATTCTGTGACTTCCCACAGATCTGGGATTATTGGTGAGAGGTAACTCAATTTATTTATGGTTTAACCACCATTCCTATCCCTCTAACAATTAGTGTCTGCCTCATTGGTCTAGTGGAACAACTATCACTAGCTAAAGCAACGCATACCCTCATAAGTATCTTTATTTTTTATGCGAGAAAAGCCATAGTACTGAAGTGGAAGTCAGCCAATCCCCCCACCCTGTCATCATGGAAGCATCTAGTTAACACAATGATACCCCTCTATAAAGCAATATATCTGTCCCGAGGATGCCCCAAAAAATATGATAAAGTCTGGCATCTGTGGACGGACTCAGAGTCCACAATAGATGATCAGCCCTCAAGGGATTAACCCAGATAGATTTTGTCTGTATCTTCCTGGCTCAGCTAAGAGCTGAGATCCAGAACCCAGATAGACAATAGGAGGTGTAAGCTTAGAATTCAAAATAACCACACTTATTATTAAATATCTTGATAGCATTAAAGGCCAGTAACTAAAAGATCCTGGTCCTTCAAGAAACAATATCTCCTATAGCAATCCTAGCATGCGTAACCTGAGTGATGACTGTGTTAAGTTTAGTTAGGAATGTGTAGTTTTTAAGGTAAACTGTTAGTCGTACCTTGTCATGCACATGGCTATGTGCACCGGTTGGCCGGGGTATGCCCCAAAGGCCCTGATCTGTACCTCAACAGCACAAGATTTTCAATAAAGAGAATAAAAAAATAAAAGAATACACATGCCTCTTGTATTTAGACAATGTTTGGAGGCTTCGACTAGACAAGCAGTTGTTGAACGAACAGGTGAGTGCAAACATCCCTAGCCAGGTTTGAGAGTGTATGCATCAGAAAGAGGGTAGATATTTTCATATATAAATTGGGAAGATCAAAATGACTATAATCGATTCCCTTATATAGGCTCAAAATTGTTTAAACCACAATTATTTCTTACACAAAATATTTTATACCTTACAGAAATCCATTAGGATAACATAACAGGTAAGACAGGATACTGTTTATGTTGCCTGGTCGAAGATGTCCCTACCTCACCATTGCATTTAATTTTGGCATGCCTCTTTTGGTAGAAATTGAATGATACAGAATGCACTAGCACTTGGTCTGATAGTCAGCTAAGAGGATATCATTAATACCTGTTTTTAAACAATCTAAATAGTGGAATTTGCACTTACCTCCCGGACACATGAGGCTTGTACGTTTTTCAAGACCTGACCCATGAGCTCCTTCTGCCCCGTATGATATTGTACCATGCTTTCAGTTTCTACATTTCCTCCTGTCAGTACCTGCAACCTCTCTCTTAGGATATGATTTTCTTTCTCCAGTCGCAGCAGAGCCTGGGAGAGTTCTGAGCTCAAGTCTAAAACTAGAAAATGAAATAAAAGGCAACAAGAATGCTTTGCAGATATTATCGCTCTTACAGTTTTCCATTATATACAAATATTAAAAAGAGGCAGAAGTAAAGAGATGTTTACTACTCACCTGTCCCCAGACTGACTATCTGCATGAAACCATTTAAATAGTTCTCACAAGAATTTTAAGGCTGGGTTCACACTGGTACGAACACAGACATTGCATGTAATTCACATCACATTGCTGGGCAGATCACATGCAATGTCTGTGCGATGCAAATTCAGCCATACAGACTGTATGGATGAAATTGTATCACATTCGCACCAAAATGGTGAAGGACCTTTTTTTGGCCCGCACTGGAATCAGATCGCATGGGTGTTCACACCCACAGTATGCAATCTGATTCCTGCACCATTTCATAGTGCACACTGCAATCTGAGAACCAATCTGGGGTTGTCATTAACTTTTATTTATTTTTTTAATCTTTTTATATTGGTGCCATTTACATTACATTGACACCCGCAGCAGTTCGCAGGTGTCAGTGTGAACCATCGGCAAGTGACATGCAATGTGGGAACCTGCAATGGAATCGCGCTGGTTTCCGCATCGCATATGTGTGAACCGGGACAAAAACAAGTCCCCACTTGCCTTCCTAAGTGTTTTTAATGTGAAGTTTCTAATGGAAATTCCAACTAAGAAACCTCTGCTGCATATTTACATGATCTGTTTGCAAAGCTAAGATTTTAATACCAGTGTTGTGAAATTTGAAAAATAATTTCTCCATAATGCCTATAGATACTGAGATGAATGTACTTCTACTGCTTGTTAGAAATATGTAAATACTTTATTGTGTGTGAGCACAGGATCACTTTAAACTCCTTTTAAATTTGCATAATTATCTAAGAGAACCCTATGACAACTTCCCTCTTCTCCTCCCCTATGCTGTGCAAATAGCGCATTTTTTGTTTACCCACTCACCTATGCAAATGATGTGCACTATGCTTGCTTTACCTCCTGGGATATCACAAGTCACATATCCCAGGAGGCATAGTCCTTCATTCACAAAGAAGGAGGGGGGTGGGCCAAGTGGTGCATCATGCCTGCTGGCTAAACCCAGAAGAGCTGGCAGCCTTTCGATGATGTCACACAAGAAGATGGTGGCGCGGGCTGAGTAGGGGCTGAAGAGTGCATTCTGCAAGACAATGCTGGATCCACTGGGTGGGTGAGTATCTTAACTGTGCATTACCCACAACCAGGTAAGCAGGGATTTAAAAAAAAAATGGGAGAAGGGTGAAAATGCGCTTTCATTAAAACTATGTCAATATTAATATTGTGAAATAAATATGGTGACTACTAAAACACACTTCAGTGTCAGCAATATTAAGCAGCGCTCAAATGAAATATGTGTATATTCCTCTCAAAAATGCACACACAAATGAATAGATACAAAAATAATATTGATATTGACAGTCTGCATCATATATCAATTTTTTTTATTTTTTGCCATTGGTTCAACTTTAAGTATACATAACTATAGCCAGTTTTGAAGGAAAGAGTAGTTTGACGTTTATACCAAAAGTATGATTATGTGAAGAAAAATTGCAGTGGTCAGACAATAAATAATTATTGTATGCTATCTCTTTAACTTTGAGGTAGAATTGAACAGTTAAGTCATGTGGCAAGTTAAAATTGTTAATGTTGCTTCGAATCATAAAAGGTCACTCACAATAGATTTTACTACCTACTGGTAAATATAACTTCAGCACATACAAATGCAAATAATGAATACAATATTTTTTTCATAAACCTTATTAATACATACATTCTTTTTCTGGCTCTTGCTTGACCCAGGCTTTTCCTCTGATAGTCAAGTTTTCTCTCTCCCACTTTGAGATGGTGTCTGTATCAGCCTCATAATCTCTCTCCCAGCCTTGAGTTGCCTCTTGCCTAAGTTCTCGAATCTCCTCAGCCAGAGTTAAGTTGTCCTGGAGTAGACACTGCATTCGCTGGCACTCTGTATCTCTTTCCTGAAATACAGTTTAGCCTCATAATACATACACCCATAACCAAAAGAGCAAAAATGTATTATATATATATATATATATATATATATACACACACACATAGTTAGAATGCATGTGCCTCCATTGTGGGAACACTCATTGTTTAGTGTTAGGACCACAGATTACAGGGTGCCTTGGCACGGCTCTGTGGCTCACGCATGCATTTGCAAATGTGTGCGGACAAAACCCCTGTTTTTAACGCATACTGTTAGACAGGTTAATTGGTTGTTCTGCAGGCTGGTCAGTAAGTAGGCTTGGTTGTTCCCTGGGCATTCCCCAGGTTTTGTTGTTATCTGCTTTAGCCTTCCAACGCTACTTACTGCCATGGCCAGCTATAGATGGGGCGGTGGACACGATTATGTTTCACCTGTGTTGCTTGTATTGGTCCAGCAACACACCAACACCTTTGCAGCCACTGTGCTATATGCTGGGTGTTTGGTTTGCTCCTGCACATTTAAGGAGGGGTGGCTCCCCTTCAGTCCACTTGCCCCTATCTATCTATTAGAATGCATGTGCCTCCATTGTGGGGACACTCATTGTTTAGTGTTAGGACCACAGATTACAGGGTGACTTGGCGCGGCTCTGTGGCTCACGCATGCGTTTGCAAATGCGTGCGGACAAAACCCTTGTTTTTAACGCATACTGTTAGACAGGTTTATTGGTTGTTCTGCGAGCTGGTCGGTAAGTAGGCTTGGGTTTTCCCTGGGCATTCCCCAGGTTTTGTTGTTATCTGCTTTAGCCTTCCAATGCTACTTACTGCCATGGCCAGCTATAGATGGGGCGGTGGACACGTTTATGTTTCACCTGTGTTGCTTGTATTGGTCCAGCAACACACCAACATCTTTGCAGCCATTGTGCTATATGCTGGGTGTTTGGTGTGTTCCTGCACCTTTAAGGAGGGGTGGCTCCCCTTCAGTCCACCTGCCCCTATCTATCCATTAGAATGCATGTGCCTCCATTGTGGGGGCACTCATTGTTTAGTGTTAGGACCACAGATTACAGGGTGACTTGGCGCGGCTCTGTGGCTCACGCATGCGTTTGCAAATGCGTGCGGACAAAACCCTTGTTTTTAACGCATACTGTTAGACAGGTTTATTGGTTGTTCTGCGAGCTGGTCGGTAAGTAGGCTTGGGTTTTCCCTGGGCATTCCCCAGGTTTTGTTGTTATCTGCTTTAGCCTTCCAATGCTACTTACTGCCATGGCCAGCTATAGATGGGGCGGTGGACACGTTTATGTTTCACCTGTGGTGCTTGTATTGGTCCAGCAACACACCAACATCTTTGCAGCCATTGTGCTATATGCTGGGTGTTTGGTGTGTTCCTGCACCTTTAAGGAGGGGTGGCTCCCCTTCAGTCCACCTGCCCCTATCTATCCATTAGAATGCATGTGCCTCCATTGTGGGGGCACTCATTGTTTAGTGTTAGGACCACAGATTACAGGGTGCCTTGTCGCGGCTCTGTGGCTCACGCATGCATTTGCAAATGCGTGCGGACAAAACCCCTGTTTTTAACGCATACTGTTAGACAGGTTTATTGGTGTTCTGCGAGCTGGTCGGTAAGTAGGCTTGGTTTTTCCCTGGGCATTCCCCAGGTTTTGTTGTTATACACATAGTTAGGTCCATATTTATTTGGACACAGGCACAATTTTGTGTGGGCTACTCCTTTGTTATTTCTTCATCAATTAAGCGGGTAAAAGGTCTGGAGTTGATTCTAAGTGTGGTATTTGCATTTGGAATCTATTTCTGTGAACCTACATCATGCGTTCAAAGTAACTGTCCATACAAGTGAATCAGGCCCTAGTAGGGCTTTAAAAAACAAAACAAATCCATCAGAGAGATAGCAGTAACATTAAGAGTGGTCAAATCAACAATTTGGTACATTCTAAGGAAAGAAGAACGCACTGGTGAGCTCAGCAACAAAAAAAGGCCTGGACGCCCACAGAAGACAACAGTGGTGGATGATCGCAGGATCTGCTCTATGTTAAAGAAAAACCCATTCACAACATCCAGACAAGTGAAGGACACTCTCCAGAAGGTGGGTGTATCATTGTCAAAGTCTACAATCAAGAGAAGACTTCAAAAAAGCAAATACAGAGGGTTTACCCCAAGGTGCAATCCGTTCATAAGCCTGAAGAATAGAAAAGTCAAATTATACTTTGCCAAAAAACATCTAAAAAAGCTGTGGAAAAGCATTTTTTGGACAGATGAAACTAAGATTAATCTGTACCAGAATGACGGGAAGAAAAAAATGTGGAAATGTCTTGGAACAGCTCATGATCCAAAAGCACACCAGTCATCTGTAAAACAAGGTGGAGGCAGTGTGATGGCATGGGCAATGGGTATGCAAGGCTTCCAGTGGAATATTCTGCAATGGCCGAGTGAATCACCTGATCTCAACCCAAATGAGTATGCATTTCCCTTGCTGAAGGCAAAACAAAAGGCAGAAAGACCCACAAACAAAGAACAACTGAAGACAGCTGTAGTTTGAGCCTGGCAGAGCATCAGAAAGGAAGAAAACCAGTCTTTGGTATTGTCCATGGGTTCCAGACTTCAGGCAGTCATTGCCAGTAAAGGATTCTCAACAAAGTATTACAAATTAACATTTTATTCATGATTATATTAATTTGTCCAATTACATTTAACCCCCTGAAATTGTATAAAAATGGTTGCAGTTCCTAAAATTTGTAAATTATATTTATGTTCAGCCCCTTGAATTAAAACTGAAAGACTGCACTTTAAATTAATTTGGATTGTTTAATTTTCATTTTATTCTGGTGGCATACAGAGCCAAAAGTATGAAAATTGTGCCTGTATCCAAATATATATGGACCTAATTATATAAATATATATATATATATATATATATATATATATATATATATATATATATACTGTATATATACACACACACACACATACACACGAATTTCAAGAAGTGTAAACATACCTAGATATATCTTACCATTTCTAATCGTTTGATTCTCTCTTCTAGTGAGTGCTTTTCTCTTTCGCACATGCGCAGTCTCTCAGAACGTTCTCTTTCAGCAGCTAGTTGATGTTCTAATACCTCTTTATCTTCCAACAGACTCCTAGAGAACTCTTTCTCTTCCTGTTAGAAACAAATATATTCCACATCAGTCTTTTGAACCTACCCATAGTGCCAATAAAGTGAAAGTGGGCTTTTGAAAGGACAGACCTGAAGGGATCGCTGATAAAAATCCATAATGCGTAGCCTCTCTGTGAGAGTGCTCACTTGTGTCTCAGAACGTCGTGAGCGCTCTCTTAATGCATCAAGCTCATCACGGTAACTACGAGAGAGAGCAGCCGTTTGCGAAAGTTCCCGAACCTAGGAAATGTGAAGATATGTTTAACACATTGCAGGAGCGAAAGAACGAGCCGTCAATGAAAAATACATAAATTATATATATATATATATATATGTGTGTGACATTATGAACTATGAGGTGATTGATGGATGTTATGTTTCACTTAAGATCTAAGATCAAGCTTGAGAAAGGAGTGCGCATTGATTTTATTCACTCTAGTGTGCATTCTCCGAAACGTGACACGAGCACGCCAGTGATGTTAGCACGGACAACGCTGTGTTCCGGCCTTAGTTGCAGCTTGCATTCCAGCCCTTGTTCTCCATGACCCACCACCTTCCCAGAATCCTGATAGTCAGGACAAGCTCCACGAGTGGCATGCAACAGCTCTTCAGCATGGACCAGTGCAGCTCCCCCCATCGGATTACCACATATGCCTTACATTCATGTCCTCCGTGTGAGTTTTATTCCTTTATTCTAATATTAAATGTTTTACAGGCTACACTCAGAGGCGCCTGGATTTTCTTTGTTTTCACATTATTGGTCGAGGGCTGAATAAACCTTTAGATCAATAAGATTAAGGCGGTCCAAAGTGGCCCCAACCTATCAATAAAAACAAGTTTGTGCATTTCTGGGGATCACAGGGTACTACAGGCATTTTATACCCAATTATTATACCATCTGCAGCCCCACTGACAGATCTGATGAAGGGTAGAGAGTCGGTCATGATTAAGTGGAATCCGGAGGCAGAGAAGGCATTTCAAATGTTGAAGCAGGCTCTTTGTGCACAACCTGTGCTTGTGACCCCAGATTTCACAAAGGAGTTTGTGGTACAGACTGTATTGTTGGTGCAAATACAAGATCATAATTTGTATGGATCTAAGCAGACACCCTTTCCTTTTACAGTCAATAGGCTCATGGGCATTTCACAAGGAAAAGAACAACACTCCCATAAACCCATGATTCCCAGCAATTCTAGTACCAGCTGGACTGTCCCAATACTCTGCCTCCAGTAGGGTAGTGAAAGGGTTTGATTTTGTCAATGATGAATGCTGTTTTCTAAATTATGGCTGAATTTGGGTGTAGCATGAACAACTGGCCAAGCACAGAAAATGCAGTTAATGAGGTTTGGAATATAACATTCTTCAAAAAAATAATTATCAAAAAACGAATGAGATATTGCTCTACATTATGTTCACCCCTTTACTAGCTGAACACAAATATATAACAATTAAAATGGCAACACTTGGCACATCCCAGTATTTAAATATAACTCCTTGGCTGCATGAAGTATCTATAAGGGATTCAGAATTAAGAATTGTGGGCCAGATTCACAGAAGAGATACGACGGCGTATCTCCTGATACGCCGTCGTATCTCTGTGATCCGCCCGTCCTAACTATGCGACTGATTCATAGAATCAGTTACGCATAGATAGCCATAAGATCCGACAGGTGTAATTGACTTACACTGTCGGATCTTAGGATGCAATTATGATGAATTAGGCGGACTTGCACCGAGCGTATTTACGTTACACCGCCGCAAGTTTACAGGTAAGAGCTTTGTGAATCAGGCACTTACGCTGTAAACCTGCGGCGGTGTAACCTAAATCAGATACGTTACGCTGCGGGGGAGCAACTTAAATGTCTCTGAATCTGGCCCTGTGTTCTTTGCCAATGATATTCTTCTTTTCACATTCAGGCCCCAACATAACATCCTAACCACACAACAAATCTTTGAAGAATATGGAAATGTCTCTGATCTCCATATCAACGTCTCTGAAAGCAAAATCCTCCCTATTACAAAGTTCAACAAATATACCCCAATACAACACACTTACCTAATTGTAGCACAAAAGAACCTGTATATCAGTTACTTTACTATTAAATTTGGCAAGATGCACGCCTCCCTATATCTTATCAATTTCACCCTCTGCTATTGAAAATTGTTAAAGAACTGGAGGCACTGGGAGACTTCCCCTTATCATTGTTTTGGGAAGAGCAATCTAACTATAATTTTAAGTTTTGCTCACTTGCTGTAACCTATTCAAGCAATACTTTTATTACTGAAACACAAAGATTAATCTTATTAATTAAACAACTAACTAAAGCAATGACAGAATTCTTATGGCATGGCAAATACCCTCTCGTATAGCAGACATTAAATATTTACCCATATTTTCATATAAGGTAATTTTGGATTCGTAAGGTGCCATTGAGAGAAAAAAAACAATATATTATGTATAAATATATTTTATAAATGATATATTGTTTTTTTTTCTCAAGGGCACCTTAAAAATCTAAAATTATCTTTTACAAAATATGGGTACATTTTCCAGGGATGTGGTGCCTTGAAATAGTATCTCCTGAACAGTGAGGGAGGCTTAGGTCTTCCAAACGTTATAGCAAATAACGGCCCGGCTGAAATTCAAGCCATATATGGGCAGGCTTTTGGAAAATTTTCTTTTTGATGATCAGTATATGATGAAAGAAGCAAAGTTTTCCTGCTGTTAGAATAGAATAGCTTGGCAGGAAGGAACCAAGCAATTTTCTCATGTATGACCAGCCTTAAGCCCCATACACACTATCAGTTTTCCTGCAGGTTTTTCTCTTCAGGTTTACCAAAACCATGTAGTGCAAGGGCCTGCCTGATTGCATACGAATTAAAAAATCTTAAGGTTTGACCTCATATTAGATGGCTTTGGTAAACCTGAAGAGAAAAACCTGCAGGAAAACTGATCGTGTGTATGGGGCTTAAGTCTTGCTTACATCCACATGCTCTTGACTGGATAATGCAGTCTTCTAGATACTCTAATCTCAAAGTAGAAACAGCCTTGGAACCAGACTGGAATTCTTCCCAGCAGAATTTCTCAACCATCCCCTAGTCTCTGCAATAACATTATTTTCAGAAACACCACTATAGCTTGATGTGGGTTGCAGAAAATGGGGTTATCACCTTGACTCTCTCACTAAAACCCTATAAAGGACAACCCAATGTCCTCAAAAAACAGGGACTTTGCAACCTTTACAGTGTGGGATCAGACTGGTATACAAAAATTTCTAAACATTTCTAAACATAAATGCTTCCAAGAACTTTCCCTACATACGAAATACAAAGTAATTATTAAGAAGATTCAAAACAGTCAAGTTATGTTGTGGCAAATTAAACACGGAGGGAAACGCAATTTAAAAACCTTCATGGGACCACACACCCACCATTACAGACATTACAAAAGATCTTGTGAAAAATGTCTTTCCAAACTTCACATGAGCACAAACTACTCAGCAGACTGAGAAGATTTATATAAAAAGCTTTTCAAAGACATAGACCTCTTCTGCTACATGGAGTGGTATGCAAATGCACAACTAGTGCATAGCCTAGGAGCTCTGAGAGTTGAACCTACCCAGTGCTGTGGGGTGGACATTCTGACCTTTTCCCTGTTTATGCGATAGCTGGTGTTTTGAACATCTTTCATGTTACATTTTTGTTTTTATATTGTGATTTTTTATTTTTATTTTATGAGCCAACCATGCCTGTAGTTTTCAATCTAGACGAATATCTGTGATGTGAGGAATGTTGTGACCGCCGCCATTACTAGTAAAAAAAAAAAATATTAATAAAAATGCCATAAACTACCCCCTATTTTGTAAACGCTATAACTTTTGCGCAAACCAATCAATAAACGTTAATTGCGATTTTTTTTACAAAAAATATGTAGAAGAATACGTATCGGCCTAAACTGAGGAAAACATTTTTTTTTATATATTTTTGGGGGATATTTATTATGATAAAAAGTAAAAAATATTATTTTTTTTCAAAATTGTCGCTCTATTTTTGTTTATAGCACAAAAACTAAAAACAGCAGAGGTGATCAAATACCACCAAAAGAAAGCTCTATTTCTGGGAAAAAAGGACGCCAATTTTGTTTGGGAGCCACGTCGCACGACCGCGCAATTGTCAGTTAAAGCGACGCAGTGCCGAATCGCAAAAAGTTCTCTGGTCTTTGACCAGCAATATGGTCCGGGGGTTAATACATATACATTTTAAAGGCTCAAAGGGCAGTAAGATAATTCAATATATATTATGTTGTATTAGCGAAAAAAGAGGAAATTGCTTAATGTACATTACTAACAGATAGGATTAGGGTGTGTATCTGACTAAGCATGCCATGGAGCACAGCCATGCTGGTAAAAACATACAGCGCATTTTTCAATCCATTTTATGACGTTAAACAATGACTCATTCAGTAGGAGAAGGTAGAGCATATCACCCCACCATCACCCCACCATATATGGAAAGGGATTTCTCTGTATAGACAGAAAAAAACACTGCGCTATCATGTGAATAAATTAACAGTGAAAAAATTAATTTCAGTGAAAAGCTGCCAGTATTAATTACTAAAATACCATAGTAAACAAAGAAACAAAAAACAAGATAATACGGCGCTATTGTTTAAACCTGTGAAAAAATATATGTGCGAAATATATCTCAAAAAGCTGAATACAACACTTATAAAAATAAGTGTGAAATAAATAACAAAAAGAATAATCAAAGAATTGGATAAATGAATTGACAATATGGTATTCAATGTGACAAATCCAACCATAAAAATAAGTGAAGTGAAAAAGAAATAGTCCATAAAAAATCAATGCAATTAAGTCCAATTAAGGTGAGCATCTGTGATTAATCAGGAAAGGGATCCTCCACCAAAAAGGTCACCCAATGTGTGGGAAATGAAATCTCCTTACCAGAGAAAAAGACCGGGCTCTCAACGGTCTAGTTCAACATAAGGATGTTTAAAGTCTTCCTTGAAAAGACTATTCCGGACACTGCTATGAATCACCAGTATTGATAACTCCACAAGATAGAATCCCATTCAAATCCGCTCCAGTTAAACATTGGTGTTCATAAAAAATAAAGAATGGTAGGAAACCACATAGTGCATTACTGTGTAAACATTGAGCTTTAATAAAAACAGGTGTGCACTTACAGCAAAAACTTTGTAATCTCGCATGTGGGATATGATATGGAAGGGATGGCGTTTCCCCAAGCCTCCGTTCCCTTCGTATCTCCGTCCGTCACGTGTCTCTCCCTCTAACGTGATGACGTCACTGTGGCTAAGCTCCTCCTACGCGTTTCGTCGCAATACGGACGTCTACGGGGATAGGCTGCCTGAGAGAACGTGATCACGAAGCTCATTATATATAGCCTCATCCGCCATGATGGAAGAGGGCAAAATCAATACGAGCTATGGGAAAGAAAAAACGGAGCGTGCACGTGTTAATGTGCGACGCATAAACAAAGCTAATTGTAGAAAGGAATGTTAATATTCAGATGGATGCCATCTTGTGGACAAAGGGGAGTAAGACACGTGGACGGAATAAACACAGCAAAGGATACTATAGGAAACACCATCGCAGCTATCCATAACTTAACATCTCTTAATGAAAATATGACATGCGAGGCCTGTACAACTCATATCTCCTCTAAACATGCACAGATGCATATAAGACATGAATCCTGTATGTAATTACAAAATCGTAAATTTCTTGATATATTTGAATTATATTTGTACATTGAAAACATTAGAAAATCAAGAAAAGAGCCCAAAATGTAATAAAATTACTAAAAATGTGTTAAAAACATTAATAAAAAAATGTTATAAAAAAGATGGACATAAAAATATGAACTTTAAAAAATGTGGACGGGGACAAAAACTATCTAAGCGTTATTTAAAAAACAATTAATGTCCCAATCCACATTTAACCCGTGAGGCCTATATGATCGCATATTAAAAATCCAGCGAGTCTCAAGCTGGGAGATAGTGCGCACTTTGTTTGTACCTCTCCAATGTGGACGTAATTTTTCCATAGGTAGAAACAATGTACCATCAATACTTTGGGTGTGATGCTTCGCATAATGTTTAGATAAATTATGTTTAGAGAATCCTCTACCTATGTTGCCTACATGTTCATTTAATCTAATGTTAACAGCTCGTTTGGTTCGTCCGATGTATTGTTTTTTACAGGGACACTGTATTAAGTAAACCACATGGTCACTTGTACAGGTAATAAATGTCTCAATGTCATATACCTTAAGGGTCTGAGTGGATTGAAAAGTAGTGAGCTTACGTCCCTGAAATGCATTAATTTTGCAAATATTGCATTTTCGACATGGATAAAAACCCTTCATTTCTTGAAAAAAATTTACTACTTTAGGAGGATCTATGATATTTGGGGCAACCTTTAAACGTAATGATGGTGCTCCTCTAAAAATTACTATGGGTTTCTCTGGAATGATCGATCCCAATATCTGATCATTCTTTAAAACACCCCAATGTTTTCTTAAGATCTTTTTTACAGAGAAGTGTTGGTCAGAGAACCCAGTAATTAAAGCGAAGCTAAAAAAATCTTTATCAGTAGCTGTCTTTTTTGTAGTTAAAAGCTGATCTCTATTTAAAGTACTGACAGTCAAAATAGTTTCATCAATACTGTCTTCTTTATAGCCTTTATCTAAGAATTTCTTCTTTAGAATTTGGGCCTGTTGTTGAAAATCATATAGGGAGGTACAATTGCGTCTAATTCTCTGGAATTGTCCCTTTGGGACAGCCTTAAGCCATTGTGAGTGATGGCAGCTCGTAGTAGGGATGTATGCATTGCGATCAGTTTCTTTAAAATGGGTCATGGTAGTTAATGTCTCATCTTTAGCAATGATAATAAGATCCAAAAAATTAATTGTGGATGCACTAATATCATATTTTAAAAAAATTCCTCGGTCATTAATATTTAGGCTAGATAAAAAACTATCAAGGGATGGAGTATCACCCTCCCAGATCACCAAAATGTCATCAATGTAACGTTTCCATAATTTGAGTTGACTTGGAGGGTTGACATCAATGACTTCTTTTTCCCAGAAAGACATAAACAAGTTTGCCACACTAGGGGCAAACTTGGCGCCCATTGCTACTCCGCATTTCTGTAAATAATAATCACCACCAAACCAAAAATAATTATGGCTGGTTGCAAACACCAAAAGGTTAGCAATAAAGTCTCTTTGAATAACCGAAAGTGACTTATCTTGCTGTAAGTAAAAACGGACCGCCTCTAGACCATGATGGTGTGAAATGACCGTGTACAATGAATTTACATCAGCAGTGGCTAATAAAAATCCATTCTTCCATTCACAATCTTTTAGTAAATTAATAACCTGGGTGGTGTCACGTAAATAGGATGGGGTGGAGATAACCAATGGCTGTAAGAACTCATCTATATATTTGCCAATACGTGCCGTTATAGAGTCTAGACCACTTATGATCGGACGACCCGGTGGGTTAGTGGTACTTTTATGCACCTTGGGCAAGTAATATATCACTGGTACTTTCGGTGCTGATGGAATTAAATGAGCTTTTTCTTTTTTATTTAAAACACCTAGTGAGAAACCTTCATTTATTAAGGCCTGGAGTTCTTTCTTATATTTTACTGTTGGATTGTTAGCTAAAAGGCTGTAAGTGGTGGTGTCAGACAAAAGCCTGTGCATTTCTGCTATATAATCGCTCTTGTCCAAGACCACCACTCCACCACCCTTATCCGCTGGACGTACAACCAGATCATTACGTTTACAGATTTGTTTCAGTTGACTTTGAAATTCAAATGTATTTCTAGATCTGGGAACTTTCAGGTCTGCTATATCCTTTAAAACAAGCTCCTTAAAAGTCTGTAAGGAAGATGAAATAAGACCTGGTGGGTTATATAAAGAAGCATTTGCCAGTTTGGTGTGTCTGGTTGGAACCACAACATCACCAATCGGCCCACTACTTGTTGATGGTAGAGAACCTACTGGTGCACTTATATATATAACCTGATTTTGGTCTCTAACTCCCATAGGGTTAAGAAGAAAATGCCTCTTAATGTTCAGTTTTCTAATTAGTTTGTGGGCATCTATGAAGGTCTCGAATTTATCCAGAGTTCGTGGGGGAGCAAACTTTAAACCCTGACTGAGTAAGGCCTGCTCACCTTGTGAAAGTTGGGCCGAACTAAGGTTAAAGACTCCTGAAATGTTTATCTCTTTCTTTTCTTTGGTCCTGACCCTCCTCCCCCCTCTGACACCCCTCTTTCTTCGTGAGACCTTTTTGGTCTGGTGTTGTCCATGGGAAAAAAACGAGGTGACTGGTTCCTTTCATGCACTTGGGGTGTATCATGTTCGCGTCTGAACCTTCTTGAATGGTCCAAATATTCTTCAGGGTGTCTAAGGGTACTAGATTCATCCACCGCGTCACTACCCCCATAATGCATAAGGGGGGCGAATCTGTTTTGAATAGAAACATGATTGTTCCTAGGGGTATATCCATAATTCCGACCATCATGGTACACCCCTCGTGCATCATGATGATCACGATCACGACCAGAGTGAGTATACCCTTGGTAACCTCTCAGTGGGGAATCATAAGCACCCCCATGGCTCACATGACCATAGAGGCCACGGTCATCGTCATAATACGAAGGCCTCCTCCTACGAGGTGGATGGTGGTTTACACCTCCCCCGTATTGACCCTCAAGTGTTTCTACCCGGGGTCTTAATTTTTTTGATCTATTATGACCTTTTTTAGGTTTCACCGAGGTGTAGCCATTAATATGGGGGACGTTAGTGTGACCAGTTCCTCTTATACTGGAGTTGGCACCAGAGCAGGATGGAATTTGTGTTGGAATAATGCCTTCTTGAATAGCATTAATCTGATGGGACATAGAACCCGAGACAACTTCCATAGTTTCATCTATCTTAGCCTGCCATTTGAACACTAATTTATTAGAATAGTCAACAGAATCCCTGTTATACTTTTTCTTTTTCTTCAGTTTTTGTTCTTGATCCTCTTTTTCTAAAAAGATTTTCAGAGAGTTAGATTTAGTTTTATAAATTTCATCTTCCTTAAACGGAGTAAGCTTATCATTGAGTTTGATCACCTCTTCATTGAGTGATCTTAATTTCCCCCGTTTTTTATCAATTAAAAACTGTAGGAATTTTACACCAATACCATTAAAATAAGAAAACCAACCATCTAAGTCAGTTTCCCCCTTTTCACCCCACCATATATGCTTAGAGTCTCTTATGCTGACCATGAACGATTTTCAGGCAGTTTAAACTTTTAAAAAATAGCCATTCTTAGCAGAAGAAACTGTTGCTTTGAGAAAGTAGCCTAATGTTGTGGCGTCCATCCATTGCATAATTTTTTCATCCTTCCTGGAAGGAAACAAGACACAGCATACTAATTCATATGAGGCTAATTCAAAAGATGCAGGAAGAAATATGGAATACATTTTTCTGGTAAAGGACAATGTAACCCTAAACAATTGAACATGTGTACCTGCTGATGTACTTTTCTCAGCTCTACTTCCAGTAACTGCACCTGCTGCTGACTGTCCAGTAATTCCTCCGACTTCTCCTCCCTTTGGAAATGTAAAGAAAGAGATTAACCATAAAAGTCTAAACTGCATTTTATGTACACTTAAACTGTACATGCCAAAACTATAGTGGTGCATCTATTACTGATTCCACAAAAATTTGCCCATTTTCTTCTACCAACATCCTATATTCCAAATTTGCTCTATTAATCACAGAAGTTTTCACCCTTTTCAAAAAAGATTCACCTAACATCTGTTTTGTAATGGGAAAGTACTTTTTTGGTACCATTTATGCTTTTTTATCACTAAGTGAATGTAGATTCTGAAGATTATGCTTGGCCCCGGCTAGTGGGCGAAAAAAGGTTAAAACCACCCGCAAAGCTCTGCTGCAGTGACGCTTTGCCGGCGGTTTGGCCGCGCTACCTATTCATTTCAATGGGCAAGAGCGGTGGAGGAGCGGTGCACACACTGCTCCAAGGACATTTTTTAACAGCCTGCCAGCACATCGCCTCAGTGTGAAAGCCCTTTTCAGGTGCTTTACAGAAGCTATTTTTAGCGCAAAAATGCCCCAGTGTGAAAGGGGTCTAAATGCATATGCAAAATTTGGTAGGTTTTTTATACTGCTTTTTTCCTGCCAGGAGCAAGATTGTCCAGGGGAGGAAAAAAAATGTCCTGTGTGCATGAGGCCTTTATATAGAATATGAAATGTAACCCTTCTAGTGTTGAAAGTATAAACGCAGTTTCTGGCACCATAGAGGCCATGATGGCAAAATAACCAAATGACATTCTATTTATTTAATACGATCCCCAAAAATAGCTGCTACTGTACTGTGAGATTTGTCCTGGGAAGTATCGCCACAGGGTGAATTCTGGGAGAAATTGACAGATGAATCTTATTTAGATAAATTTAAAAAAATCAATTCAATGGGCAAACTTGAGTTTACAATCACTTTAAATAGTTTTTTAGGGCTTGTGTACAAAGTTAATCACTGTGAGCCACCGTATTCACACTTTATTTGAAGCAAGTGGTGTGGAACTCTCTGAGGCCTCATACACACGATAGGTTAACCAGAGGACAACGGTCTGAAGGACCGTTTTCATCGGTCAAAACCGATCGTGTGTGGGCCCCATAGGTTATTTAAAAAAGCCAACTAGCTTTAAAATCAACCTTTGGATTCCTAACCGATAGGTCAAAACCGTTAGTAGGCACGACCATCGGTTAAAAATCCACGCATGCTCAGAATCAAGTCGACGCATGCTTGGAAGCATTGAACTTTGTTTTTTTCCAGCACGTCGTTGTGTTTTACGGCACCGCGTTCTGACGCGATCGGTTATTTAACCTATGGTGTGTAGGCGTGACGGACCATCAGTCAGCTTCATCTGTTAACCTATGACAACGGTCCTCCAGACCGTTGTCCTCTGGTTAACCTATCGTGTGTACAAGGCTTTACACAACTTCTATGGGCTGTATGGAGCTACCAATATTCTACCTAATTTCTAAAGGAGGTTGCTTTAAGGTATAGTACACATGACTTATCACAATCACTGGTAAAACACTGGTAAAAAGTGATTTCTAAAGATGAACTACAGGCAAATATTTAAAAAAAAATGCAATTAAACCCAATTATAAAAAAATGTAGATGTAATTGGTTTCTAAAGTACCTACTATACCTGCTTTCTGTTATTCCCTGTACAGTAAAAACTGGACTAAAAGAGGAATTGCATCACCAAGAATAAACCTGCCTCTGCTGAATGCAATTTGCTGATAGGGAACATGCTGACTGTACCAACCTTGATGAATAATTATATTATACATACTGTTCTTGACGCACACGTCGAAGTTTGCTCTGTAGATCAGCAATGTGCAAAGAGTGATTCTGCCAAGTGTTAGGATCAGATAGAACTGTTTTGGATACACCTTGTACTTTGGTATCACTGGGCCTGTTTTGCTGGTCACATCGCATTATGGACAGCCGCTGTAAAGAGATTAATACAAGATTTTAAATTACCAACATTCAGAATATTCTGAATGATAAGAAAACAATTTGCACCTAACCTGGCTGCGTGCATTAAATTGTTAGTAAAGGCTAATGCCAACTATTCTTAAAGCGGTAGTAAACTGCACCAATTTTTTTATTTTTAAACCCCACAAGGTAAAGGCATAACGTGCTATTATGCATCGCATACTAGCACATTATAAAAATGCTTACCTTAGAACAAAGCCCTCCAGCGGCGTGCTGTCACTGCTGAGAGGGCTTTCATCCTCACCTTGTCTTCCTTTTAGGTTTGTGTGCTCCGCCCATTTGATTGGCCACGGCGCAATGACATCATACATGAGAGTCATGGACTGTGCCATGGGGCTCTAAAGGGATAGCACGGTATGCTGTACCCTCAAAGCGCATGCGCTGGTGACATCACCGGCTGCATGCAGTTTGAATATCTCCTAAACAGTGCAGGTTTACCAGATATTGGTATGAGAGACTTACCTTACCTGTAGGTACAAGTGAAAATAAAGAGTTTACTTTCACTTTAAAAAATTTCCTGCCAACCTCCTCCTACCTATCCTAAATACCCTGTATAAAAGAAGATCTGTGTACTTAATTTTATTTAATCCAGTCTGGTTATGTTATTCAACAGCTCAGGCTCTCCTGTGTAAGGGAGCATTTAACAACAGCTGTGATTTCCCAGAGCCATGTTGTCACTCATAGGCTCCCATGGCCTATCCATTGTCAGTGCTCTCTCCTCCCCCCTGCAGCTGATTTCTGATACAGGGGAGCTGGAGCTGTTGGATCATGTAACTGGACAGGATTAAAAATAGGTGCCACGTGTTCACAATTTTTTTTTTATAAAGGGTATGCAGGATAGATAGAAGGGGGGAGTGAACATTTTAAAGTATAGTTGGAGTTAGCCCTATCTTCCACTTCAACCCCAAAGCACCTACAGAAAAACACATCTTGCTGTACAAAAAGAAAAGATAACTTATTTGGTAATAATGTCTAGTAGTTTGATGGCTGAGCTCCAAACTGGTAGACTGACGATCTGATGTTTTCGAGTGGTTAAAATATGCTGGTTTTCTATTGTTATGCCAAGAAATCAGGCAAGTAAAATCTTGCTAAATGATGCACTCTACAAATATGAATGACAGCTTGTATTTGTACTTACACAGAACTCTCTTTTAAAGAACTCTAGTCTCCAAAATGACCTTTACATACAATCTGGAAATATTATCTGTACAGGTATTGGGATTTTTTCGTTTTGTATAGAGTATTGACCTCCCCTGCCAAAGTTTTACTGCTATCGCTTTCCCAACTAGGAGGATTCACACTCATGTTTTGTCCTGGTAACCACTCTAACCAGTTCAGAAAGTGATTGAAATGCATTTTTTTCTCAATTCTTTCATTATTCACACTTCAAAATTGGTTATTACACATGGGTACTGCAGATCATAAGCATGGGACTTTAGAGACAAAATTGTGTAAACTATAATGCCCTGTACACACGATCGGTTCATCCGATAAAAACGGACGGATGTATTTTTTCATCAGATATCCGATGAAGCTGACTTTCATCAGTCTTGCCTACACACCATCAGTTAAAAATCCGATCGTGTCCAATGCGATTTTCCAATTTTCACCGATGGGAAAGAAACTGATGGGGCCCACACACGATCGGTTCGTCTGATGAAAACGGTCCATCGGTCTGTTTTCATCAGACGAACCGATCGAGTGTACAGGGCATTAGAGTAAAATAATATCTTAATAGGTTATAGATCACTGTACAGTAGCTCCTAATAATAGACATGAACATGAAATTCATGTTACACATATCAATTCATGTTACACATATAAACTAATGTATGCATGATGGTCTGGGTGATGTAAAAAATTTACTTGGTGTCTATATTTAGTTATGAAACAAGAATGCTTATTTAAACAGTACTGTTTGAGGTGACTATGTTAGAAGAGGAAGGTGACTCGAAAGTATGTTTTCCGTTTTAAGGTAAAGTATAGGAAATGGGAATAATGTGATCCAGAATGTCAAGATTGGGGTGTAAAAAGGAGTAGAGAAAGTTGTTTGTAAGATGGTAGTAGAAAGCTATGAAATTAGCTGGGTCAGGAAAGGGGTGGGGGGCAGGAAGGTGAGGTAAGGGAATGAACTAGGAAAGGGAGGGACCCTCACCAGGTTATGCAATGGTTAACGTTTACAAACAGCTACTCAGTAGGGCCTTACCCTCATCCGAGAAGATAGAATTTCAGTAGAACCATGTTCAGAGCTGTTTCACATTTATTTTGAGGAGAGTGGCTAAAATGTTCTATCCTTCTGATTTCTTCCACCTTATTGAACCACATGGTTACTATGGGTGGTTAATGGGTTTTCCATTTCAGGGGGAGGCAGAAAATGATGGAGAACTGATTTATGGCAAGATTTGAGAATTGTATCAGCGAAAGAAGGTGAGTCATTTGCAATTTTTTAATCTCAACATTTTTGGGATATGGTCTTGACTGCACTCCAAGAAGCCTTCAACTTCAGGCAGGACCAAAATATATATAGTGAAGAGTGCGCTTCTCCCTTCCCACTGCCAGAAAATATTGGTGAAGATAGGGAAGAAGGTGTGTAAGAGTGATGGGGTCTTATACCATCTTTTGAGGAGTTTAAAGTTAGTTTCCTGTAAGTTAGTGTTCAAGAAGGATTTAAGGGGAGATGTATAATTTTCTGGCATTGTTCTTGTGGTACAGGAGGCAGAAAGGGGTCCTTATGCCCCTGTTGGGGTGTGATCAATTGGGCATGTAGGATTGATAAAGAGTGCCTAATAGGGTCTTTATTGGTACAAAGGCATTTAAAGGGAGTCACTGGCCTTGAAAAAAGCATTGCTGGTGGTAACATAGTAAGAAAATGCCATAGTTGAAGTGCCTTCCGTATGTTTAGTCCAAAAGGACTGTCTGCTCTCAAGTCTCCCACCATGGCCTATTTACTCAAATGTGATATAAGGCACTGACGGTTTATGGTATAGGGAATAAAAGGGTTGGGTAAGGGATGCCAAAATGAATCTCAGATTGTAACTAAATCGGGCAAAGCTGGGATTCGAATTCCATTTAATGAATGTTGCTGAGCAGCTGGTTGGACCTAGAGCATTCTATTTACTTACTGTGGTGACTCTGGGACAGGAAGCAATAGTAAATCTTCCTAAGGACAAGATTGCATTAAAAAAACAGCTGGAGTTTAACCATGGCCTACTCTGTTCACTATGAAGACATTTCCTCTCCAATTCTCATTACCAGGACAGGAGGTGAAAGGGAAATCTCCCCGGTGGTACACAGACAGCTAAAACCAAAAATGACATTTTGGCATTACATTCACGTTACAAGATTTCACCTCACTTCCTGTATTGTATTGTTTGACACCTATGAAACAGACATGTATACAAACAGAACGAAAAAACCATGAGGGAGGTTCTAAACCTTTTTAATATTAATAGGGGACTTCATCTCACTCCCTTTTCTAACTGATACCCATCTAACAGACAGACAGATATGTAATCCTAGAGGTAGTGGTGGAAGGGCGTTGGACATGGATTTTATCAGGTTATCAAAATATGGACAAACTCATTACTTGAGCCCAATTGGCCTGTCTTTAGCAGCTCACCACAAAGACGGGGATCCCCCAGGGAAGGACATTCACCTGAGCTGAAGTGTAATAAGTAAAAAAAGCACCAAATGAAAAATCCTTGGGAGTCCAAAGTCTTTATTGCTCAGCTGGTCACAACAAGCAGGGCAAAGGACAGCCGAAAATACAATCCTAACAGAAGTTCTAACATTGCTGTACTCTTTAAAAAATAGCTTTAATTGGATTTAAACTGTATAGAATTATATATTTTTTTAAATTAGCATAAATTTTAATCAACAGTGCTGATCATTATACAAAAGTTGTTTCATTAAAATAATTAAAAGAAGCAAAACATCCAGCATATGGATATGGACATTGTTGTCCTTACCTCGAGAGCATCATCTCTCTGCTTCAGGATGTCTCTCAGGTGAGCAGAGAGTAAACGGACCAGCTCTTCCAGGTCAAAGGTTGAGAGGTCAGACAGTTCTGACCCAGGCAAAGACAATATCTTATGAGGGTCTTGTGTAATCTTAACATAAAGAGGAAGAAAATTGCTGGTGAGAAATATTATATCAAGTCTGGAAATAAAAAAGGAAATGATGGAATTATAAAATTATAAAAAAGACAACCCAAATTCACCTCCTGAATTTTTTCAGCAAGCTTTGTCTGAAAATCCAAATGTAGACTCCTTATTGTACCAATTATTTCTTCTCGACCTTCACCCTATTGTATTTTTTTTTTAAAAAAAGAAAGAAAACAATTAATTAATGGCATGAGAGCATGAAAATCTGTCTTTTTGTCAAAATACAAATTTGGATAAACTTGCTCAGGAGTCAATAAAATTTTCCATCTATGATGACGACAACGTACTAGATGGAAAAAAAAATATATAGCAAATCCAAAGAACTATATATATGCCCACACTCTTCTCTTTTATTGGTTACATTTTTTTTTATTGTATTGCCATCTGGGCTCTTGAGTTCTGCTAAGCAGTTTCTGGGGGACATGCGAATAGAAGACTACAAACGTAACTTCTTGATTAAATAAATACAAAATATTAAAATGAAATAATTCATATTTACCAGAATGACAGAAAGCAAAATCTTTTTTTCCAATTAAATTTTTTATTCCACAGCACAAGAAAAACAAAACCACTATGGCCCGGAATCACAAAGACTTACGCGGACGTATCTAATGATATGCCGCGTAAGTCCACGGATGCGCCGTCGTATCTATGCTCTTGATTCTGCAAACGAGATACGCCTGAACTTTGGCTCCATCCGACCGACGTAAGTCTCCTATGCCGTCGTATCTTGGGCGCATATTTACAATGGCCGCTAGGGGCGCTTCCATTGATTTACGCGTCGAATATGTAAATGACCTAGATACGCCAATTCACAAACGTACTTGCGACAGCCGCAGTAAGCTACACCGTTTACGTAATGCGTACGGCTCCCGGATGTCTTATCCTCGGAACGTACGTGGGCTGCGTCCCTTGGATAAGACTGACGGCCGTCTCAGCCAATCAGGTTCACCGATTCTGGTTATTGGTAACCTGATTGGCTGAAGCGTCATCGAGGGTGGGAGAGGACATCGAGGGACAAGGAAGCAGAAAGGTAAATGCATTTTACAGGGCACAGCGGCGACAATGGGCACAGAGGCGACAAAAGGGCACAGTGGCATCAATGGGTACAATGGTGACAAAGGGCACAGTGGCGACAAAGGGCACAGTGGCATCAATTAAAGGGCACAGTGACATGCACAGTGGCAACAATGGGCACAGTGGTGACAAAGGGAACAGTGGTGACAATGGGCACAGTGGCAACAATTAAAGGGCACAGTGACAACAATGGGCACAGTGGCGACAATTAAAGGGCACAGTGGTGACAATTGGCACAGTGGTGACAATTGAGGAGCACAGTGGCTGCGTTTGATGGCATGGCACAGTGGTGACAATTGATGGCACAGTGGCTGTGTTTGATGGCATGGCACAGTGACTGTGTTTGATGGCATAGCACAGTGGCTGCGTTTGATGGCATGGCACAGTGACTGCGTTTGATGGCATGGCACAGTGGTGCGAATTGATGGCATAGTGACTGCATTTGATGGCATGGCATAGTGGTGATAATTGATGGCACAGTGGCTGCATTTGATGGCATGGCACAGTGGTGACAATTGATGGCACAGTGGCTGCGTTTGATGGCATGGCACAGTGGTGACAATTGATGGCACAGTGGCTGCATTTGATGGCATGGCACAGTGGTGACAATTGATGGCACAGTGGCTGCGCTTGATGGCATGGCAGAGTGGTGACAATTGATGGCACAGTGCCTGCGTTTGATGGCATGGCACAGTGGTGACAATTGATGGCATAGTGACTGCGTTTGATGGCATGGCACAGTGGTGACAATTGATGGCACAGTGGCTGAGTTTGATGGCATGGCACAGTGGTGACAATTGATGGCACAGTGGCTGCGTTTGATGGCATGGCACAGTGGTGACAATTGATGGCACAGTGGCTGCGTTTGATGGCATGGCACAGTGGTGACAATTGATGGCACAGTGGCTGCGTTTGATGGCATGGCACAGTGGTAACAATTGATGGCACAGAGGCTGCGTTTGATGGCATGGCACAGTGGTGATAATTGATGGCACAGTGGCTGCGTTTGATGGCATGGCACAGTGGTGACAATTGATGGCACAGTGGCTGCGTTTGATGGCATGGCACAGTGGTGACAATTGATGGCACAGTGGCTGCGTTTGATGGCATGGCACAGTGGTGACAATTGATGGCACAGTGGCTGCGTTTGATGGCATGGCACAGTGGTAACAATTGATGGCACAGAGGCTGCGTTTGATGGCATGGCACAGTGGTGATAATTGATGGCACAGTGGCTGCGTTTGATGGCATGGCACAGTGGTGACAATTGATGGCATAGTGACTGCGTTTGATGGCATGGCACAGTGGCTGCGTTTGATGGCATGGCACAGTGGTGACAATTGATGGCACAGTGGCTGCGTTTGATGGCATGGCACAGTGGTGACAATTGATGGCATAGTGGCTGCATTTGATGGGCACAGTGAGGCTGCAATTATTTATTTATTTTTGTTTGCGCCCCCCCAAAAATTTTGAGCACCAGCCGCCACTGATTTTAACTTATAACTAAAGGCTATACTTTTTAGTTTTTGGATAGCGTGCATAGGGATTAAAACCTCTGTCAGGTTTTTAATACTGTTTGTGACCCCATTAGAGAGATTCACCCTCTCTATTTGTCCTGTTTACCATTTTCAGTGAAAGTAAAAGAAAATCCAATGGGAACACTAGTTCTGGTGACCCTGGTGACACCCCATGTTTCCCTCACTTTGGAGGGATTTTCTCTCACTTCCTGTTTTGGCTGTGGGACAGGAAGTGAAGAGAAATCTTCCCAATGGGACAGACATGGCAAAAATAAAAATGACCTGGGTTATAACTCTTCTTTACTCTATCCAAAATTTTAAAAAAAATTCTCCTTATACCCCTGATACAGACAAAGGTTCTGTCATTGCGTTAAGACACAGACAGCTCTTGTATTTTCTAATCAGTCTTGGCTCTTGTATGTGTTGTAAGAGCAACTTTTAGCCTGACACACAGGGAGTGTGTGTCCATACCTGTCTGGCCTACACAGACAGGCTCCCAAGTCAGAACCAGAGTCTCAGTACACTTGTATTTAATTTTTATTTTGAAGATTTAAATACATACAGTATCTTACAGAAGTAAGTACACCCCTCACATGTTTGTAAATATTTTATTCTATCTTTTAATGTGACAACACTGAAGATATGACACATTTACTACAATGTAAAGTAGTGAGTGTACAACTTGTATAACAGTGTAAATTTGCTGTCCCCTCAAAATAACTCAACACATAGCCATTAATGTCTAAACTGCTGGCAACAAAAGTGAGTACACCCCTAAGTGAAAATGTCCAAATTGGGCCCAAAGGGTCAATATTTTGTGTGGCCACCATTATTTTACAGCACTGCCTTAACCATCTTGGGGATGGAGTTCACCAGAGCTTCACCGGTTGCCAATGGAGTTCTCTTCCACTCCTCCATGATGACATCACAGAGCTCGTGGATGTTAGAGACTTTGTGCTCCACCACCTTCAGTTTGAGGATGCCCCACAGATGCGCAAGTCCATCACCTTTACCCTCAGCTTCTTTAGCAAGGAAGGGGTCATCTTGGAGGAGTGTTTGGGGTCATTATCATGTTGGAATACTGCCCTGTGGCCCAGTCTCCAAAGGGAGGGGATCATGCTCTGCTTCAGTATGTCCCCTGATTATACACTCAAACATGGACTGTGAATTTGATGGTGCTTAAAGAGAACCTGCACACAGAGCCATATGCTTATGGGTACCAGTGATTAGGGGGTGCCCAGGCACACCGGTACACCCCCTGCGTATGCCTATGCCTGGCACTGAGAGGATGGTAGGCGCAAGCAGCTTGGTACAGTATTGCAAGGTGTCTTATTTGATTTTTGGATGCCCCACAGCTCACTCTTTAGAGCTTTTGCCTTCTTCCTATAATACACGGAAGAGACTTCCAGATATTACAGGAAGAAGAGCTCTAGCTCCACGCAGTGCTCTAAAGCAGTGTCATAATAGTGAAGGGGCACGTTGTCACTATGTTAAGAAAGAGTTGTGCTGTACTGAAGGACAGGTAAGTGAAACAATTTTGTTTTTTGTTTTATCTTCACAGAGTGCTCCACTAGGCTAATCAGGGAATATAAGGGACACCTTCCAGTGCTGGGGGGCGGGGTGGGGGGGGGGTGGGGGGGATTTTACGCCTAGCCACTGGCCACCAAAGCAGGGTAGGTATTTTTTTTAAGTCAGCCAATGACAACTAATGCTGGTCTTTACACAGACCTACACAGATGAGCGCAGAGCAACCTGGAAGAGCTGAATTCATGTATAACACAGTTGAAATGAGGAAGTGGTCGATAAATACTTTTCCTGGTGTGGAGGGTCCTGATACTGGTTTGGGTCAGAGAGGTTGAATCCCACATCTAACAAAACTTTTATCGACTCATTATTATCTTAGGGACAAAAGTGTCTGGTGAGTTTCTACCTATGGGGCATGTGGCAATACAATACTGTGTGTTTTATTTCTGCCGTGGAGCACAGACCATATCCTTGTTTCAGAACACCTGTCTGGACTTGAAGTCCTGTATGTAATTTATGGACGCAAATACTGGAGCACATCAACTTGTTGGGAGAGTTTTATTTAACATTGTATTTGAATGATTCACTGAATGTATTGTTGGAATAAATATAATGCAATGTTTCAGAATTTGTGATTTATGATTAGTTATATTGATTACTTTTCTAGATTTTTTATATTTTTTTTGCCCATAGCACTGCTAATCACACTTGTTACATTTTCACATTGGTGTGCACATTGCGGGGAGTATATATTGAGCAGCTTCTGGGGTGTAAATATATACATATCCATGGTGCAGGTAAAACTTTATTTGTTTTAAATTTTGTTGCGATGTATATTAGTTACCGTATATATTTTAAAATAAATATTGTTCTTGTTTAACCCTGTTTGCAGTGTTTTTGTAGCGCCGCATTCAAATTTACAAGATACATGTCACTATGTTTTGTTACAGAAACACAACTTCAGTACTGTATGGAGGAGAAAGCTACCTCAGTTCACAGACAAGGAATGGGTATCATATTGTGTTGTATTGTGCATTGCAGTGTGCTGAGGTAAAGTGCATTTTACAGGTGTAAAGGGCCCTCTGTGGTACTGACCCAAGCTTAGTCCTGACTTCATCTGCTTGTCTGAATGGAGTTAAACAAAAATGATTGGTGCTTTTAATTACCTGAACAGCAGCTCCTAATATAAGTGAAATCAGCTTTTCCATTTCTTGTAGGGAAACATCTAGAAAAGAGATTGTAAAGGATTTCTAGTGTAAATAGTTCTAGGCAGTGTAGCATGCCACACATTATATCACAAAAAAAACAGCAATTTATTTTTTTAGAATGTAAGTAGTTAGCAACAAAGGGCCAGATTCACAAAAGGGATACGACGGCGTTTCTCCTGATATGCCGTCGTATCCTTTTTTCTATCTATGCGACTGATTCATAGAATCAGTTACGCATAGATATCCCTAAGATCCGACAGGTGTAATAGTTTTACACTGTCGGATCTTAGGATGCAGTACCGCGGCCGCCGATGGGGGGAGTTTGCGTCGTAAACCAGCGTCGGGTATGCAAATTAGGAGTTACGGCCGATCCACAACGGTTTTTCGCGTTCGCTACGTCGTCCGTAGTCAAGTTTCCCCTTGCAAAGTTAGTCGTTTTTCTTGGTGCCCTAACTTTAGTCAGCAAGTGTATTGCTGTCTAAAGTATGGCCGTCGTTCACGCGTCGAAATTCTAAATTTAACGTCGTTTGCGTAAGCTGTCCAGGAATACGGAAGTACGCTACGCGCGTTGCCGTTCAAAAAAATGACGTCACGGCGCGCAAAGCACGGCGGGAGTTAGGAGACGGAGCATGCGCAGTAGGTCCGGCGCGGGAGCGCGCCTAATTTAAATGGCACACGCCCATTTGAATTGGCCCGCCTTGCGCCGGAGGCCACGGGCATAGTTTTCATCGCAAGTGCTTGGTGAATCAGGCACTTGCGATGAAAAATTGCGGCGGTGTAACTTATCTAGGATAAGTTACGCCGCCGCGATTCTACGTGAATCTGGCCCAAACATCCTACAAGGGTTTTCAAAATTCTAAAAGTAGTGTGTTAGTTACACTCAAGAATAAACTTTTTTTTAGAGATTATTTTATTATCAACCTTTTATTAGCAGTGTCACCAAATATAAGCTTGGCAAGGCATTGGAATGCTCATTGTGAGTGTGCCAATGTTTTTGGAATCTAAAGGTTAGTGTAATGATCAGTCTAAGGCCAGCCATACACAGAGCAATTTTCTATCCTGCAACTACTGGTTGCAGGAAAGAAATTTGCTTTATTCCCCCATCAACACTGACTTCCATCATCCAATCACATGCAAGCAAAAATTATATTTTTAAAATTTTCCTTGTATGTGATTGCGTATTCTTTCCCAAATGAAGCTTTACCTCATTGACTAAGCTTTTCAAAGTAAAATTGCACTTTGCAAAGTGCACAGTCTATTTGCCTTTAGTAAATCAAACCCAATATTACACATATCTGCATATTCGACCTAGACTCATAATCAACTCTTGCAGTTAGAGGTAATCTTCTGAAAAGTACAAAGGCATTCCAATATTCTTAAGCAACATGTATACAAACTAAAAGTCATCATCTGCAACAGAGTATACGCTGTCTATCCCCCTTCCATTTTAATAAAGTTAGTATATGCAACATGCTGCTGCTGTCTCAAAGAGAACTGTATACTTAAAGCGGAGGTTCACACAAAAAATGAACCTCCGCTTTTTGGATCCCTCCCCCCCTCCGGTGACACATTTGGCACCTTTCAGGGGGAGGGGGGTGCAGATACCTGTCTGAGACGGGTATTTGCACCACTTCTGGGTCTGGTCCCCGCGGGGAATCCAGCCTGTGATGCCACAACCCCCCCCCCCCCCGTCGCTGTCTTCTGGAAAACACTGTTCCCAGGAGAGAGCGGGACCAGTGACGGCGCGCTGTGATCCTCGCACATGCGCAGTAGGGAATTGGGCCGTCAGGCTTCACTTCCTGATTTCCTCACCGAGGATGGTGGCGGAAGCAGCCGAGGACCGAGCGATTGCTCAGCCACGGCTGCTGACATCGCAGGCGCGCTGGACAGGTAAGTGTCCATTTTTTAAAAGTCAGCAGCTGCTGTATTTGTAGCTGCTGAATTAAAAAAAAAGTTGGACTTGATGGACTTGTGTCTTTTTTCAAACTCACCTACTATGTAACTATGCTGGAGCGCCCCGACATCTTAGAAATCTGAGATGTCTCACCTATGCCATCTAAGGCCCCATGCACACGAGAAGCAAATGCAAACACATGTAAACTCAAGTTTTCAAAGGCAAAAACCGGCATTTAAAACGCCCGTTTTTGCCGCAAATTTTGCAGCGTTTTGCCGCGTTATCAGCGTTCATAACAAAGACATTATAGACCCTCCCAAAGCTTTGAAATGCAAAAACGTTTGCGTCTGAACCCAAAATTTTGCGTCTGAAAAAACGAGCCTAAACCCAACTGCTTTAAAACGCAAAAAAACGTGAGTGTGTGCATGGACACATAGGATAACATTAAATGTGTTCAGGGGCAGTTGAAAAAAATGCCCAAATGCCTCTGAACTCGAGTTTACCAGCGTCTCGTGTGCATGGGGCCTAAAGAGGTTCAGGGGAGTGTGATATACTCAAAGCATTATAACTAACTGAAATTATCTCTGCGTAGGCAAAACTAAATGAAAATGTAGTTTGCAAAGTCAACATGCTCCACTCCTTTAGTAAATGAAGTGTATTGCCTACCGAAGGTCTTTACCCCCATTAGTAGTTTCCATGTCTCATTGTCATGGAAACATTGAATAACAATTAATTCAATTTAGCTTTTCTTTTTCTTATTTACATTGATTGATACAAATTAACTATACTTTTAAATGTCAAAGTGAAAACACATTTGCAAAGTTATCTGTTTTCACTTTGACATTAAAATGTAAGTAGAAACTTTTTTTTTTTTTTGGATAGAGTGTGTTTTTATTGCTTTTTATTAAAAGGTTGTGTCCCCATTCAAGCATGTCACATTCACAGGAAAGAGTAGGCTGAACTTAGAGGACCGCATTTTCCAGGGGACAGCATAATGTCTACTGAGAGTAACACCTACCTAATTCCAGAAAAAGTCCCAGAAACAATTGCAATTTACCATATTTATTCCCAGAGACAGAGCCAGAAAACATTTCCTGGGATGATGTAAGATAAAGTACCAGAGAACAGCTGGGAGTTCATTGGATTGCTTTTTTTTTTCACCAACATTCTCAACAAAACAGAAAGTAAGGAGAAATCCAAACTTTAAGTGCCGGTTCACACTATAGCGACTTGGGATCGGACTTGTGTCGCCTCAAGTCGCGCGACATGAGAAATTCCATTGAAGTGAATGAGAGCCGTCTTAACCACTAGCCGACCAGCCACCGTCATTATACGGCGGCAGGTCGGCTCTCCTGGGCGAGAGCCCGTAGCTATACGTCCTATCGTATAGCCGCCACTAGGGGGCGCGTGCGCGCCGCCGGAGGCGCGCGCGCGCGCTCCCCGCTCGCCCCCGACTCCCGTGCGTGTGCCCGGCGGGCGCGATCGCCGCCGGGCACACGCGATCGCTCGGTACAGAGCGGGGAACGGGAGCTGTGTGTGTAAACACACAGCTCTCGTTCCTGTCAGCAGGGGAAATGCTGATTTTCTGTTCATACAATGTATGAACAGAAAATCAGTGTTTCCCCTAGTGAGGCCACCCCCCCCCCCACAGTAAGAACACACCCAGGCATACTTAACCCCTTCCCCGCCCCCTAGTGTTAACCCCTTCACTGCCAGTGGCATTTTTATAGTAATCTAATGCATTTTTATAGCACTGATCGCTATAAAAATGCCAATGGTCCCAAAAATGTGTCAAAAATGTCCGAAGTGTCCGCCATAATGTCGCAATACCGAAAAAAAAATCGCTGATCGCCGCCATTACTAGTAAAAAAAATATTAATAAAAATGCCATAAAAATACCCCCTATTTTGTAAACGCTATAACTTTTGCGCAAACCAATCAATAAACGCTTATTGCGATTTTTTTTACGAAAAATATGTAGAAGAATACGTATCGGCCTAAACTGAGGAAAAAAAAAGTTTTTTTATATATTTTTGGGGGATATTTATTACAGCAAAAAGTAAAAAATATTAATTTTTTTTTAAATTGTCGCTCTATTTTTGTTTATAGCGCAAAAAATAAAAACCGCAGAGGTGATCAAATACCACCAAAAGAAAGCTCTATTTGTGGGGAAAAAAGGACGCCAATTTTGTTTGGGAGCCACGTCGCACGACCGCGCAATTGTCAGTTAAAGCGGCGCAGTCCCGAATCGCAAAAAGTCCTCTGGTCTTTGGGCAGCAATATGTTCCGGGGGTTAAGTAGTTAATGTACACTACTGACGTCACTCCGACTTCAGAAAAGGTTCCTGTACTACTTCAAGGCAACTTCTAGGCGACTTCTACCCATAGATTTCAATGGAAGTCGCCTCCAAGTTAGATCACATCTTAACTGAAGCAACTTTACAGGAAGAGAAAATAGTTTTCTCAGGCAAACCCCTCCCTCCCACAGAGCTGATTATTGTTTGAGTGGCCACTGGTAAAGTCGCCTGTCCTGGAGGCAACTTCAAGTCGCTCCAAGTCGTGCTGAACTCGCCTTGCAAAGTCACGCTGTAAGTCAGGTTGCCCCTGTGTGAACCGGCACTTAAAGGGGTTGTAAAGGTACCATTTTTTTTCTCCTAAATAGCTTCCTTTACCTTAGTGCAGTCCTCCTTCACTTACCTCATCCTTCCATTTTGCTTTTAAATGTCCTTATTTCTTCTGAGAAATCCTCACTTCCTGTTCTTCTGTCTGTAACTCCACACAGTAATGCAAGGCTTTCTCCCTGGTGTGGAGTATCGTGCTCGCCCCCTCCCTTGGACTACAGGAGAGTCAGGACGCCCACTAACACACAGCTCCTTTATCTATCTGCAACATAGAGAGCGTCCTGACTCTCCTATAGTCCAAGGAAGGGGGCGAGCACGACACTCCACACCAGGGAAAAGGCCTTGCATTACTGTGTGGAGTTACAGACAGAAGAACAGGAAGTGAGGATTTCTCAGAAGAAATAAGGACATTTAAAAGCAAAATGGAAGGATGAGGTAGGTGAAGGAGGACTGCCCTAAGGTAAAGGAAGCTATTTAGGGAAAAAAATTGTACCTTTACATCCCCTTTAAAGCGGAGGTTCACCCTAAAAACATTTTTCTAACATTACATTGAGCTCACTTCCAACATTGACAGTATGCTGATTTTTTTTATTTTTTTTATGTACATACCGTCGTATAGCTATTTTCCCCCCGGCTTCCAGGTAGTGGCTCCTGCGGGAGTAGGCGTTCCTATGCAGAGGCTAAGTGATTGACGTGATGACAAAAACCTCCCCCCGGTGCATAAGGCGCGTCACAAGTTTCCGAAAGAAGTTTCTTTCGGAAACTGGTGACGCGCCTTATGCGCCGGGGGAAAGTTTTTGTCATCACGTCAATCACTTAGCCTCTGCATAGGAACTCCCGCGGGAGCCACTATCCTGAAGCCGGGGGGGAAAATAGCTATACGACGGTATGTACAGAAAAAAATATATAAAAAATCAGCATACTGTCAATGTTGGAAGTGAGCTCAATGTAATGTTAGAAAAATGTTTTTGGGGTGAACCTCCGCTTTAAGGTTGTCAGTAGAACAACAAACAAGAATGAGTGAAGAAACCTGTTCCAATGACAATTGTATAAGAAGGGAATTACCCTCACTTTGAGGAGATTTCTACTCACTTCCAGTTGCCCCACTGGGAAAGAAACTGTTGGGGATCTCCCATATGGGACACAGATGGCATAACACTAACTTGATAGGGGTTTTAAACATTTCCTACTCTATCCAAAACAAAAAAAACTTTATGTACTGTATATAAAAATATGTTTTTGTTTATGTGATACTGTTAGATTGTTATTTATTTTGTGTTTAAAAACCAACTGTCCAGGGTCCTTTGTGTACGATAATTAGGGTTACAGCTGGTAAAAATACAGTTAAAATATTATTGTGCATTGTACAAAACCTCCGCGTACACACGATCGGAATTTCCGACAACAAATGTTCGATGGGAGCTTGTTGTCGGAAATTCCGACCGCGTGTAGGCTCCATCGGACATTTGCTGTCGGAATTTCCAACAACAAAAATTTAAAAGCCGGTTCTCAAATTTTCCGACAACAAAATCCATTCTTGTAAATTCCGAGCGTGTGTAGACAATTTCTGATGCACAAAATTCCACGCATGCTCTGAATCAAATACGAGACGGAAGCGTTCGGTCTGGTAAAACTAGAATTCGTAATGGAGATAGCACATTTGTCACGCTGTAACAGACTGAAAAGCATGAAGCTGAAAAGCGCGAATCGTCTCTCACCAAACTTCTACTAACACGAGATTAGCAGAAGGAACCCAAAGGGTGGCGCATTTGGTATTGAACTTCCCCTTTATAGTGCCATCGTACAAGTTGTATGTCACCGTGTTCTTGGTGATAGGAATTTCCGACAACATTTGCGCGACCGTGTGTATGCAAGACAAGTTTGAGCCAACATCCGTCGGAAAAAATCCACGGTTTTGTTGTCGGAATGTCCAAATTGTTGTCTGAAAATCTGAAACTGACAATCTTGATCCACAATAGCATACACTAGTGGCATTTAGACATATTCATCATCTGTTTTAGCAGGATAGTTGTAACCTAATGCCGCGTACACACGATCGGAGTATCCGATGGTCTAAATTCCGATGGATTTTTTAATCGGAATTCCGTTCAAGCTGTCTTGCATACACACTGTCAGACTAAATTCCAACCGTCCAAAACGCGGTGACATAAAATACTATGACGAGATGAGAAAAATGAAGTTCAATGCTTCCGAGCATGCCTCGACTTGATTCTGAGCATGCATGAATTTTTCTCAGACGGAATTCCACACAGACGATTGGAATTTCCCATCGGATTTTTTTCCATTGGAAGAATTTAAAACATGTTCTATTTTTTTACACCGATGGAAAAAAGTCTGATGGGGCCCACACATGATCAGAATTTTCCGATGAAACAAGTCCATCTGACTTTTTTTCATCGGAAAATCAGATTGTGTGTACGCGGCATAAGTCATCATATGAGAGTACATCAGGCATGAAGAACAGATACAGTATATTAAATGCATTAAAATGTTGGCTCACCTGACACTGGATCCTGGACTATAAGGTGTGTATCTGGGAGTGGCATCAATATCATCTGATGGAGCAAATCCTGAAACATGACATCATTTAATCATTCACGTGGTCCATTCACACATGTACAAAAGTGAATATAACACCACTTCAAAAGTTGGGTACAAGAATAAAGCAATCTGTATTTTGCCTAATATCGACACTAAAAGTATTGGAATGCCTGCCTTTACACACACATTATCTTTAATGACATCTCAGTCTTAAGCTGGATACACACTATGGGCCAGATTCAGGTACATTTACGTTACGCCACGGCGGCGTAATGTATCGCATTTACGTTACACCGCTGCAGGTTTACAGCACACTTTATGGACTTTCTTTCTATTTTATACTATAGTATTATTATGTAATTTTGCGCTGCACTATTTTCACTGTATATTTTATTGAGGTGCTTTTTGAATTTACCTTTAGTGCTGGCCTGCATATATTTTTTGTATATTTATTTAGTTGTGTGTTGTTTTCCAGCGCTGAATAATTTTCTATTTACTTTACAGCGTAAGTGCCTGATTCACAAAGCTCTTACCTGTAAACTTGCGGCGGTGTAACGTAAATCCGCTCGGCGCAAGCCCGCCTAATTCAAATGGGGCGGGCACCATTTAAATTAGGCGCGTTCCCACGCCGAACGTTCTGCGCATGCTCCGTTAGGAAATTTCCCGACGTGCTTTGCGCAAAATTATGGCACCCCGACGCTTTTTTTGAACGGCGACGTGCGTTACATTGTTTTCTATTCCCGGACGTCTTACGCAAAAAAAAAAAAAATTGAAATTCGACGCGGGAACGATGGCCATACTTTAACATGGCTGTTCTAAAGATAAGCCATGTTAAAGCAGGCCTAAGTTTGCGACGGGAAAAACCGACTAGCGACGACATAAGAGATTGCGACAAACGCGCGTATCTTCGTGGATCGCCGTAAGTAGTCATTTGCATATTCTACGCCGACCGCAATGGAATCGCCACCTAGCGGCCGGCCTAGAATTGCATCCAAAGATCCGACGGTGTAAGTCAATTACACCTGTCGGATCTTAGGGCTATCTATGCGTAACTGATTCTATGAATCAGCCGCATAGTTAGGACGGGCGGATCACAGAGATACGACGGCGTATCAGGAGATACGCCGTCGTATCTCTTTTGTGAATCTGGCCCTACACAACTATTGTTGTTAGATTTCCTTTAAATTTACCTTCAACTATGTAGTGCAAGGGCCTACCTGATTACATACAAATTGAAAGTGTTTAGGTTTGACCTCATATTATATGGTTTTGGTAAATCTAAAAGGATAAAAATCTAAAGAAAATTGTATAGTGTGTATCCAGCTTTAGTCCATAGGGTTCAATATTGAGTTGGCCCACTGGGGTTATTTTTCAGGGGTTGGGCGCAGCCCCTTCGTGGGAACTCTTAAGGCATCAGCATACCAAGACATTTTGGACAATTTCATGCTCCCAACTTCGTGAGAACAGTTTGGGGACGACCCCTTCCTGTTCCAACATGACTGCGCACCAGTGCAAAAAACAAGGTCCATAAAGAACTTAACTGGCCTGCACTGAGTCCTGACCTCAACCAGATAAAACACCTTTGGGATGAATTAGAGCAGAGACTGCAGGCCAGGCTTCCTTATCCAACATCAGTGCCTGACCTTAAAGCGGTAGTTCACCCACAATCCCATGATGTTACCATCGAGACAGGCATTGTAGCGCGAGCTACAGTATGCCTGTCCCGATTTTTTTAACCCCGTACTCACCTCGTAGTCGTCCATCGTAGATTCCGGCTCCCGCGGGGAATGGGCGTGCCTATGGAGAGGGAGGATGATTGACGGCCGGCCCTGGCACGTCACTCTCCCCGAAGACAGCCGGAGTAGGTCTCGGCTCTTCACGGCGCGTGCGCACAGGCTATGCGCACGCGTCGTGAAGACCAAGCCTATTTCGGCTATTTCCGGAGAAGCGTGACGCGCCAGAGCCGGCCGTCAATCATCCTCCGTCTCCAGAGGCACGCCCATTCCCCGGTATCTTCGATGGACGACTACAAGGTGAGTATGGGGGGAAAAAATTCGGGACAGGCATACTGTAGCTCGCGCTACAATGCCTGATTTAAAGGTAAAAGAAAATTTTTTTTTTTTTTCCCGTCGATAGGGTGAACCCCCGCTTTAAGAAAGCATTTCTGGAAGAATTGTCAAACATTCCCACAATCACATTACTATAATCTTTTTATATGGACTATAAACTGAAGGACCTATGAATTAATGGTTGTGGAACAAATCTGAGTTTCCATTATTTCCTATGGGGAAATTTGCTTTGATATACAAGTGCTTTGGATTACAAGCATGTTTCTGGAACTAATTATGACAGCAATCCAAGGTTTTTCTGTTGTTTTAAAACATATGTCTGTTTTTGATCCAATCATAGATATCACAATCAACAATATTCATAATTACAGAAATGCAAAACTAGCTTGGAGAAATGTGAACGGACATCATTTTAGTGAGTCTTCAAATATTTCTAATATAAGACGTCTGTAATGGTAGCCTGGTCGTTGGCCGCAGTATAGGGCTATGCTATAACAGGGTGCTGGTAAGGAGTTACCTGGTAGTATGATCGTAATCTCAGTTTGAGGCTGTGCAGATCCACATTTCCATGGTATGAGCGTGAATCACTAACAAAAAGGAAGAATATAGTTGTTTCAGTCAATGTACATGAATTTTTTTTAGTTAAACCATACCTCCCAACTTTCTGAGATGGGAATGAGGGACACCTATCAGCAAAAGTATGTAGGCATAGGACACATCCCTTGCCACGCCCCCTTAAAGGAGAATTGTACAAAAAAAATAAGATTGGTTAAACCCACAAGTGCTTTTTTTTACCACTACTATTTCTTTATATTGGCTTTTGGAATTTACAAATGCAGCAATTTAGAAATCAGATGAAAGGTTTAGCACTGGGAAACACTTTTTGATAGATAAAAAGTGAATTGTATATACAACTATATAGATCAGACCAAAATGAGGGACAAATGAGGAGAATGAGGGGACATTGTTCCAAATCAGGGACAGTCCCTCGAAATCAGGGACAGTTGGGAGGTATGGTTAAACCCATTACATGTGTTGTAATATAAGAAAAGTACACAATATCCTACCTTGACCATTTTGGTGCCACTTATACTTACTACTTGGTGAAATTAGTAAGTTAAAGGCTGAACAGGTGCTGGGGTTGGGTTTAGTGTTAGAGTAGTAGGTAATAAACTTTCTATGGGTGTCTGTGACTCCATTGAGGGGTTTTCTTCTCATTTCCTTTGCCTGTGACCAGGGGCGGACTGACAACTCATGGGGCCCCCGGGCAATAGAAGATTATGGGGCCCCCAGGCTTACAGATGGCCACCACGCCAAGAGGCAGTGCAGAGGCAGGGCAGTTAAAATCTCTGGATTTTCACATCAAAAGCATGTCGGTTTCTGACATATCAGGGACAGATGTAAAAAAAACACAGATTTTTACATACTGTCCCTGGTTTTATTGATCCTGGCAACCCTAATGGGGCCCCCTAGTGGCATGGGGCCCTCGGGCAGTGCCCGAGAGCCCCAATGGTCAGTCCGCCCCTGCCTGTGACACCAGGACACTAAATGAACCGGCAACCTCAGGACAGGAAGACCGCAAGAGAAGGACAAAATTCTAACCCTTTCAGACTTTTACTAAAACTAAAAAGACATTTTGACTGGAGCGTTGCTTTAAATGGAATTATTCACTATTTGTGCTTATGGATTGTATGTTTCTGTACTTAAAGAGAGGATAATCTACTTGTGAATTGTAAATTGTATTTGTAACTTTTTAGTATTTGATTGGTTTCTGGGTCATTTGCATGCATGCACAGTATAGCTTTTGTTGATGCTGACCATAGACTTTGCTTGATACTGTGAGCGTGACACCATGAATCAGAGCTAGGTCATGTGGTGATGAATAATGATGTGCGGGCAGAAGAATGTGGTTACCATAAGCATGCCTTTGTCCTTTATTTTAAGTTTTATGATTACTGTTTAATCAAACCTGTTGTAACAGTAAATAAAATCAGACTGATGGGAAATAAACTTTAATTAAAGCGGATGTGCCACTAAAAAAATATATTAAAAGCCAGCAGCTACAAATACTGCAGCTGCTGACTTTTAATATAAGGACACTTACCTGTCCTGGAGTCCAGCGCCGTCCGCAGCAGATGACGAGCGATCGCTCGTCACCCTGCTGCTCCCCCCTCCATCCACGGTGAGGGAACCAGGAAGTGAAGCGCTCCGGCTTCACTGCCCGGTTCCCTACGGCGCATGTGCGAGTCGCGCTGCGCCCGCCGATTGGCTCCCGCTGTGTGCTGGGAGCCGAGTGTTCCCAGCATACAACGGGGGACGGACGGGAAGTAAGGACAAAACCCGTCTTTTGCCCGCATCGTAGGGCCGGAAGTGGGTGCAGATACCTGTCTGTAGACAGGTATCTGCACCCCCCTGAAAGGTGTCAAATGTGACACCGGAGGGGGGGAGGGTTACGGTCAGCGGGACTTCACTTTAGAGTGGAGATCCGCTTTAAAGATATGCTATATTGATTATGGTTTCAAATTCCAATCTTTTTTTTGTACTGATTTTTACATGTCTGAATGGAATTTCCATTCTCTAATGCCGCGTACACACAACCGTTTTTTCCGTCGGAATAAACTCCGACAGGTTTTTCTGACGAAATTCCGCTCAAGCTGTCTTGCATACACACGGACACACCAAATTCTGACCGTCTAAAAAGGCGGTGACATACAACACTACGATGAGCCTAGAAAAATTAAGTTCAGTGCTTCCGAGCGTGCATCAAATTGTTTCCGAGAATGCGTGTTTTTTTCTCCGTCAGAATCTCCGACTGAAAAAGTCAGATGGGGCATACACACGGTTGGAATATCCGATTGAAAAAATTCCATAAGGCTTAGATTTTGGACAGATATGACCATAATATTTAAAGATAGTGCAAACCCTTGAATACAGCTCTTCTGTATATATAGATCTCTTGCTCAATACTCGCCAAAAAGTTCCTATCCAAAGGAGGAGGGAGGCAGAGCAGCGAGACTGAAGAGGCAAGTTTACCACCACAATGCTGGGCTGGAGTTTTTATTTTCCTTCCACTCACTAATCTCACCAATTAGGGCTTACTTTATCCCACAGACACTAATAACTGGTACTTTTTTTTTACTAGCACTGACACTGATTGGCACTTATTTTACTACAACTGCCACCAACAATTGTAATGTATTTTACTACCACTGGCACCAATGATTCAGACTAATGTAACACCTTCTAGTGTTCTACTAGTGTTGGTGTAGGTAAATTTAAGCTTATGACTTATGGTAGGTTATGTGAGTCTGTAATTGGGTTGGGTTATTGCAGGTTCAAGCTGGATGGCTGTACAGATGCAGGTCTCTGATACCTCCCCCTGGATCTAGAAGTTTGTAGAAGCTTCTGGAAGTTAGTGGGTGGAGGCCAGGAGGTTCTGATCTGTATACTCGAGGGAACTTGGCCAATCCCCAGGCAGAATGTTCTGGCAGGGTGGCTAGGTGGCTAGGTCAGCCCTTTAAATGTGGTGGAGCCATGCCAGCAGGGGAGTCAGATTGAAGATGGAGTGCTAAAGAGGCTGTTGGTGGCCTAGGAAGGGTCCCCCTGGGTCTAGGGGGCTATGCCTCCAGGCTGGGTGGGAAGGATCCTTTCAGCACCCAGTTTGAGGAGGAATCTCGCCTAAATGCAGCAGGGAGTAAAAAGGACAGAGTAAGTACATCAGCACACCCAGAGATTCACAAGGGGAGAAACTGCCACATGTAGCAAGCTTTCAAAGGACAGCATTGTGCTTAACCCTTTTTGTCCCTTGTCCTGGGAGATCTTTGGAGCAGCCATGTAGGCTGGTAGACAGCAGCCAGGAGGGCTGGTAGTACCTATAGGCACGGGAGCTATGAGCAGTTCTACAGACGAGAGGAGAGGAGAGGAGATACTCCTGAATGTGATTTTGCAACATTTTGTGCTATTTTCCAGAGGGGACTAAGAGCTCCTAGTTTGCAAGGGACTTTTGCTGACTAATTCTTAAAGACTGATTGTGTCCAGGAAGGAGAACAGTCCAGGATCCTTTCTCTGTACATAGGAAGGAAGTTGTCCCCATCTGTTGTTTCAGTCAAGTTGGGCATCCCATAACCCCTCTACCCCATCCAAGTTTGTGCTCCTAAAAAACAACAAAAACAAGCCCAGGGACTGAATTTTTGTGTCCGGATGCAAGTGGAAAATGTGTGTTTCAGAAATAAAACAGCTATTTGGTAATTTCACTACCTGCACCATTGTACAGAAGTCTGATGGTTTCAGTTAAATTACTAATTATCCTAAAGAATGTGTATTAATTCATAGGTGTGTGCAGCCTATTGCACTAGGGTTTGCCAACCTCTCCAAGGGATTCTGGGTTCCACGGGCCCCTCGCCCAAAGTGACTTCCGTCACAATTTAACTGGCATACATGAATACAATACCTAGAATTGATCTTCTAGTCGAACAAGGTGGGGGGAGACCTATATTCTTGGCACCTGACTTGCCCTGCTCTGTCCTGCCCTGCTAATATGCCCATTCTTAGGCTAAGTTTACATATGTCAGACCTTGCCAACCCTCTGAAAAGCAATTCTTGCTGGATCGTTTTTTAAAGGCATATTATAGTTGGGGAGGAAGTGATATGTTGCATCCTGGGTACCTCTTTTAACCCTATACAGGCCACCCCACTGCGCTGCAACTGCGTACATTGCATGTGGTTGCAGAATGGTTGTGGCATGGCCCATTCTATTGAAATGGCCCTGAATGGCAGCAGTACTGCCCATTGAACGCAACAGAGGATATCATTTTTATGCTGCCTTTGCAGAGAGCCGCACTAAAATGCTGCCATAGTATAGAAAACTTCCAGTACGATCCCTGATATGCCTGGAGCAGTGGTGACTTCACACACTACTAAGTTGTGGGCAAGGGGCCGGATTCACGTATCTGGGCGCATCTTTGTGCGGACGTAGCGTATCCGCAACTTAGACAGGCAAGTGCAGTATTCACAAAGCACTTTCTCCGTAAGTTGCGGCGGCGTAGCGTAAAATGGCCGGCGTAAGCCCGCCTAATTCAAAGTAGGCTGGTAGGGGGCGTGTTGTATGGAAATTAATCGTGACCCCACGTAAATGGCGCGCGCATGCTCAGTATCACGTCAAATTTTCTCCCTAAGTTACGCCGGCTCAATGCTTAGTCGACGTGAACGTAATCTACGCCCATTCATGTACGACTTACGCAAACGACGTAAAATACAACGCTGTTCCGACGTTTCCGACATCCATACCTTAACATGACTTACCCCTGCTTTATGAGGGGTAAACTTACGCCGGACCGACGCCTTACGTAAACGGCGTAACTAAATCCGACTGGTGCAAGTACGTTTCTGAATCAGCGTATCTAGCTCATTTGCATATTCTACACGTCAATCTACTGAAGCGCCCCTAGCGGCCAGCGTAAATATGCACCCAAGATACGACGGCGTAAGAGACTTACGTCAGTCGTATCTTGGACAAATTCTGGCGTATCTGATTCTTTGAATCAGGCGCCAAGATACGACGCCTCACATTCAGACTTATGACGACGTATCTGGAGATACGCCGTCGTAAGTTGTTTCTGAATCTGGGCCATTGTGTACAGGCTAGTGCCCCACAGCTGGCCTAGGAGAGCAGAAAGTATACATCTGCCTCTGGTTTTAATGCTTGAAAGTGAATGGTAAACTTTATGAGCATATGACATTGCAGGAAGAAAATATATTGTCTAATTATCCTTTAAGATACAGTAAAAAGTGTTTTCTAATTGTTTTTTATTCTCATGAAAGGTGCATTAGAATCGGGTTAGTATTAAATCTACTTTTGTAGTCAAGAAGTATTTCTCTAAGTTTTAATAAATTTGATAAATGATACCGACTGATGATAGATTATGATACACAGAAGATAAATAAACAATTATTTCAGTGATGTTTAGTTTCTTACTGGGTCATCCTTGAGATTTTCAGGTAAAGATGGTAAATGCCAGAGTTCATGCTGTTCATATATTTTTTCAAGTACCAAAAAAAACATATTACTAATCATTTTAAATTAGGGATGAATGGCAAGTTAAATGTCCTATAAGTTAGAAATGTGAAAAATTGCTGCCCCCTGGAGGAATTTACAGAAAATACAATAACTAGTCATGGCCTCGGGAAGTCAGTTTCAGGTTATTACCTGGAATTTTAGTCAGTGGAGATTACTTTTGTTGCAAAGTGGGAAAGTACTAGCTTACCGATGAAAAGAATTTTCCCAAATGGGGTTATTGCGCAGCTCAAAAGGAAAGAGGTAATACCATGTAATAAAAAAGTTGTGTTTATTCACATGTTAAAAAGTGGACAAAAATTGGGTAGCATAAATGGATGGAGCATGAGTTGTATCAAGTACACAAACAGCATTTACATAAATGTATAACAAGCAGTACACAAACAATGTTTATACAGTCAAAAATGTGCATTGTAGTAAAAACAATCTAACAAACGTTTCGACCTTTGAAGGTCTTCTTCAGAGAGTTTGTGTGGCTGGAAAGGAACATATAGTAGTTAGACATCTCATGATCATAGTTTAGGTAATAAGAGATACATTGTTGGTTTTACAAAAAGCCCTTTGGCTAGAGGAGCAGTGTGCAAAAGGATGTAATGAAAGCAAAAAGTCAAAAAATTAAGCAAATTCGTGTGCAACATTGCAAACAAAAGTATCTTAAATACATTTTTTAATTTTTAATTTTTAGTTTTTAATTATTAATTCCTTTACCTTGATGATGTGTCTCAATGATGTGCTGCAGTCCAAACGGCAGCATCAGGCGGTCTAATAAGGATAGCTTCCATCCCAGGCAGAAAAAACAGCTGTCCACATAATGTGAAACACCCCGCTCAACACCACAAGAGGTCACCCCCAAAAATTATGGGGCCAAGATGGAATGACCATATAGGAACCAGGAGGGGTAGGGGAACGTCGGTGGAACGAGGAGGTTTAATAAAGAAGCCTGTAAACAGAATAGTAAAATTGGTATTCTGGATGTCTACACATATATGTAGTGGCACGAGTTATTAAAAAGTTATTGGGGCTCTGAGGTGAGAAGTGACGGTGAATGTAGATAGCCGTCACAGGCTATAATGAAAAGAAGTGCTCAAGAGTACTAAGATAAAATAATAATCTCTAGAATACGGAAACAAGGGTCTCCCCAAGGACAAAAGGAGAATGAAGAAGAACATAAAAGGGAAAGGGAAAAATTGCCTTCCAAAAATTCACAAACAAAAAAATCCCCCGCCAGGAAGACCGATAGTCTCCGGCAATGGGTCTATATCCGAAAATTTAAGTCGTGTGGTGGACAGTTATTTACAGCCTTATGTCATACTATTACCCTCTTATGTAAAGGATACGATCCACCTTTTACAGATTACAGATGAGGGGAATTTCTTTGGTTGGCTGCAATATCAGCACTATCTCAATTATCCAGACTCCTTCAAAAATGTAAAACTATAAATTAACTTTTGGTTTAAGCATTTAAATCTTTTTTGCTCCTTAAATCCTGAGCTATGGACACAGGGTGACTGCCATGTGCCCATGTGACCTATGCTCTTTGTCCGCCGTTTGTTATCTGTCACCCTGTTATTTCATGCTTTTTTAGAATAATACTTTAATTAATTTGGAATATACCTGTAGTACACATGTACATAAGGACAAGTATGGGATGTCAATTATGTTTAGAATATACATGTATGTTGTGATAGGGTCACCAGTGTTTTTGTAATTATGTGTATTAAAATATGGAACTGTATATATTCTTAGGACTATATATGTGTTTGCTCTCATGTTTCTGAAATATATTTATAAGTAATTCCTTTTTCCTGGAGTATTCCCTCTCCCCTTTTCCCTATGACATGTCTCTTTGTTTGGCTGGTCTAGGATGCTCCCCTCCTTTCCCCAGGTTGTGGCAGCTGCCACTCATGTGGGCGTCCCGTCCACCGCCCAGCAGGGTGAGACAATAGCGCAATTCGTTGCGCTATAGCAATTCCCCACATGATGGCGACAGTGCACGGCCGCCGCGTGTGGGGAGCGCATTCTCCCCCTGCTGGTGGCATGTACGCACCGCCCTCACACCCAGTGCCGTGCAACGCGCGTGCGCGGCGGGTCCGCGCGCATGCGGTGACGTCACATCCTCACGTGGGATGGTGGGGGCGGCGGCTGTAAGCCGACGACGCTGGCGTGCGTACACGCCGAGGAGACCACCGCCGCCATGCACCTGGCTTTACCAGGTGCGTTTTTTTTTTTTTTTTTCTCGTTGCGCTATAGCAATTCCCCACATGATGGCGACTTTTTTTTTTTTTTTTTTGGGACCCTGACCCACCAGAGTGGGTGTGGAACGTTGTGCTTGATTAGGCAGAGGGGCGGATCGACCGCAGCCCCCTCAGGTGGTACTCGTTCCTTCCCCCCCTCCCCTCTCCACAGGTGGTACTTGTTTCTTCATTCCCTACAATTAGGCTAGATGCACTCTATTTAGTCTGGCCTTACCTGCTGGTTTGGAAGGATCTTGCTTGGTACTTCCAACTACTAGCATATTGGTGGCCTCTATGCTATAGGTGAGTTTTATTTTTTACATCCTTTTTCTGGCCAAACTTTTTGGCTTCTCTGGTTTCATTCCAAAAATGACCCTTTTTACTCTTATATTTTAGAAGGAATCACCTTGTCTGCTTGCTGCTGCTATTTATATCCCAGCAGCTTTTGTATCTGACACCAGTGATCTCTGCTCAGGAAGTCTTCCAGTTTCTTTTAATTCCTAACTGAATCTCTACAATTCAAAGGTACAGCTCTCTCCCCCCCCCCCACTCACCCTTATCCTTGATGCGTTTTTATCATCAGGTGTTTGCCATTCACTGTTACATTTTTGCCCAGCTACCCTCACTTCAATGTATCCTGCATTTTCCGTTCCCCATGTGTCACTTGTCTCCATTCCCATCCTTTTTGCTTTAGTTTATACAATTCCCTTTCTGCACTATCACCCCCCCCATTCTCTTTCCCCAGTCCAGTTCCCCACACCGTTGCCTACTTTTCACTTCTTGTTTCTGTACCTTCACCCCTCACTTTTTCATTTTCCCTCCTTGTCCTTCTCATTTTCCTTTTTCCCGTCTCTTTGTTTTACATTTGTGTTTTCCTATCAGCTAATTCTCACTTCCGCATTCTTGCGGCTGATGCATGTTTGTTTGTGCATCCCTAGGTCATTCACTTCAATCACTCACCGCCATCTCCACTGTTTTTTCATTCCTTTTCACTACCTCTCACTTCTCCCCTCACCTCACTCCAATCTACTCCCATCACCCCCATTTCCTTCACTCCTCATTCTTTTCTTCCCTCTTACCCTCCTTTTTTTTTTTTTTTTTCCCTTTCCCTTTTATGTTCTTCTTCATTCTCCTTTTGTCCTTGGGGAGACCCTTGTTTCCGTATTCTAGAGATTATTATTTTATCTTAGTACTCTTGAGCACTTCTTTTCATTATAGCCTGTGACGGCTATCTACATTCACCGTCACTTCTCACCTCAGAGCCCCAATAACTTTTTAATAACTCGTGCCACTACATATGTATGTAGACATCCAGAATACCAATTTTACTATTCTGTTTACAGGCTTCTTTATTAAACCTCCTCGTTCCACCGACGTTCCCCTACCCCTCCTGGTTCCTATATGGTCATTCCATCTTGGCCCCATAATTTTTGGGGGTGACCTCTTGTGGTGTTGAGCGGGGTGTTTCACATTATGTGGACAGCTGTTTTTTCTGCCTGGGATGGAAGCTATCCTTATTAGACCGCCTGATGCTGCCGTTTGGACTGCAGCACATCATTGAGACACATCATCAAGGTAAAGGAATTAATAATTAAAAACTAAAAATTAAAAATTAAAAAATGTATTTAAGATACTTTTGTTTGCAATGTTGCACACGAATTTGCTTAATTTTTTGACTTTTTGCTTTCATTACATCCTTTTGCACACTGCTCCTCTAGCCAAAGGGCTTTTTGTAAAACCAACAATGTATCTCTTATTACCTAAACTATGATCATGAGATGTCTAACTACTATATGTTCCTTTCCAGCCACACAAACTCTCTGAAGAAGACCTTCAAAGGTCGAAACGTTCGTTAGATTGTTTTTACTACAATGCACATTTTTGACTGTATAAACATTGTTTGTGTACTGCTTGTTATACATTTATGTAAACGCTGTTTGTGTACTTGATACAACTCATGCTCCATCCATTTATGCTACCCAATTTTTGTCCACTTTTTAACACGTGAATAAACACAACTTTTTTATTACATGGTATTACCTCTTTCCTTTTGAGCTGCGCAATAACCCCATTTGGGAAAATTCTTTTCATCATTTTTATCGGGGTGAGCAGCCACATTCTCTCCACCATAGTGTCCTGTCTCTTTTCTAGTACTAGCTTACCTAACTACATAAATTACATTTGCATTGATATTTTATCTGCCAGGAAATAAGAAAGGAATTCCATCCTTTGTTTTGGGTGGAACAGTGAAGCATTTTATTGCTGTTGGCAGTACATTTTTCCCTCGTTTTCTGTTCTGGAAACATAACAGGAAGTGGAAATCTTACCAAAGTGAGAAGAAATCCCAACTTTGAAATTTGTCACCATCACAGGTGCTGTCATTGGGAAAGTTCTCCAACCTCCTGTTACAGGAACTATTGTCAGTTTTTGAATGTTTTTCTGTTTCCCAGAAACCGTGATAGATACAGTATGGTTAGGTGAATCTCTGGATATTCAGGAAAAATTATAAATTTAGATTTTTCTTTATGGCATTAATAAGAATAAAAGTAGAACAAAAATTGATAAGACCTTCAATGACCTTATAGTCATTTGACTTACACAAAACTCATAATGTAGTGCAGTGTTCCACCTCCCGTCAGTTGCATATATTCTCTAACTGGATCTCTGAGAGGAGATAAAGGTCCATATTCTAATGCTCGATTTTGCTCAAAGGTTCGGATCTGTTGATAGATGTAAAAAAAAAAAAAGGAGTTATTCTGAGGAAAATTGTCTTTAACAGGGTAAAGTACACACGACCATTTTTAATGTTCTAGAAAAAACAACGTTTTTTTCAAAGTGATTCTTGTCAAACCTGCCTTGCATACACACGATCGTGAAAAAAAAATGCTCGAGCAAAGCGCGGTGACGTACAACACGTATGACGGCACTATAAAGGGGAAGTTCCATTCGGATGGCGCCACCCTTTGGGCTGCTTTTGCTGATTTTGTGTTAGTAAAAGTTTGGTGGGAGACAATTCACGCTTTTCAGTCTTCGTGCTTTTCAGTCTGTTACAGCGTGACTAATGTGCTATCTCCATTACAAATGCTAGTTTTACCAGAACGAGTGCTCCCGTTTCATAACTTGCTTCTGAGCATGCGTGTTTTTTCACATCGTTAAAGCCTACACACGACCGTTTTTCACAACGTGAAAAACGACAACGTGAAAAACGACGAGAAAATTTAGAGCATGTTCTAAATTTTGAATGTCCATTTTTCACGTCGAGAAAAATGCTCTGGAGCCCACACACGATCGTTTTTAATGATAATTTAAAAAAATTGCATTTTTCACATCATGAAAAACGGTTGTGTGTACGCAGCATAAGAGATTGTTGGAATACAGAATTGTATTTTGTGCAACAATTGCTCAGTATCAATATTTAGTAGAGATATATTCTTCAACTAGTAGACGGCAATGCAAAAATACGAAGGGAACTTGGACAGCCGCACTCCAAAAACGTTCCTTTTATTAAAATAAATCACAAAATAAACATGCCACAGCAAAAAATTGAGACAAAAGCTATTAGTAGACGGCAATGTTAATACATTTGTAGCTGCATCTATAATATGCTTTATGTCTTTTTCCTAAATAAAAGGGGCCAAATCTTCAAAGGAGATACGCAGGTGGAACTGCTGTTCAGCCTGCGTATCCCTGTGCCTATCTTTGGAACTGATCCTCAGAAGGATTTTTCCAAAGATAGTCAGAAGATCCGACATCTGTAAGAGACTTACACTGTCGGATCTTAGGATGCAGTACCGCATCCGCCGCTGGGGGCATTTCGAGTCGAAATGCCGCTTTGCGTATGCAAATGAGGACTTAGGCAGATCCACAAAGCTTTTTAGCTTTGTGTTTTCTGCGTAAGTTACATTTTGCATACGTAAAATTAGGGATGCTTTTACAAGGCCTTGTAAAAACAAACCTTTTTTTCAAACGCCGCGTTTTTTTTAAAATTTCAAAAAAAAATTCCCGGCGCGTATTTTTTTTTTTACCCGACGCAACTTTATTGTCCCGTCGCGATCCACAAAGCCCGGCGTAAAGTACGTTTGCGCGATGCACGTCGGGAAAAATTACGTCACACGCATGCGCCGAACATCCGGCGCGGGAGCGCACCTCATTTGAATAGGAATCGCCCCCTCGAGCAGACGACCGCCTTGCGACGGAGGCACTTAGGTTACACGGCGTGTAATTTCTAGGTAAGTGCTTTGTGGATCGGGCACTTAGGTAGAAATTTAACGCCTGTGTAACTTAACTGCTGAAAGTTAAGTTAGGCAGGTTTTTTGAGAATTTGGCCCAAGTTTCCTATCTACCAGCTGCAGTTAAGCAGCAGATAAACACATTGGCCCGGGTTCACAAAGCACTTACGCTAACGTATCTCGATATACGCCGCGTAAGTGTAACTATGCGCCGTCGTATCTGTGCGCCGTGCCCACAGAACTAGATACGCCTGAAAATAGGCTTCATCCGACCGACGTAACTTTCCTATGCCAGCGTATCGTGGGCGCATATTTACGCTGGCTGCCTCATTGCAAATGAGGGAGATACGCCGATTCACGAACGTAGTTGCGCCCAGCGCATAATATACGCCGTTTGCGTAAGGCTTACGTCCGGCGTATAGTTATTCCCCATCTATGAGGCGCAACTCAAGCAAAGGTATGGACCAGGGAACAGCCGTCGTATTTTACGTCGTTTACGTAGTAGTACGTGAATAGGGCTGGGCGTAGGTTACGTTCACGTCGTAGGCAGTGATCCGTCGTATCTTAGGGAGTAGTCCCGACGTGATTCTGCGCATGCGCACTGGGTTGCCTCCACGGGACGGCGCATGCGCCGTACGTTATTCGTATCTTTATGACGCTCAGTCCATCATTTACATGGGGTCACGCCTCATTAGCATGGCTCACGCCCACTTTCAGCTACGCTGGCTTACGCCGAGGAAACCCAGCGTAGATTTGGGGGCGAGTACTTTGTGAATCCAGTGCTTGCATCTGTGCGCTGCGTCAGCGTAGCGTATATTAGATATGCTACGCCCGCATAAATATGCGCTGATGTATGTGAATCCTGGCCATATGGTCTGTTCTGTGGGGGTTTTTACAGAATTTTCTAACAGGTTATGGGACGGGCCCAGACACCCACCCAGAGAAAAGCTGAGAACCCATCCATAGCCAAGTTATAACCTGTTACAGCAAGTGCAAGCTACAGCAACAGAAAAAAGACTGTAAAAGTATTTTTAACCACTTCAGCCCCGGAAGGATTTACCCCCTTCCTGACAGGGTAATTCTTTGCAATACGGCACTGCATCACTTTAACTGAGAATTGTGCTGTCGTGCAACATTGTACCCAAAGAAACATTGATATCCGTTTCTTCCCACAAATAGAGCTTTCTTTTGGTGGTATTTGATTACCTCTACGGTTTTAATGTTTTGCGTTATAAACAAAAAAAGTCAGACAAATTAAAAAAATGATTACATTTTTTACTTTTTGCTACAATAAATATCCCCTAAATTATTTTCTTCATCCGCTTAGGCCAATAAATATTCTTCTACATATTTTTGCTAAAAAAAATTGCAATAAGCGTATATTGATTGGTTTGTGTAAAAGTTATAGAGTCTACAAAATAGATTTATGGCACTTTAATTCTTTTTTTTTTTGTACTAGTAATGGCGGCAATCAGCGATTTTTTTTTTCGGGACTCCGACATTGCGGTGGACAGATCAGACACTTTTGACACTTTTTTGGGACCATTGACATTTATACAGTGATCAGTGCTATAAAAATGCACTGATTACTGTGTAAATGTCACTGGTAGGGAAGGGTTTAATAATAGGGGGCAATTAAGGGGTTAAATGTGTTACCTAGGTGTGTTTCTAACTGTGAGGGGATGGGACTGACTAGTTGAGGAGCAGCATCTTTGTTCCTACTTAGTAGGAAAAGACAATGGGCCAGATCCACAAAAGAGTTACGCTGGCGTATCTATGGATACGCCGCGTAACTTCTATTTTGCTCCGGCGTATCATTGTTTTGTATCCACAAAACAAGATACGCCTGAAGCTGTGCTAGATCCGACTGGCGTACGTCTTAGTACGCCAATCGGATCTTAGGTGCATTTTTCCGCTGGCCGCTAGGTGGCGTTTCCGTCGAATTCCGTGTTGAGAATGCAAATTAGCTAGATACGGCGATCCACGAACGTACGTCCGGCCGGCGTATTTTTTTACGTCGTTTGCGTTCGGCTTTTTCTGGCGTATAGTTACCCCTGCTATATGAGGCGTATCCTATGTTAAGTATGGCCGTCGTTCCCGCGTCTAATTTTGAAAATGTTACGTCGTTTGCGTAAGTCGTTCGCGAATAGGGATTTGCGTAGAATGACGTCACCATCGTAAGCATTGGCTTGTTCCGGTTTAATTTCGAGCATGCGCACTGGGATACCCCCACGGACGGAGCATGCGCCGTTAAAAAAAAACTTCATTTACGTCGGGTCACGATGTATTAACATAAAACACGCCCCCATCACATTGATTTGAATTGCGCGCCCTTACGCCGCCTAAGTTATGCTACGCCGCCGTAACTTACGGCGGAAATTCTTTCAGAATACCAAAAAAAAGCTGTAAGTTACGGCGGCGTAGCGTATCATAGATACGCTACGCCGGACGAAAGAATGCGCCGCGCTAAGAGGATCTGCCCCAACCTATCTCTCCTACTCTGTCAGAACCGGGATTTGTGTGAAACTGCTAAATAAATGTGTGAAGGATTACAACAGGTGCATGAAAGAGCTAATCTGACTGTATTATATTAGAAAATTATATCAAACCAAGATGATGAAAGATAATTGGGTGAGGAGAAAATTCTGGACAGCTGCACTAATAGATGCCTTTATTAAAAAGAGGTAATAATCCAAAAAATGCAAGCCACAGCAAGCTGTTCAGAATGTTCTCCTCACCCAATTGCCTATGCTTAACCTGCACCTGCTACTCCTATTCTGAGGAGAGTTACATTTCCAGACAATCGGACCCACACATCGAAGGAACCTGTCAGCAAGGAGAAGTGGTTGGTTGTGCAATATCCTGCATCCTGTTTTACATCAACATGCAGGATATAATGGCTCACCGGCCCTTTTACTCAGGTTGAACAATAGCTTCAGGGTTAATTATGAAGAAGCCAAACAGGGTTCTTCAGACTGTCAGCATTCCTGGTATTAAAGTGAAGCTCCACTCAAAAGGGGAAGTTCCACTTGAAGCACTCCAGAACTCCTCCCCCTTTACCACATTTGGCATGTTTTGGGGGGGGGGGGGGGGGTACCTAGTTATGACAGGTACCCGCTCTCAATAGGCGATACACTACCCCTCACTCCTTGCAAGCTGTCACAACTGGGTGCCCACAGTTGCAATGCCAGTGCCGGGGAGAGGAGAGGGAGAGAAGCGATGGTTCGGATGACCCCATCGCTGGTACCTGGGCCATGTGTGAGTGTCTGTTTATTAAAAGTCAACAGCGACACTTCTTGTAGCTGCTGACTTTTAATAAACCCAAACATGACTGGAGCTGCGCTTTAAGAACTGTGGGGCTTTGTTTCAAAGCATAGCAGATCTTTTCATCCTAGGAACAGGACTGTTATATATTAACCACTTAGCGACTGCCCCACGTACATATACTGTGGATATGTTTTATAGCAGAAAGTAAAAAATATTGTTTTGTACTTTCAAAATTGTCGGTCTTTGTTTATATCACAAAAAATAAAGACTGCAGAGGTGATCAAATAACATCAAAAGAAAGCTCTATTTGTGGTGAAAAAAGGACAAAAACTTTATTTGGGTAGAGCGTTGCACGACCGACCATTCCTGGCCTGGTCAGGAAAGGGGGTTAAACCTTCCAGCTCAAGTGGTTAAACAACCCAAAGATTCAGAGATGTTGCATACTCACGCCGATTCACAATCGTACGCGCGCCCTGCGTACGCATTTTACGTCGTTTGCGTAAGTCGGTTTCTGCATAACGCTGCTCCTGCTATTAGCAGGGGCAGCCAATGCTAAGTATACACGTTGTTCCCGCGTCGCGATTTTTAAAAATTACGTCGTTTGCGTAAGTGAATGGCGCTGAACACCATTTACGTTCACGTTGAAGCAAATGACGTCCTTGCGACGTCATTTACCGCAATGCACGTCGGGAAAGTTTCCCGACAGAGCATGCGCACTACGTTCGGCGCGGGAACGCGCCTAATTTAAATGATCCACACCCCCTACGGGATCATTTAAATTACGCACGCTTACGCCGGCCATTTTTACGGAGGCGTAGCGCACGTGATTTACGGAGGCGTAGCGTTAAAACGGTACGCTGCGCCTCCGTAAGAGGGCGCAAATCTACCTGAATCTAGGCCACTGTTCTTTAGCAAGGAACATACGTTCCACCTTAATAATTATGCCAGCACAATTAATGTGTGCTGTAAATTGCCTCCAGAATTATTCTTGTTTCTTCTTGTTGGAGGCTCACATTTGCTTGTGTCCTCAACCAAACTGTCAAATGATCAAATGGCTGCTGTCAAAAATGAAGATTATAAAATTTGATTCTGTTTGATCCTCAACTGCCATTAGTGTTGCACAAGTGATCAGTATCAGTGTATTGTTGGATTTTAAACAGTATAGACACCTATTTTTTATCTTTTTATTGAGTATACAACCTTTAACGACAGACAAACAACAGTTAACCTGCTACAGCATTGAAACCAGACCCACACCAGGGGTCAGTGCCAGCCGGCATAGTGTATCACATCCATCATAAATTTCAAACAGCTGTAGCACGTCAAAACCTTACTGCTATGTTGGCTCTTGCTCAATTAGAGGAACTAGAGATCATGACTACCAGTCAGGACAAAGGGGACAAGAAAATAAAAAAACAGAACCAAGGTAAAAATTACAATAGAAATGGCCCCTAAAGTATCCACAGTGGAGTGATATTTTATTGAGGGTCTATTCAGTCAGTAGTTGCTGTGGAGGCCTCAGCCAACCATTTGGCCCACACGAGGACAGGGAGGTTCTCATTTTTGCAATATATACGGAGTGATATATGCCCGATGGAGTATTTTGTACCATGTGAGATGGTCTCGAAGTGAGACAAGGATTTTGAATGGGAAATCCCAAATGTCCTCCCAGTCCTCGGAGTCAAGTTCCCGAATATCCTGCGTCCATCGCAGAGGCGTTCCTAGGGGGGTGCGGGGGGTGCGGCCCGCCCCAGGTGAAACCTGCTAGAGGGGTGACACCATCCCGATTTAAAAAAAAAAAAAAAAATAATAATTTTTAGCTGACATGTGGGGGGGGGGGGGGGGGGGCCGGCTCCCCCCCCCCCCGCGACTGCAGCAATGAGCGCCGCGGAATCGGAGCGCCGAGCGCCACGGTACAAGAGGAGGGAGGTTGCAGGGTGACACCGCAGCACCATCCATCCCCTCCTCTCACAGCCACGGGCTGTTAGCGGTGGTCGGCAGTCGGCACACAGGCACAGCCCCCTCCTCTCTGTTTGTGTGTACAGAGGGGGAGGGGCCGAGGGGACCTTATGTCCATGTGCCGTGATGTGCCGTGGCGCTGCCTGCGATGATCTGAGGTACTGAATGGGGAGGGGGGGGGTGTTTGCACCTGGGGGGATTTCACTGAAGGGGTGGGGGGGATGTACTAAGGGGGTGTTTGCACTGAGGGGGGGGTTGTACTAAGGGGGAGGGTGTTTGCACTGGGGGGTTGCACCGAGGGGGTTTGCACTGAGGGGGGGTTGCACTGAGGGGGGGGTGTCTGCACTGAAGGGGGGTCTGTGTAACATGCAGGGGTCCAGAGGTGCAAGTGGCTGTGTAATGTAAAAGGGGTGCAGTGATGCAGGGTGCTGTGTAATGTAAAGGGGTGCAGAGGGCTGTGTAGTGTAAAAGGGTCCAGAGGTGCAGGGGGCTATGTGATGTAAAGGGGTGCAGTGATGCAGGGTGCTGTGCAATGTAAAAGGGTCAAGAGATGCAGGGTGCTATGAGATGTAAAGGGGTCCAGTGATGCAGGGTGCTGTGTAATGTAAAGGGGTCCAGAGATGCAGGGTGCTGTGTAATGTAAAGGGGTCCAGAGGTGCAGGGGGCTGTGATGTAAAGGGGTCCAGTGGTGCAGGGGCTGTGTAATGTAAAGAGGTGCAGGGTGTTGTGTAATGTAAAGGAGCCCAGAGGTGCAGGGTGCTGTGTAATGTAAAAGGGTCCATAGGTGAAGGGGGCTGTGAGATGTAAAGGGGTCCAGTGATGCATGGTGCTGTGTAATTTTAAAGGGGTCCAGTGATGCAGGGTACTGTGTAATTTTAAAGGGGTCCAGTGATGCAAGGGGCTGTGTAATGTAAAGAGGTCCAGAGGTGCAGGGTGCTGTGTAATGTAAAGGGGTCCAGTGATGCAGGGTGCTGTGAAAAGTGGTCCAGAGGTGCAGTTGTGGCGAGGAGTACACAGTAGTAACAAAAAGATATTGAAGGATGCAGAGGTATGCACAGGGGGCACAGTGGGGTGTTTTTACATTTTAACATGGGGGGGTGCCAGATATTGGATCCGCCCCAGGTGCCAAATGCTCTAGGTATGCCCCTGGTCCATCGCTATAGACACCTATTTTTAATGTTTTACATAGCTACACCCAGGGTCGGTGCTAGACTATTTTGAGCCCTAGGTAAGACCAGCTACTTGCGCCCCCCGAAAAAAAAGAACCTCCTAACAGTGGGGCTATTGTGGAGGGCTGAATGCTGGATGTTTGTTTGCCAATGATTCCCCACAATCCAGTCTCCAACATTTGCCCATATACTATCTACATGAGAGAGAGAGGGGGGATTGGGGATGAGAGAGGGGGGATTGCAGATGAGAGAGAGAGAAAGCGGGATTGGGGATGAGAGAGAAAGGGTGGTTGGGGATGAGAGAGAGAGGAGGGATTGGGGATGAGTGAGAGAAAGAGATGGGGGGATTGGGGATGAGAGAGAGGGGGGATTAAGGATGAAAGAGAGGGGTATTGGGAATGAGAGAGAGGAGGAGGATGAAAGAGGGGGGATTAGTGATGAGAGAGAGGGGGGAGGATGAGAGAGGGAGTTTGGGGATGAGAGAGAGATGGGCGGATGAGAGAGGGGAGGATTAGAGAGGGAGGGAGAACAAGAGATAGGGGGATTGGGGATGAGAGAGAGGGGGGATTGGGGATTAGAGAGAGGGAAGAGTTGGGGATGAGAGAGAGGAGGGTTGGGGATGAGAGAGAGGGGGGAGGATATAAGAGGGGGGATTGAGGATGAGAGAGAGAGGGGGGATTGGGGATGAGAGAGGGGGAGGATGAGAAAGAGGGGGTTGAGGATGAGAGAGAGGATTGAGAACAAGAGAGAGGGGGAAGATGAGAGGGGGGGCTGAGCATGAGAGGGGGGTTGAGGATAAGAGAGGGGGATAGAGGATAAGGGAGGTTGAGGATGAGAGAGGGCGGTTGAGGATGAGTAAAGGGGGAATGAGAGAGGAGGGGTGTTGAGGATGAGGATGAGAAGGGAAGGATGAGAGAGAGGGGGAGGATGAGGATGAAAGAGGGGGGATAACGATGAGAGAGGGGGAAGAATGAGGATGAGAAGGGGAGGATGAGAGAGAGGGAGGATGAGAGGGGGAGAATAAGAGGGGGGAGGATGAGAGAGAGGGGGAGGATGAGGATGAGAGAGGGGGGTTGAGGATGAGAGAGGGATTTGAGGATGAGAGAGGGGGATGATAAGGATGAGCGAGGGGGGTTGAGGATGAGAGGGGGGTATGAGGATGAGAGAGGGGGTTGAGGATGAGGATGAGAGAAGGGGGTATGAGAGAGGGCGGTATGAGGATGAGAGAGGGGGTTGAGGATAAGGATGAGAGAGGGGGGGTTGAGGATGAGAGAGAGGGGGGAGAATGAGAGAGTCAGGGAGGGATCTTAGAGATAGATAAGCAGAGAGCTTGTCTATTCAGACTACAGCTCTTCACATTTATTCATTCCTCTGCCTATGTGGAGGGGGGGGGGGGGGCTTTCCTCCAATCAGCTCACACACAGTGTATGCCCAAACTCCACACCCACTGCTGAATGAGGAAACAAGATTTGTAACACGGTGTGCACTTTCTAAACAGTGTAGAAAACTGAAGACAGCACATATACAAGTAAAATGTATGTAGGAATTTGAATTTGTTTAATCTCTGTGTATCATATGAGGCTGTTCACTTCACTGGGTATATGTGAGGGTTTACATCCACTTTAAGGATGCACTCACACCTGCAAATGCAGCCCCAGTTAGTAGCTCCCAGAGCTAAACGCAGCCACTGGCATGTAATTGCTGCCTGCATCCAGCAGAAAAAGTGCGTTCAGCAAGGATCACTGCATATAATCGCTGGCTAGCAACTCACAGGTGGCAAAAACAGTTGCAAGAATCAGCAGATTTTTGCCACTGTAATTCACATTGGGACAAAACACCTGTGTGGATGTAGCCATAATACCTGAATTTAAATTGGTATCAGTGTCTTGTAAGCACCTGTACAGCAAAGTTCAGGCTAAAATATGGGTGGGCAGTAATAGGAGCCAATTAAAAGTCCTGCATGTACTGTCAGGGAACATGCTGAGAGTTTTAGAGAGCAGAGTAAGCACAGTGAACCACTGCTGCTCTTTCACTGGTCAGTTGCAGGCTGCTGCTTTCCTCCAATGATCAGACCTAACCCTACACTCCCCCTCACACACACACAGAGCCATTCACCGGAAAGACCAGTGTGCCGCTGCCCCCCCCCCCCCCCCAGCTCTTATGCAGCCGAGAGCAAAAGGAATGTGGTTACTTAGGGAAATGGGGTATTTATAAAGTTTTTTTTTTTTATACACAAATGTTTTGCCTCTAATTTCTATTTTAAACTGAATGGGTTATTTTAAGGCCCCGTACACAAGATTGGATCTGTCCGTTGGGATTTATCCACGGATCAGTTCCAGCAGACAAATCCGGTCGTGTGTATGGCCTAGCGGACATTTTACGGCGGAGATTTCTCCAGCCGACCGTTTTTCAAGCGGATAAAAATTACTTAGCATGCTAAGAAATGTATCCGCTGGAAACCTGTCCGTCGGACTTATCCGGTCGTCTGTACAGACTCACCGGATAAGTCCGACCGATCCCCACCCCTTGCATGCGTCAAAGTGATTTGACACATGCGTGGAAGTATTTACCGCAGGGATTTTGATCTGATGGTGTGTACAGCCCATCAGATCAAAATCCGGAGCAGAAATGTTCGATGGAAACGGTCCGGCGGACATCCGCTCGTGTGTACAGGGCCTTAAAGGTATAGGTGCAAAGTAAAGGTCTGTCAAAATTATTCTATAAGATTTACATAGAACAGATTTAATGAAAAATAATCCCAAAATATCCCAAAAGGTGGAGTGGCATAAAAAGGAAAATTATAGCATTGCTTTAACCACTTAAGACCCGGACCTTTAGGCAGGTAAAAGACCTGGACAGTTTTTGCGGTTCGGTACTGCGTCGCTTTAACAGACAATTGCGCGATCGTGCGACGTGGCTCCCAAACAAAATTGGCGTCCTTTTTTTCCCACAAATAGAGCTTTCTTTTGGTGGTATTTGATCACCTCTGCGGTTTTTATTTTTTTCGCTATAAACAAAAATAGAACGACAATTTTAAAAAAAAATCTATATTTTTTACTTTTTGCTATAATAAATATCCCCCAAAAACATATAAAAAACGTTTTTTTCCCCTCAGTTTAGGCCGATGCGTATTCTTCTACCTATTTTTGGTAAAAAAAATCGCAATAAACGTTTATCGATTGGTGTGCGCAAAATTTATAGCATTTACAAAATAGGGGATAGTTTTATTGCATTTTTATTATTTATTTATTTTTACTACTAATGGCTGCGATCAGCAATTTTTTCATGACTGCGACATTATGGCGGACACTTCGGACAATTTTGACAAATTTTTGGGACCATTGTCATTTTCATAGCAAAAAATGCATTAAAAATGCATTGTTTACTGTGAAAATGACAATTGCAGTTTGGGAGTTAACAACAAGGAGGCGCTGAAGGGGTTAAGTGTGACCTCATCTGTGTTTCTAACTGTAGGGGGGTGTGGCTGTAGGTGTGACGTAATTGATTGTGGTTCCCTATATCAGGGATCACACGATCGATGACGGCGCCACAGTGAAGAACGGGGAAGCTGTGTTTACACACAGCTCTCCCCGTTCTTCAGCTCCGGGGACCGATCGCGGGACTCCAGCGGTGATTGGGTCCACGGTCCCGCGGCCGCGGTCACGGAGCTGGGCACTTAAAGAGGACGTACCTGTACGTGCATGTGCCCAGCCGTGCCATTCTGCCGACGTATATGTGCAGGAGGCGGTCCTTAAGTGGTTAAACCTGATTAGGAAATCAGTTTCATTTAAATCTTCATTAGCCCAGGTTCACACTGGGCTGCGGGAGTGAAGCCGTGCGAGTTCAGCTGAACTTACGCGATTTTTACGCCAGCTGGCAGTCCCGATTTCAGCCGTGATCAGTTAACAAACAATCCCAGTGAAGAATATTTTCAGAGGAACTCTTGTGGCAGTTTTTGTGACTCACAGGAAGTATGACAGAGATCTAAGCTTATTACAACTGAATATTATTTTGTTTGTATTCTTGTTGCTACAGGATTGGATAGGTTTTACAGAAGTATGTTTTAGTAAAGGTTTAAAACTGGACTGTAGGAGGAAATTTATAAAAAATGTCAACAAATACATTTATGTATTTACTAAAAAACAAAAAAGAGATCCAACCAATTTTCTTTTAGTTTTGGACAAATCTGGGCCATCTGACCTGATGTGTTCAAAAAGGGGACCCTTTCCAAGGCTTGGTTTGGCAACTGACTTAGGGCCAGATTCACAAAAGAGATACGACGGCGTATCTCCTGATACGCCGTCGTATCTCTGTGATCCGCCCGTCCTAACTATGCGGCTGATTCCTAGAATCAGTTACGCATAGATAGCCCTAAGATCCGACAGGTGTAATTGACTTACACCGTCGGATCTTAGGACGCAATTCTAGGCCGGCTGCTAGGTGGCGAGGCCATTGCGGTCGGCGTAGAATATGCAAATGACTAGTTACGGCGATTCACGAACGTCCGCGATGCCCGTCGATCTAAATTTACGTAGTTTCTGTCGAGATACGCGTCGTAAAATTAGGGCTAACTCCTAGGTGTTCTAAGCAATGTTAAGTATGGCCGTTGTTCCCACGTCGAAATGTAAAAAATCACGTTGTTTGCGTAAGTCGTCCGTGAATGGCGCTGGACGCCATTTACGTTAACGTCTAAACAAATGACGTCCGTGCGACGTAATTTAACGCAATGCACGTCAGGTAATTTTCCCGACGGAGCATGCGCAGTACGTTCGGCGCGGGAACGCGCCTAATTTAAATGGTGCCCGCACCATTTGAATTAGGCGGGCTTGCGCCGAGCGGATTTACGTTACACCGCCGCAAGTTTACAGGTAAGAGCTTTGTGAATCAGGCACTTACGCTGTAAACCTGCGGTGGTGTAACGTAAATCAGATACGTTACGCTGCCAAGTAGCAACGTAAATGTACCTGAATCTGGCCCAGAGTTACTAAAGTAGTAAAACTTGGAAAAAAAATACTTTATACTGTTTTTGTTTACTTTACGGCGGCGTAGCGTATAAGGGCTGACGTAAGCCCGCCTAATTCAAAAATGGAAGATGTGGGCGTGTTTTATGTAAATTCAGTGTGACCCCACGTAAATGACGTTTTTAACGAACGGCGCATGCGCCGTCCGTGAACGTATCCCAGTGCGCATGCTCCAAATTACGCCGCAAATAGTCAATGCTTTCGACGTGAACGTAACTTACGCACAGCCCTATTCGCGAACGACTTACGCAAACGACGGAAAATTCGAGGCTGGCCCGACGTCCATACTTGACATTGCGTACGCCTCATATAGCAGGGGTAACTTTACGCCGGAAAAAGCCTTACGTAAACGACGTAAAAAAATGCGCCGGGCGGACGTCCGTTTCTGAATCGGCGTATCTACCTAATTTGCATATTCAACGCGGAAGTATTGGGAAGCGCCCCTAGCGGTCAGCGTAAATATTGCACCCTAAGATACGCCGCTTGTATCTAGGCAACATTGAGGCGTATCTGATTCTATGAATCAGGCACTGAGATGCGACGCCCCGCATTCAGAGTTACGACGGCGTATCTGGAGATACGCCGAAGTAACTCCTTTCTGAATCCGGGCCTAAATATACAAATTCACCTTAATGCTGCAGCATCAAGAGTGATCACATTGACCTCTGAATGCTCAGTTCTTGGTCTGCCCTCAATGTCTGTCAGTCACTTCTCTCTACCTCTCCAGAGCACAATAAATGACACAGTTTCTCTGAATTGGGGATAGGCGGATAATTGATAGCTTTGCCCCCTCCATTCAGAGACCCGGTGTCATTCGTGGAGGTTGTAGTACAGATTCTATGAATGGCAGATCAGACAGGAAAGTGTGGGCATAGTCAAGCTCCTTTGATAACGGCTTTTGACTGCTCCTTAGCTGTATTAACCTCTGCTTCATCAAAAGATTATGGCAGTGGGGACGGGGTTGCAGGACCGAGTGGATTACTACTAAAAGAAGAATCAACACTAAGAACACATCATACTAACTGTAACACAGGCGTAACTAGAACCTTCAGGGCCCCAGTGCAAGAAACCATGAAGGGACCCCTGGCCCCCGACCGATGCCCTTCCCAATTGATCCCAGGCCCTTTACTCCCATTATGGGACCCTTTTTACCGCCCGCAGTGTGACACCTTTCAGCAGTCATGAGGTCCCCCTCACAGTGGCGGACTGGAATTTTTTTTATTTTTGTTGTATTATTTTTTTATAATTTTAAAATATTTTTTTTTTTCAATTTTATTTTTATTATTTTTTACATATTTTTTAGGATGTCCATTGAGGGGCTTTGGGGAAATATCAGGGGTCTAAACAGACCGCTGATGTATCACTTTTGAGACACAGAAAGGCACCGAGGACAGATTCATCAGTCCCTTTTTCTGCAGCCTCAGCTGCACAGAATAAATAAACAGGAATAGCTCGGTACAGAGCTTTCCATTTGTTCATAAACTGAAGTTTATTATGCATCACCTATGAATAAAAAAAAGAGAGATCACGGACTCTATTCATTAAGTCAAGGAAAGGGCCTTGACACATTTACCGGCCCCTTCCCCGCCATCCATTCTGACTGATTCCCTGTAGCATCTGGTGGGAGGAGGAAACACGTCAGTAATGCGGGGGGGGGGTCAGGAAAGCACATAGGTGTCCGGGGCAGCAGGACAGGGATAGAGAGGCGGCGGGAGCAGCATGTGGAGGAACCGATGTCTCCATTTCCCTCCTACAAACCGCTGTATGTCTGTGAGGAGAGGAGGAGACGCAGGTATTTAGCGGCTGCATGGAGGGATCGCTTCCTCTACATGCTGCCGCCCTCCTATCCAGACATACAGGGGGCCGCATGGGCCCCCTGGAGCATGGGGCCAGGTTGTAATGGTGACCACTGTACGTGTGCCCCTGAACTGTAAAGTATGTTCCTTGTGCTGATTTTTCTTATACAAAAGGCTTTATTGTCTTTTTAACATACACAACAGAGCCAAAGGGGTTAACAATTTGAAAGCGTACAGTAGGTGTGAATATATGGGAATTGCAGACATAGCATTGCCGTAGTTTTCGTACAACAAAGGAATATGGCCCGGATTCTCATACCTCGGCGCATAGTTATGCCGGCGTAGCGTATCGAATATACGCTACGCCGACGTAGCGCAGAGCGGCGAGCACAGTATTCACAAAGCACTTGCTCCCAACGTTGCGCCAGCGTAACGTAAATTCTTTGGCGTAAGCCGGCCTAATTCAAAGTAGGTGGAAGTGGGCGTGATCCATTTAAATGATGCGTGACCCCATGCAAATGATGGGCCGAACGAACGGCGCATGCGCCGTCCCGTGGAAGCATCCCAGTGCGCATGCTCAGAATCACGTCGGAAATACTCCTTAAGATACGTCGAATCACTGCCTACGACGTGAATGTAACCTAAGCCCAGCCCTATTCACGTACTACTACGTAAACTACGTAAAATACGACGACTGTTCCCTGGTCCATACCTTAACATGACTTACACCTGCTTTATGAGGCTTAACTTTACGCCGGACATAAGCCTTGCGCAAACCATGTATATGATGCGCCGGGCGCAACTACGTTCGTGAATCGCCGTATCTCCCTCATTTGCATATTTGCAATGAGGCGGCCAGCGTAAATATGCGCCCAAGATACGCCGGCGTAGGAAAGTTACGTCGGTCGGAGGAAGCCTATTTTCAGGCGTATCTAGTTCTATGGGCACGGCGCATAGATACGACGGCGCACATTGAAACTTACGCGGCGTATCTTGAGATACGTCGGCGTAAGTGCTACGTGAATCTGGGCCTATGTAAATACTTCACATCATCACAAAAAGCAAAAGAACACTCTGATCGGAGAAGTAGTTCTATAGTTAGCTGAAAAATCATTCCAAAGAAATTGCAATTCCACGATTTGATCACAGAAAAAAAAAAAATAGGAAAGAGTTGAAAAGAAGATGATCAAAGTGCAATGGCTGAGCATGGGAAATCCATGGTTGCCAAACTCTGAGAAATTTGTCATGGGTGTCAAGTAAAATGGCTGTTTATTTTTCATTGACCATAATATCAGTCCCTTGTGCTGATTTTTCTATTTGTGTTTTTAGTTGCACTTATGCATTAACAGCTTCCCTAATGGGGCCCACTCCTATCCCAGGCCCAATAAGGGATGTGTGGACTGCCTTAGAAATTGTAATACCTCTGAAAATACCCCCACCTCTGAAAATACCCCCACCTCTTCCCAACCCCCCACCTTCTTCCCATCGTAAGACAGGCAAAAGATTGATCTCTATGAGACTTTGTATTATTGTAGTCATGTTACATGTCTCTTTTTACTCATGCCAAATTAATCTGTAAGTGCATCTATCGGTGTTATAATAGAATAAAAAAATACATGCATGTACAGCAAATAAAATGTATTTGACAACCTTCACACATAGATATAAATCCATAGCACTTTCCCTTCAACAAAGGTGACAGACTTCACTTTTGACTTCCTATGTGATTAGTACAATATTCCTCTTTGGTTTATTGATATGTGGAACATGTTTTCATAACATTCCCTTAACACAAGCCGCAACTTCAGTAAGTGAACAGGTTTCTACCACAATCCTCTTATTAGAGGAGGATTAGGAGAACAGATACCGAAGCAGAAGAACATTCGGTTTCTGTCTGGACAGGTTATATTTCATATCATATATTTTGCCAGTATTTGTAAGCAATGAAGCTTCAAGCAGAACTAAGCTCTCTCAATCAGTATGTTGCTAGTATTAGTAAAAAGGTACATTACATTTATCTTGAATTTTTTTTTTACATTTCTTCCATTGCTTCCTGGTTTCTGGCCTAGATCAAAATGATGTCATACATCCAGGGAATCTTCATGGGCATTTTTTTTATTTTTAATCTGGAAAAGGGCAATCTGGACTTCTTCCTGCATGCATGCCTGAGCTAAGGGCAGGTGGATTCCCGGAAGTAAATGCTACATGAATCATCTGCCCTCACTCAAGTTGGCCACTGTTAGAAATGCGAGGGGGTGGGGCCCGGGTGGTCAAAGTGATCTCTCAACAAAATAAAGCATAAATGACAAGGATGGATGGGGGAGTTTGCTCTTAATATTAAACATGGATTAAATAGTGCTTTTAGTTTGTGTTGTCAGAAAAAGTTTAGTTCCCATTTGCAATCTTTACCAATCTTTGAAAAAGCCTCCAGTTCCCAGACAACATAATAGTTGCCAGTAAAGGCAAACAAAGGGCATACCTGGATTTTCTTGATTCATTCAAGGTGGACATTCATAAATACATTAATATTCAGTTTGGGTCACTATCCATCCCACACAAAAGTTTACGGCGGGTCTTAGGCAGGGTCACTGGGATCAGCCCTAGCAATTGGGGGCAGATTTAAGGAGTAAAACCATAAATTACAGGAAATTTACAAGTACGGTAATTTGCTGTGTGTTAGGCCCCGTACACACGGCCGAGGAACTCGACGTGCCAAGCACGTCGAGTTCCTCGTCAAGTTCTGGGATGAAGCCGCCGAGGAGCTCGGCGGGCCGCCTTCTCCCATAGAACAATGAGAAAATAGAATACATGTTCTCTATTTTCTCGACGAGCTCCTCGGCGGCTCCATCGAGCCAAAAGTGTACAGACGACGAGTTTCTCGGCAGAATCCGAGCAGAATCCGAGTTTCTCGGCAGAATCCGGGTTTTGACCGAGTTTCTCTGTGAATTCTGCCGAGAAACTCTGTCGTGTGTACGAGGCCTTACTGTTGTAGCTTGGTCGCAAAAATATTTTTCAACTAATTTAAGTGGTTTCTTCTTTTCTATATTTAGATTTTTATGCTGCAGCAAGAGGAACATTTTCTCTACCAATTTTTATTATGTATTAGTGACTAAGTCAATCCCTTACTTATATCGTCAATAAAAATAAAACAAATATGGTGTAGTACTTATATGAATGATTTGTAAATGCTACTAGCGGGCAATTCTGTTTTTCTCTGTTTTTCTTATCTTTATTACTTCTCACACCTGTTCACCCCCTATGGACCAGAGCAATGTTTACATTTCTGCAATAACTCGGTCATTACATAAAATACTGTAACAAAGTAATACATTGGGCTAGATTCAGCAACAACATACGGCGGCGTATCTCCAGATACGCTGCCGTAATTTCAAATCTGCGCCGTCGTATCTTTACGCCGATTTTCAAAGGCAGATACGTTGAAAAAATAGGCTTCCTCCGCCGACGTAACTTGAATACGCCGGCGTATAATTGTGTGCAATTTTACGCTGGCCGCTAGGGGCGCTTCCGTAGATTTCAGCGTAGAATATGCAAATGCGCTGGATACGCCGATTCAGAAACGTACGTGCGCCCGGCGGAATTTTTTTCCGTCGTTTGCGTAAGGCTTTTTCCGGCGCAACGTTGCTCCTGCTATAAGAGGAGCAACCAATGTTAAGTATAGACGTCGTTCCCACATCGAATTTTGAAATGTTTACATCGTTTGCGTAAGTCGTTCGCGAATAGGGCTTTGCGTAAATTACGTCCATGTCGATAGCATTGACGATTTGCGGCGGAATTTCGAGCATGCGCACTGGGATTCTTTCACGAACGACGCATGCGCCGTTCGTTAAAGACGTCATTTACGTGGGGTCATGTTTTATTTACATAAAACACGCCCACCTCTTCTCAATTTGAATTCGGCGCGCTTACGCCGGCTGATTTATGCTACGCCGCCGCAACTTACGGAGCAAGTGCTTTGTGAATACTGCACTTGCCCGTCTAAGTTGCGGAGGCGTAGCGTAAATGGGATACGCTACGCCCGCACTAAAATACGCCAATCTACCTGAATCTAGCCCATTGTTTTTTAACCACATCCCACCCAGTCACTGCACATATATACGGCCGGGTGGGTGCTTCCTCCTTCTGAGTGGACTTTCAGGAACGTCCCTCAGAAGGAGGGGGATCGTGCCCGTGCAACGGTGCGATCCCGATCAGCAGGAGGGCTCTGTGATTGGCCCTCCTAAACACATGATGGCTGTGTCCAATCACAGCCGTCATGTAATGTATATAAAGAGCCGGTTGCTAGGCGATCGGCTCTCCTCTCCTCACATGGAAGTTGTCTTTTTTTATATCAATTTTTTTTTTTTTTATTATTGCTCATTCCATATAAAAATAGGACAACAGAAAACACCAAAAACATAATATCCATAAACACTTCTTAGTATACATACAATTAGATATGATAAAGAATAAATAAAAATAAAGACATCTAACAAGAAAAACAACACAAAACTAACACCTCTCAAATTAAAACAACTAAGTTTCAATAGGCAATACTTAGTAAAGACCAAAGTGACTACCACAACCTCCTTTTTCCACTCTGTTTGTCTATCTTTAACCATATAGTTGCATCTATTCTCTTAAAAACCCTTCTCCCCTTCATCAGTCAGCTTCATCGGTTAACCTATGACAACGGTCTGAGACGTGAATTATATCTTTTTTTTTTTCTATCTTTCTATACCTTTTTCTGGGGGGGGGGGGGGGCAGAATAATTGATACGTTTTTGATATGACAATCTTAGATTTTCCCTGCAATGTTAAATTGTGTCTAGTAAGTAAATGATGGAACATAAGAATGTACAATGTTGTATGGAATATTGTTAATAATAAGAAACATTTTGATAAAAAAAAAAAAAAAAGAGCACAAACCAAGCCATGAAGTCCAAGGAATTGTCTGTAGACCTCCGAGGCAGGATTGTATCGAGGCACAGATATGGGGGAAGGGTACAGAAAAATGTCCGCAGCATTGAAGGTCCCAATGAGCACAGTGGCATCCATCATCCATAAATGGAAGAAGTCTGAAACCAGCAGGATTCCTCCAAGAATAGGCCAGCCAGCCAAATGGAGCGATCGGGGAGAAGGGCCTTAGTCAGAGAGGTGACCAAGAAATAGATGGTCACTCTGACAGAGCTCCAGAGGTTTACTGTGGAGAGAGGAGAACCTTCCAGAAGAACAACCATCTCTGCAGCACTCCACCAATCAGGCCCATATGGTAAAGTGGCCAGATAGAAGCCACTCCTCAGTAAAAGGCACATGACAGCCCACCTGTAATTTGCCAAAAAAGGTCAAATGGACTCTCAGACCATGAGGAACAAAATTCTCTGGTCTGATGAAAAAAAGATTGAACTCTTTGGCCAGAATGGCAAGTATCATGTCTGGAGGAAACCAGGCACCGCCCATCACCTAACCAATACCATCCCTACAGTGAAGCATGGTGGTGCAGCATCAGGCTGTAGGGATGTTTTTCAACGGCAGGAACTGGGAGACTAGTCAGGATCAAGGGAAAGATGAGGGCAGCAATGTACAGAGACATCCTTGATGAAAACCTGCTCCAGAGCGCTGTGGACCTAAGACTGGGGCGAAGGCTCATCTTCCAACAGGGCAAGGACCCTAAGCACACAGCCAAGACAACAAAGGAGTGGCTATGGGGGAACAACTCTGTGAATGTCCTTGAGTGGCCTAGCAAGAGCCCAGACTTTAACTTGTTTGAACATCTCTGGAGAGATCTGAAAATGGCTGTGCAACCAAACTTACAGTGATTTAGTGTGTCCAGCCGCAATAACCGCATGCAATCAATGGCTGTGCAAACAGAGATGATCATAGCCATGGCCTCCAACAGTGTAAGGGCTTGGGGGCCACTGCTATCCACGTGCAGCTGTCAAACCCAGCAGCAGGAAACAGTAGATTCTTGTCGCTGAGATTCAAAGCACACCTGTGCACACCAGCAGGGTTGAAGATGATCAGTCCTTTTGCAAACACACAGCAGTGCGAATAATTCTTAGTGGCCCCCCCCCATGCATCTTGTGAACGTCTACATTTTGGTGCAGCAACATTTTTTTTTAAAAGGGTCAAGCACTTCTTCTGTGCATTTTTCATGTGTGGGGCAGCCCATTAAAGTTAGAGGCTGCCCTAAATGCAACGGAGCCTAAAGCCTCATATACACAATCTGATTTTCTGTGGACAAAAGGTAGGACTTTTGTCCGAAGGGCATTGGCCATGAACTTGTATTGCATACAAACGGCAAAGAATTGTCGGCCAACAAACACAAAACTATGTGTTTTTTCAGCTCTTTAGCACCACCCTATGGGCAACTTCTGCTAATGTTGTGTTATGGGAGCATTGCTTCTGAGCATGCGTGTTTGTACTTTGGAGTTTTGTCCGACGGACTTGTGTACACACGATCGACATCACGCATTTGTTGCAAACAATTTTAAAGCATGCTAACCCACATTTGTCCGCAGAATTTTCCGATGGAGGATACAAACGGACGGATTTTCCGACAACAGCCTGTCATCACACAATTCCCGTCGGATAATCCGATTGTGTGTACGAGGCTTTGGGCTAATTTCTAGGTGGGCAGCTCTAGCTCAGGTAATGCTGCTTGCTCATAGCCCTCAGTATATCAGATGTTTAGGAAGAGACAGAGGGCTGATTATAGATTATAACTGCAATGTGTGTTAAAATCACCTACCGTATATACTCGACTTGAGGATAAGCCGAGTTTTTCAGCACATTTTTTTGTGTTGAAAATGACGCCCTCGGCATATCCTTGAGTCACTTTTTTGTGCCTGATCTCCCAGACTTTGGGGACACATATAGCCCCACTCTTCCTCTACAAGTGTGCAAAGTTTGTTGTCTGGGGGACCTACGGCTGGGGAGCACCGATTTTTCAAAGCCGGGCACCCCTTCCATAGACTCCCATGTTAAATGGTAATTTCTCTGGTGAATTTGGGGACCTGGTACCGGCTGGTCGTAGGTCACCTGGACCCAGAACTTGGCATACATGTAGCCTCATTTTTCCTCTACATGTGTGCAAAGTTTGTTGTCTGGGGGACCTACAGCTGCGGAGCATTGATTTTTCAAATCCTGGAACCCCTTCCATAGACTCCCATGTTAAACATCAGTCTAGTCATGTACACAGTGAGGCATGGGCACAGTGAGGCATGGACACAGAGAGGCATGGACACAGTGAGGCATGGACATGGACACAGTGAGCAGGGGAGGGCTGGCAGGGGGGGGCAGAGTGGAAATCTCCCCCGGGCTGGTGACACTATGCACAGCCACTGGCCACCACTACCAAATGGTGTTTTTGCAGAGCAGGAATATGCCTGCTGGAGCTCTGTTAACACAGGTCACGGCTGCTGCTCACCTCCCACTGTGCAGCCGTGCCTGTGTCAGCTCCGAGGTAGATAGCTGCAGAGCTGAGCTATGTCTCGTCTCACACATAGCTCAGCCTCAGCGCACACCATCGCTGACATCCCCTTCTCTCTCTGCACAGACACGAGGAAAGATAGAGCTCATCTGCTCCTTCTCCTTCTGAGTCTGCCCTGCCCACACTCCCCGGGCATGTATGGGCACTGGACAGGAAGTTTGAACCCAAAAAAGCATCAGACAGCCTGCCTGTGCCTCAGCCTCCATCCTGGAAAGCTCACCCTCTCTAGTCTCTCCTGCCTCCCAGTGTATAAAAAGGGGTGCTCTGTGGACTTTGTTAAAGAAGAGGGGGGGCAGGCTTTGGTGAGCAGAGACCCTCTTTACACAATAGTCCACAGAATGCACCCTTAACCACTTAAGCCCCGGACCAATATGCAGCCTAAAGACCCAAGGTGTTTTTACAGTTCGGGACTGCGTCGCTTTAACAGACAATTGCGCGGTCGTGCGACGTGGCTCCCAAACAAAATTGGCGTCCTTTTTTCCCCACAAATAGAGCTTTCTTTTGGTGGTATTTGATCACATCTGCGGTTTTTAGTTTTTGCGCTATAAACAAAAATAGAGCGACAATTTTGAAAAAAAAGCAATATTTTTTACTTTTTGCTGTAATAAATATCCCCCAAAAACATATATAAAAACATTTTTTTTCCTCAGTTTAGGCCGATACGTATTCTTCTACCTATTTTTAGTAAAAAAAATCGCAATAAGCGTTTATCGATTGGTTTGCGCAAAATTTATAGTGTTTACAAAATAGGGGATAGTTTTATTGCATTTTTATTTTTTATTTTTTTTTTACTACTAATGGCGGCGATCAGCAATTTTTTTCGTGACTGCGACATTATGGCGGACACTTCGGACAATTTTGACACATTTTTGGGACCATTGTCATTTTCACAGCAAAAAATGCATTTAAATTGCATTCTTTATTGTGAAAATGACAGTTGCAGTTTGGGAGTTAACCACAGGTGGCGCTGTAGGAGTTAGGGTGCACCTAGTATGTGTTTACAACTGTTTGGGGGTGTGGCTGTAGGAATGACGTCATCGATCGTGTCTTCCCTATAAAGGGAATGACGCGATCGATGCGCCGCCATAGTGAAGGACGGGGAAGCCGTGTTTACACACGGCTCTCCTCGTTCTTCAGCTCCGGGGAGCGATCGCGACGGAGCGGCTATAAACAAATAGCCGCGCCGTGGTCCCGGATCGCTCCCCGAGCGGACCCGACCTCCGCATGTAGCGGGGGGGGTCCCGATCGGACCCCCCACCCGCTAATAGGCGAGGACGTACCTATACGCCCATGTGCCTGTACGTGCCATATTGTGGACGTATATGTACATGGGCTGGTCCTTAAGTGGTTAAATTACGTTTCCCAGAACACCCCTTACATCAGATCTGATGTATATGGGGTCTGTGCGGACTCTGATGTAAGGGGAGGCCTCTGCGCGGACTCTTGTGATCATGAAAAATCTTAGACTGTTTTCCTCGATCCATCACTTTTCCACGCTCTATGGGCCATTTGACTGGACTTTCCCCCCAGGCCTAAGGCTGCCAGCCCTCCCCTGACAGTGAGGCATAGGCACAGTGAGGCATGGGCACAGTGAGGCATGGGCACAGTGAGGCATGGACACAGTGAGGCATGGACACAGTGAGGCATGCACATGGGCACAGTGAGGCATGGACACAGTGAGGCATGGACACAGTGAGGCATGCAGAAGGACACCCTAGGCTTATACTTGAGTCAATACATTTTCTCTTTTTTTTGTGGTAAAATTAGGTGCCTCGGGTTATTCTCGAGTAAATACGGTAAATTGTGACTGTCCAAAAATACAGTTCAGCTCTCATGAGTAATATGAAATGACATCACTCTTCTCTGTGGGGGAAGCACATTAGCTAGCTACTGACCACACAGCTCTCAACTTTGGCTTCCTGATGCAGGCTCCAAGGTCTTTAGGCATCCAGAGAGTTATCACAATTTTGCAGGTTCTTGTACTGGCCCTCAAAACCAGAAGAATCACTTTGCTTTTGTTCCACCCTGCCTTCGTCGTATAAATCCCCTTGATGGTACAGATCTCTTACACAAGTAAAATGCGCAAGAACCCAATAGCAACAAAGTCTCGTTAGTATATAAAGAAATGGAAACCGTGTTCCAATACTGTAGACAAAAAGCAAGAGGCGCCTCTGAGTGTAGACGTTTAAAACAATTTAATAGACAAGTTAGTACAGGCAACTCACATTTAGGTAAAAGCAGGCATTGTACAAATTCCATGAAAAGGGATCCTCAGATCAGTCCATCTGTTCCTTCTCCTGCTGGGGCGCTGTGCTGCATGAAGTCATCATACACCGCTGATAGGTGGTAGGAGGCCGGCGGCGGTGGAGGAGCTTCAGAGCGAGGCCTGGAGTATGGTGAACCTAGGCGAGGCGAGGGGCAGTAACGTCACTGGTAAGCAACGGGTTTCGTGAGCGGGCATACTGTGTGTGTTGTGGCAGTCGCGCTCCTTTGTCAAATTGATTGATAAAAGGAGCGCGACTGCCACAACACACGCAGTATGCCCGCTCACGAAACGCGTTGCTTACCAGTGACGTCACTGCCCCTCGCCTGCCTAGATTCACCATACTCCAGGCCTCGCTCTGAAGCTCCTTCACCGCCGCCGGCCTCCTACCACCTATCAGCTGTGTATGATGACTTCATGCAGCACAGCGCCCCAGCAGGAGAAGGAACAGATGGACTGATCTGAGGATCCCTTTTCATGGAATTTGTACAATGCCTGCTTTTACCTAAATGTGAGTTGTCTGTACTAACTTGTCTATTAAATTGTTTTAAACGTCTACACTCAGAGGCGCCTCTTCCCTTTGCTTTTTATGGTACAGATCTCTATGTTTGCAACCCTCTGCCGCTGACCTAGAATTTTTTCATTCTCTTCATCTGGTATTCTACACTCCCCAGCATTGTTTGGCTTTGATTGTCATTTGAATTTGGACTTGGCACTTTCTGACCATTTTACAGTGAGGAAGTGAGAAATTCAGACAAAGAAAAAAAACATTTAGAAGGGAAATCGAAGGAAAAGGTAAGTGAACCAACAATGCACTAGCTAAAAGGAACCTATTTAGAAAATAAAAAACAAACCTTTACAACCCCTTTAACCACTTCAATACCGGTCCATAGTCATTTGACGTCCACAGATGGAATCTCCCATCCTGGTTGGACGTCAGATGACGTCCTGGGCTTTGTGGGGGGATATCTGAGTGATGCCTGCAGCTAGAGGCATCATTCAGATATCCTTCTCTTCTGCCGGCGATTCTGTGCAACATTAGAATGATCATAGCGGCGGTTCCGCCGCTTGATCGTTCTTATAGGCAGCGGGAGGGGACATCCCCCCCCTTCCGCCGCCATCCGGTGTTTCTCTGGGCTCTCCCGTGCCATGGGGGGCCCGGAGAAAGAATCGTCCGGCGCAGGCAGGAAGCATAGAGATGACTGGTGACCAGATGGTCACCAGTCATCTCTATGACCGTCGGAGGCCCGGGCGCGATGTGATGACGTCACGCCCGGGTACCCGTAAGTAAACAAAGCCGCGATTGCGGCTAGTAAGCAACACTAATCATGAGATTGGTGAAATTTTTTTCACCGATCTCATGCTTTCCAGCCCGGAGGAGAGATGTGGGGTCTTATTGACCCTGCATCTCTCCATAAAGAGGACCTGTCACACACATTTCCTATTACAAGGGATGTTTACACTTTTTTTTTTAAAGTGTAAAAAAAAAAAAAAAAAGTAAAAAAAAAAAATAAAAGAATAAAAAAAAAAAAATTAAAACGCCCCTGTCCCTGGTAGCTCGTGTGCAGAAGTGAACGCACACGTAAGCCCCGCCGACAAATGTAAACGCCGTTTAAACCACATATGTGAGGTATTGCCGCATGCGTTAGAGTGCCAGCAACAATTCTAGCACTAGATCTCCTCTGTAAATCTAAACTGGTAACCTGTAAAAAAAATTCATGGAGATTTTTAAGTACCGAAGTTTGGTGCCATTCCATAAGTGTGCGCAATTTTAAAGCGTGACATGTTAGGTATCTATTTACTTGGTGTAACTTAATCTTTCATACTTTACAAAAAAATTGGACTAACTTTACTGTTTTGTTATTTTTTTAATTCATGAAACAACTTTTTCCCCAAAAAAAGGCGTTTGAAAAATTATTGCGCAAATACCGTGCAAGATAAAACGTTGCAATGACCGTCGTTTTATTCCCTAGGGTGTCTTCTAAAAAAACATATATAATGTTTGGGGGTTCTGCGTAATTTTCTAGCAAAAGAATGATGATTTGTACATGTAGGAGAGAAGTGCCAGAATAGGCCCGGTATTGAGGTGGGTATAAAAGCCCGGTATTGAAGTGGTTAAGAAACACTGGCCTATTACATGTGCTCTTCAGTACAGTTATGTAAAAGATCCAGGGAACTAGCATTTCCTATCCACTTGTGCACTACCCAGAAGTAGTTCCTTCAGGGTCATTACTCGTGGCACAAAACCAGTGTCTGTAGGGAGAGCTGAAGAGAGAGAAAATCAGGGGGAGCTAGCTGGAGAGTATATAAAAAGGTGTGTGGATAGTGTACCCCCTGACTTTTTTTTATCACACCCCCAGATGAGACAGGTCAAATCCAGCATTTCTCCCTTCCCTCTCTGGCCATTGCGCCCATAACACCGAGAGGCGCATGGCCTTGGAGTTTTATATTGGAGGTGAACTGACAGCGTACAGCAGTCGCTTCTCAGTCCAATAGCGGTTTTTGAATTTGCCCACCGCCATGAACAAGGGTACCATTATTTATGTAAAACTTTTATTCCAAAAGGGTAAAAAAACATTGCTGTAACTGCCTAAACAAATGTAAGCAGAAGTTTGGCTTTAATTTGTTAATCAAATCCATCTAAATCTGCTAGTGCATCTAAAGGCCCATACACACGATCGGATATTCCGACAACAATTGTCCAACGGACGAGTTTTGGGGGATAATCCGACCGTCTGTATGCTCCATCGGACAATTGTTGTCTGAATTTCCGACAACAAATGTTGGCTGTGCATGCTCTCAGATTGTCCGACAACAAATGTGTTGCATCGGATCATCCAATCCTGTGTACACAAATCCGTTGGACTAAAATCCAAAGTACAAACAGGCATGCTCAGCCGCGGACATGTTCGGTCGTGTGTACGGCTGACCGGACAATTTTCCGGCGGATCGGACAGGTTTCCAGCGGACAGAGGGCCGCTGCCGGGTGTACCAAGATGGCCGCCTCTCCGGAGCTAGGCCGAAGCCGGGGACTTTCCTAGGCCAAGGCTCCTGAGCGCTCCGCACATCGCGGAGTGTGCCGATCCAAACGGGGTGACCCGTTCGGATCACGGATCGGTGACGATCCGTTGCACCCCTAGTCAGAAGGAGCCGGAACTACAAGGTAAACATCAGCTCTTTCTGACAGCTCAGCAGACACTCAGCGGCACGGGGGGGGGGGGGGGGTGGATGGAATGATTTTGTGGGTCGCAGGTTCCCCACCCCTGCGCTACACTGATGCAGCGCAGAGAGGCAAGCACTGGATTCACAAAGCCAGTGCTGCCAAATCTGCGCTGGGTTTCCTAGGCGTAAGCCGGCGTATGTGGAAGTGGGCGTGAGCCATGCAAATGATGGGCTGAGTCTCAGACAGATACGTATAATGAACAGCGCATGCGCCGTCCCGTGGACGCATCCCAGTGCGCATGCTCAGAATCACGTCGGAACTACTCCCTAAGATACGCCGGATCACTGCCTACGGCGTGAACGTAACCTACGCCCAGTCATATTCACGTCCTACGTAAACTACGTAAAATACGTTGGCTTGTGTTCCCTGGTGCAGCCCTTTGCATGGATGCTGCTGAGTTACACCTGCTTTATGGGGCATAACTTTACGCCGGACGTATGACTTTACACGCACTGCGTCGGACGGACGGACGGACGTTCGTGAATCGGCGTATCTCCCTCATTTGCATATGTGAATAGAAAATCAATGGGTGCGCCAAATACGTCCAGCGTAAATATGCGCCCACTCTACGCCGACGTAGGAAAGTTACGCCAGTCGAATGAAGCCTATTTTCAGGAGTATCTTAGTTTCGAGTCCGGTGCATAGATACGACGGCGCATATTTGCACTTACGCGGCGTATCTCGAGATACGTCGGCGCAAGTGCTTTGTGAATCCGGGCCATGGTATGCATTTAGCAAAAATGCATATTGCAATTTTAATGTGTTTTTGGTGCTTTTTCTGGATTCCTGACTTCCAGCATGCACATGTGAAACTTGGACAAGGGCCTCAAAAAACAAACACCAAATAAGCACTGCTGTTGTATTTTTTGTGTTTTTGGTGTTTCCTATAGAAATCAATAGGAGGTGTGTTTTTGAAACAGAGCACCAAAAACACAGCATGCAGGACTTCAAAACGCACCGCACCCGCAGCACACTGATGTGAAGAAGTTCCATAGGAATGGTGCCACCGATCGTTTGGAAAAAAACTCAACATGCTGGTTGCACGCAAGTCGATCGATAGACTTGTTTACAACCAGCTTGTCCTTCGATGGATCTTAATTTGGCAGGTCTCTGCTGAACAGGCCAAATTCCGACCCATATATGGCCGGCTTTAGAGCAAACCCACAGTACACAATTTCAACAATCTTCCTTTATTTCCTATTCACTAGAAGAAGAGAGGAAGTGGTAAGCAGGCAAGGCAGCCAGAATAAAATAAATAAATTCTATTGTGGAGTTTTCTGATCTTTATACTATCCCAATCATCAGTCGCTGCACAGTACGGTTTTCATACCGGGCATATGCAGTTGTGCTCTAGATAGAAGTGAAAACACAAACGTAACAGCTGTGCAATGTCTAAGGCTGCATTCACACCTGAACGCGGCGTATTTTACTGCGATTTGCCGTGACAAATTGCAGCGTTTTGTCCCGCGATTTGCCGTGACAAAACGCTGCGTTTTTTAAGCCTAACATACGCCGGAGGGGTGATCAACATTGTCGGCTATGCCAAACACCGCAAGCCACCTGAAAAAAAGGTCCGGGACTTGTTTTGAGCTTCAGGCTTACGGCGTTTCGGCGTTCGGCGTGGAGATGTGAACCATCTCTATAGCCGACAATGTTCACCCCTCCAGCGTATTGCAGGCTGCAATAGCGTTGCGCTACAGGCGACAAAAACGCCTAGGTGTGACTGGAGCTTAACAGGTGCATATTTAGCATTGTAAATTCTTTTAGAATACATTATACATTCTTGTCTCCTTAGAATACATTATACATTCTTGTCTCCTTAGAATACGTTATACACACAGCTGTACTAGAATTAGTGTTGGATTGATCTCTTTACACAGTAGGATTGATTTACTAAAGGCAAATCCACTGTGTACTACAAATGCATTCGCTGAGGAGAAGATCTGAAATGAGGGGAACCTCTGCTGATTTTATCATCCAATCACGTACAAGCTAAAATGCTGTTTTTTTTATTTTCCTTGCATGTCCCCCTCAGATCTACTGAGACTGCACTTCCAATTGTATTTACCTTTTGTAAATAATCCCCTCGGGTTAAAAATGCTAAGGAATTATATTTAAAAAAAAGAAAGGAAGAAACAAAAAAACAAAAAAAAGGAAGAAACAAAAAAACAAAAAAAAGTTTTCCTTACCCACGTGACCAGTGCTCCATCCATCAAGCGTTCGAGGGTTTTCCCCTCACGGTTGTCCATGATCTCCTGACTGGTTGTCACAACTTATCTAGCTTCTCCTACTTCCACACAGGCTGTCTCAGATCCCATCCACCCATTTCTCACTGTCTAGCATTCCGATTTTTTGTTGTCATCCCTCTCACTGTGTTCTTTCTACTTAACACTACTTTAATGTGTCACAGCCTGTGGTTTCTGCATGTACATCAGTTCCTCTCTTTGCCTTGTCCCCTCCCTTTTCTTACCACACAGGCACTGTGATACAGGAAACCTCCCATTGCGCAGTCTCCAACAGCCAAATGTCACCCAAAGATATCTAGTTTGAAAAAGATAAGAACTTTTTTTCTTGGAGTACATCACAGGAAATGGTTAATCGTAGACCAATGGGTGATTGGACACTGGCACTTTAGCAAAGCCTAAACTAGCCCTACATAACCCCCTTCCACTCCTAGCATTACCTCTGTTCTGTCAGCAATCAATATCGGAGTGAAAAAAAGGGGAAGGAACCTTTATCCTGTGATGTACTTCAAGAAAAGGATTTTGAAGGCAAGTCAAAAATCCTATTTTCTTAATCATACATACAGGCCCGGATTTCCCACAAGGCCACCGAGGCCAGGCCTCGGGGCGGCAGGGCACAGAGGGGTGGCAGCGGCATGGAGTCCCCCGACGGTCGGAACATACAGTTAAGGGTGGTAAGTTGCTTTCTAGCAGGGCTAAATGTAGTGTGGGGAAATCCGCTCGCTCGTTAAAAAGTGATTGTGGCGATGTTGCCGAAATCACTTGTAAAATGTGTGCGGCCGTACGTCCACCCCTCCCCCCCCCCTCACATACCTCTCTCTGCTGATTCTGGGCCATATTCTTGGCCCGTGTATCTATGCGACCGATTCTTAGAATCATTTTCGCATAGATACACTTAAGATCCGCCATGTGTAAGTCACTTACACTGTCGGATCTTAAATGTAATTACGCCGCCCGCCGCTAGATGGCATTTACGTGAAGGTCTCATTTGTTTATGCAAATGAGCCTGCTACGCCGATTCCCGAACGATTTCGCGTCGCGTACCCGTCGCTAACGTCGTTTGCGTAAGCGGAAACTTACTCCTGCTATATGAGGAGTACGTTTCCGCATGTCCCACGTAGGCCATGTTACGGATAGCGTCGGGTCCGCGACGTGTTTTTCCGTCGGCTACGTCGTTTCCCTAAGTCGTTCTTGAATACGACTTTACGTCAATGACGCACACGTCGGCGTCATTGACGTTTTCCGCCGAGAACTGGAGCATGCACACTGGGCTTTTTTAAGCCCGGCGCATGCGCAGTTACTTAGAATCGGGGGCGCGCTTAATTTGAATAGAAGCCGCCCCCTTGAAGATACGCGTGGCTACGCCGGGCCATTTACACTCCGCCGCCCCAAACTACGGAGCAAGTGTTTGGGGAATACAGCACTTGCTCCTGTAGTTTGGGGCGGCGGAGTGTAAATGCCTTACGCGCCGCCCGCGGACATTTAGAGAGAATATGGGCCTCTGTCTTCGTGACTCCGTTCTCCTCCTAGCCGCCGAGTCCGTCTCCTGTGCCTCCCCCCGATGTACACAGTGAGAGGGGTGAGCTGTGCTCTTCCCATCTCAGCTGTGACAGGAGTTCTAGCAAAGTTCTAGGACTCCTGTTTTGGAGGTGACAGGGTCAATAAAGAGAACCTGTACCCTCAAATTGCTATTACACAGGGAATTGTTTTCTCCTGCGTGATAGCAATAAAGTTTGGTGAAAAAATAAATAAAATAAGAAATAATCGTTTAATTAATAAAATAAAAAAGTAATTAAAAAGTAAAGAATAAGAATAATATATATATAAAAAAAAGTAAACGACAAGCTACAAATAAATAAAAATAAAAAAAGTAATAAAGTAAAAAAAAAAAGAAAGAAACAAAAAATATTTGAACTAACCGTGCCGCCCCTGCCATCCGGTTACCATTCTCTGTTGATTTGGGGGGGTACATTGCGGAACCTGGCCTTGGGGCGGCAGGGAGAGCAAATCCGGCCCTGCATACATAACCAGACGCAGGAAATAGTTAAATTTAGACCATTTGGCAATCCAATGAGGAGTGCGCAACAGCAAACAACGGCTAACGAGCCTGCCACAAAAAAAGAGGGCAAAGAGCCAAGGCCCCTATAGGGTTGTCTGGAGGAAGGTCTGAACAAGCTGGCAAATTTGGGGAACATGTGCATGAAAGACCAGATGACAATCTTAAAGACCTCGGAAGCTTCTGTTGCAGTAAGTTTTTACAGGGAATGGCGGCGGGGGGTGGCTTTCCTGAGAAATTAGTTGCCAACTCCACCTAGCAATTGTGGACTGACTGAGAGGCAGTCTATCCCTCCTGGGAGCTCAAAGCATTCTCTGATTATATGGGGTAAAGAGGCAGGACAGTGGCATCATGCTCCCAGCTCTCCATCTCATCCAATCAGAGTACACCTTGAAATAATTCAGAAAATGTAAAGCATTCTCTGAATGGCATCCATGCGGAGCGGCCCCTCAGCACAGCACCCAAAAGCGAGTGCAATGGACCAGCTGTGTCTATTTCAGTGGTTTTCAGCATCCAGGGGCATCAGCCAAGTATGTATGTATACAGGGTGGACTGACCATTAGGGCACTGCCCGGGGGCCCCATGCCACTAGGGGGCCCCATCAGGTTTGCCAGCCTCAGTAAAACCAGGGACAGTATGTGAAAATCTGTGTTTTTTTTACATCTGTCCCTGAAATGTCTAACGAATATCTATTAGCCTGAATGATTTTTGGCCCAAAAAAATGATAAGGGGGGGCCAACACCCCCTCATTAATCACTTAATAAGTCTCTAATTATGTGAGATCTAACGTTAAAACCACTTGATCTTACCGGGTCTAACGAATATCTATTAGTCTGAATGATTTTTGACCAAAAAATTTGATAAGGGGGGGCTGATGACGGGTTAGCCCCCAGAGCAAATAACTGTTAATATTGCTTCTTCTGTGTGAGATCTAACGCAAACAATGATTGAACTAACCTGATCTAACAAAGATCTAACAAATGCATAAAAAAGTCAACATTTTTTATATGGGGGGGGGGGGGGGGGGCTAACCCGGCAGAGGTGACATGAGGCCCCACTCTGGGAAAAATAATTAAAGCGATAAAAAATGTAACTATATAAATTGCTTTAAGAGCTTTAAAGTACTGGTGTCAGTGCTCTGTATCTCGGTGCTGGTGTCAGTGTTCTCTATCTGGGTGCTGGTGTCAGTGTTCTCTATCCGGGTGCTGGTGTCAGTGTTCTCTATCCGGGTGCTGGTGTCAGTGTTCTCTATCTGGGTGCTGGTGTCAGTGTTCTCTATCTGGGTGCTGGTGTCAGTGTTCTCTATCTGGGTGCTGGTGTCAGTGTTCTCTATCTGGGTGTTGGTGTCAGTGTTCTCTGTCTGGGTGCTGGTGTCAGTGCTCTGTATCTCGGTGCTGGTGTCAAAGAGCACTGACACCAGCACCGAGATACAGAGCACTGACACCAGCACCCGGATAGAGAACACTGACACCAGCACCGAGATACAGAGCACTGACACCAGCACCCAGATAGAGGGACTGACACCAGCACCCAGATAGAGAACACTGACACCAGCAACCAGAAAGAGGGACTGACACCAGCACCCAGATAGAGGGACTGACACCAGCACCGAGATACAGAGCACTGACACCAGCACCCAGATAGAGAACACTGACACCAGCACAGAGATACAGAGCACTGACACCAGCACCCAGATAGAGGGACTGACACCAGCACCCAGATAGAGAACACTGACACCAGCAACCAGAAAGAGGGACTGACACCAGCACCCAGATAGAGGGACTGACACCAGCACCGAGATATAGGGACTGACACCAGCACCCAGATAGAGAACACTGACACCAGCACCGAGATATAGGGACTGACACCAGCACCCAGATAGAGGGACTGACACCAACACCCAGAAAGAGAACACTGACACCAGCATCCAGATAGAGGGACTGACACCAGCACCCAGATAGAGGGACTGACACCAGAACCCAGATAGAGAACACTGACACCAGCACCCAGAAAGAGGGACTGACACCAGCACCCAGATAGAGGGACTGACACCAGCACCCAGATAGAGGGACTGACACCAGAACCCAGATAGAGAACACTGACACCAACACCCAGATAGAGGGACTGACACCAGCACCCAGATAGAGGGACTGACACCAGCACCGAGAAAAAGGGACTGACACCAGCACCCAGATAGAGGGACTGACACCAACACCCAGAAAGAGAACACTGACACCAGCACCCAGATAGAGGGACTGACACCAACAACCAGATAGAGGGACTGACACCAGCACCCAGATAGAGAACACTGACACCAGCACAGAGCTAGAGGGACTGACACCAGCACCCAGATAGAGGGACTGACACCAGAACCCAGATAGAGAACACTGACACCAGCACCCAGAAAGAGGGACTGACACCAGCACCCAGATAGAGGGACTGACACCAGCACCCAGATAGAGGGACTGACACCAGAACCCAGATAGAGAACACTGACACCAACACCCAGATAGAGGGACTGAAACCAGCACCCAGATAGAGGGACTGACACCAGCACCGAGAAAAAGGGACTGACACCAGCACCCAGATAGAGGGACTGACACCAACACCCAGAAAGAGAACACTGACACCAGCACCCAGATAGAGGGACTGACACCAACAACCAGATAGAGGGACTGACACCAGCACCCAGATAGAGGGACTGACAAGAGCACCCAGATAGAGAACACTGACACCAGCACAGAGCTAGAGGGACTGACACCAGCACCCAGATAGAGGGACTGACACCAGAACCCAGATAGAGAACACTGACACCAGCACCCAGAAAGAGGGACTGACACCAGCACCCAGATAGAGGGACTGACACCAGAACCCAGATAGAGAACACTGACACCAACACCCAGATAGAGGGACTGACACCAGCACCCAGATAGAGGGACTGACACCAGCACCCAGATAGAGGGACTGACACCAGCACCCAGATAGAGGGACTGACACCAGCACCCAGACAGAGAACACTGACACCAGCACCCAGATAGAGGGACTGACACCAGCACCCAGATAGAGGGACTGACACCAGCACCGAGATAAAGGGACTGACACCAGCACCCAGATAGAGGGACTGACACCAACAACCAGATAGAGGGACTGACACCAGCACCCAGATAGAGGGACTGACAAGAGCACCCAGATAGAGAACACTGACACCAGCACAGAGCTAGAGGGACTGACACCAGCACCCAGATAGAGGGACTGACACCAGCACAGAGCTAGAGGGACTGACACCAGCACCGAGATAGAGAACACTGACACCAGCACCCAGATAGAGGGACTGACACCAGCACCCAGATAGAGGGACTGACACCAGCACCCGGATAGAGGGACTGACACCAGCACCCAGATAGAGAACACTGACACCAGCACCCAGATAGAGGGACTGACACCAGCACCCAGACAGAGAACACTGACACCAGCACCCAGATAGAGAACACTGACACCAGCACCGAGATACAGAGCACTATCTGGGTGCTGGTGTCAGTGTTCTATCGCAGTGCTGGTGCCAGTGAGGAAGGTAGCCAATCAGCAGGCAGTGCCAGCATAGGATGCAGAGCGCCCCCGGCCCACCACAACCGAGCATCAGCACCAGTGGTGCCCTGTATAGGTGGGGGTAAGGGCAGGGTGGAGGGGTCAGGGGCTGTCAAGCACAGGTTGGCACTAGGGTTGCCACCTGTCCGTGATTTACCCGGACAGTCCGGTTTTTACATCCTCTGCCCGGGTTTCTGACTGCCTATCACCCGGACAACAGCCAACTGGGAACCCTCAAAAATTCTTATAACACCCCCATAAAAACATAATCAGAATTCAGGATCCATAACCTGTATCAGAATGTGACCTATCTTTACATATATGTAACTGTTTGGGTTGAAACAGCCCTAATTACAAGGGACTTGTTTCTCTCTGTGGAGGGATACAGAACCTCCTGGCCGCATAAGCCGATGCTCTGCTCCTAGTCCCGGCTACTGGAGCCCTGCCAGGACTCTTCACTGTTTACAGAGAGAGCTGTGAGTTATTGGGCGGGAAGAGGAAGGAGCTGCACGGTGTGTGAGGGGAGGAGAGAAGCTGGCTGCACATTACCAAACTATTCATGTAAGTATTCATCTCACAGTAGGGTGACCACATTTCCAAACTGCCATTCAGGGACACCCCCCCCCCCCCCTAAAAAATATATGTTTTTTTACATATTTGTTTGCGTATTTTGGGGGCAGGGGCGTATCATGAAATCAGCGGGCCCGTGTGCAAGATCAAAAGAGGGCCCTAGGCCCCATCAAATGCTGCCACTGTGCCCCATCTAATGCCACCACTTGTGCCTCATCAAATGTAGCTACTTGTACCCCATCAAATGCAGCCACTTGTGCCCCATCAAATGCAGTCACTTGTGCCCGTCAAATGCCACCACTGTGCCCCATCTAATGCCGCCACTGTTCCCATCATATGCCGCCACTGTTCCCATCAAATGCAATCACTTGTGCCCCATCAGATGCAATCACTTGTGCCCCATCAAATGCCACCACTGTGCCCTATCTAATGCCACCACTGTGCCCCATCATATGTAATCACTTGTGCCATCAAATGCAATCACTTGTGCCATCAAATGCAATCACTCGTGCCATCAAATGCAATCACTCGTGCCATCAAATGCAGTCACTTGTGCCATCAAATGCAGTCACTTGTGCCATCAAATGCAGTCACTTGTGCCATCAAATGCAGCCACTGTGCCCCATCAAATGCCGCCACTGTTCCCATCAAATGCCGCCACTGTTCCCCATCAAATGCAGCCACTGTTCCCCACCAAATGCCACTACTGTGCCCCATCAAATGCTGCCAGTGTGTCCAAAAATTGTTGCTACTGTGCCCCATCAGATGCTGCCAGTGTGCCCATGAATTGTTGCTACTGTGCCCCCATCAGATGCTGCCAGTGTACCCATGAATTGTCGCTACTGTGCCCATCAGATGCTGCCAGTGTGCCCATGAAATGTTACTACTGTGCCCCATCAGATGCTGCCAGTGTGCCCATGAAATGTTACTACTGTGCCCCATCTAATGCCACCACTTGTGCCTCATCAAATGTAGCCACTTGTACCCCATCAAATGCAGCCACTTGTGCCCCATCAAATGCAGTCACTTGTGCCCGTCGAAAGCCGCCACTGTTCCGATCATATGCCACCGCTGTTCCCATCATATGCCGCCACTGTTCCCATCAAATGCAATCACTTGTGCCCCATCAGATGCAATCACTTGTGCCCCATCAAATGCCACCACTGTGCCCTAACTAATGCCACCACTGTGCCCCATCATATGCAATCACTTGTGCCATCAAATGCAATCACTCGTGCCATCAAATGCAGTCACTTGTGCCATCAAATGCAGTCACTTGTGCCATCAAATGCAGCCACTGTGCCCCATCAAATGCCGCCACTGTTCCCATCAAATGCCGCCACTGTTCCCCATCAAATGCAGCCACTGTTCCCCATCAAATGCCACTACTGTGCCCCATCAAATGCTGCCAGTGTGTCCACAAATTGTTGCTACTGTGCCCCATCAGATGCTGCCAGTGTGCCCATGAATTGTCGCTACTGTGCCCCCATCAGATGCTGCCAGTGTGCCCATGAATTGTCGCTACTGTGCCCATCAGATGCTGCCAGTGTGCCCATGAAATGTTACTACTGTGCCCCATCAGATGCTGCCAGTGTGCCCATGAAATGTTACTACTGTGCCCCATCAGATGCTGCCAGTGTGCCCATGAATTGTCGCTACTGTGCCCCATCAGATTCTGCCAGTGTGCCTATCAATTGCCGCTACTGTGCCCATCAGATCAGATGCTGCCAGTGTGCCGATTAATTGTCACTACTGTGCCCCATCAAATGCTGCCAGTGTGCCCATGAATTGTCGCTACTGTGCCCCCATCAGATGCTGCCAGTGTGCCCATGAATTGTCGCTACTGTGCCCATCAGATCAGATGCTGCCAGTGTGCCGATTAATTGTCACTACTGTGCCCCATCAAATGCTGCCAGTGTGCCCATGAAATGTTACTACTGTGCCCCATCAGATGCTGCCAGTGTGCCCATGAAATGTTACTACTGTGCCCCATCAGATGCCAGTGTGCCCATGAATTGTCGCTACTGTGCCCCATCAGATTCTGCCAGTGTGCCTATCAATTGCCGCTACTGTACCCATCAGATCAGATGCTGCCAGTGTGCCGAAAAAATTGTCACTACTGTGCCCCATCAAATGCTGCCAGTGTGCCCATGAATTGTCGCTACAGTGCCCAATCAAATGCTGCCAGTGTGCCCATGAATTGTCACTACTGTGCCCCATCAGATGCTGCCAGTGTGCCCATGAATTGTTGCTACTGTGCCCCATCAGATTCTGCCAGTGTGCCTATCAATTGCCGCTACTGTGCCCATCAGATGCTGCCAGTGTGCCGATTAATTGTCACTACTGTGCCCTATCAAATGCTGCCAGTGTGCCCATGAATTGTCACTACTGTGCCCCATCAGATGCTGCCAGCCAGTGTCAATTGCCCCTATTTGCTCACCTTTTAAGATTATATGGATGAAGTCTGCATCTGTTGGTGGTGGGGCAGGGGGCAGTCTTCAGCCAGCGCCGGGCGGTCTTCTCTTACTCAGACAGTCGGGCCGCTCGGGCGGGAGGAGGAGGAGCCAGGCCTAAAAACAGTGCACTGAGTTGCCCACTTGCCCTGCGGCAGCTGGAGGTCGCGGGACGGACGGTGGAGGCCTGCGCTGGGCTGGGCTGGAGCCTGGAGCAGTGGAGGCGGAGCGTGGTGGAAGAGGTCAGAGCTCGGAGGGCTCGGTCTGCGCCGCGGTAGTGCTGCTGAGCTGCTCTCTCTGTTAACCGCGGCTGAAGGAGGAGAGGAGGAGGAGGTGGGGGCGGAGTCAGAGCCTCAGAGAGAGAGAGAGAGAGAGCTGGGCACGGTGACGTCACTGGTTGCTACACGCCATGCGGGGCGGCCTTAGCAACCAGTGACTTAGACTTATGTAATTACAGCGGCACTGACTGCGGCAGTGAGTGTGGCAGCCGGGAGGTAGTCAAATGTGTTTGATACTTTGATTCCGGGACACTCTATTGTCCCGGATTGAAGGCTTCCGGGACACGGGACACAATTTTAAATTACAGGACGATCCCGGGCAAACCGGGACACGTGGTCACCCTATCTCACAGTATGTTGTCAAGTGTATTTATGTCTGTTTGGGTGTATCTGAGTGCATGTATCTATCTCAGTGTGTGTGTATATATGTGTGTGTATCTGAGTGCATGTATGTATCTCAGTGTGTGTGTGTGTGTATCTGAGTGCATGTATGTATCTCAGTGTGTGTGTATATATGTGTGTGTATCTGAGTGCATGTGTGTATCTCAGTGTGTGTGTATATATGTGTGTGTATCTGAGTGCATGTATGTATCTCAGTGTGTGTGTGTATATATGTGTGTGTATCTGAGTGCATGTATGTATCTCAGTGTTTGTGTGTATATATGTGTGTGTGTATCTGAGTGCATGTATGTATCTCAGTGTGTGTGTATATATGTGTGTGTGTGTATCTGAGTGCATGTATGTATCTCAGTGTGTGTGTATATATGTGTGTGTGTATCTGAGTGCATGTATGTATCTCAGTGTGTGTGTTTGTGTGTATATATGTGTGTGTGTATCTGAGTGCATGTATGTATCTCAGTGTGTGTGTGTATATATGTGTGTGTATATATGTGTGTGTGTGTATCTGAGTGCATGTATGTATCTCAGTGTGTGTGTTTGTGTGTATATATGTGTGTGTGTATCTGAGTGCATGTATGTATCGCAGTGTGTGTGTGTGTGTATATATGTGTGTGTATCTGAGTGCATGTATGTATCTCAGTGTGTGTGTGTGTGTATATATGTCTGTGTATCTGAGTGCATGTATGTATCTCAGTGTGTATATATGTGTGTGTATCCGAGTGCATGTATGTATCTCAGTGTGTGTGTGTGTATCTGAGTGCATGTATGTATCTCAGTGTGTGTGTATATATGTGTGTGTATGTAGATAATTGAGCACATGTACAGTATATATATAGTGTGTATGCATGTACCTGAGTGTGTATATAGGTATGTATGCATGTTTCTTAGTATATATATCTTAGTGTTTCTTTACAGCATGTGTATATGCATGTATCTGAGTATTATATATATGTGCATGTACTGTATGTAATTGAGCATATGTATATATCTGAGTGTGTATGTGTATATATCTCAGTATCTGTATGTATTTGAGTGTTTATGCATGTTATTAACTGAACATATTTTTATATCTATGTAATTTACTATATACAATATATATGGAATAGTGTGTTAATTGTTTTTAGGTTTATGTTTATATGGGAAGAATTGTTATTTAAAGCGGAGCTCCACCCTAAAGTGGAACTTCCGCTTCTCGGATTCCTCTCCCCCTCTGGTGTCACATTTGGCACCTTTCAGGGGGGAGGGGGGTGCAGATACCTGTCTAATGCTACGTTTCCACTGAGCGGATCGGTTCGGGTCGTTTAGAATGGAACGGTTTAGAATGGTCCGGTCTATTCTGGTGAGCGTTTCCACTGCCAGTCGGACTGCCAGGGCCATACAGGTTTTAGAAAAAATGCCTCTCGTGATGTCACACTAGTGCGACGAGAAACATGATGCAGCGTCACTCAGCGTCAACCAAACAACAAAAACAATAATGGAGGTCATTCAGCAGCTCATGTTTTCTCTGCTAGCCTTTTGGTTCTTTATAGGCAAAATACATGCCGCACTGTATGAGTCCATGGCGTCGTACCACCTCCAAGCAGTTGGACTATTTCCAGTACGGCTGTTGGCGTCCTTAATTTTTTTATATTGAGCTTTAAGCTTTTTAAGCTTTGCCCTACACTGGCCCGACGTCCGTTCGAATCCCTCGGCTGCCATCCGCTGAGAAATATCTTTGTAGACCTTTTCATTTCTCACTGATCCATCAAGCTCACTCTGAATAACGCCATCACCAATAATTGCTAAGAAAGTAGATAGTTCCTCAGATAACCAGACCCTGCTGTTGTTTGCTGGCATCCTTCTCCTTTATATGGACTAGCGACATGGTGATTGGTCGGCGCTTTGCTTTGACGTCAGCATAGCTGTTTTCTGTCCACCAATCAGTGGAATGTACCGTGTGACGCCAGTAGCTCCGCCCTAACCGTACCGTTCCATTTTCCTATGGACCCACATGAGAAGCAGGACCCTGAATGGTCTGGTACGGTTCGCTTTTATGGCACGCTTTCATAATGGAAACACCAAAATAGCGAACCGTACCGAACCGTACCGAACCGATCGGCTCAGTGGAAATGAGGCATAAGATATTTGCACCCACTTCTGGGAATACACACTGTGGGTAGACTGCGGGTAGTGCGTCAATTAGCGCCCCCCCCCCCCCATTGTGTTCTGGGAAACACACGGCTCCCAGAACACAGCGGGGACCAGTGAAAGACGCTTAGCGCTGATCGGGCATGCGCAGTAGGGAATCTGGAAGTGAAGCCGCAACGCTTCACTTCCTGATTCCCTCACCCATGATGGCGGTGGGGGCAGCAGAGTAATGAGCGATCGCTCGTCTTCTGCTGCGGACGGCGTTGGACTCCAGGACAGGTAAGTGTCCTAATATTAAAAGTCAGCAGCTGCAGTATTTGTAGCTGCTGGCTTTTAATATTTTTTTTACAGTGGAGCTCCGCTTTAAGGTTAAGTTCATCTTTTGGAAAAAAATATTAAAATTACAATTTTTTTGCAGGTAAAAAATGTGCAAATATTTTTTTTCTAAGAAATCTGTGAATAAAAGACACTGAGCCTTGTGGACGCACACTGTCATGGGGGGGGAATAGGGGGTGGATGCTGAACATGTTACATTTTATGCCCTAAATACGGGTGTAACATGTAACTTGTTCAGAAGGGTGAACTCAGCCATTCATTTTAGTGACCAGGGGGTAGTAAAACCAGTGCTAGGGGAAAAGGGCTGTGCTGGGAGAAAGAATTTGGTGGGAGAAGGATTTGTGCTAGGACAGTGGTTCTCAACCTGGGGGTCGGGACCCCCTTGGGGGTCAAATGATGATTTGCCAGGGGGTCACCAAATCATGGGCTGTTCCTGAAGCCCGCAGCCGCCCACTCAGCCGCCCATTCAGTTCACGGCATGACTGGGGGGGCAGAGACTAGAAGTCAGCTGACATGAGGAATGTGAAGTGAGAGGGGCTGGAGGAGACCCTATCTCCTGATTTCAGCATAGGTGTCACTGCTACGAGACACTACAAAGTCTGAGACACCGTGAATGCGGAGACACAGTGAGTAACACTACCTGTGATTATAGTTGCCATTAAAAGTCCCCACTATAGTTCTCAGATCAGCAGATGACCTTGATTAAGAGCACCTAAATTGACTGATCAGAACTCTCCGCCAGCACCGCCACTGATCCTACTAACCCCACCCCCCACCAAGAAATAAGAGAAGAAATAAAAATGGAGAATGCATGGAAGGGAGAGAAAAAGAGGGGAAGGAACAAAGAAAAAGGGAGTGAAAGATGGCTAGAGAGAGGGATTGGGGGGGGGGGGGGGGGCAGAAAGGAGAACAAAGAGATAGAGGGGTACATCCTCAAATGTAGCATAAGGGGTTTTAATATTGTACGAGTGGAAGGTAATCAGGGAGCGCTAAATGTAAGCGGGTTAGGGGCACAAATTACTTGTCTTGCCTTGGATGCTGACAACCCATGCTAAAATAATTTTACCGTTAGGGGTCCCCGCAACTTGGGAAATTTTACGAAAGGGGTCACGGCACTAGTAAGGTTGAGAACCACTGTGCTAGGAGGAGGAATTTGGGCTTAGAGGAAGGACTGGATGGAGAGGATTTGTGCTGGGGAGGGGGCATTTGTAGGGGAGGGGCTTGTGCTAGGAGGGGGATTTTGGGGGGAAGGATTTGTTCTAAGGTTGATTTTGGGTGGGTGGGAAAATATTTGTGCTGGGGGGGGGGGACTGGGAGGGGGTTGTACTAGAAGGTAGAATGTGGGGGAGCTACAGCTGCTGATTAGCATTTTCTGACAGGGTCTAGTGCTGCTGTCAGAATCCAATAGGGAGATTCCTCCATCTACAGGACTTGATTTGCTTGGATCGAGTTAATTTCTTTTTTGTTCATCCCACTGGCTGAATAAAAAGTAACTGTGTATGGTCAGCTTAACAGACTCCTGCACTATTCACACTATTGTACATTACATACTTCTGAACAAAGTGATCATTGGGGGTAATCCACAAAAGGGATACGCCGGCGTATCTACTGATACGCCGTCGTATCCCTGTTTCTATCTATGGAACTGATCCACAGAATCAGTTTACCATAGATAGGCAGAAGATCCGACATGTGTAATTGAATTACACTGTCGGATCTTAAGGATGCAATTCTAGGCCGGCCGCTAGGTGGCGAGGCCATTGCGGCCAGCCTAGAATATGGAAATGAACACTTACGGCGATCCACGAACGTTCCGACGGGCCCGTCACGCTAAATCTACGTCGTTTACGTCGAGTTACGCCGCGTAAAAATAGGGCTGAGTCCTATTTGACTAAGCCCTATTAAGTATGGCCGTCGTTCCCGCGTCGAAATTTTAAACTCTACGTCGTTTGCGTAAGACGTTCGTGAATGGCGCTGGACGCCATTTACGTTAACGTCTAAGCAAATGACATCGGAGCGACGTCAGTTAGCGCAATGCACGTCGGGTAAGTTACCCGACGGAGCATGTGCAGTACGTCCGGCGCGGGAGCGCGCCTAATTTAAATGGGACTCGCCCCATTAGATTCGGCACGCCTTGTGCCGGACGGATTTGAGTTACACCGCCACAAATTTCCAGGTAAGTGTGTTGTGGATCGATACCTAACTTAGGAAATTTGCGGCAGTGTAGCTTAAATCGCTTAAGTTACGTTGCGCTGCGGGGCTGTGGATTTGGCCCTTTGTCTCCACAGTTGCTGGTTGCTAATCAGTCCCTGGCTTTTTTTAACGACGGTCTTCTTTAAGGTAGGCTCAGACAGAGTTAGCTGTCTTCTGTTTATTTTCAGTGCACATAAAATTATATGTAATGGTAGCGTTTCATTTTTTTTAAATAATAGTGCTGATGGGAATGCATATCTGTGAGACTACTTCTTGGGGCACAGCAATCAAAGCCTCTTTTATGAGTTCACGAAGGTTTGATTTATTAAACCATACTCCATTCACTGTTCTCTGTAATAGGGCCAGCACCCAGTGTTCACCGTGATGTGCATGCCACATTACTGCTCAAGTTTAGGTGCCCAAAGGTGCCCCAGGTCTTGTATAGTTCTAGCAACACCCCTGTATTATACCCATGCCCACCAACCCCATAAGGTAAGCAATACTCCACTCCTGGGCTGATTTAACCTAACATTTAAACAGGCTGTTTTGCAAAGTATTCATTGATTTTTTTTTTTTTTTTTTAAGAATTGTCCATCTCACTACACCCCCTGTTCACTCCCACTCCAAGATCTTTAACAACCCTATCGTCTATAGTGTATACTAAAAAAAAAAAAAAAAAAATTCTGTGCGCCAGTAAAGTGTTCGGGTTTGGCTTGAAGAAAAGGTGGCAATCCTAGTTGGCACACTGGCACATAACTGAGCTGCCCTAAGTGTGGCACTGATGATCAGGAGGAAGGGAGTGGGGGGATGGGGCAGAGGTGGATATAAAGACCAATGGCTGAGGGATGCTGGAGGCAGGGCCGGCCTTTGCGTTGTGCGGGCTGTGCGGCCGCACAGAGCGCCATAGCCACCAGGGGCGCTGTGCGGCCGTCACAGCTCGCAGTCAGTTTAGTTGAATTATTCATCCGGCCGGCTGGCCGAGGCACTTCTCAGCAGCGCGACACCCCAGCGCTGCAGAGGGGGGGGAGGCGCCGTCGTGCCAAAGTGCTGGACACTGGTCCCCTCCCCCCTCTCCTTCTCCTTGTCTCAGCCCAGTGGATAGCGCCGACGCCGTTGCGTAAAGCGTGCGTGCGTCGTGCGTAATGCAGCTTTGAAACCTAAAGGCGCCAGGAGCAGAGGGCACTCGGACTCGCACTGAAACCGGGACGGGACTGCCAGACTGCCGTACTCTGAAGAAATGTTACGGTAAGGCCGCCCGTCCCCTCCCCCTTATCTAGCAGGCTTAGGCTGACAGTCTTCACACCTGCCAGTGTCTATCTTCACACCTGTCTTCCCTCCTCCCCCCTCGCCTGTACTCCAATGATGAGGGGGGGGGGGGGGGTGGCACCATAACAGATGTGAGCCTGGCACTTTGAATTTATTAAAAAATGTTAAAAATTGGATGTATATAGGAAAATGTATAATTATTATTTTTATTCAAAATTGGTCGTTTGTTAAAAAAATAAAATCAATATACCACCGCGCAGTTGTCATTTTAAGTTAAGCAGTGCATATATCAAAAAAATTACCTGTCATGAAAGAGGGGGGGGGGGGGAAATCTTCGAGGTCGTATGGTTAATCAGTGAAATTTTTTCCCCAGAGTTTATTTATACTTCAGGCAGTCTGTGATTGGCCTGTACTGGTACCATGTACCCCTGGCTATGTCTGCACCTCTGCCATATGGAAAACTCCTACAGATGATCGCTCTGTCTGTACCATAGCCTGCTGATCATCTCCCATCTGATCCCTCCCTAAACTTGTCTGCATGGAGTTTGTATGTCCCTTTCATGTTTGCCTGAAGTATAAATAAACTCTGGGCAAAGAAATTTCACTGATTAACCACGTGACCTCTGGAAGATTCCCCCCCCCCCCCCCTTCATGACAGGCCATTTTTTGCGATGTGCACTGCCGTAACTTAAGCTGACAACTGCGCAGCAATGCGACGCTGTACACAAATACAATTTTGTATTTTTTTTTTCGGTGGTATTTGATCACCTCTGCGTATTTGTACCACCATACACTCCGCACTCCTCTCCTGCACATACTCCCCACCGCCATACACTCTGCACTTCTCACCTGTACATACTACCCACCACCATACACTCTGCACACCTCTCCTGTACATACTACCCACCACCATACACTCCGCACTTCTCGCCTGTACATACTACCCACCACCATACACTCTGCACACCTCTCCTGTACATACTACTCACCACCATACACTCCGCACTTCTCTCCTGTACATACTACCCACTGCCATACACTCTGCACACCTCTCCTGTACATACTACTCACCACCATACTCTCCTGTACATACTACCCACCACAATACACGCTACACCCCTGGCGTAGTACTCACCACCATACACTCCGCACTCCTTTCCTGCAAATACTACCCACCAGCATACACTCCACACCTCTCTCCTGCACATACTACTCACCACCATACACTCCACACCCCTCTCCTGTACATACTACTCACCACCATACACTCCACACTCCTCTCCTGCACATACTACCCACCACCATATACTCCGCAGTTCTCTCCAGCATATACCACCCACTGCCATACACTCCTCTCCTGTACGTACTGCCCACCACCATACACTCCACACTCCTCTCCTGCACATACTACCCACCACCATACACTCTGCACAGCTCTCCTGCACATACTACCCACCACCATACACTCCGCACTCCTCTCCTGCACATACTACCCACCGCCATACACTCCGCACTTCTCACCTGTACATACTACCCACCACCATACACTCTGCACACCTCTCCTGTACATACTACCCACCACCATACACTCCGCACTTCTCTCCTGTACATACTACCCACCACCATACACTCTGCACAACTCTCCTGTACATACTACTCACCACCATACACTCCGCACTTCTCTCCTGTACATACTACCCACTGCCATACACTCTGCACACCTCTCCTGTACATACTACTCACCACCATACACTCTGCACAGCTCTCCTGCACATACTACCCACCACCATACACTCCGCACTCCTCTCCTGCACATGTAAGGAACTGCTGATGGGGCACTCTAATGTAAGGGGGCTGCTGATGGGGACACTCAAACTTTAAGTGGGCCGCTCTGGATGAAGTCCAGGGCCAATTTTTTGTCCCAGTCCAGCCCTGTGCATGTGTGAGGCAGTGTGATGGTGAGCAAAACCATAACTAAAATCATACAAAAAGGTATCAATGAAGTTGTTTGATGTGAATCAATCACTAAGACAATGACATATAGTCATAAAATCATAATAAATGGAATACATTGTCATTTCATTTGTGTCAATAATATATTGGCTCAGGTTGGCGGCAGCGCAGGCGCACATATATTTTATTCAGTAAGTGATTGCAATTATAATAATAATATATTTCATTCTATAAAATTAATTTTACATTACGATACCTTTTTTTTAGTTTTTAATGGTTTATGTCTTGTCTTATGCCTCGTACACACGACCAGTTTTCCCATCGGGAAAACTTCCATGACAGCTTTTGGCCGTGAAAACTGCCCGTGTGTATGCTCCATGGCAGTTTTCCTGACGGGAAAACTGCTGGGAATCGCAGCAGGAAAAAAAGAGAGCTGGTTCTCTTTTTTTTCCCACCGGGATTCAAGGCGGTTTTTAACCCGGCAGTTTTCTTATGGCAAACACTGCGATGGACACACGGCCGTGATTCCCGGCCAGAGCTCTCACCGCAGTTTTCCAGACGGGAAAACCTCTGGTGTGTACAGGGGGAAAGTTACTGAGCAGGTTCTCGGTTTTTCCCCCCTTTTTACCTCTGGGAATCCCGGTTGTGTGTACAGGGCTTTAGTGATCTTTTCACAAATACGGTGTAATTTTTTTTAAATAGCAGATAAAAATAAACATCTTTCTTCATTTTCTGACTGCTTGAATACATTTTTTGATGAAAAGTTGAAAACCACGGGCACTTGGGTACTAATCGTGATGCATCGCGGAATGGAATCGAATTGTGGACAGGATAATCGTAATCGAATTGAATCGTGAGACCAGTGAAGATGCGCACTCCTAATAGAAGAAGCCATAGAGCCCCTTCCAGCCTTGCAAATGTGGCCTGTGCATCCAAGTGGTAATGACCTCCGGTCATGAAAGGATTAAATAAAAGAGGAAGCAATTCAAATGTAAATATACCAAATTTTTATTGGGTGTTCTATGAAAGTATAATTATGGACCTAAACACATTTTTTTCCTTTTCCAACTATATATACTCTGATTAAACCAAGAGTCCTTTAGTAAAATCAATTGGCCAGAAGTGAAGATCTAGTGATCGTCTCGCCCATTCGCTGACACACTTTTGACCAAGAGATTCCAAGCCTGCCCACCACGGCAAGGTAGACTCTTCTAGGGCAGGACCTACACTATCTACCCTACTGGATGCTAGTCATCCTTTTTCTAATGTTGGGTGTATGTTTGTAGTACGGCCTCATCCTATAATCTGTGTGTGCGATCTACTCTCTCCTAATTTGGTTGTGTGTGCGTGTGCATCTGTCTAAAGCATGGAGCGGTCAGTTTATGTGGGAAAAAGGGAGTAATAGGAATGAATACTGTATAGATAGGGCTCTGGAGTAGGACAGTTTACGTGAATTATGTATTTGTAAATGTAATATTATTGGCAGAAGTACTTTAAGTTAACTGTATGGTATTCGTTGGAGAAAATAAAAATAAAAGATAAGTAAAAAAAAAAAAGAAATTATATTTTAGCAGTATAGAAGTTTGATTTAATTTTTATTTTTTTTGGGGGGGGCGCAAGTAGGGTTGCCAACTCATCCCTTTAAAACAGAACACATATTAATTACACAGGTTCTGAGGCTAATTTAATGCAAATAAGGCACCAAGTGAGTTTAATTACCTCCTTAATCAACCACAGAACCTGTGTAATTAATATGTGTTCTGTTTTAAAGGGATGAGTTGGCAACCCTAGGCGCAAGTAGCTGGTCTCGCCTAGGGCGCAAAAAAGTCTAGCAATGGCCCTGATCCAGAGTCGTGCTGATCCTTTAGAAGAGATGGGTCTTCAGTTTTTTCCTAAAAGCCTGATGGTTTTCTTCCATGCGAATGGTCGTGGTAGAGCATTCCAAAGTCGAGGTCCTTGGACTGAAAATCTACGTTCTCCCTTAGATTTGTAGCGGGCTGTGGGGATTTCGAGAAGGTTTTGGTTAGTTGATCGGAGCACCCGATTGGTGACGTAGGGTTTGATTTTCTCGTTTAAGTATTGCGGAGCGATTCCTTGTGCGCATTTGGGAGTGAGGCAGAGTGTCTTGAATGTGATCCGATCCTTTACGGCTAGCCAGTGGAGGGACCTCAAGACCGGGGCAATAGATTCCCATGTTTTTTTTACCTGTTACCAGTCTGGCTGCCATGTTCTGGATGACTTGTAGACGCGAAATCTGGTATTTGGGTAGTCCTAAGTAGAGGGAGTTTGCGTAGTCGAGTCGGGAATTGATGATTGTACCAACCACTACTGCTTTATCCTCTTCCGGGATGAAGGGGATGAATCTACGTAGCATGCGGAGAAGGTGGCCAAACTCATCTTGCCTTCTGGTAAAAAAAAAACCGGTCCTCCCGATTTGAGGATGAAGGAATCACATGCTCTGTCCCATACCTCCCAACTTTTCAAAATGCAACCGCGGGACATTCATTCAATTTATTTTTCCATGCCATTTTGGTCAAAAATTTTGGTCCTCCCGATTTGAGGATGAAGGAATCGCATGCTCCTACCCCCTTACTGTGCTCCCCTAACCCCCTGTTCTGTGACCTCCTAAAAAATGGTATTGGTGCATTCCTAACTGAATGTAAACAAAAGAATTGCCAGAAATAAAATTTGAAGATATATCAGCATGGGGTTCCCCCCAATCCATACTATGCCCATCAGGTCTGGTATGGATTCGAAGGAGAACCTCACGCCAAAATGTAAAAAATAATTATGTGGTTTCCACCAAAATGAATACCAGAGATTTATCAAAGCATGCAACCTGGCAGGCTAGGAAAGGGAGGGGCGAGCGAGCGCCCAGTCCCCCACCCCCAACCATACCAGGCCACATGTCCTCAACATGGAGGGTGCTTTGGGGTAGAGGGGCTCCCCTCCCCCTCCCCCAAAGCACCTTGTCCCTATGTTGATGCGGACAAGGTACTCTGAGGGAGGGGAGCCCCCTACTCCAAAGCACCCCCACATGTTGAGGGCATGTGGCCTGGTATGGTTCAGGAGGTAGGCGGGAAAGGACGCTCACTCGTCCCCCTCCCCCCCTTTCCTGGACTACCAGGCTGCATACTCGGATAAAGGTCGGATTTTGGACCCCCAAACCATTATTTTTTATTTTTTTTATTTTGGCGTGTGGTTCCCCTTAAAATCCATACCAGACCTGATGGACATAGTATGGATTGGGGGGAACCCCATGTTGATTTATCTTAAAATTGTATTGCTGGCAATTCTTTGGTTTTCATTCAGATGTCAGCGGGAAACCTGCCGACAGCTGATGAGTCATTAGTTGTTAGGACACACAGGTCCCAGAAGACAGCAGGGACCAGTGACATCGCTCAGCACGAGTCGGGCATGCACAGCAGGGAACCAGCAAATGAAGCAGCTTCCCTTTCCGAAGGTGGCGGCGGCATCCGACATTGCGGGCGCCCTGGACAGGTAAGTGTCCTTATTTTTAAAAAGTCAGCAGCTGCAGTATTTGTGGCTGCTGACTTTAAAAAAAAAAAATTGGCGGGCATCCGCTTTAGTCTTGGTCTTCTTCCCTCACTTATTTTTTAGTTCTTTCATCTCTGCAAATTCCTCTTGCAAGTTCTTCTTGCTCACTGCGAGTTCTTTTTTCACTGGTAGTTCTTTTTTTTTTTGTCTGTGCAGATTTCTCTTGCATCTTTGAACTGCGAGTTCTTGTTCCCTTACCACACCTTTTTTTAGTCGCTGATAGTTGTTCTTTCGTCACTGCGAGTTCTCCTTCCATGGCTGTGACTTTTTCTTCTATCTCCATGAGTGTGTCTTGATACATTTTTTGTAGGCCTGACAATCTTTCTTTTGTCTCTGTAAGTTCTTTTTCCTTCACTGCCAGTTCATTTTTAGTTTCTGACAGTTCTCCTTGCGTCTCTGCAAGTTTTTCCCTCACTGACAGTTCTCCTTGTGTCTCTGCAAGTTTTTCCCTCACTGACAGTTCTCCTTGCATCTCTGCAAGTTTTTCCCTCACTGACAGTTCTCCTTGTGTCTCTGCAAGTTTTTCCCTCACTGACAGTTCTCCTTGCGTCTCTGCAAGTTTTTCCCTCACTGACAGTTCTCCTTGTGTCTCTGCAAGTTTTTCCCTCACTGACAGTTCTCCTTGCGTCTCTGCAAGTTTTTCCCTCACTGACAGTTCTCCTTGTGTCTCTGCAAGTTTTTCCCTCACTGACAGTTCTCCTTGCGTCTCTGCAAGTTTTTCCCTCACTGACAGTTCTCCTTGTGTCTCTGCAAGTTTTTCCCTCACTGACAGTTCTCCTTGCGTCTCTGCAAGTTTTTCCCTCACTGACAGTTCTCCTTGCGTCTCTGCAAGTTTTTCTTGCATCTTTGCAAGTTGTTTTTCCCTCACTGGTTCCAGGTGGGTTTGGTCCTCCCTGACCGCCTCGGTATCAGCGGTCTCAGTGGAAGTGACTGGAGGGGTCTCCCATTGTGGTTGTTCTTCCCCAGGGCTGCTGAAAAGCCAGGACAGCCAGCCCTGTGCTTCCCTAACTGTGAGTTGTTCTTTCCTCACTGCAAGTTCTTGTATCTCTGCAAATTTTTCTTGCATCTTTGCAAGTCGTTCTTCCCACACTGCGAGTCGTTCTTCCCTAATTGCGAGTTGTTTTTCCGTAACCACGAGTTGTTCTTCTTTCCTCACTGTCAGTTCTTGCGTCTCTGCAAATTTTTCTTGCATCTTTGCAAGTTGTTGTTCCCTAACTGCGAGTTCTTCTTTGCTCCCTGCGAGTCTTTGCGTCTCTGCAAGTTTTTCTTGCATCTTTGCAAGTTGTTCTTCCCTCGCTGCAAGTTCTTCTTTTTTCCTCACTGCGAGTTCTTGCACCTCTGCAAGTTTTTGTTTAGTCGCTGAGAGTTCTTCTTCCATCGCTGAAACTTCTTCCGTCAATGTGTGTCTTTTTTCCTTTATTATGCACACTTCAGTCAGCTGTGTTTGCGTTTTGTTCCTCTCAGTGATTCCTCTTTCCACATCTCTGCTTTGCTCCATCATGATGCGTCTTTTCTTGCAGTAACAAATTCTGTGGAGATAAAGAAAGAAATGTTATAAGAATGTTTCCATAAACCAGCAGAAATTTTCAGAATTAATAGCTGATGCCACTTAAATCTGTGTTTGATCGAAAACAAATAGTCACACGCCATCACCCCATTTGTTACTGTTACCAGCAGCCTCCGTTCATTCACCCCTCCCCCATAGAACGAAATGTTATGCCCCGTACACACAATCAAATTTTCCGTCGGAAAAACCATCAACGGAATTCCCCTCAAGCTTGGCTTGCATACACACGGTCACACAAGTTCTCTGAACTTTTGACTGTCAAGAACGTGGTGACGTACAAAACACTACGACGAGCCGAGAAAAGTAAGTTCAATGCTTCCGAGCATGCGTCGAATTGTTTCCGAGCATGCGTCGGAATTTTGCACGTCGGAATTGCCACGGACGATCTGAATTTTTTCAGTCGAAAAGATAGAGAACCTGCTCTCAATCTTTTGCTGGCGGAAATTCCACCAGCAAAAGTCCAAAGGAGCATACACGTGGTCGGAATTTCCGACCAAAAGCTCACATCGGACTTTTGCTGGCGGAAAATCCGATCATGTGTATCTGGCATAAGAGGTGCATTATGACCAGTGAGGGGCTTGTGCTGCTAAACCCCGGAAAATAAGTACAGAAAACACACCGCTTCGGTCTGATCAACTGCTCGCCTATAGGAAAAGTGGTAAATATTGGGAGGGGGAGGGCTCATACAGTGGGTGATAGCATGAAGTGTAATGGAGAAAACCTATGAAGAATTTGCAATAACTTACATAACTATCGAAATGATGACGATGACTACTAGAAGACCGACTCCAGCTAAGATGCATGCTAATGGAAGGTAGCCATTTCTCTTCAGTTGATAGAAGGTCTTGGTGATAAGTTC